>NC_053166.1:49993705-51193705 GCF_016835505.1 Polypterus senegalus
ATCCCTGTTGCTAAGGTTGTAAAAGTTGTAATTGTGTATATTTTATTTTATTCTATAAAAAGCATGTGTAAGATTGAAAGATTTTTCATATATGACATATTTCTATTTTTAAATAACTTTTAGGAAGGAGTTTTTGAAATTATATTTGGTTAACGTTTTGTATTTCTCAACATGTATTAATGATATTTTGATTATATTTATAATTTCTCAGAATTTATTTTGTTTTATTGTTGTATTTACCAGGGTCTCTAGTCCAGTCCTTGAGAACCACGGTGTCTACAAGATTTTAACTCAAGCAAAACTGCCATATGGTCCGTTCACCCTGTAAAATTTCAATATTTTAGACTTCTACATTCAGATAAGAGCACAGATTCTGTTTCATGTCCAGTTAAGCATAGCCACATTATGTGCAAGTTTCTTTGCTGTTCTCGTCTAACTCCAGTAACATTTGATCATTGCTTACAATCAGTTGTAGTTACTCATATTTAATTGTGACAGATAATTCCCCAAGAATAAGCAGTCACATAAGACAGATTACTGATCTTCAAGTGTCAGCATGATGCTAAATTTTTATTAACAAAATCAGAGCTAAAGTAAATTGAAAAAAATCTTTTATCTTCTGTGAAACACCAAATCCTAGTCAAAGCCATTTTTGGATTTTACTTTTTTTAGTTCTTTTGTTTCTTCTGTATGTTCCCCAAGATGATGTTCACCTTAATGACTTTCATATCCCAGCAGTTATGGCAATCCATTCCATAGTCCTGATGATATCACTGTCAAGCAATTTCTGAATTCCAAAGTTAAAGATAAAGAAGAACAAATTGAAATTGGCATGTAAATAATTAACAAAACAAGCATCATTATGTAAAAAACTTAAACAAAACAAAATTAAAAATCATCTTAGAACTATCTGTTAGAAGTGAAATTCAGAAATGATTATGAAATTCCTTTACAGACTTGTACTCTAACCCAATTCAGAAACGATTCATTGCTGCTAAGACACTGTAAATACCATATATAACTTATAAATTATGTAGTGTAGACTATTCTAAAAATGTGTTATTGTACATCTTCAAAATATTTAGTAACAGGCAAACTATAGCTGAGGGTCAGTGAAAATAACAATTTAATAGCAGTTGAAACTTGAGTGAGAATTAGAAGACACTGTAGGTCTCAAGGACAGGAGTGGAGAAGTAACTGACTTTGTGAGCTAATGACAATATAAGCTTATATATTTTGAAGGCAACTGACTCTGTGAGCACAACTGCTGAACACTGAATAACCAAATTTCTTATTAACCCTCTGAGATTTTTTTTTATCATAAGGAGGAAATTACTTCTAGGAACAACAGTCTTATTTTTGATGATATCATGCATAATGTTTCAGTCCTTATCCTGGGATGACTGGGGAAGACTCTTTTAAGATTTTTTTAAAGAATACTAATAGAATTATTTAGACTGTCCAAACATAAAAACAATAGTATAGTGGTGGAGTTTCTTTCCTTATGGATCTTTACAGCCATTCTCTCCGTATGCTCAATTATTCTGGTAGTGTCATCCTTGACAAATTGGTCCGAGGGAGAGGCCTGATACAACATTATCCAAAAGCAGCTAATATGTTTGTTGTCAAAACCAAGATATCAGGATTTAAGCTTGGAGAGGTTGTTTTTTTGGAAAATGCCTTCTCCTAATGCTTGTTATCCTTTAATCATCAGACTAGCCTTGTTCACAAAACTAACTGACTAATACATTTGTTGTTCTAGCTAATTAAAAAGCTAATTGAATGTAAGAAGTTTTACAAATGAGAGGAGATCATTCAGACCAGGAGGGTCATATATGTAATAGCTAAGCTGTCCCAGTATATTATCCAGACACTTCTTAAAGGTTGTCAAGGTTCCTGCTTCAACTACATGTCTCAGTAATTTTTAACAGATTTCCTCAACTCTTTGTATAAAGAAGTGCTTCCCAGGTTCAGACTTAAATGCACTTCCCCTTAATTTCCACTGGTGTCCTTAGGCTGTCCTCGACTCCTCCTAAGTTGAAATAAGTGCGCTGGAATGCTTTATCAATCAATGCCTTTAAGGATTTTGAAGACATGGATTAGGTCTAAACAAATTTAATTCTTTTGAGTTTGTTTTTGAGTCTGACATGTTCTGAAACTCCAAGATGCACTCAGTTGCTTTCCTCTGCACACCTTCAGGTGCTGCTATATCTTTTTTGTAGAGTGGTGACCAGAACTGCACACAATACTCCAGATGCAATCTCACTGGTGCATTATATAGTCTATGCATATTGTCCATTGATTTATATTCAACAGTTTTTACAATATAACCTCACACTATGTTTGTGTCAACATAAACCCATAAATCCCTTTCTGAATTTGCTTCCTGTAGGACATTGTCTCCCATTTTTGAATTTATAATTGATGTTCCTTTTACCCATGTGTAGCACTTTACACTTTCCTATAATAAAGAACATTTTCTAAGTGTTTGCCCAGTTCCAAAGCTTGTCCAAGTCTTTATGAATTATTTTTGTTGCTTCCTCAGTGTCTGCTATTCCTCCAGTTTTAGTGTCATCTGTGAATTACACAAGTACTACCTGTACTGGAATCAATCTCATTAATATAAATCAGAAAAGTAACAATCCAGAGACAGACCCTGAGAGACTCCAATGATGACCTCACTCCACGTGATGGATTCTCTTCTTATCTGTACTCTTTGTCTTGTGATAAGAATGACACAGGTACATGAAAAAGGTTTGGTGCAGCCACCCATATATCAACAACAAAAAAGCATCTTGTGAGCCTCAGAATTTTGAAATCTTCCAGGGGAGTGTTTCTGGCAAAATGCTACAAAGACTATGTTTCACAGTAGGCTTGTAAAAACTCTGAGTTGCTCAAAAGAAACTAGAAACTGTTGTTTTGAATAGAGCAGTCTGGTCTGGCCTGCTCAGCCTGTGACCAATATAACTCTCACAAGGATCAGCAGAAGGTAAATTAAGTGAGAGAGATGAGGGTTATTCAGTTTGCTTTTTATTTTGCATGTTATCTTGTTCACTTTTATTTTTTCTCTAAACATTCATTGTGTTATTCTGGTGGCTTTTCGTAGATATAAGAAAGAAAAAAAAATCTTAACATGATAGCTGACAAAGATGAATAAAATTGTCTCTTACTATTCATTAAAAAAGTGCCTGTCTCAGAAAAGCAAAGCACACACTGGAACATTTTCTTCTAGTACAAACAGTGTAGAAATTGGAAACATGAACTGAAAGTACTCACTTGGGAACCAGAATGCTTAAGTAATGTGAGAGATAAGAATTGCAAGGAGAGTACAAAATAATAAAAAAAATATGATTCCTTACAGAGGTAGATCTTTGCTTCTTTAAATCCTGCAGAGACAAAATCCTACTAGACCATACATTATTGAAGAGGGGTGATTTCAGGGATTTTTGTAAATTCAGAAGTAGTAAAGTCTTGGGTACTTTAGTGGCTACCGTCACATTGGCCTGAGGCTACTGCATAGCTGAAAAAACAAAGAAAAAACAAAAATGAGATAATCCGCAAACCAGTGTTCCAATTAGTAAACCCTTTCTCCCTCAACTCATCTTAGAAAGAGTGGGATAATTATAAGGATATATAAAAATACAGTGTAGTCAGATGGTGACAGAAATAAAAGCAAACAGGATAAAATGCCTCCAAAAAGACCCAACAACTAGGCCACCCTAGGCATAGGCCTCACCTCAGGCAGTCTGAACCTAAACTCAATAGGCAGGCTTTGGCTTGCAAAGGCCCAAAATTGGGATCTTTTAAAGTTCAAAAATATACTTAAATTCTCCAGAAACACAAAAATACTTAAAATGTCCTTGAAGGAAGATGAAACCATAAAACCACTGGCTTTGAAGGACAGAGCCAATGCAAAATCTTGTAACTGAAGAATTTACTTCCATAAACAAAAAAAGTACAAAAAAGTATAATTATAATCCCAGAAACCTGTGCTTGAAAAGGTAACCCAATGCAAACAATTCTACTTTGTAATCTAAGAAACAGAAACCAAAAAGAAATTGAAAATACACAGTAAATCAGGATATGTCAATGTAATACTTACAGTTATCCACCAATCTCAATGAACCTTTGGGAGATTCACTCTCCAGCCTGAAATATATAGTCTGAAGGCGGTCACTCAGCAAATATGTAACGGTCATTTGTCTGTTGGAGATCCACCAACAGAAAACAAGGGGTTGGGACAGAGGCCGTGACGGTCAAGAGAAAAGGCAGTTAACAGAATAACTGCTTCAAAAATTATATACAGTAGATTAGTTTAGTGAATAGTAATTTTTATTTACAAAACAAAACGATATTAACAAAATATAATATAGTTTTAACAAAATGAATTTATTCATGTAATATTGTAATGACCAATGTAATAAGCAAATACAATTCAGAGGTACTGCAATTTTCTATATTTTACTTGGAGCCTTTGTTCTGTAACAAACGGTGCCCTGTCCTATACACCATTATCTGGGTTATGGAGTACACTTCCAAAACAATAAAAGGAAGCTTACCCTAACAATCAGTTTATCTCCTGCCACTTACATTCTTTTTTTTCTCTATAACTCCTACTTATTGTCTCCTGACTCCTTACTCAAAAACCTCCTTATGCCGCACCATCCTTTTTCTCATACCTTCTCCTTTCACTCATCTCCTAAGAGGTGTGTCAGAAGAGAAGCCCTTCACCCAGTCCGACCACTTATAGCATTAATTCCAGCCTTTCTGCTCCCCTACAGCACATCACAAGCTGTAATATAATAACAATATATTAATAAAACATAATATAACAGAATTTAGAAAAATAAGTACAACACAGAAGAACATTAACATTAATACAGAATAACATTACCATCAATTTGACACATTTTTCAATTTTCAAACGCTTTATATCATTAACTGTTCTTCCTACTCCATAAATTGAAGCAATACTTGAAATACTTTCGCCATTTCATAAATGTTTAATAATTGCAATTTTTGTGACAATTCCAATGCTACACGGATACATTTATCAGCTATAACAATGTATAGAAGATTAATTATTACAAAAGAGAAAAGTTATGCTATTAAAATTGAAGGTAAGAAACCTACACTATGGTGCTGGGAAGAACACTCCTTGCTGCCACAAGGAAAAGTTGTTCCAATGAGCAAAGCTCACAGCATACTGTACATCAGTAGTAGTACAATAATAGGTAGGCGCTGGCATGCGCAATGTTTTTTTTTTATTCTTTTATTGACAGTTAATGGAGACTGATGGTTAATTGAGTGATGGATAATCAAGGTTTTACTGTATTAACAATAATAATTTAAAAATTACAGCAACATAGAATACATTTCAGTCAGAGAACAAACTCATGCTGTAAAATAACACATAAGATGGTTAAACTTAGTTTAAGAGGACAAAACGGATGGAGGTTCATAGTTGAGTCATTTCACCAGTCAGTGATTAATTGAAGGCAGTGATGAAATCTCTTTCCTAATTACACTTTTTAAAAATATTTCTGTTTAAAAAAAAACCAAAACAACCTTAGTGCTATTTTTAATCTATCTTCAAAATATCAGTAAACATTTCTATTGTATTAATGTTGGATTTCATATTGCTAAACTGCATTTACTATTTTTTCTTTTAGGTCTTTTTTTGTGTGTGTGTGTCTTCAACATGCAGACACAAGTGTGAAAGCATTCATTTCTTCATTCATTCCTTTTTTATTTGATATTGCTTCAAGAAATTAACATAGTATACAATCAAGCAGATGAAATTTGCATAACTTATATGACAATTAACTTCAAAAATCAATCAAAATCAATCTTGAGAAAGAAAACAGTCCAGAACATTAAAAAATGAAGAAAACAGAAAAAACAAACTATTACAGATCAAGAATTCATTCCTTTTCTTCATATAATCTTATAAAACATAGATATATAATTAGTAGAAGAGTAGTGTCCTTATATAAAATATTGTATTGCAAGTTTTTAAAGATGAGTCTGATGATAAGGTCAGATGGTAAGGTGGACAGAAAAAAACAAAAAAATTCACACATGAGCGTCAGTAGGCTTTATGTCTGAAGAACCAAGTTACCCAAACTATTCTATAACATTTCAGTAATTATTTACCGCTCTGATGCTGATCTTTCTGATCGTAAAACAGGTAATTACGACAGCAAATGACAAGAAGAATTTGTAATTAATTGCAGAATTACAGCATTTGACATAATTCTCAAGATATTGTCAACAATTTATTTGAGGGCTCCTCTAGAACTAATCGGCACATTGTCATCTCATAACAGGCTTAAGTTTCGAGTTTGGTATTTTTCCATCCAACCGGTTTAGCTCTAGACCTTCCTCAATAAACTGTGACATATAGACAGACACACACCTATCGTCGATATATTTATGTTTTCAGTATCAGGGTACCCTAAAACTTTGAGATCCATTGAAAAACAGATTTCAAAATTTTTGATGAATCTAAAGTTTTCACTCCTCCCCATAAACGATAGGTTATGGTGGGGGAGAACGCAAAGCAAAAAAAAAAAAAACTCCACTTAAGTTTGAGAAAGAAAACAAAAATCTGCAGGGGTTTTAAGGCCATAAGACCACCCAGCCCTCACTGGGCATTCTACCATACATAAATTGACTAAAATCAATCCCCATTGTTTCCAGGTTTCATCCCAGATGATTTGATGAAATCGGTCTCATGGATAGCTACAGCACCCATATCACATGCAGGTGGACTGAGCCTTGGTCAGGTGGTGGTAGCATAAAATGTCACCACAGAAGAGTCGGGAAATAAAGCAGATCTTAATGAAGATTGCAAATCCCTGAAGAATATGATAATTCTATGCCTATATATTTTATTAAGAGTACAACTAAAATGTAGCTAAATGAGGTTTTAGCAGTATATTTTAAACGTTGCACAGTATTAGACTGTTGTATCTCTGTTTGTAGAGTTTTGATGCATAACAGTAAAAGGCTGCCTCACCTCTTCTTTTAAGCTTGGCTCCTGGAATAATAAGCAGACCACCATAATTAGAGTTTATGACATGGAATGTATGGGGACAAGTACTCCAAAATTTAGGAAGGAGGTAAAATTATTTATGGCTGTATATACCATTCATAGCATTTTAAAGTCAATTCGAATTGACACCTGTAATCAATGTAACTACACTAAAACTGGTTAGATGCGCTGGCTGCTGCATTCTGCACTAATTGCAACCTATTGATGTCTTTTTTAGGAGGTCCTGTTAGGATTGGATTACAGTAATCTAGCTGACTTTAAAACAAAAGCATGTCTTGCAGTGTGCTAAGAATTTTAACATGGAGAATAAGGTGGCAACCATGCCAGGGCACACTTAAGTATGTGTATGCTGTACCTACTGTGAAGAAATGAAATGAGTGAAACAGATTAAAGGTTGGGGAACCATCCCCATATGTGGTTGAGTCAATCTGACTTTCTCGACTATTGCCACGGTCAAAAAGTTAAAAATGAAACAGTTGACAGCACAAAACAGTTCTGATGGGTCTTTAATTGGTCAGTAGGCAGATGTAAACAATCAAAGGAAATGGAAATGATGTGGGGAGTAGATAGATAGATAGAAAGATAGATAGATAGATAGATAGATAGATAGATAGATAGATAGATAGATAGATAGATAGATAGATAGATACTTTATTAATCCCAAGGGGAAATTCACATACTCCAGCAGCAGCATACTGATAAAAAACAATATTAAAGAGTGATAAAAATGCAGGTATAGCAGACAATAACAAGTAAGGAACGAAGGTGATGTCATTAGGTGGAGACCGTGGATGGGGAAAATGGAAGAGGACCAGAGGTGAAGTCATCTATCTCCACGATTGTATGCAGAAATGGAGCTTTCTTCGGACGGGGTTTTTGGAGCTTATGCTGGTATTTATTCCTCTTATTTTCTGGTGATGAAAAGAGAAAGGCGTTACTACTTTGTCTCATTTCCCCATCTTGTTTTCTTTAGCGCTCCATCAGGCAGTCTGGCTGTCCCCTAATCGCGCATGTGTGACACTACACTTACTTACACTACATGAGTCGTGACTCACTAAATTTCTTTACAAATTTGAAGGCCTGTGTATAAGTCAATGCAAAATGTCTTGAGTTCCATAGAATTTTCTTGTAAATACCTAAGTTATATTCATACATAATAGGATTGTAGTAGATTTCGGAGGAGTGGTCTCATAGCAATTGGACAGACATACTTGACTCAAATTATTTCTTTTCTTTCTATTTCAGTAAAACTTGTAATTTAAAACCAACAAAAATGTGCTTTTAGAAATTGGTCTATAAGTAACTGGTTATTATTAATAAACCCCAGTCAATCCCAGGATCAGGACTGAAAATGTTTTATACAACTTATACATTGTGGGAAAGCTTTAAAGGGGGAAAATAAGGTGTCATGGTTTTACACTGAGGAAGCCTGACTACAGATTGCATGATAGAATTTAGCAGAAAAGCCGAAACTTGTCTAATTCAATGTGTAGTTGGTGAGTATTGTGTGCAGATTCAAAGTTCTTTATGTTTTTATATATGTTTTAACATCTGTCATTAGAGTGTGCTTACAGGTAATGCAGTCAAGAGCGAATATGTTTGGGAGGTTCCACATTAATATTAAGACAATCTGTATGTTCTTCCATATATTACATTATTTATTAGACAAGGTTAGAAATGTGTGTTGTTGTGTTTTACCAGTTTTTTGGCCCTTAGACCAAACCCTCAACAATATAGACTCTGTAGTGCAGACTATTCTACGATGTTACCACTAGAGGCTACATTTAGCCCCCTATTCCCATTACATCTCCCAGCAACTATCACAAGTGCCCCTTGACCTGATAACTTTGTATGCTTGCAGTGGTTGGTGGGAAATGTAGTTCAGAGAGACGATGCTCTGTATGCCAGAATGAAACAGAGGGATATTGACGCTCATGACTCGATGTGGGAACCAATCTTTGTGGAGGATGCAGCAATAGGACTAGGCGATCAAAAGAATAAGGTACTGGACCAAAACAAAAGGAATCCCTTATACATTTGATATTTATAAATCCTCATTAGAAATAGAGCGATAGTTTGACATATATCACAAAGGGACCATTGTCATCTTCACTTTGTCTACCTCACCTTCCCCTCACACTCTCCAGTCTTCATTTTGTCAGTATTGTTTACACAATAATCACACGTGACTGTATAAACAGGCTGCTATTGTTATTGTTCTTTTGTGTTGTGTTTGTTTTGTTTGCTTGTTTTACAGTTGCCAGACACATGGACTTTAATTTTGGTGTTTTGTGCTTCTTCTGAAAAGTGAACAGACCAGCTCAGAGCCACGTGCCTCCGTCTGAAGTGTAAAACCCACAGTTAAAAAAGTAGCGGTTTGTACTCAATACTCATTTATCTGACCACTCCTGTCATTGAAAGGTGACAGAGAAATAAATGCTACTGTAAAGCAAGGAGACTGGCAGAAAGCACCTTACAAAAATATGACATTTTGGGCAAGAGCTGCTACTGTTTAGTTTATATTTTTCATTTGGTCTGCCTAGCTAATTATTCATCAGAATTAAGAATACACAAGAATAGCTGCTTGAACACATTTTTAAAGTGATATTTTTAATCATTTTTAGAAAACCAGTATCAAATTGATAAATTCATCCTCTCATTCACTTATTAAAACCACATTTTCATTGCTACATGGTGTGCTTTTGCATAAATATCACGCACAAAGGTGGGACGATCTCTGCTTATACGCACACATTAAGACATTGGCACCAGTAAAACTAACACCCATGTCCTTATGACATTTGGAGGAAACTGTTAAAATAACATCCAGTGTGTAACCAGACTAAATTCTGGGCCAAGGTCCCTAAGGCAGCGAGCCCTCACTACTGCAACATGAAAAACAAACCTCCTTGACAATTTGCATGGCATTGAACCTGGATGTGCAGCAGTTGTAAATATGAAGGTTTGTGCTTTTGCCCTTCTGTTGGATATCTAAATTTTACCATATGGGTACACATAAAAAACAGCGGCACTTGGCCGTTCTCTTAATCCACACTAAGACCAGGATGCCTATGCCCATTCCTGAGGGAGGTCAATGTGGCTGCCAGATTTTTTTCAAGCCAGTTTTGTAATCAGACGCTTGTTCTCGCCTTAATGTAATCCTAGCCTGATTACACAGGCTGTGGATTCAAAAATGCACACACAGTGTACACTTTGCTTCTGTCAAAAATGTTGTAATGATATAATTTATTCAAGAATATATTCATTCTCTTTTTGGTCGTGAGCAGGATAAAGCAGACTTTGCAAATTTATGTATATAATTCAAGCGCTCTGTGATGGGCTGGCACCTCTTGCAGAGTTGGCTCCTGCAGTCCACTTAATGATGCCAGGACAAACTTCAGCCTACACAACCTTAAACTGGATTAAGAGGGCTCAATAATTGATGTTCTGTTCAAATGTAGTGTTCTATACAGAACACAGTCCCAGTATTTGATATTGACATCATTTCCCTTTGGGGAATTTCTGACTTTATGTATTTTTCAATGCTTTATGTATTGAGAATTAATATAAAGCTATTTAGTAGATATAGATGTTCACTTAAGGCTACTTTCTTTATTCATTAGCAAATTGTTTCAAATAAAAACACTACAACTAAATGTGGGATGCCATGCTCTCTAGCATCCAAGTAACTCCTTTACTTAGGTGATTTGTTGGGGCACCAACCTGGTCATCCCTATTTAATTGAAACAAATGAGGAAGCAAAATGTGAGCTCAATGGCATCAAACACATTAACCTTCCTTGGCTGATAAAGCCTCTTAAAATCACAGTGGGAAGGAGCTGTGGCCTGCTGTGTGTTCTCTTAATGAGTGACACCTCCTTGCAGGAACTGCAGGATATGTAGCAGCAGGACTGCAGAGGTGAGAGTCAATTGCCCGTGCTACCACCAATGTGTAGCATTCACCAAGACGATGAAATGGAAGCCATTTTTGAGCCAGTTGCCACATATTAGCTATTAGATGGTGATGGGGTAACAGAAAAAGATTGCCAGTTAGTGACAGGAGATGATTAGGGTCCACAATGACCAGGCCATGGTGGGCAATTTAGCCATTACACCAGGACAAATCTTACTTGTTTTGAAAGAAGCCCAGGGATCTTACATGACCACAGAGAGTCAAGACCTTGGTTTTACTTCTCATTTGAAGACTCATTTGACTTTTACATTGCAGTGATCTCGTTGTTGCACGTGGGCTTTAAGATCCACACACTGATCACAGGATAAGTCCCCCCGATGGCCTCTCCAACACCACTTCCAGCAACAACCCAAGGTTTTCCAAAATTAGGAGTGTCCAACTCTGGTCCTGGTGGGCCACAGTGGCTGCAGATTTTCATTCAAACTATCTTCTTAATTAGTGAGCTGTTTTTGCTTCTGATTAACTTGTTTTGCCTTAGTTTTAATTGATGTGACTCAGACCCCTTAGTTGTTTCTTTTTCCTTCATGAAAAGCAAAACAATAATGAGATACAATACAAGCAGCCAAATGACTGGCTAACCTGAAAATAAAGAAAGGTGAAGGTCTCGGCCATGTTGGTCTGCTCAGGTAACCAAAACATCTTGACGGGGGTCTTAGATAAAACAGAAAATCAACTGTCTGCTGTCACCGAATGAGAGCAGCACCAAGTCATGCTATTCAATAACAGCTTTAATTAACACAAGGAATTGGCTTCTCATTAAGAAACTGGTTGGAGTGAAATTGGCTGGAGTTTGACCTTCCAATTTAGCTGGTCATCAGTTGGCTCGTTTCAGATCTCTTTTCTCTTTGGCTGACATCTAATAAATAAGCAAATAAATTCAGAGGAATGAATCCTTAAAACAAGGCTATTAAAATGAAGGGAAAAGAAGTTAATAAGCAGTGAAAACTGCTCACTGATTAGGAAAAGGATTAGAATGAAAACCTGGAACCTCTGTGGCCCAACAGGACCAGAGTTGGACACCCTTGTCCTAGATGATCTCCCATCCAAATACTGGCTGGGCCCAAACATGTTTAGCTTCATGTAGATTACTTATCCTGAAGTGCAGGTGATATTTATATGAGGATTTTTGCGTATTTTCCTCCAACTAATTTTATTAGGTTGTTATGTCTACTGGCAGTTATAAATGGACCCAAAAGGAGTAAGTGTGGGTATGTGAGGGTGTCCTATGTTGCACCAGTATCCCACTCTTAGTTAGTTTCTATCATGTTTTTAAAAACCAGTAGTTAAAGGCTTATTCACTTTTTTTTTTAGTCGGGTGAATTAACATTACATATAAAAATGTTATTCTATTAGCTGCACTCTTGTGGTCATTTCAGAGGCTTTTGCCTTATACACATTCATTAATTCGTTTTGATGTAACATCACAATTACAGTTTAAAAATTTAAGGTTACATGTTTTGTCCATAAACTGTGCCAATGCATAATTAATGATAAAATAAAAATGTCGGTGATACAATGTAATTTCAAGGTGCCTTGAGGTTCACTGCAGCGGTGTGCAAAATGACAGCTTGTAGCCTGGATTGTATTAACAACTAAGTGCACAAATGCCAGTGTCGGCTCTATGCTATAAACAGTAAATTTATTTTAGCATAAAATGTTACACAAAGAGATGTTCCATTGTGACTTACTGTACAGCAGACAGTAGAAGTAGAGTCAACACAGTACAGATATGGCAGCACTGCTGTCACAGCCTTACAGCTCCAAGATGCTAGGTTCAAACCTTGTCAGGACACTGGCCTTGTGATACCTACAAGAGCATTACATATGAAAGTTTGCCCAGCTTACTTCAGTTTTTCTCCCACATCCTAGAGATGTAAAATGTCATAATAGGACACTCTGAAAATGTCCCTTTGTTAACGAGTGCGGATGTGTGCCCGAGTGTCCTGAGTGTTGGAAATGTGCCTTACAGAGGGTTTATTCCTTATGCCAGAATTACTTGAATCAGCAGGTGAAAAGATTGACAAGTCCGGATAAAACAAACCAAATAATCAAGTACTTAAAAGAAAGGTGAACGCTCATTGCAATTGCAGTTTGGATTTTTTCGACACAGGTTTACATCGTTTATAGTCATCTGGAAAATGACAGAGGAAAGTGATTAAATATATACTTCTGTTGAAAGTAGAAATACAGTATATCTTCTCAAACTATTTAAACATCTAGTAAAAAATTATATTTGTTCATCACATTCCAATTTAATAACTAAAAAATGCACTCTTGCTCCATTTTTTTCTAGCTAGTTCAAATGTCTTGTTGTTTCCATCAAGTTTCACTCTTAAAAATAAAGGTGCCATAGAGGTTCTTCAGAGCGATGCCATAGATAAACCAAAAGAGCCAACCACTTGAAGATTCCAGAAGGAACCTTTATTTATTCAGATCCTTAACAGGCTCTATATAATAAACAGCCATGAACGGATGGTAACAGACTTGTAAAATACCAATGGCTCATGATTTTAAAAGGTCTCATACTGGATACATTCAGTAACACAGGCTAAGTCTAGGTTTTCTAATCTGTTAGTGTCTTGCACAGTACCATATATTAAAGATTTGTGTTTTTGTACATATTAGAAAGTTCTTCAAAGCACAAAGAACCAACATCATATGCAAAGAACCTGTCTCAGAATTAAATGGTGTTCTGTGAATAAAAGGAACTACAAGCAGCCACACAAACCAGTAAAGACCAATAAAATTCCATTAAAGAACCATTATTTTTAAGAGTGATTAGCCTTTAGTTCATACATCTAGCATCTTCGTAGTCTAAGCAGAGAAAAAAAAACAAAGCCACTTTTTTCCCCAAAGATGTCCACTTCTATTTAGGAATGGGCAGTCTATTGTAATGCCTTATGCATTTTTGTCTGAAGTTTTTCATTTGACATTGTTCATACCATTGCATCATGGCCATCAATTTGGAACATAAATGGTGATGAATGCCTAAAGTCAGATAAATGAGGGTTGACTTGTATACTCTATATCCATAGCAATTTTACACCTTAATTTTATGAGTATATACTGAGTGCTGACTTAACATTCCAACACTGGGGTTTAAGGTAAGTGTGTCTTAACATCTATCCGCCATTAAGCCTTGTAGTCTGTTTAACTGATGAGTTCTACATATCAAACAATTCATCAGATTTCCTTAAAAGATCACATCCATTTTGTGTGCTGTTTTGTAAGTGAGTTACCTTCTCAGTGCCTATTTGTGACCTTTCACAAACTCAGATGGCCTTTACACTCGAAAGTGTCCAGAAGAGCAGCTTTCAGATTTTGGAGTGCAAAGCTGACTCTGCAAAGTGAAGGCAGACATACGTGAGAGAAAAGTTAGCACAAAGCATTAGCATTATCTATATTTCTTTATGTTTTTCACCTTTTTTTTAAGTTAATGTATACTGCAGGGCGGCACGGTGGCGCAGTGGGTAACGCTGCTGCCTCGCAGTTAGGAGACCCAGGTTTGCTTCCTGGGTCCTCCCTGCGCGGAGTTTGCATGTTCTCCCCGTAGTTTCTTCCCACAGTCCAAAGACATGCAGGTTAGGTGCATTGGCGATTCTAAATTATCCCTAGTGCGTGCTTGGTGTGTGGGTGTGTGCCCTACGGTGGGCTGGCACCTTTCCTGGGGTTTGTTTCCTGCCTTGCACCCTGTGTTGGCTGGGATTGGCTCTGCAGTTAGGATATAGCAGGTTGGATTATGGATGGATGGATATATACTGCAATTTTCCGCTGTGCCAAAGAGTGCAAGTTACCTGGTATTAATGAGATCTGCATTATTTACCTTAAAATCAAGTTTTCTGCAATTCTATTTTTTTAAGCCAGTTTTCACATACATTTACTTTTATTTTCTTGGCAGACATTTTTATCCAGAGAAACTTAGAAAATAGGTAAACATAATCGAGTAACTTTAGCCTAGGGCCTGCTTGTTCAGCAAGTATAATAGGACAGGTAACATAGAGAAAAGCCAAGCAAAATGACACATTTTATTGACTAACTAAAAAGTTTACAATATGCAAGCTTTCGAGGCAACTCAGGCCCCTTCTTCAGGCAAGATGTAATCTGAAGAAGGGGGCCTGAGTTGCCTCGAAAGCTTGCATATTGCAATCTTTTTAGTTAGTCAATAAAATGTGTCATTTTGCTTGGCTTTTCTCTACATTCATAATGGCTAACACGGTACAACACCCTAGTACTAGGACAGGTAACAAAAGTTGATTTCCAAAAGTGAAAAGATGTAATAACTAATAACTTTATAATCAAAGATTAACAATCGATAAAACAATTAAACATAAAGTAACAACAAATCAACCAACAGTATGAAAGATCACCAAACTTTTTTTTTTCAATCAATTAGACCGATATTCACAAAACAGATGGGTCCTCAATTGCTTCTTAAATACATTGAGGGAGTCAACAGTTTGGATGGAGGTGGGCAGCTCATTCCACCATCTAGGAACTACACAGAAAAAGAGTCCGGATTGAGACTTGATACCACACAGAGGCAGAATCACCAGATGCTGTTCCCAGTTAGACCTAAAGAAGGAGCTTGGCACTGACCAGTGTCTCCATATACACAGGTGCTGACCCACTGACTACTCTGTAGGCAAGCATCAGAGATTTTAACTTAATGTGTGCTGCTACAGGGAGCCAATGTAGCAACCTGAAGAGAGGAGTGACATGTGCCCTTGTTGGCTGGTTAAATACAAGATGGGCCTGTGCATTCTGAACCATCAGCAGCATCTTGATAGCTCATGCGGGTACTCCTGCCAGAAGTGAGTTGCAGTAGTCCAGACGCGACAAGACCAAAGCCTGGACCAGAAGCTGTACTGCGTGTTTCGTCATATAAGGTCCGATCTTGCGGATGTTGTACAGCGTGAACCTACATGAACGAGAAACAGTAGAAATTTGGTCAGAAAAACATAGCTGCTCATCAATCACCACCCGAAGGTCGCGTACTGACTTGGCAGTTGTTAGCAACAATGAGCCAAACTGTACAGAGATGGGGAGTTAAACAGACTGGCTGGCAAGGGTCAGAAGAAAATCAGATTTTGCCAGGTTGAGTTGTAGATGGTGGTCCTTCATCCAGGTTGAGACAGTAGTAAGACATGCAGAGACTTTAGCTGATACTATGTTGTCCTCAAGAGGGAATGATAGATAGAACTGCATATTTTTAAAATAGCACTAATAAGAGAACCCATGGAGTTGGATGATGAAGACCAGTGAGGTGCTGTACAGAGAGAAAAGCAAATGACCCAGTACCGATCTCTGGGGCACCGCTGTGCATGTCTGATGCAGCCTTGACAACTCCCCTCACCAGGACATACTGTAGGATCTGACCAAGATGTTGGACTCAAACTATCTGAGTGCAGTCCCAGTGATGCCAAGGTCAGTGAAGATGGCAAGAACAATGTTGTCCTTGACTGTGTCGAAGACAGTAGGGGGATCTAGAAGGATCGAGACCGATGACATGTTGGCAGCTCTAGAACATTGTAGCTGGTTGACCACAGTCAGTAAAGCTGTCTAAGTTGAGTGGTTCCTCTTGAAGCTGGTTGGTATCAAGCAATCCATTCTGTATAAGGAAGGAAGAGAGACAGGCCTGCAATTGTTAACTTGGGATGGATCAAGTGTTGGTTTTTTGAGGAGTGGGTTTATCAGAGCATGTTTGAAGATGGTGAGAAATGTGCCTGAGCTGAGCGAGGTGTTAATGGTGTGTGTAATTGTAGAAATGAGAAAGAGCGAGATGACCCGAAGGAGGTATGAGGAGATAGGGTCCAGTGGACAGGTAGTGGGGTGATTGGAGAGGAGGTCGGAAACATCAGTGGAGAGAATGTGGAGAATGTTGGGTGATGCTTGGGAGGAGGGTGGCAGAGAAGGTGAAAACTGACTGCTGATGGCAACCACCCTATCCTGAAAAAAGGTGTCAAAATCATCAGCAGACAAGGAGGTTGGGGGAGGAGGTGGAAGAAGGTTAAGAAGGACCTGTTAATTGTGATAGAACCTTACCTTAGCGTTGATGGTGGCAGAAGTAAAGGATGCAAGAAGGGAAAGGTAGCATTGTCCTGAGCTCAGCTCATTGATTGAGGATTGATTTTCTTGCTTCCTTTTTTTTCTTTTTGATTCCAACTTACAGATTCAGTGGAAATTGTATCACTTTAATTAACCCATTTATTAAGGTGCCTCCCTGAATCAGACATTTGTTCTTCCAAGTAATTAATTTACACATTCATCCATTCATTTCTTAGGCCCACCTAAATCAGCAGTTATATATTTTAAATGACAACAACAAAACCATAGTTGCCCTAATTAGGATCTTATCAAGATTACTTTTTAATTTTAGGGTTTTTTGTGTCCATTCAATCGATATTTCTTCTGTTTCACCCAAGACATATGCTTTTTACATGCACATTTTATAATGGTTTGCTAAAGTGCAGAATCTAATTTCTTTTTGTCCCCATAAATAATATATCACTTATATTTAAGCAAATCATTTTTTCTTTTCAAAACCATTCATTTTTATAATGTCTTTCCTAAAACAAAAGATAAAGATTACTCCATTAGTGAAGTAAAGTAGTGGCTGAATTCCCTTGAGGAATGGAAAATGCGCCATAGGCACGCAATCCTACATGCAGCTTTGTCAGTTAACAATGGTCTGCTTGCAAAACAGTCTTTTGGTACAGACACAGCATTTTACGCTAAAAGCAGTTTTAGATGTAATCAGTCAGGGATCACATTTATACACACACAAAAGCCGTACTCAAAGTCACTGTACAATAAAAATTTTAGAAAAGCATAAACTTGACACTAAAGGCAAGAAGTCTAGAAAATCTTAATTGATTTAATTATAAAAATGTTTTATGAAATTTCAATAAAACATGAAAGATTTCTGAAAGGCACTCCTGTTTTTCCCCTACCCATGGCACTGGGGGTCTATGCTCATTTTATTCTGAACAGAGTTCTTTTGCAAGGCATATTTCTGGAATCACACGTTTCATGGCACTCCTGCCAGACGTTTTATTCTTGCTTTCTTATATTTTGATTTAAAGTTTGGAGAAGCAAGAAGTATGTAAATATGAGCTGTTACCTGATGGGTAAATATGAGTGTTTTTCCCTGTAAATGCAGCATTTCAGCATTCCATTTCCTCTGAATTCAAACCTTCATTGAGTCATATGCCATAGTCCTCATAGCTGCTACACAATCAGATCTTTGCATTTCTAGATGCTGGCTTAAAGATGAAACTGTGTGTGGATCTTTTAAAAGGTTGACAAAATGAAATTGCAGAATACAGTTTTTTTTTTTTAAGTGAATGAAGTTTAGGATTTTAATTTACCCATTAAAACCTTTAATAACTTTTTTCTTTGTCTTTTAAGAATATTTCGACTCCAGAAAAAAAAATCTCATTTAGAAGTTATTGATTTGTCAGACATGGATTTATCAGAGTTGATTGAAAATGCATAACAGTTCACCCTAAATAGTGTGCTTTATGCTAACTCTTCCAAAGATTAATTGTTATAGCAATGTTTTATGCAAAACAACCGTAGGTAAATGTCTCTAAAATGGATGTGATTAATGATCAATACAAAATATTAAAGAAATCTGTTTTTTTCGTTATTTTTTAATAACATTACATTTATCTTCCTTTTAGATGGACCCTCATGAAAACATTTTGTTGAGCACACTTGAGATAAAGAATGAGATGGCCGCCTCTGAGCTCACATTGGGCCTAGGTGACCCAAGGAGCACAATGCTTGCTTATGACAGCTCCACTCTTCAGTACCGCAAAGCCGGTTTGGCCAGGCACAGTTTTGGACGCAATGCTCTTGAAAGGCATGTAGCCCAGAAGAAAAGCAGGCTACGGAGGCGTGCCTCACAGCTGAAAATTACCATCCCTGACTTGACTGATGTAAACTCTATTGACCGATGGTCACGGATGATATTTCCCGTTGTCTTCTCCTTCTTCAATGTCGTTTATTGGCTGTACTACGTGAATTAAGAAGATGGAGCGCTATGAAAGTATTCCACTTGTTGGTTAATTTTGCAACAATGAAAGACTTTGAATTATAAATTTCAAAACAAAATCAGGACTAAAGTACATACAAGTGTTGAACACCTTAATTGCTGGCTGAAATATTTGATTTAGAGGAACAAGAAATGTTAAGTGATCTCTGAGTTTGTGCAAAAGGCAAGAAATCCATGAGTCAAGTTTCTTTTTAGCAGAAATATACATGTCCCTTTTGAGTTAATGCTTTTATTTTTATTTTTATTAATAGCTTTAATGAATTGCTGTAACATTACATACTTCAAATTAAAATAACACAAAATATCATTAGTATTTTATATTTATTTTAAAATATAATAATACAAAAAATATTGGATTCGGTACATTTTGAATATATATATATATATACAGTATATATATATATATATATATATATATATATATATATATATATATATATATATATATATATAAAAGGTCATTCTTGTTTGCCTTTAAATGAAAAACTTTTTTTTTTTCACCGAATGTAAACTCATGGTAGTCATTTTTATTTGCCCATTATTCTTTTCATGCCTGGACTTTTTGTTCTCATAAATTGCATGCCATCCATATTGAAGTCAGATTATGTTGCATGAATAAGTATATATTTATTATTAAAGGCACCACTTCTGATTATTATTAATTTGGAGAATATTTAAGTTCGTAACGTTCAATTATCAAAGTGTTTTGTTAAACATTTAAACTATTTAAATTATGTTTTTATTTTATTGTTAACTGTTTTATTTTTGGTAAGTAAAAATCTGTACAGAGAAAAATAAAGAAATACATAATGAGAATGCATGTGATTTGAAAATTTATTCAGTATCTGCTTCCAGAAAATTTTATAAATGTTCAGTAAAGTGTAATTCAGTGACATAATATTATGTTTTAGTACATTCTTAAACAGTTTGAATATACACTCACACATATATGTATATATTCTGTATATATACATGCATACAGAGTACTTAAGAGCATGAATTCTCTTGAATTTCTTATTCATTTCTACAATACTCATATAAACACCATATGTATGTTTATATATATATATCTATAGCTATATACATATATATACAGTACATATAGTATATGTGTATATATTATTTATATATATGTAAATAGATATAGATATACAATATGTACAGTGTATACAGTATATATGTCTATATATATATATACACACACACACGTTTATTGTCTATGCAGCATATATGTTGATTTATTTTTTACTTCTTGTGGTTCTTAAACAATCATGCCATATTGTACAACACTATCATAAATTTCATTTCACTGGTCTTCTTCCTCACATATCTTAAAGTTCCATTCTTTTTTTGGTTAAATTAACAAATGTAACACAGTAGCCAATGATCTCTAAAACAAAACACAACTGACTGGGACTGAATTCCGTAACAAAACGTCTTATTGCTGTTCTTTATTTCAAAGCAGTGCAGCATGGTGTTCACAAAACTGGGAACTCCGTTTAAAGTTTACATCCAGGAGAACATTTTTTTTCAGTTCAAGTCATTCCCCTAGGGATTAAAGCTAATGTACCATGAGTGAAAATAGCAAGCTAGGATCATAGTGTGAACATTTGGGATACTTGGTTTTGGTATTTTTTTTACTCAATATGTAGACCACATTGCTTCTGGAATATAGTTGGATAATCAATGGAAAACACAAATATAGATTGAAGGTTGGAAAACAGATGAATACAAAAGCAATAACAGCAGCCAATATAATTAATGATAAAGTAGGCCTCACTAGCAATGAACATTGGACATCTTAAATTAGGTGTACATTTATGTTAGTTTTTTGTCTGTAAATGTTTTTTCTGAAATCCTATATACGAATAAACTTTTTCCAAATTGGTGAATTGATTTAATTCATTCCGTATTTGCATGAAAACATTCCCCGTCATCATGTATTTTCTCAAATATTTGCTTTTTCCATACATTTGTATTTTTTATGGAAGCTTACATTTTATTCATTATAGAAGCATTCCCAAATAGCATTATTTACACTGGATTACAGGGTACTAGTCAACATACCCCTACCATAATTGACCATCTTTCTTTCATGTAACCGTTTAATGGAACATCTGAATATTTAAAAAACCTCTAGCTGCATTAAACTTAGAGTTATTGTATATGTGACAGCTTCATTAAAAACACGGTACGCATAGTGTATCCTACATGACTGAAAGAGTTACACATCACACTGGGCCATATACGGGAGTGAAAATCATATTAGGCTCCTAATTATATGTGTTTCACTTACAATTAAGTATGTTTTTAATTTTTATTTCAGACGTACAAATTATTTTCACTGCAAAACCATTCCAATAAAAACACTGCGAGGTGATACGTTGAATGTTTGTTCTCCTTCTGGGTTTCATTAGATGTTTTGGGGAGCTTGAATTGGAAAGGTGGCCCTGTGCTCTCTCACTACCTGCGTAGCCATGGCTGTATGAAATGTGCCCGTAGTCGTGGCTGGCATTAAGGTGAGGATGGCCAATCATTAATGCTTAGATGATGTCAATGGGGGTCTGTAAAAGTCTGAGACCATCAAAAAAGATCACACAGAGTTTATAACAGATTCTTATCTTTACATTTGAAATCTGCCTATTATATTATAATTTCAAAGGGCATACACCAGATTTGGAGAACTTAATCAAAGTACAGCTTTATTCAGTGAGACTGAGTTCAGGAAAAGAAAAGATGTTTGTGATACTAATGCCTAATCAGTTGTTTGGTAGTAACAACAGAATTTTTTGTTCTCACGTTTTGCATGAGCGATAAACGCTAGCAATGATCATATCTCTGTTTTCGTTACCTTTCATTAACTTTTTTTTTTTTTAATGATTAATGGATTTCACGTCTGAAACAAAAAGGGGACAAATGTATTTTTAACTGCCAGTCACTTTGCATTCAATAAAATCTTTAATTGAGCCAGCATTTAAGGTGTCTGCTAGAATTATTTCACAATCAAATCATGAAAAACCGCAAGGCACATGTTCAATGTTACCTGTAAATACCAAGTGTATATGTTTGTTAACATTTATGATATGCATTTCAGTTTAAGTGAGAATACACATGGCATATTTCTGTGTTTACATAAGGAATGTTATTTTTTTCGATTCAGTATTCCAGGACTCTGGACGGGGCTATGAATGAAAAATGTCTTCAAAAATCCAGTCTTCACGCATGGTTTGAAAATGATGTGATGTATCCAGCTCATACCGTTCTCCTAATTTTGATCAAACAATCTAATGAAAATAAAAACCATCCATAGCTGTTAATCATTTTGCTGTTTAGGCAACATATAAATATTTACAGCATTAGGATAAATAATTCAAAATTTCACTCAATGTATCATTTAGAATTATTGGCAGCAAACGTCATTTGTACATTATATCATTGTACATACTCAAATAAAGAGTTCACTTCCGCATCCTGGGTAATTAGACAGACATTATATTGTGTAAATTGTGTTTCTAAGATGCTCCTTTCTGTTCCTCCATACTTACTGCCAGTGATTCTGTACATAAGACAGTAAGAGTCGACCTACTCTGGACATCCTTCAGCTGTATTGTGCCATTCAATTCCCAAATCTACAGCAGTAGGCCACTTGCACAGCACATGCAGGTACACTGAAAAGCACAAGTGTCATCACAATAATAAAAGGAAGTTCAAACAAGGGTTTGGGTTACAGCAGATTTTGTGTGGATTTCATGCAGATCTTTTCGGAGATATGTTCCTATTTAATTTTCATTCATGTATCCATTGTGAAGCTTGTTATTCTGAGTCATATGCATTGGAAAAGCTTTGATTTCTCTCGCTTAGTTTTCAACACAAACTTATTTTTATCTGATTTATCCACCGCCCAGTATACAGTATATGAAAGGCTTATGTAATATATTGTTAAATTATATGTAAAGTGTTTGTTTTTTTCATAACTCAACATTTATATTTCTTGCAATTTTTTAATAATATGTTTTCTCATAATTCAAACCTCCCATTTGTAACTTCCAGTAGGTTTGTACAGGAGTCAGATGTCGGGTGTTCATTTTTGAAAACACCAAGTGACAGGGAGGCTAAATGCACTATTTATCAAACCCAAATGGAATGTCTTCTAATAAAAGCTTAAAAATATGGAGAGGCGAGCATAACTGGTAACATTTTAAATGAGGTGACCTTTAATAGTATTTCACTCTTGTCATAGCCAGCAGGACACTTCTAGGAGGCATCAAACTAAACTTTCCGTGCACAAGAGTTCATTAGTTGGCCTTTGCTGCTGTTGCTGTGTGGCATTTTCTAAGTTACGTTGTTGTTCCCTGTTAAGTGTGAAAGGAACGCGAATCACACAGCATGTGTAAAAGGAACACCTTTTACGGCTTGTAGAGCATCGTCGTGTTTGGCCAAATCCTAAAAGCACACTTAGAGTCTGCAAATCACAAGAGTTACGAAGTGACTTGGCACTTCCGCTGGGATTTCTGTTGTATCCCTTGAGGTGACATTCTGTTCTAACTGGTCACACTGGTTCCTGAATATTGTAACATGAAAAGCTGAATCACTGAGACTTCCCTCAGTAGAAATGTGCTTTCTGCAATAGTTACTGGCACAGCAGGATCATAGAGAAGAGTGTCTGTTCTTAGGGGCATTTACTGGGGACCCTAAGGCAGAAATTAATGGAACTGCCAACTTCATGAATGCTACACTCATTCAAGCAGCCTCACCCTTGATAAACAGACAGTCAAGATCATTAGGAGTGGGCAACGCAAAGAGCAATGTTGGCCCAGCTCACTTACAGAGACAATCAATTAATTTCTAATGATCGTTGCAGTTTCTGGTGCCAACATACATGGTGCTTTTTCATGTTATCTTCTCATTAGAGAGGAAAAACCTTTTTTTAATGCCACCAAATTTGTAATGTTACCAAATGCAGTCGCTCCATTTAGTATTTTAAATCATCAATTAGCCACAGATAAAAGGAGGACATTCACACGCACGCACATGTATGTATCAATAACACCAGTTTATAAATAGGGGTGGGCGTCTGGGGGGTTTGCTTACTTTGTTCCAAAACATGTTGCAAGTTGTATATATGAGAAATCTTGTGAGTTACCATTACATTATTGTAAATATTGGCAGGTTTCTTAAGAACATTTTTAACTCTCTAATTTGTATTTTACCCTAAGGCAAATGCAAAGCAATTTCTTGGTTTCAGCTAAAGTATCAACAATAATGTAAATATTTCAATAAGTGTCATTTGAACACTTGGCTCACAAACAGGTGGCTTTCTTGCATTGTTCCATGTTAGCATAATAGCAGTGTCCTAGCAGGAATTTTTAGCAGTTTTTTTTTGTTTGTTTTTTGTTTTAATTATCATTTAAAACATCAGAATTGTAGAATGTAGACAAATTGTATCTTTGATTGCAAAGAAGATAAACAGAGAAAAAAAATGCTGCCTTGTACAGATACTATTCTTGTCAAAGAGTATACAGTTTTATAAAAAGAATCAACTACAATACATGATTGTCAGCTTGTGAATAACACTGAACAGGAAAAAGCTGGGCTGGTTTACAACCCTTTCATACTAAATATATTTTATTGATGCCGTACAATGACATTCTGTGGTATTTTTATATAATTGTTGACTATGTCAACATTCCAGAGAAAAAAAAAGACTTAGATAGAATAATCATCACAAACACAATGATAATGTGATTTGCACAGAATTACAAATGAAGCCATATAATAATAACAGTAATATTATAAGTTAAAAATTGTCCTGTAGCACTGACAGGGAAATATAAATATTTATACTGTACAGAAAGTTATGTTCAAGAAAAGAAAATGTTTCTCCACTACTCTTATGGGGTCAGGATTTAAAAAAAAAAAAGAGATGTTCACCCACGGCAAATTTTAGAGTCGCTGGGCTTAAGTGGAACCATAAAAAGGAAACCTCACGTCCACTATCGCCATTCTCTGTTGGGACACTGTCATTGCTCACTCCTGAGTTTTCAGCTTTATTCTGTATTTTGGAATTTTACATGCTGTAGTTTTCATTAGCATTATTAACGGATACCTTGTAGCCTTTCTTGTATGCACATAATGCAATTTTTATTTATTTATTGATTTTTTTTTTGATAAATAGAAAAATGCAAAAATATGTGTGTGCGCAACATCGCATAGCAGTTTCATGCCCACCTTTGCAAGGATTGCCAAGGGCTGGAGTCTGTGAAACAGTACATTGATGACTGTAAATGAGTAGTGTTATAAACAAAACAAAAACAAATATTTTATGGAATTAAAGGATATATATAAAAAGAATATATATATATTGCAGCCAATTTCTGCATGTAAATACAACTTCTGTTGACTAGTGTGTAATTCTTGAAATTGAAATAATGCAATATAAATAAAAGACATTTAAATGAATTGGTGCCTTGTCTTAAACTGTCCCCATCCACTTCAGGTCACAGGGTTCTGAGGTTTCTCATGTAGAAAAGAAAATTAAATCTCCTGCAATATTCACTTTCTTTCTTTCTTTCTTGGAAATATGTTTCACAGTCTATGATTACAAAAATGTGTGGCAACGTCTAAAACAGAAGCTGAAAAGTAGCCTGCAGTGCCACATTCTGAGAACCCGCTTGGAAAGTGGTTTGTGGTTGAGGTAATACTTTTTTGCCATATTTAGGATTATTACTATATCCAAGTGGGATAATGTATATATAGAAAATCTAATACACTGTACTTTGCCATGTTGAGAACTACATTGTTAAACTCAGTTTAAAAATAAACAGCAAACACATGCTCTTCTTCATTAACTGTAGAAATACAGCGATTTTAGGTAGTGCATTCTAATCCTGGCAATAAGTATATAAAATGGTAAGTACTGAGGCAGAAAGTACACACTAATGGATAACAATCATGAAAATAATAAGAATGATCAATTCACCTACAGTGCTGATGAAAGCAATGATGGCAAGTATGATGTGAAGCAAATCAAACAGGTTGGCATGTTTCTGTCATACTGCTGTGCAGGTGATGTTCTGGTGTAATCTTAACCTTCGTACAATTTATCTACTGCATAATAAAATATTAAATCTGTATTTTCAGTCCCTCCCAGCAATCTGCTTGGTCTTTTTGTCTTTGGTGTGATTGGCCAGTTTGGCTTCAGTGACTCTATAGAAGGAGATAGTGCCAATGTGAGACATATGAGGAGGAGTAAATGGGCACACGGAGAAAGTCACCTTTAAAGACAGAAAGTATAAAAGCAGACTAGAGGAGAGATAGACACCTCATAAATAATGATATAGTCTGAGAAGCAGGCTTTATTGGAATATACTCGATAGAGGAAGCGCCTCTGGAGAGACGTTCACACACACGCAAATACGGAGGAAAGCTGCTGAAGTTAATGCGTAGGGCAAGATATAACAAATATTTTTGAATTATTCTATCACTTGTATTCAACAGGTACTGTGGCTAGTGAGATAGTAACTCGGGGAGATTATAGTTGGAGTTTATTACAGAGTTTATTAACATTAGTCTAGAAAAGATTAATAAATAACATTGAGATAAATTTAAGAAGCTGAGTAATTTCAAAGATTTGGAACATTCAGAATCCTTTGTATTTTTTCTTTCATTTTGATGATGCAATTTGTTATTGACAAAGTTTCCATGCCACCATTTTGCATTTTTTTCTGGTTGCAGAAACTGCTGTTTAGTGTATTTCTGAATAGCCGCAGCCATGATGACATTCACTGCAGTGCTCATGCTGCTGACACGTGGAGGCCAGAAGTTACAGCATTGGGCAAACAGATTTTAACTTGCTGGTGCTCTATCTCTTGTGTCTAGTTTTTGATTTTATAAGTGAATCTGAAACTGTAAAAATCAATCTATGAGTTTAGAATTTTGCATGCTTTTGACTAAGATTCCTGGTTTCCATTTTAGGCTTTGGTATTATGATATATTGTTTTTCTGTCTTTGACCCCTGCTACTTCCCCGAGCTCGATCTCCTCTCATCTCCTGCTCCATTAATTAAAAACAATCTTCACAGTACAAGGCCATTAACTCTACACACAATTAGAGACCATTGTGACAGGTGTCTGGTCACACTTAACAGGTAATCTAACCTAGACACCGTTAAAATATCTGACTACGCCACCAAGTTTTATTAAGAGACTGGGAACTCTTGAAATTTACCGATAATAGCACAAAGGTTTGTTTAAATTGGGCGGTGAGTAAACACACAATGAATGACACAACAATAATTTCAAGAAAAGCAACAAACACAACTTCTATTACACAAGACAATATAAAATACATTAAAAAGATAAATGAACATAACAAAATCTAGAAATATCAGGAACAAAATCCCCTTTTTTTAAAAAGGGAAACAAACAGTCCGCACTCTAAAAGTCTGTTAACAACAAGAATTGGAGAATACAACCTTTAGTGGTGCAGAGTCCAGTTTGCGCAGTTATCCCAACAATGTATCATCCAACTGCCCATCAATGCACCCAACAGAAGTTTTGTCAAATCGTGGAATCCCTGTCAGTGTCTCCTTGTTGTTCTTTTTCCTCCATTCTAGGCTCCTTGTGTTGCTGTGACCTAGGCATGCCTCACTTCTCATCCGCCAGCTTTGCTTGGTCCTTTCATGTAGCTTCCCCCTCTCGCTGGACCCACAACTGTCCCTTGTGGAGCTGTCTCTTCCTCCCTCTGGGTAAATGTTGCCGTCTGTGTGCCTCATGTCTCACCAACCACGTACCCTAGTCTGCCAGCGAGCTCCTGTACTCTCTGCGAGTATCTTGGCAGCGTTCTCAGTGGACCATCTCTCCTCTGCTTTCTCCTGCCCAGAAGTTTAAATATCCTTCAGTCCCTGCCGTTGTCAGTCCTGGACAATCGGTTTAAACAATGGCACATCTAAATTTCCTGGGTTTAACAATTAATGAAAAAACAAGTTAACAAAATGTATTGTTACCAGTATTAATGAGTACAGATATGCTGATGTCAGACGTGTTAATTTCCATGTCAGGTAAATGCAAACATCCTCCAAGAAAGGAGCAGTTCGGTTATCACAACTTTGTATTGTTTGTATACTCAACCAGCCAAAGCTTCAAAGCAATGACTCCTTTGCAAGACAGCAAATACCTACATCCTACAGACAGCCACGACAACAATAAGTAATGGCATTACCCAGGAAATTTGCCTTTTAACTTCTCACCCCCAGTCCCAACAATGGGTGCTTATTGCCTCTTCATCGGCCGTGTTTTAAGTGTTATATTTACATGTTCCTTTGCCTAAGAGCGATATGGAACCACCTAGTGTACAAAAAAAATGTCCTCCTCTGACACCATTCAGTCTACAAAACTCATTCTGTTAGTTAATAGCTAAGTTTTGGAAATATTTTGTCTATTCTACGTACATTTTTGTGCTTTCTGGTTTCTTTCATGAAAGCTTTTCCACTTAATTGCCA
This sequence comes from Polypterus senegalus, assembly GCF_016835505.1. Lineage (NCBI taxonomy): Eukaryota > Metazoa > Chordata > Cladistia > Polypteriformes > Polypteridae > Polypterus > Polypterus senegalus. The sequence continues at coordinate 50,022,290 of NC_053166.1, forward strand.
CTGCCATCTTCAATGAAACAATTCCATTAATTCAAATTTAGAATGGTTGATGGTCAATGTTAAATTCTCCCAATTTTATATAGCTGATGTCAAGGTAACTTTAGACCATCTTTGGCCGAATTTTCAAGTATTAATAAAACTTTATCATACTGGGCTCTACTTTTGCAGTACAAGTGCTTTGCCACTGTTAGACTGTTAGACATTGGGCTATACTGGACTTTTTGGCAAGAAGAACCAACTTTGACAACCATCATGAGATGTAAACTGGTGAACTGAAATTGCATTGCCAGCTGCCAGATGGAGTACACTAGTGACTACGTCTACATGGTTTAAAGCTGGCTGTTCTGGAAAGACTTCTTAGCACATTTCCAGTTAAAGTACAAAGTTAGGACTGTGTATAGATAAATATTTCAGAAAAAGTTAACAAGTAAATTAACCATGCAAATAAATACATGCACTGTAAAATCTGACAATAAATTACAAAATAAGATGTGTGCATAAATTATTAACATATCATGAAATATGTTATTTATTTATTGATTTATACATAAAGTATTCTTTTTAAATTATTTCATTTTTATTACAGACAACTGCAACCAAAAACACAAATAAATAAATACACACAATTAAGAACATTAAAAAGAAAGAAATGTTCTGACTTGGCAGTCACTGTCACAGTAAGGTATTATACAGGCATATTGCTGTTGGTATAGAGGAGCCCCCAGTAGTGTTTCTTGGCACACTTCTACTGAATAATTGGCTGAAAGTCCAAGTGTGCCACAGAGAGGATGTGCAGCATTATTCATAATGGTGCTTACTTTTGTTTTTATTCTCTCCTTCGCTGCTGCCTCCACGGAGATCACAGTGTGTGACTTAATTGAGCCTGCCTTTTCAATTAGCTTGTTGTTGGTGGTGGGTCTCTACCACTAAAATAAAAGACAAACAAAGCCAAGGCAGATCAAAGAAGAAAAGATGGGGGTAAGATTGGGTTAGTTGGCCATTATGACCTTAAGAAATGTGTGATCACTGACTGACAATGGGCTCTTTTTCTTCTGTTTTTCTTTGAGAAAAGCCTTGTTAAAGAACACTAGCAAAGAGATGTGTGGCTACACTCTGGAGATGTGAAGTGTTCTACAATAGGCTTTTGTAAGGTCTTTGATTTTAATGGCTCAGACATGCTTCCTTATGTGCTGTACTAGCTATCTTCTTGTTTCCCCTATGTAGATGTCTGGACACTTCCTAAAGGAAATGTAGAAAATAAGATTTTTAGACTGGCAAGATGTCCTTTGTTTGTTTTTAAATTTATCAGAGGGACCAGAGGCAAGAGTATTATTGGTGACATATCTGCAAGTGGCACAATGGCACCTGTTACAGATCAAAGTATCTTGTGAGGAATGTGGCTCACCTCTGCAAAGTGAGCTGAAGATGTGAAGTTTGCATAGGTTAGGTGGTCAACGGAAGGAGATCAAGGGAGGGTTAGGGATGAAAAACTCATGTGGAAGGATCAGTCTGTAAAACTGAGAAATTTTATTTGATGACCTGTGGGAGAGATAGAGTGTTAGTGTGGAATGGGACGAATATGAGCAAGGACACAGGTTTCATTATCCGGTTGAGGGTCCCGTCAAAAGCATGAGAAAGGTTTGCTCTATCATTGAAGAATCTCCTAATTCTGAGTGTTTCATTATAGAACATAGAAGGATAACTGTGTGAGTCATGGCTTGTAAAAGACAGAGGTGTTAAATCTTGCAATGCAAGATGTATATCTAAAACTGGTGAAGTTGTGGTGGAAATCTTAACTGTAATTTATATATTGTCAAATTTTAATTCTATTTATTTGCGGATTTTTTGCATTCTGTGTGAAATGGAATCTTCCTATTATTATTATTTTAAGGAATGATTTACTGATTTTGTCTTATAGCATAATAAACAGCTTGCATGACAAAACATTCTCTGAAATGGTTGGGTCATTAAATAGTTTACTTTGTATCCTAGATATCAAAATGTACAAACACACAGTGTCTAAAAGGCTGTTTTTACCTTGGAGCTTTACACTTTAATAAGTGGCCATGTGAGTTATATTGCTGTCAAAAACATTTTAATTGACCCATAACTGCATAACTAGCAGAATACCCTCACTTCGCAGCGGAGAAGTAGTGTGTTAAAGAAGTAATGAAAAAGAAAAGGAAACATTTTGAAAATAACGTAACATGATTGTCAACGTAATTGTTTTGTCATTGTCATGAGTGTTGCTGGCATATATATATATATATATATATATATATATATATATATATATATATATATATATATATATATATATATATATATATATATATATACACACACACACACACATATATATAACATATATATATATATATATATACATACATATGTACATATATATACACATATACAAATATAGACATTTATATATACATATATACATATATATACGCATATAATATATACACACACACACACACACACATATATATACATATACACTCACCTAAAGGATTATTAGGAACACCTGTTCAATTTCTCATTAATGCAATTATCTAATCAACCAATCACATGGCAGTTGCTTCAATGCGTTTATCAGGCGCTTAAGCAGATGCTCCGCAAGGGTGTGGTCCTGGTCAAGACAATCTCCTGAACTCCAAACTGAATGTCAGAATGGGAAAGAAAGGTGATTTAAGCAATTTTGAGCGTGGCTGCTCGCTCACTGGCAAGGGCCTTACGAGGTTAAGGAGAGAAAAGGACTCGTCGACTATTTGGTAAAACAGCCCAACCGTCGACCGAGTGAGAGGATCTATCATGTCAACCTGTTAAAGCCCTGAGAGATAGAGAGGAGCTTCCCAGCTCCCGTAGGTCACTCTCCCTTTTCGCAAGCACAACTGCCCTTAACCTCGGTGAAGAGCTGACCCCCAAGCAGCGGCAGGAGTTAGCCCAAACACTCCGAGCCATCCCCGAGGTAGTGAGCGAGTCACCCGGCGGACCGCTGATTGAGCCGCGATATAGTCACGGAGCCGGGGTAATCGTCCGGAGAGGCCCTACCGACTCCGGAGGCAAAGCAGCGCAGAGGTCGAACTGGAGGTGAAACGTATGTTGGACATGGACATAATTGAAGAGAGCCATAGTCCCTGGTCCAGCCCTATTGTCCTCGTCTCCAAGCCAGGCGGCTCCTGGAGGTTCTGTAATGACTTTAGGCGTCTGAATCAGATCTCCAAGTTCGATGCCTACCCCATGCCCCGCATTGGCGACCTCCTTGGCGGCTGGAGTGCGGCTCGATATCTGACTACCCTTGACATGACAAAAGGGTATTGGCAAATTCCTTTAGCGGCATCCGCAAAGGAGAAAGCGGCCTTTAGCACCCCTAGCGGGCACTGGCAGTACAATTGACCTTCCAGCGTCTGGTAGATAGAGTGCTGACGCCTCACCAGTCCTATAGCGCCGCCTACCTGGATGACGTTGTCATCTATTCCGGCACCTGGGAGGAGCATCTACTGCAGGTCGCAGCTGTCCTCCGAACACTGGCTAAAGCCGGCCTCCGCATAAACCCCCGGAAGTGTTTTTTTGGATTAAAGGAGGCCAAATATTTAGGCTACCTCGTGGGACAAGGACAGGTGCGGCCACAGAGCTCCAAAGTGAAAGACATCTTAGAATGGCCCGTCCAGTACCAAGAAACAGGTGCAGGCTTTCTTGGGGCTTGCGGGTTACTACCGCCGGTTTGTTCCCGTTTCTCGAAGAGCAGCACCCTTGACTGACCTTGTTGGTGCCAGACGGGCCGGTCTGAGTATTTCACAATCTACTGTCTCTCTCGGTCCTTTACAATATATATACACATATACAAATATAGACATTTATATATACATATATACATATATATATATATATATATATACACACACACACACACACACACACATATATATACATATACACTCACCTAAAGGATTATTAGGAACACCTGCTCAGTTACTGGGATTTTCATGCACAACCATTTCTAGGGTTTACAAAGAATGGTGTGAAAAGGGAAAAACATCCAGTATGTGGCAGTCCTGTGGGCGAAAATGCCTTGTTGATGCTAGAGGTCAGAGGAGAATGGACCAACTGATTAAAGCTGATAGAAGAGCAACTTTGACTGAAATAACCACTCGTTACAACCGAGGTATGCAGCAAAGCATTTGTGAAGCCACAACACGCACAACCTTGAGGCGGATGGGCTACAACAGCAGAAGACCCCACCGGTACCACTCATCTCCACTACAAATAGGAAAAAGAGGCTACAATTTGCACAAGCTCACCAAAATTGGACAGTTGAAGACTGGAAAAATTTTGCCTGGTCTGATGAGTCTCGATTTCTGTTGAGACATTCAAATGGTAGAGTCGGAATTTGGCGTAAACAGAATGAGAACATGGATCCATCATGCCTTGTTACCACTGTGCAGGCTGGTGGTGGTGGTGTACTGGTGTGGGGGATGTTTTCTTGGCACACTTTAGGCCCCTTAGTGCCAATTGGGCATCGTTTAAATGCCACGGGCTACCTGAGCATTGTTTCTGACCATGTCCATCCCTTCATGACCACCATGTACCCGTCCTCTGATGGCTACTTCCAGCAGGATAATGCACCATGTCACAAAGCTCGAATCATTTCAAATTGGTTTCTTGAACATGACAATGAGTTCACTGTACTAAAATGGCCCCCACAGTCACCAGATCTCAACCCAATAGAGCATCTTTGGGATGTGGTGGAACGGAGCTTCGTGCCCTGGATGTGCATCCCACAAATCTCCATCAACTGCAAGATGCTATCCTATCAATATGGGCCAACATTTCTAAAGAATGCTTTCAGCACCTTGTTGAATCAATGCCACGTAGAATTAAGGCAGTTCTGAAGGTGAAAGGGGGTCAAACACCGTATTAGTATGGTGTTCCTAATAATCCTTTAGGTGAGTGTATATACATATACATATCTACATATATACTGTATATACACATATATATATATACACAAATCTACATATATATATATCTACATATATATATTAGGGGTGGGACTCGATTAAAAAAATTAATCCAATTAATTAGAGGCTGTGTAATAATTAATCTTGATTAATTGTATGTAATCACACATGAAAATTTGCCCCAAATCGCAAATTTTTTTTTTTAATTTAAAAGGGTTTTAGTGGATGACAGAATCAAATAATAGACATGGACATGAATATTGTAAACTCAAGCTCTTTTAATTTCTGAAAAAAAAAATGCTTTTAAACTGCATTTCAATTCAAAACAGAAACAAAAATATCATCCCTGGCTAAAATTGGGCAGACTTAAAAATAAAGTGGTATTTTAAGTACTTTAAGTACATTTTCAGAATGGTATTGTCTTTAAATAATAATAACCAAAATTTCAATATAAAGTGCAGTTTTTCTTCTTAAAAAAATAAGTCAGAAACATAAAAGGTAATTTGACCAGCTTAATCTTTAAACTCTGAGTAACGTTAGCCAAAATTATTTTGTACATTAGGCTAAAACAGTGTGATCATTGAACATTTTGTAATTAGATGTAATTAGAATTACTAACGGTCACGGAAGTCCAATGATCCCCAGTAAGAGCCACAAAGTCCGCTTTCTGTAATGCATTTAATTTTGCTTGCTTTTCAGTGTGCACAAAACCATGCTTTTATGAAGGCTTCCATCAGGTAGTCTTTTGAAATGAAATTTTCCTCCGATCAGTCGTAGGAATGCGCTTTATTCCGACTCTAACATTTTTGTAGCTCTGATGTGTGCATCAATGTAATCGATTTACCAGGAAATCATGCATTGACAAAAGTTCCCCTTTGCTTGGAATTGAAAGTGTGATTAAATGTGTTATTTTTTTTAACACGTTATGGAGTACATGCATCGAAGCTTCTCAGCTGTGCTTGTGCTAAGAAAAGGAAACATTTTAAAAATAACGTAACATGATTCTGCGTTAACCGCATATTTTTTCATACGTCTCAAACCAAGGGGATGCGAGGGTAAAATAAATCGGGAAGCGCGCATACATACTCAGTGCATCCCCTCTCCGGAATCGAACCTCAGATGTCGGCACTAGAGGCGAAGCCTCTACAATTGCGCCACAGTGTGTGGCTCGTCTATTTGAGAGTATGTAGATCGGGGTATATACCCGCGTTATCGCAGTGGAGAAGTAGTGTGTAGTGTGTTAAAGAAGTTATGAAAAAGAAAAGGGAATATTTTAAAAAGAACGTAACATGATTGTCAAAATACAGTAATTGTTTTGTGAGTGTTATTGAGTGTTGCTTTCATCAAGGATTTGATTATCATTATTTCTTTCAATCAGGTTCGTATTTGTAGGATGTGTTGTGTTCAAGTTACATTCCGTGTTTGTCAATCGTTGTAAAGATGACAGGTTTCATTCATCGATTCGTTTCTTACTGTATCAATAAACAGCTCGTCTTCCTCTTTATCTGAGACGTGACACACTGCATGCACAGGTCTTCCTTTAGCGGGACATTGACTTTTTCCACCGTGTGCTTTGTTTCCGCAGTAGCTGCACTTATAAATATGCTTGTATGTATCACACGCTTCATATTTTTTTGCTACCTTCTCAATTGTGTAATTCGGTTTTTGTTCAACACTCTTTGGAACTGTTGCTTTTTGTCTGCGCACTGCGTCAGTTCACATGAGCCGCTCGGTGTACATGCATCGAAGTTTCCCAGCTGTGCTGGTGCCATCTTGTGCGATGTCCATGGCTGTATTTAATGTTAGCTATGACCCGGCACTTAAAACTTTCTCTCGCAGTTTCGTTGAGTTTGTGCCAAACACCACCCTGACCATCTCATTTTCCTCTGCATAAGGACAGTCCTTCACCCGTGAATATTTAGCGGCAGTGTTTCTATTGGATTGCCGCTGACGGACAGCCTTATATGGGCAGGCACTAAATTACAAACGCCAGCGGCAGCCTGTCTATGAACTTAATTTAAACTTTAGGTTTACACCGTGCTTTGTTTCCGAAGTAGCAGCACTCATGAATATGGTTGCATATGTCACTCGCTCGCTTCTTATTGTTTCGCTGCCTTCTCAATTATATAATGCATGTTTTCTTCAGCGCTTTTGGAGCTCTTCCTGGTTTTCTACGTACTGCGTTGACAGTCGGTTCACGTGATTACGTGGGAGGCGTGATGATGTCACACGAAACACCGCCCCCCCCATGGCTTTTGACCTCAACTCCATTACAGTAAATGGAGAAAAATAGCTTCCAGTTATGACCATTACGCATAGAATTTCGAAATGAAACCTGTCCAACTTTTGTAAGGAAGCTGTAAGGAATGAGCCTGCCAAATTTCAGCTTTCTACCTACATAGAAACTTGGAGAATTAGTGATGAGTCAGTGAGTGAGTCAGTCAGTGAGTCAGTGAGTCAGTGAGGGCTTTACCTTTAATTAGTATAGATACAGAGATTTAATTTAAAATATCCTCTCCAACTTCAAAGAGAATCTCAGAGCACAGTCCTGAAGATTCTGCTCATTTTCTATGCTAATCAGAAAGAGACAGGTCTAAAACAATGTTACTGCAGTTTAGGCTTTGGATAGAAAATTATTTTTACATCTGCTAACTAGGCAAAAGCAAAGATTCATTAAATAATAATATGACAAGTAGGTACGAACTTGAGCCCATCCTTGATGAATATCCTGATCTCAACCCTTGCAGGCTACTAAGATTTTAAGACATTTTTTGGCCTTCATTTCACATGGTTTTCTCTAAATTCACACTGAGGCATCTGTTGTTAAACAGAGAAAGCAGCATATTTTCAGGCTTGGCATATTTCACATATACAGGAGGCCATCTGTTTCCTAGTCACCCATTAATTTTCAGGTAAAATCAAGATGAATAAGAATATAGTTCCCACTGGGGGGTAAGAGAAGATGAGGTGGGGCGAGACTAGTCTATGTAATATTCATCTCCATTAAAGGAAGCCAGCCATTTGGGATCATAGGGATTCAAACAGCATTTGTGACTTTGGATATCGGCCACCAGAAGTCACTCATCACTCATCATAACCCACAAGGGGCCCATCTCATTACTTTTCTGTTTCAAATTCAATTTTTGCACAATTTGTCACACTGTGAACATCCAGTCTGGATTAAGAGTTAAGAGCTCCGTCATTCTGAAGCCTACTGTGCACAACCAACCACCTGGTCACAACTAACAAAGTAAAGGAACCCGACAGTGATGTGGGATGTTAACACCTTACTTCTATGTCTATGTATTATGACTATGTATGTCTAATGTTTCTGGACAATTAAAATTTAAATGTGCTTGGGGAAACAAAACAGCTAAAAGAAGCTATAAATCATGAAAACAATATAACCTGTATAAATTGCTCCTGTTGAAACTGATTTTTCTCACTGGAGATCAATCCCTAATCAAACTCGTTATATCATATTATTCTTTATTGACATACTTTGACATATTCCCCTCATCTGTCCTTTAACTTAATACGAAGGATACAAGGAGCTGGAGACCATGACAGAAAGCAGCCATGATCATTGCTGGGCATACTTACACTCACATTCACTCCTGTGTAACATGCATCACTCCTGGACCCTGTTTTCTGTGAACAGGTTATTCATTTTCATGAGTCTTCTTTCATCAGTGTACTAGTTCATTCATCAGTTTATGGTATTTAGTTTATTTCTTTTGATTTACATTTTATTAACGATATGTTTTGATAATTCTGAGAAGGTATTATGTCTTTTAATGGGTGTCATCATTTTGCCAAACAGTTATCATGTCATGATGACATTATCAACACAAACTGAAGGTCAATATCTTGGACAACGCTTTGACCATGACTATGGATATACATTAAAAATTTGCTGATTGTTTTCACTTACATCTTCTTGGTTTCCTAACTTTTTGCAAAAATCTTTTTTGACTTTTTTGGTTCTGATGATCAATCTCTTTGACTCCCTGGTTTTGATTCACAATAGTATTCTCAGTTTGCACTCATCTACTGATGCTTTTCTCTTTGTCTTGGTGTCTTCCACTATTATATCTCCCGACAGTATAAGTGTTACCCAGGAGTTTATTTTCATATCAGTAGTAGGTGCTTGTTCCTCATCTTGCACCCTCATTCATGCTGGAAAAAATATTGCTCAATCTCAAGGACTTAGACTCCATCTCTGCAATATATAAACTCATTTTACAATCTCTCCCTTTCAAAGATCCAAGAGGACACTGGGAAAAAGATCTCTCAATTAATATATCAGAAAAGGAGTGGAAAGTAGCAATGCAGAGAATTCACTCGAGCTCCATATGCGCAAAGCATACAATTATACAACTCAAAATTATATATCGAGCACATCTGTCTCGACTAAAACTCTCCAAAATGTATCCAGGGTATGATCCAACTTGCGAACGTTGCAACCAAGCCCCAGCCTCACTGGGTCACATGTTCTGGGCCTGCACCAAATTAACATCATTCTGGACGAAAATTTTTAATTACCTTTCAGACAGCCTTGGACTCACAATCCCTCCTAACCCATTAACAGCTGTGTTTGGTGTTCTTCCAGATGGTCTTAAAGTGGAGAAGGACAAACAAATTGTGATTGCATTCACTACACTGTTGGCACGCAGACTCATTCTGATAAACTGGAAGAACCCAAACTCTCCTCTTTTAAGTCAGTGGGAAACCGATGTGTTATATTATTTGAAATTGGAAAAAATCAAATACTCAGTTAGAGGATCCGTACAGACTTTTTTCAAAGCATGGCAGGATCTAATCAGTAATATTTTAAAATAATCTCATAAAGCACAGAGAATTTATTAATTTAGGTACGTTCACAAGCCTTAAATTTAACGCCGTTCGGCTTGCTCTCTCTCTCAGGGGTGGGGATCGATTTGTCCTTAACTCAATTTTTCTTTTTGTAAAAGCTTGATTGATTTGTATGGATTGCAATAAAATTAATAAAAATAATAAAAAAAAAATAGTAGGTGCTTGTTGACCAGAATTGTATGTCCAATCAGCCCAAATGCATATCTGTGCTAATTTCAAGTTAAAATTAATTAGTGTGTAAGTTTTTGACAGTTTTGTTCAAAAGGGTGATGTCCGTTAAATGAATGCGAGCAAATCCTGATGATAGTTATACAAACTGAAATTATCGAAAAGTTAATAAAGAGGTGTGTCCTGAAAACAGGGCAAAGCGGACATCACAGCGGTGTACACTGCAAACTGTGTCAGAAAGTGGAGGCAAACTAAATTGTATAGTCATTGTATTGCTTTTAAACTGTTAAGTTTCTTGTAAAATACTCAATGTCTTTCAGTTTTAAGGTGCTGTGTAAGTTGTTTTTTTCTCTTTGTGCATTATTTTGCTACTTTTCCACAAGGAAACTCCTCTCCCTCATCACATCTCATCCTGGAGTTGACTTTTTTGGTTCTGCTGCTTTTGACTGTGTAAGGAGAATAAGACAGACTCTGAGATGATTTCTTCTGACTTGACTTGTTAAACCTTAAATCTCAAGTCATGCCAACTCACTGGCTCTTCAATGTGTTCCTGTCAAAAGAAATGCAGTGCATCTTAAATGCTTCTTTTTCTGTTTCCAATAATACTGTTCACCTAACTCTTCAATAAGGTAATATTATTAATTTGTTTTCACATTGTTTCCTGCTTTGTGTCCTGTGTTGGCTGGCATTGGCTCCAGCAGACCCCCGTGACCCTGTAGTTAGGATAAAGCAAGTTGGATGATGGATGGATGTTTTCACATTTATGAACAATGATTAAAGCTAGAGACATAAAGAAGTGTGTATATGCCAATTTCCTAATGAAAACAGATAGCAATGAATTACTAAAACTGTGACTGGCGGTAGGTAATTGGGGCAAAGCAGCAAGAATTGTTTGGGAACAAACCCGGTAACCCTGTTTAATCACAGCAAAAGTAAAAGGTAAAGACTGCACAAAGACACAACAAACAAAGAATGCTGACTAAAATCAGCCCACAAAGTGCTCTCCCAGTTTGTCTTTTGGTCTTGTATCTCACACAGAGACTCAAATGTTATGGAGTTCCAGTTATAAGTGAGACACCACATTGTGGGGCTGTCCCTGTTAATGGCATCCTAACCAGACCATCACATTTGGAGTTGGGTGCCCTCAATTTCCTTCTCTTTGCTGCTGTGGGAGAAAGAGAACATACCCATCAGTGACAACACCCCCTCTTGCCCTAGGGTGGAATCATTAACCTCAGTCAAGTCCAGAAGATGATCCCCAATCACACATACATGACAAAACAAACCTAATTAAAAAATAATTAAATCATAGCTTGGGGTCTGGGCTCGGGATGACCAATAGATGTAATAAACTTTCTTTAGCTTTATTCCCACTAACGGAGAGCACCCAATCATTCTGAAATTCCAATATGTTCCCTTCAGTTGCCAGTATAGTATTATTCTGAACTGATGTCTATAAATCATTTGTAAAAGATATGTAGGAAAGTAATGTGAAAGAATTCTTAAAATTGATATTTAGGCTATATTGGAGGTGGTTGCATAGATATGAATATTCATAATTGTTCAGAAGAAAGGTGTGATAAAAAAGGGCTAAAGAGTAAGGTAAAATGTCAAGAACTTAAATAAGTGCAGTTTCGATTCTGAATGGCAAAATAAGTCAACCAATTATCATAATGTGGTTAAGTGTGAAGCTTTCAAAATTACTAATCATTAATAAACCAGAGCAAGTGGCATAGCAAAGCAGAAAGAAACAATGGTGTTTGCCCAACAAAAAAAAAATGAAAGTCTGGACCTTTAACATTTTGATGTCCTATGTCTGTGCCGCACACTGAACACCAGTTCTGACACAGACACGAGTATCCCCTCAGGTCTGACTTTGACAGACTTTTCTTGACAGCACTCAGCGATCTGCCCATTATGGTTTCATTTTTACTTTATGCTCTTTTTGTCTTGTGTTTCCTTTTTGTTTGTTGTTTTTGATGCTATCCATCCATTTAACTGAACTTCAAAGAAAACCCACTCGTACCCTTGACCCAGTCCCAACATGCTTTTTATAAAGAAGTTTCTGATGTGCTCATTGATAGTGTACATCCATCCATCCATTATCCAACCCGCTATATCCTAACTACAGGGTCACGGAGGTCTGCTGCAGCCAATCCCAGCCAATAAAGGGCGCAAAGGCAGGAAACAAACCCCGGGCAGGGCGCCAGCCCACCGCAGTTGATAGTATACTTGATACAGTTAACTCCTCATTAGATACTGGGGTCCTCCCAGATTCTCTAAAGATAGCAGTAGTTAAACCCCTGCTCAAGAAAAATAATCTTGATGCCTCTGTCTTTAACAATTTCCGACCTCTGTGATCCAATGTCTGTGGTGTATTAATGAATGGACGAACAGTAATTTTCTGAAGCAAAATAAGAACTTATAGTTGTTGAAAAATTGGAAACTAATTTTAGTCAGCTATATTACTAGAATGTTCTCCTAATAGGACAACCTAAGAAAGATATCAATCGATTGTAGTTAGTTCAAAATGCAGCAGCAAAATTCATAACCAGCAAAAGAAAATCTGAGCACATCACACCCGTCTTAACATCGTTACATTGGTTGCCTCTGTCCTTTAGAATAGTTTTTAAAATACTGATATATGAAGCTCTGAATAATCATGCTCCCTCATATGTTTCGGAATGCCTGTTCCCTTATATCCCCAGTCCTAACCTCTGATCATCTAACACTGGTTTGCTTATTACACCAAGAGCTAATCAGAAAAGAAGTGGTGAGGTGGCCTTTTGCTGTTATGCACCAAATATTTGGAATACATTACTGATAGAAATATGCCAGGCTAATACCATTGCTCAATTTAAAAAAAAAAACTGTTACAAACCCACTTTTTGAATCTGGCCTTTTCTTAACTTCATTTCTCTTCTATGTCTAATAGATCAAGCATGTCAAACATGCGGCCCGCATGACAGATCCTAGTTAGCACAAAACTTACAGTACAAAATGATTACTATCATTTGTGATTGAATCAAACTGCATTTTCGGCGTTATTTATTGACTTTTCTTACTTCCGCCTTCTAACAAGCGCATTTTCCCATGGCATCACGGTACTGGAAATGTCATCTGCTAGTATAGTTGCAGCTGCGGCGTCAGCTCCTTGATACCCTAGGCATGACACTGCCCCTGCCTCACAAGCGTTGACCAAAGTTAATGAGCCGCGACGTCACAACTGAAGTGCTAGGCTGCAGCATCCTGGTAGGCCACAGCACTGGCTGGGCTGCTGAGACTGGCCACTGAGCAGAACTGACCATCACGAGTAGTAATAGCTTGCATTCACTTGCTAATGGCCCCTGCCTCTCTAGTTGTTCACATTTGAATTGGTCTTTACACATTTACAATTTGAAATTAATACACCCTTCAAAAGAAACCGAGCACTTTAATGATAGGCATTACACATTTTTTTTGCTCTAGTTTTTTGTAATTTTGTGCTAGTATTGTAACGAACAATTAGTGCAGACTAGAGCTAAAGATCTGAAGTGGACGCAAGAAGTTGGTGAGCTGTTTATTAACAAATTTTTGTGATTTTGAGTTTGTAAAATTAGTGTAGGTCATGGGGCTTTTTGCCTATCGGCTTATTTTACAATATACACTTTGAAGTAAACTTAGTAAAGTAAAATTTTTGGAGGATTTGTTTTCAAACTTGAATTACTGAGCAATGAACTCAGTGAGTGTTTTCATGATTTCAGTTCACACGAACATACTCTTACAACAACAACAACATTTATTTATATAGCACATTTTCATACAAAAAAATGTAGCTCAAAGTGCTTTACATAATGAAGAATAGAAAAATAAGAGACACAGTAAGAAAATAAAATAAGTCAACATTAATTAACATAGAATAAGAGTAAGGTCCAATGGCCAGCGGGGACAGAAAAAACAAAAAAAAAACTCCAGACGGCCGGAGAAAAAAATAAAATCTGCAGGGATTCCAGGCCATGAGACCGCCCAGTCCCCTCTGCGCAATCTACCAAACATAAGAAAGAAGAAACATAACATTGAGAAAGCACCTGAGAATATCAAAATGGAATTGATTAAACTGCAGTCAGATTCTATTCTGAAGACAAAATACAACAAAGTTGGTGTGCCAGGCTTGTATACTTACCTGCCACCCTTGTATGTGCAGATTTGTAAGTTGGCATTGAGAGTACTGTCTATGTTCGGAAGCACTTATCTTTGTGAGCAATTGTTTTTGTTAATGAAAGCTACCAAAACCTCGACTTACGGTCGAGCACATTTCATCCCTCATAAAAGTTGCAGCTGCACAAGATTTCAAGCCTGATATTGATGAACTGGTTACTAACAAGAGATGCCAAGTGTTGGGACAAAAGAAATAGATCTCAGACAGTAAGACTCCTATATAAGGACCTAGCTAAAAGGCTAAGACTCTAATTGTATGCTGCTGTACAGAGATTGTATGGAAATTAATTGCTTTTCTTTAAACTTTAAAATGTAAGTGCTACATTTTTTAAAGTTTTCAGTATTAGAAAGAAAGCTACAGTAACTTTGTATAATAGTATAATAGTATTAGTTACAGTGCGGCCCGCTGACGCACGTATGCCAGTTGAAGTGGCCCACCAATGGTAGTGAGTTTGACATGCCAGTAATAGATTATATATGCATTGCAATATCTTGTACCTAATGGATGTGCTATCATTATTAATCCCTACGATTCTCTTTTTTCTTTTCTGTGGTCTCTGTGGTGGCAAAGTACTGTGCAGACACTCATAATGATATAATGAAAGTAGATACTCTACACGACTCACTTCATCAAATTGTCTAAAATGAAGATTAGAAATAATAAGACTGACTTCAGCACCATTTTGTTAGGTACAAAGCCCAATGGGAGCTGGGCATTCTTTGGTCTAGAACCCATGGAGATTTTTTTTTTCTCCAGAAACTCACCCTTGGATTTTTTTTCTGTCCTCCCTGGCCATCTGACCATCAGATCAGGCTTACCTTAATTGATCTAAAAAAAAAAAGTATTTATTTATATACAGCAGTTTCTAACTTACTGTTTTGTTTTTCTCTTGTAACACGTCTTTTATCTTGTGTAAAGCACTTTGAGCTACATTCCTTGTATGATAATGTGCTATAGAAGTATATGTTATAGTTATTTTTTTTACATTTTTATTTCTATTAAATGTTTCTTTATTGCTAACTATACTCTGGTCTTTGCTTTGTTTTATTATACCTTCTTCTTGTTGATTTCCTTATTATTTTTGATGAGCTGCAGTAGGACTCTAACTAGTTTACTATCCCAGTCTCTTCACTTCACTATTTAAGGTTCTTACAGAAATGACATTTGGAATTCAGCAACACTAACCTTGTGCTGTGTTCTTCTGCTCACCTTCACTTTTTTTTGGGATGTTCTGCTTTTTTTTGCCTCTGTTTTTGGATTTCAATGAGGATTTAGAAATTTGGCTTTCTTGATTAGCTTCCTGTTTTGTCTAGTCATTTTTATTCTTTCCTTTTTTCCTTTGTTTTGAGTAGGTTTCTATTTTTTAGTTTTTATTTTGAGTTTTTGTATTTTTTATACTTTGAATTTATAAATTTGTAATTTTGCTTTTGTTTTTTTTTTTTTATTTTTTTGTTATTCTTGACTTAAGAAAATATCTTTGATTATTACAGTTTTTTGGCCACAGTTTTCATTTCTTTTCTTTACCTTTTGGGCAATAATCATACTACAGATAACATTAAGCATCCATTACTTTAAAATCCCAGCGTGTAATCCTATTAGAGCTCTCTCTGTTGTGAGTGGCCAGACAGGAACTTGTCAATATGTTGGATCAGACAAAAAAAGGTCACAATTTTCCTGTTTGTGTCTAACAATGTCTTCTGTTTTTTGTACTTTTCTGCTGCAAACAAATTTCCGTCTGGGATAATAATGTCTACCTAACCTAACCTAACATATTTGACATGCTATCTCTAATGTTGTATCCCTGTTTGTTGTTTAATTAATTTTCACATTGCTGTTCCTAAGCTATAAAATATGCTGTAGCAGTAGTGACCTAATCCTAGTATCAGGGTAGTAACATCTTCTTTTTTATGTTTATTTTGCTGTTTAGATTTTTGGCCCTAAGAGTTTTGTTTTATTTTATAATTTACTTTTTCCTTCTTATATTCTGTTTTGTTGCTTGGTTTCCTTTTGAATTTTTGGTGTAGATTTTTTGGGGCCTTTTAACATCCTGTTTTACCTGACTTCATCATTTCCTCAATGTCCTTTTTCAACTGTTCTTTAAAGGACACCTGTTTTTTCCTCAGATCCCTTTTGGGGCAATCAGGTGGTTTTAAGGATGAAATTGCCCGCTTTCTTCTCTGGCATTGAAGTCTGGTCTTTTAAAAGCTTACATTGCTGACTACTATAATTGTATCAGTCACAATGAGTGTGACTCCTGCACTTCATAACATGCAGTGTCATACAGTAGCAGCAAATGTTTGGGACCCGAGGGAAGCTGAAAAAAACAAAAATAGCAAAGACGATGAAATGCTATAATTTTATGTCCTGATACATTCAGAGTTTCATTACTGTGGTCTATGGTGTCAAATGTTGCACTCAAGTCTAAGAGGACAAGAACAGATCATGGCCACTGTCTGCATTAACCTGCAGATCATTTATTATTTTAACCAGTGCAGTTTCTATACTTTGTTCTAAAACCTGACTGAAACTTGTCAAGAATACGATTTTACAGTGATCCCTCGCTATATCGCTCTTCGTCTTTTGCGGCTTCACTCCATCGCGGATTTTATATGTAAGCATATCTAAATATATATCACAGATTTTTACTGGTTCTTGGATTTCTGCGGACAATGGGTCTTTTAATTTATGGTACATGCTTCTTCAGTTGGTTTGCCCAGTTGATTTCATACAAGGGATGCTATTGGTGGATGGCTGAGAAGCTACCCAATCAGAGCACGTATTACATATTAAATAAAACTCCTCAATGATATACGATATGCTTCCCGTGCGGTGCTTCGCATACTTAAAAGCCCAAACTGCACGTATTGATTTTTGATTGTTTGCTTTTTTCACTCTGTCTCTTTCTCTGATATTCTCTGCTCCTGATGGAGGGGGTGTGAGCAGAGGGGCTGTTTGCACACTGGCCTAGAGGATACGGATGCTCCTCTGAAAAATGCTGAAAGACTACCTTCACATTGCTCCCTTTCTTGCGGCTGCTTTACTGCGGTGCTTCACATACTTAAAAGTCCAAATAGCACCTATTGATTTTTGATTGTTTGCTTTTCTCTCTCTGTTTCTCTCTATCTGACATTCTCTGCTCCTGATGCACACTCCTTTGAAGAGGAAGATATGTTTGCATTCTTTTAATTGTGAGATGGATCTGTCATCTCTGTCTTGTCATGGAGCACAGTTTAAACTTTTGAAAAAGAGACAAATGTTTGTTTGCAGTGTTTTAAAGTCCTTGTCTCTACAACCTCCTGTGTTTCTGTGCAAATCTATGACCCAAGCGTGACAATATAAAATTAAAAATATAAATGTATGGTTTTTACTTTGCGGATTTTCACCTTTCGCGGGGGTTTTCTGGAACACAACCCCCATGATCGAGGAGGGATCACATGGCAGGATCTAATCAGTAATATTTTAAAATAAGTTCATAAAGCACAGAGAATTTATTAATTTAGGTATGTTTACAAGCCTTAAATTTAACGCCGTTTGGCTTGCTCTCTCTCTCAGGGGTGGGGATCGATCTGTTCTTAACTTAATTTTTCTTTTTGTAAAAACTTGATTGCTTTGTATGAATTGTAATAAAATTAATAATAAAAAAAAAAAAGAGATCGGCAACACAATGTAAACTTTAGCAAGTACTGCTAAGCGAGGCAGTCTGTCCTCTAAGGCACGCCAAAAAGCAGTGATATCAGCTGGAATTACTTCACGAGATGCTATGTCCATTCATCTGCTGCAGCCATCATTGTTGGGACTGATGGTGCATGATCAGCAAAATTCTTTGATAAGAGTGGTAGCTGTCGTGGATCAAATATTCTCACAGATCTGAATAGGTCTATTGCTGGCTGTTTGGTTCCCACAAAATATTCTTCAGGTTTAGCAGCAGCATTGTGTTTTACATCTTCACAGCTGCTGGTTGCAATTAGAAATTCGGACGATTTCAGGCAAGACAGTAAGTCAGACACTTTGTTGTAGACATCGACAGCCATGAATGAATGTGCCTCAAAAGAAGTCAGAGTGTTCATAATTGGCTGGCAGTGAACAGATACAAATTCAAGTTCAGCTCTCAGCTCGTTAAGTTTATCAGTACTTTGCAGCAACACCGACAGCTTCTTTAACTGGACTGTAGCTCCACTGTGTTCAATTTCAGTAGCAACGAATGAGATATTAATGAGATGATGCAATATGCTAAAGAAAGAACTTAAAGAAGTAATCAAAATTAATCATACTAATATCAATATGCCTCAAATGGTGAGATTTAATTCAGATTTGGTATTTTCCGCGGCAGTTAGGTTAATTCCGCGGTGTGGCGTTTTACTGCTGCAAAACCCTAAATTCCGCAGGCCGCGGTAAATCGTGGGCCCTACTTATCATTAGTTGTAGTTACTGTATCAAGTATGTATGATAATTGCTGTGGCGTAGAAAAACTCCTTCTGTTGCATGCTGGATCTTCATCTCACTCTTCTTGGCCACCAAAGGTTAACTACTTCAAAATCAAATCAAGTTTTGTAGCTTAGTTGGTTTGACATGAATTCAGTTGTTATTGGACACAAAAGCATGGTTATACAGAAAAATATGACTATAACAAAGAGTTAGAAACTGAAACAAAGAGAAAGGACAAAACCATAGTACTAGGTTTGAGTGAGTTACCAATAAAAAGAAGCAAAATGGGCTTAACAAAAATCCGATTCTATGTTGAAAAGCAATAGAACGTGCAACGCAATTAATGTCCCAATGACTGAACACTGCCCTGGCATCAAAAGTCTGCTTGAATAAGATGGTGATATTGTGTTATGACTAAGTAGAGAGTACTGCAGATTGGCAAAATTCGCAGAAGCATCTTTCATAATGAATATGCTGTGCTTACCAGTGACCGTGTTCATCAAATATTTTTCTCACAGTAAAGTGAACTTTGAGGGGTTTGCTAATCTCTAGTATGGTGTCAAGAAGTGTGGTGATGGAGAATCTCAGGCAGATCGCTAATTTAAAGCCAGCCAAATTTCTAGCTATATCACTGAGAGATGCAAGATGGTAGCATGCTGTATGATTTTGCTGTACCACAGAAAAACTCCTCCTGTAGTATATAAGTAAGTAGCATGTAGCTAATAAATACCTCCACATGTATTTATTTCTTGTAAACTTTTCTTTGTTTGTAGTTTGATAACTTTAAGTAGTGTAGGGAAAACAAATCTTAGAAGGTCACAAATAAGCCCATTGTAGTGTAATTATGGCTGACTATCTTTTCATATGCTTAGACATTAATGGCCATCTGTCTAAAATGTCAATAATGTAATATTCCCTACCAAGCAGATGAACAGAGTACATGATTAGAATATCTGTTTGTATTAGGATTTATGAATTTCACATGGATTTCTTCCATACAGGATAATGTGTTTTTTATAAACCCTTTGGGTTACTATGCTGTCATTGCAGATGTGTTTCTTCATAGTCATCTATTTTCTCTTTTAACCAGAGAAAATCAGAAATGCCTATCATTAAAGTGCTCGGTTTCTTTTGAAGGGTGTATTCATTTCAAATTGTAAATGTGCAAAGACCAATTTAAATGTGAACAGCTAGAGAGGCAGGGGCCATTAGCAAGTGAATGTCTTTATTAACTATATTTGGGGGCAAAGTGCAACTAAAGGCCAAAATATTAGTAAAGAATGATAAAAGTACATTTCTTTAAATGTAACTTCTTACAGAAAGAGGGTGGCACTATCAAAGAAACAAAGTCAAAATAAAGAAAATAATGGAAGTACCAATAATCAAACATTATTTTAGGTTCGGTCTCCAGGAGAGTTTTGTCATTTTAGAGAGCAGAGTCCAAAATGAACACCAAATCTGGTTGTGCTTCTTCTTAAATTAGAGAAGGACCTGAAATGGCGGGGCTTTTAGTGGCACTCTATGGGACATGGGCAGTTAAGGCACTTCTTTTTTCCCATTATTCTTACCAAGCCAGAGGAGCACTTGTCTATGGAACAAACAACTCATTTTCTTTTCTTTTTTTTTTCTTTCCTTTCCTTTCCTTCTTGAAATATTCCTATGTGATACAGAAATTACATTTCTGTAAAATGCTTGTTATAATAAATCACACATCAGTACATGCACTCCTCCACCTGGCAATGGCAGCTACTGTGTTTTGTCTTGGTAGAGTAATATTCTACTCTACTTTCCCTTATAGTATTATTAATATGTAGCCTTTGTTAGAATGCTTCAAATCTCAAAGACTTACCACTGTTTATATGGTACCAGTAAACCCTCAATTCTCTAAAGAATTGCAAATCCAAGAATGGCAATCACTTTCTGTTCCCTCCGATCTTTGGTGGGATGAAAAATGATGGAGGGTGGGAGCGTCCTGGTAAAGTTTTCATTTATCCATCCATCCATCCATTTTCTAACCCGCTGAATCTGAATACAGGGTCACGGGAGTCTGCTGGAGCCAATCTTAGCCAACACAGGGCACAAGGCAGGAACCAACCCTGGGCAAGGTGCCAACCCACTGCAAAAGTTTTCATTTAATTAAATAAATATATTTGTACTAAAACTAACCAATTTATTAAAACTAAAATTGAAATTTAATTATTATAATTATTTAAGTTCAAAATGTCTTTGAGCTGCTGCACTTATAAGTAAAAAAATATCGTAGTGCAAAGGTTTAAATGAAGTAAATTGGAAACAAAAAATTGATAAAATGGTAAATTCAAAATAGTTAATCAAAAATTTCTATATAAACAACATTTTTGGTAATGCCCGATGGTTTCCTGTCCTTGAATTAGCTGTCCCTGGTATGGAGTAGTTAAAACCTTTACTTTAACGTCACACGAACGCTGGACTCTTGAAAAGGCAACATAAAGTTGTGCATGTCGTTGATAAACTGCATCAACTAGATCTTACATGTAAATTTGGGCAAATTTGCAGTTGTGATTTGGCTCAGGGTGCATTGTTCCAATCCGATACAACACGCGAAAGAAGTATGGGCCATTCCCAGGTGGTGGCTTGAAATTTACCCCGGTAGATGCAAAAGCAAATTAACTATTGTAGCATCTAATGCACTCCATAAAGCTTTTACTGTCGGGTACATCGTTAGTCAAAAGCTTTCGTAAATATTCAGGATATTCATCCAAAGGAGGCAGCTTAACTTGACCCTTTTGAGAACAACGTGTAAACTCGTCAGTTGTATTGCCATTTTTTTCTTTAAGGAAGTTAAGTGAATGACAATGACTGCAAATGACACTCATTAATCCCAATGAATTTTCATGAACAGTGGACTCATTATAGAATGCGTTCTCAGCTAACTGGCGGAATTGTTCAGCGGCTGTCCGTCGTTCCGCTCTTTGGCTTTTTCTTTGTTGGAATACTGAACGTCTTAACCCTTCTAAACAAGTTTCTAGCCTTTCTTCAGTTTCCTCTGATATTCTTTGTAATGAACAATTGCACAAGCCTTCCAAACGCTTCTTCCGTTGCTCTGTTGTCTCGTTTGCACACCTATCTGATACCTGAGCTCTTTCTTTTTGGAGCCGTGACTCCTTTGCTTCTGCTGTTTCAGGAGTGCATTGTAGGCGGCTTCGTTCATTGTTTTTATCCATACGGGCTCGTTTTTGTATTTCCGATCGTTGCGCTCTTTCTTTTTGGAGCCGTGACTCCTTTGTTTCTGGTGTTTCAGAAGCGCATTGTAGGCGCCTTCGTTCATTGTTTTTATCCATGTGGTCTTGTTTTTGTTTTTCTGTGGCTATGTCGTTAGCTAGAAGTCATTTGCTGTTAGGAATCATACTTACTTTTAACACTGAATTACCCTAATGTGATTCAAATATGCCACACTGACAGCTGCTACACTGACTGCTGGCACAGTGGATTCGAGCACACTGACACACACAGAGTTGTTTGGGCGCCACCTACTGACTCTGGGAAGCCGCTGGGTTTGACTCTGAGTCGCTGTGCGCGTGCGCTTTTGGTGCGTCTGGCCTCTGGCATCCATGCATATATACAACCTTTGTTTAGTAATATAGATTATAGTATATAACTTCTCCCCACCTTCCCTTCTGCATCTAGAACCTCAGGCAATTACGTGTAATAAAAGACAAGCAGGAGTTAAGTTACAATTTAAACAATGTATTATTGGTAATATTCATAAATAATAACAATATGCAAAGTACATTTGAATATTGGCAACCATACAACCTGATAAATGTTAATGTGTAGTTTCAGACGGCACACAGACTTGTTAGTTACTTGAAAATGTCTCTAGTTCATTTGTGGTCAGCTTTCTTCAGAACAGACCGCATGCCTGTCTCAATATGGCTGCCGAGCTGTGCTCTTCATTGTGTTGTCCTGTTCAGTTCATGCATCAGTTTGGTAAGAGAGAGAGTGAGGTTAAACAAGCAAATTTATATATTCTCCGTCCAACCCCTAGAGCCAATAGGATGTCATGGCTTCTGATACAAGCCAGTTCCAAACAGCCATACTTCAGACCAATTGGGGAATACAACACCTTCACACCTGCCCCCAAAACCATATGTTAAGGTAAAACTTGGCAGTTAGGCAGCCTGGCTTTCCTGCAGGGGTTGACTGAGGGATTTTAGCAGAGAAAAACTTGCCAAACTGGTTTGAGGCACTTCCCCCACAACACTATCGTAAAATTACAAAGAGACTCAGTCCTAAAAGGGGCGGAGGGGTTCTTAAACCATCAAACCATTGCTGTTATTATCTATAATGTAACACTAATATTACATTGCTTTGCCTAAGTTACAAATAAAGACATACAAAATATTTGTCAACTTGTATGCAAAATTTCACATCATAACATACTGGTAAAAGTAATCTAGTATGAGTCAGGCATAATTCAAAACATATAGTAAATACTGAACATTACAAGTTATGAAACAACCCGAACAAAGAAAATCAGAATTAACTTAGAAATGTATAAAACCTTTAGTAACCTTGATAAGATCTGTTTCTAAAGTCTGTTAATTTTTTTTCTGTTCTCTGCTATATGCATTCTATCCATCCAATTTCCTTAATTTACCCTGTTGTATAGGCTTTTTTTCCCCACCTCTTTTTATTAACAGATTCTGCTGTATTCTGTACTGTTTATAGTAGAAAACAGTAGCCATTCAGTATAATTTACTGAGTGGTCAATAGCAAAGGATGTAACATCATTTACTTAGACCTTCAAAAAGCAGTTCCTCAACTATGGTTGATTCTGAGGCTAGACGCCATAGTTTTCAGAGTCAAAGTATGAAAATGAATATCAAGGTGGTTAATATGCCAGAGAAGAAAGAATACTGATACTGTAAGAGAAAGATTTTGTACTTTAAATGACGCAGTCATGTGCATTCCTAAGAGATCTGTGCTTAGATCATTTTTTAATTTTTTATCAAATATGTTGATTTTGATATAGATAGCAAAATTTCAATTTGCAGATGGAACAATTATTGGGCAACTTCAATTTTTCAATTTTATCTTGATGAGATATTGGGACAACATAGCTGTAACCAAACTCAAAAAATCAAACTCTATTTGTTTGTCGGGTTTGTACCATATTGTGTTTCCAGTTTTATGTGTCTGATCACTATGATACTGTATTATCATGGAGTGTCTGGGGTTCAACAAGTTAATTTTTGGTTTGGTCTACTATTTTAGCATAATTTTTACCACACAGAAAGATGCTCACACACAGACCCTATTCATATATTTACCTATTATGAGTATTGGCTGCCCAGTGTATCACCCCTTAATACTCCACATCGGAACTCATTAGCTTCAGCGTGAACAATACATATGTTCCCAGATATATAGTAGACCTAAAGGTTTAAATACTTCAATCCCTGAGAATAATGTAGACACCAGAAGGTCAAATCAGTTTTATTAATATCACAGCACTTAACAATGTGTTACACCCACTGTGTGGTCCTCTGTTGGGACGTCTCTCTGAGTCTGATAAACCTGTGGGAAAGAAAGTGGCACCCTCCCCTGACCAGGTGTTTGGCATCCACATTATTACCTCAGTCACTCCAGATATGTGTTATGATCTGTACTTTGGCCACTGGGTGGAGATAGTGAAGAGGGATAGGGGAGAGTGTTAAGAAAACAAAAAAGTTTGGAGGAATAATTGTTTTCCTGTTGCTGCTTCCAGTTCTTGGATTAAATCTCTTTGGGCACTGAGTCTCTTCATTTTATCCTCTGACAACTTAACAATATGCATACAAAGTAACAGCAAAGTCGTATTTTGTGAATTTCCCCTTGGGATCTATCTATCTATCTATATATCTATCTATCTATCTATTTATCTATCTATTTATTAAGAATAAAGTAGTGGCAACAAAAGAAAATACAAATGGATAGTAAAAATGCACAATTGCTATAAAATAATGAGAAACTTAAACAATACTGTCTGTAAAGACATGACACCTGAAGATCAACAGAAAAGGAAACATCAGTGTCAAAAGATGGTGTCTACCCCAGGAGGCTTGTTTTAATTCAGCACTCTAGCTGATGCCTGAATGACATTCTTCATCGTCCACATAGATAGAGTTGATCTCTCTGACGTATCTTTGTCTCTGATGTCACTCTCCCGGTCTCTCAAACAGCCTTTCTCTGAGTCAGAAAGCCATGTCTAGTTCTGGACCCTATGATGTTATACACAGATATATATATATATATATATATATATATATATATATATATATATATATATTGTACATATATATTGTTTTCTCCAGCTTTTGGAGTTTTTTTTTTTTGTTTTTTCTGTCCACCCTGGCCATCGGACCTTACTCATTCTATGTTAATTAATGTTGACTTATGTTTATTTTTTATTGTGTCTTCTATTTTTCTATTCATTTTGTAAAGCGCTTTGAGCTACATTTTTTTGTATGAATATGTGCTATATAAATAAATGTTGATTGATTGATTGACAGATATATTGGCATGGATAAACATGGCTGAAAGGTCTCCTAAAAACACCTCTGTTAAACTTCCATCATGTGTATGGAGAACCACCACCAGTCATACCACGTGCACTTCAGAAGAGGTCATCCACCCGAAGCTAAGCATTTTTGGGCCTGGCCAGTACTTGATGGGAGACCATCTAGGAAAGCCTGGGTTGCTGCCTGAAGAGGTGTTGGTGTGGCTAGCAGGGGGCGCTTACCCTGTGGTCTGAATGTTGATGCCAATACCCCATGTGCAGCAATGGAGACACTGTGCCATAAAAACTGTGCTGTCTTTCGGATGAGATGGAAAACCGAAGCCCTGATTCTTTGTGGTCATTAAAAATCCTTGGGCATCCTTTGTAAACAGTAGGGTAAATGTCGCCGATGTCCTGGCTAAATGATCATCCCCTGTTTGGCTCTCTCTTTCTCACCATTTCATCCCCTAACAGCTAATGTGTGGAGAGCATACTGGTTCAAAAATGGCTGCTGTCACATCATCCAGGTAGATGCTACACATTGGATTGGTTGAATCCGATCCCATTCACTAAGAGTAGTGAGAAAAGTGCTATATAAATATAAAGAATTATTATTATTATTCTTTGTGTTAAAATAAACACAATGTATTGCATAGGATAATACATTATATAAAACCAGATTATACTTTATACCCGTCAGCTGCATGTGGTTTCTGTCACTTTTACTCTTCACTTCAATGATGAAGTTGAAAGATAGGTCCGCTACATCCACGAAAAGAAGAACTACAAAATGCATTTGAACTTAGTTAAAACCCATCATTTACACATTCACAAAAAAAGTGGTTCAAATGGCTATCATCATGATTGCAGATATAATAACAATAATAACATTTATTTATATAGCACATTTTCATACAAAAAGTAGCTCAAAGTGCTTTACATAATAAAGAATAGAAAAATAAAAGACACAATAAAAATAAAATAAAATATTGATGATGTATACTTTAAATTTTGTATAATACTTTGGGCTCAGCCATTAGTGGAGAGTGAGTGTAGATAAGAAGCAGGATATTTATTTCAGTTGAACTCTCTTCCCATTTGGATGTATCCTATACTCCTATCTGTTTCTCCTCATGTCTAATCTGCACGATTTTCCTCCATCCTAAGGAAAAAAAAATCAAGATCAAGATGGGTTATTGAGGCCAGCATCCGAATGAAAAACCACACACACCAGCACATGCTGCTTGCTAAGGGAGTTCATATTCTTTGAAGCTGTTACAATTGCTGTATATTAAAATTGAAACAGCCTCTGTGGCTCCTTTGCTCAGCAGGCAGCAGATGCAACGAGGTGTGCTTTTGCTAAAGTTTGACCTTTTACATCTGTAGCACAGTACGCATTTCTTGTCGTGATAAAGCAAAAGATTGAAAATGTGTTAAAATTGTTCGAGTGGGATTACTAGGCATGCATAGAAAGAGATGTGAACCCCTCTAAGAACTCAAAAGCTCTTCTCCCAGATGTCAAGCCTTCCAAAAATGTAGATCCTTTCAATTTCAATTTAGACTTCAAAGAAGTTTTCAGTTTAACAAATGGCACTGGAGAGAATGAAACTATACCTTACCTAGCAATGCCTGTTTGTTCAACAGTCATTATCATCTACAGATTGTTAAGGAGTAATGTTTGATAAGATAAATATTAATGTTAGATAAGATAAACTTTATTAATTCAAATGCATACAGCAGTAGAAACATAAACAAAAATGCAGACTCATTGGACAGATAATATAGCCAATTAAATCAGTCTATCAACAAGTAAATAAATAAATGTATTATGTGCAAAAAATCAAAAAAGAACTTCGAGCAAAAGCATTGAATTGCCTGATAGTAGAAAAGATGCCCAAAGGTGCTTCGTAGCACACCATGGTGGAATGAGTGTCTCCTGGAGTGGATGGGTTGGCGGGGGATTTTTCATGATGGCATCCAATTTTGCCATCATCCTCTTTTCCGCTACAGCTTCCAGTGTGTCCAGGGCTTGTCCTGTGATGGAGCAGGCTTTCCTGGTAAGTTCATTCAGGCATTGTGCTCCTTTTGTGCTCAGGTTGTTTCTCCAGGATACTGCAGCATAGAACATAACACTTGCTACTATGAAGTGGGAGAACATTTCCAGCAGCAGGCTGCACACATCAAAAGACCTGACTCTCCTTAGCAAGTACAGTCTATTCTGGCCCTTCTTGTACAGTACCACTGTGTTGTCAGGCCGGTCCAGTTTGTTGTTTATATGAACCCCCAGATACTAGCTCTGCAGCACTTCCACGTCCTTGTCT
This sequence comes from Polypterus senegalus, assembly GCF_016835505.1. Taxonomy (NCBI): domain Eukaryota; kingdom Metazoa; phylum Chordata; class Cladistia; order Polypteriformes; family Polypteridae; genus Polypterus; species Polypterus senegalus. The sequence continues at coordinate 50,049,767 of NC_053166.1, forward strand.
CATAGGCTTTTTGGTAGGTCGGAAGTCCACCACTAGTTCTTTTGTCTTACTGATGCTGAGTTGCAGGTTATGGTCCCTCCACCACAAGACAAAGTCCTCCACAGCCTTTTGTGTACTCTGACTCATCTCCATTATTAATGCAGCCGTTGATCGATGCATCATCTGAAAATTTCTGTAGATGGCAAGCATTGGTATTGTACTGGAAGTCTGTTGTGTAGAGGGTGAACAGGAAAAGAGACAGGACAGTTCCAGAGGTGCTCCAGTGATCAGTATATCTTCTTATATTGTATGCTACCGTGGCTGTCTGTTTGTCTGTCCAGGATTTTAAATCACCTGTAGCTCGCAAACCGTTTGACCTATTGACATGAAATTTGGTAAATATATACTATGTGACCTCTACTTTAAGCTTTCGGGTGATTGACCTCTGACATCAAAGTTCAACCAAGTAAAGTCAAATCAAGTGTATTCACTGCGTGGTTGTATGCAGTGTGCTGTTACAGTCACCTGCAGCTCCCAAACCATTTGACCTACTGACCTGAAATTTGGTACACATATATGGTCAACAAAGGTCAAGGGTCAACGGAGTATGGTCAAGTCAACTGTATTCACTGCATGTTATCGTGCAGTACACCATTACAGGTGTGTGTATAGTCAAGAAAAAAAATTCAATTCATCAGGTAAAACATCAAATAATGTTTTGCTGTAGCGTTTTGTTTTTATTAGTATTTTCCATTTGTCCCAAATTTTTTGGAATTAGAGTTGTAAATAAAGACTGCACTGATGCCAGTGCCTACTTCTGGTAGTGGGAGCAACTGCATTACTGTCAACAGCTAATAGATGCATATGATCATTAGCAGTGTCGTACATTAAATAATGCCACCTGAGGTAAGGCACATTTTTGAGTTCAATACACTTAATCCAACATACAATGCATATTATAATACAAGGTTCATAATAAAATACTCCCACTATAACGTACATCCTCAGAGCAACAGGCAAAATAATAAATAATGAAATAGATTAGTTTAAAATCAATGAAACACACAAAACAGTCATTAAAAATAGTACAAATATATACTGTACCTTCTTTGCTGCTTTAGTTTGAACCAAAATATTTTTATTGAGTTTTGTAATGGTGAAATTGAATGTGAAACAAAACTCTGCTGTGTTGCACATCCCGTTCATTTCTCTAAATGACTTCACAGTTTTAAAACCTAGTCCTGCAAGGCAAGCCTGCCCTTTGTAACTAAACGCACTCATTGAAAACTTCTGACACATTTTATAGACATCGTACCTGTCCTGTGGCTGACATCTTCAATAACATTCGATTTACAACATTTTGCAAAATGACAATTGATAAATACATAATACAATATGTAAAAAATCAGTTACTGACATGAAGCTTCGTAATGCACATGTGCCTTTTTGATGCTCAGACACTCGCAGTGGGTCAAAGTGGTGTGAACTGCAGCTGTGTGATATTTGAAACTTTTAAAATAAAAATATTTCTTACAATTTTAAAACCATGCAGTATATAAATTAAACACTTTACATGTATGAAAATGCCATCCTGTCCAAAGTCACTCCTGTGCTGTTACCTTGTCTCCTCACCCTCCACTGCAGCTCTGACAGTTTTCACGCTTGACCGTGTACCTGTGGGCACTTACAGTTAATTTTTCCTTTTGATAGACTCTTTGCTTATTAATAACATGGGGGTCATACCAGCCTTGCCAATCTAACAAGCACACAGCTATGTTTATTGTTGTTGAGGTCTGTCCAGACATCTTGACAGCTGTACCACATGAGTGAGTCACTAGTTTTCAATGAAGACAGTATGGTAGTGTTTCAAATGCACAAGTGATTCCTCAGTAGCAGCTGAGCCAGGGTGGAAAGAAGGAACAAAAGGTTAATTATTTAAACCTAGTGACTTATAAAAATAATCCATCCATCCATTATCCAACCCGCTACATCCCAACCACAGGGTCACGGGGTCCGCTGGCGCCAATCCCAGCCAACACAGGGCGCAAGGCAGGAAACAAACCCTGGGCAGGGTGCACACACACACACCAAGCACACACTAGGGACAATTTTTAGGATCGCCAATGCACCTACCCTGCATGTCTTTGGACTGTGGGAGGAAACTATAAAAATAATATTAATTTAAATTTTAATTTAAGGCAGAATTTAATAGTTATCTATTGTGCCAGAAGACAATAATATGCGGTCTTTTGACAATTAACTATTTTAAATGGACTAGATACATGGGCAAAAATTGTTGAGGACATTTAACATAATTTTGTCAAGAACACAGTTTAGTGCATGTACATTACTTTTATTTAAATATATATATTATTACTATTTATTTTTAATTTTTACCTGTTTTTTGTTGTTATTTTGGTGTCATCGTGACACAATTTTTTTCTTTTATTGTTCTACTGGTAATACTATTTGGAGCAGGTGTTTTCAAGGGTGCTGCCATTTTAGACATGTTATTCTTGTGCCATGTGTCTAATGGCATCACGGCAACCATAATATTAAAGATGGCCATACGTAGTGGCAGGTGTCTGAACTTTAAACAAAATCTTTAAAGGAAAGAATTGTGATATGGGAGTGGGTTTCTGGTGTTGATCTTAGCTTTATTCTCGCTTCACTTTTGTTTTGTCCTTTTAATGTAATTGAGTCAACTATATTATTATAATGATCTGTGGATTTATCCCTGAATAGTCTTCAGTATTCAACCCAAAAATTTAAGTCAACAATTGAGCTTATGAAGCAGACCACGACCTCACTAGCCTGTCCCAAAACAAGCCTCACCCCAGGCAGCCAGACCCCAAACTCAAAAGGTAGGCTTTCAGACCTGCACAGGCCCAAAATATTTTTAAATGTCCCAATTACACAACAGATACCTTTCAAGAGGCAGGACAGCAATAAACATCTGGCATGAAAAGACAAAGCTCAATGAAGGATCTTTATTTTAGATACATTTTTTATTTATTAATCAAAAATGAAAGAAAGGCAAAAAAGTTCTGAAAACAAGGACAAAGGGATTGACTAGAAAGGCAACCAAAGGAAAACAACTTTAAAACCAAAATGAAAACACAAATCTAAGAACAAAGCAAAAAACAAATAAAAACAGAACATGAATGATACATGCGTAGAGATGCTAACACTGCAACCCTCAATGAACCTCATTTGAACTTGTTCCCTCCAGCCTTCAGAAAGAATTCAGATCCATTCACTGTATACACAGTTTGTTATGCTGCAGCCTTGTACTAAAAAGTTTAATTCATTTTTCCCTCATCAGGCAACATCTGAAAGCCCAGATTCCAGCCTGGAATCTTCTTGGGTTTAATGTAACAATATACCATTTTTCACTGCTGTGTCAGGTTGGATGGACCATCAGTGGCCAGGTATTTTCAGCTTTCTTTAGAGATGTTCATTTCTGGGCTTTGGCTGGGCCAAGCAAGAACATTCCCAGTGTTGACCCTAAGACACACCTGTATTGTGTTTGCTTTGTGCTTAGGGCCATTGTTCTGTTGGAAGAAAACCTCTTGCCCAGTCTAAGGTCCAGAGTTATAGGGAACAGTTTTTCATTAAGGACATCTCAGCTCCATTCAGTTCTTCATCAACCCAGAGGGTCTCTGCCACTGAAAAGCAACCCCACAGCATCATACTGCCACCGCCATGCTATGCTGTCTGAATAACATTGCACAGATTACAAGCAGTGACACTTAGAATTAAGGCCAAAGAAGTCAATCTTGCTTTGTTTCATCAGACCAGAATCTTGTTTCTCATAGTCTGAGCATCCTTTAGGTAACTTATCGCAAAGTATAAGTGGGCTTTCATGTGTCTTCTGGCCCTTCTACCATAAAGCTCAGATCAGTCAAGTGCTGCAATGGTAGATGTCTTTCTGGAAGTTTCTCACATCTCCCCATAGCTTCCCTGGAGCTCGGCCAGAGTGACCACTGGGTTTTAGGTCACAATTACTCAGTTTGGCCAGCTCTATGAGGAGTCCTGGTTGTTCCAAACTTCTTCCATTTAAGAATTATGGCAGTAACTTTGCTCTTGGGAACTTTCAGTGCTGCAGAATGTCTTTGTAGCCTTCCATATCTCTGTGTCTCAACACAGTCCTGTCTGTAAGTTCTGCAGGCAATTTCTTCGACCTCATGGTTTATTTCTCTAATGCATATTGTCAGCTGTGGGACCTTCTATAGACAGTTGTTATGCCTTTCCTAATGATGTAAATTTGATTGGACTGACCACAAGTGGACTCCAAGCAAAGTGCAGAAATATCTCAAAGAAGATCAATAGAAAGGGGTGTACAGGAGTCACATTTTAGGTGTCATAGCAATGGGTCTGAATACTTGCATCAATGTGATATTTCAGTTTTTTTTTTTTTTATTAATTTTACAGAAACTCCTAAAGTCTTGTTTTATGTTTGTCATTCCAAGTATTGATTGTTGTTTGATGAGGGACATATAATTTAAATGATTTTAGCATAAGGCTGCAACATAGCAAAATATGCAAAAAGTGAATGGGTCTGAATACTGTCTGAGGGCACTCTATGGTGGATGATCTCACAGCTGTGGCATCAGAGTGATCCTCCACCTTGAAACTTTATTTTAAGGGGACAGGGCACATAATAATACATTTTATTTATATAGCACCTTTCCCATGCTCATGGCACTTACAGAATATAAGAAAGAACAGCAGGGTATACAGTATATAGCATTGTACAAACCATCCATCCATTTTCCAACCCGTTGAATCCGAACAAAGGGTCACGGGGGTCTGCTGGAGCCAATCCCAGCAAAGACAGGAGCCAATCCTGGGCATTGCGCCAACCCACCACATGACAAACACAGCCACACCCACACACCAAGCACACACTAGGGCCAATTTAGAATCGCCAATCCACCTAACCTGCATGTCTTTGGACTGTGGGAGGAAACCCACACAGAGAGAACATGCAAACTCCACACAGGGAGGACCCGGGAAGCGAACCCAGGTCTCCTAACTGCGAGGCAGCAGCGCTACCACTGCGCCACCGTGCCGCCCATTGTACAAACCAAATAAATAAATAAAGAAGGTTACGACAGTGAATTCAGAGGAAAAAAAGCCTAACAACATAATTAAAGGTCTAGCACAAACATATACAGGTTAGAAGAGCATCTTGACAGAGAGGTAAACTGAGAGAAGGGTAATAAAGTCAAGTAGAGCTAAAAGCCTTCCTGAACAGATGAGTTTTGAGTTGTTTTTTAAAAGAATTCATGGAGTCAGCTGATCTGATTAATTTCGGTAGGTCATTCCACAGTCTGGGAGCTATACAGCTGAAGGCTCTGTCACAAATGGAGTGTAGATTAGTGTGGGGTACAATAAGATTGCCAGAATCAGAGAAATCAGAGTGAACGGGCAGGCAAATAGTGATGGAGAAGGTCACTGATGTAGTTTGGCGCGAGGTTGTTTAAGGCTTTGTAGGTTATTAGTAGGATTTTATATTCGAATCTGTAAGACACAGGGAGCCAGTGAAGACGGAGCAAGATGGGTGTGATGTGCTTGCTGCTGCTGGTTCAAGTAAAGACTCTTACAACTGAGTTTTGAATAAGCTGGAGTTGTGATATAAGATTAAAAGGGGCACCTGCCAGCAGTGAGTTACAATAATCGATGCGGGATGTGATTAAAGCATGGACAAGTTTCTCAGCATTAGAAAAGGAGAGGAAGGAGCGAACACGGGATATGTTGCAGAGGTGAAAGTAAGAAAGTTTCATAATGTGATTTATGTGGGCGGAATAAGAGAGGGAGGAATCAAAAATAACACCAAGATTCTTTGCAGTAGAGGCAGGTCTGATGAGATCACTGCCAAGATGGACTGGGAAAGAGCTCATTTTATTAAGTTGCATTTGAGTCCCAATTTGCAGGAGTTCAGTTTTGTTGCAATTTAATTTTATTTTTTTTAATTTATTTATTAATTTTATTACAATCAATACATAGCAATCAAGTTTTACAAAAAAAAAAATTATGCTAAGAACAGATCGATCCCCACCCTTGAGAGAGAGAGCAAGCCAAACGGTGTAAAATTTAAGGCTTTTAAAAATACCTAAATCAACAAATTCTCTGTGCTTTATAAAATCATTTCAAAATATTACTGATTAGATCCTGCCATGTTTTGAAAAAAGTCTGCACAGATCCTCTAACTGAGTATTTGATTTTTCCAATTTTAAATAATATAACACATCAGTTTCCCACTGACTTAAAAGAGGAGAGTTTGGGTTCTTCCAGTTTATCAGAATAAGTCTGCGTGCCAACAGTGTAGTGAATGCAATCACAATTTGTTTGTCTTTCTCCACTTTAAGACCCTCTGGAAGAACCCCAAACACAGCTGTTAATGGGTTAGGAGGGATTGTGAGTCCAAGACTGTCTGAGAGGTAATTAAAAATTTTTGTCCAGAATAATGTTAATTTGGTGCAGGCCCAGAACATGTGACCTAGTGAGGCTGGGGCTTGGTTGCAACGTTCGCAGGTTGGATCATGCCCTGGAAACATTTTGGAGAGTTTTAGTGAGACAGATGTGCTCGATATATAATTTTGAGTTGTATAATTGTATGCTTTGCGCATATGGAGCTTGAGTGAATTCTCTGCATTACTACTTTCCACTCCTTTTCTGATATATTAATTGAGAGGTCATTTTCCCAGTGTCCTCTTGGATCTTTGAAAGGAAGGGATTGTAAAAGGATTTTATATATTGTAGAGATGGAGTCTAACTCCTTGAAATTGAGCAATAATTTTTCCAGCGTGGATGAGGGTGCAAGATGAGGAAAATCTGGAAGGTTCTGTTTAACAAAGTTCCTGATTTGAAGATAGTGAAAGAAATTTGTAGCTGGAATGTTAAATTTGGAATGTAATTGTTCATAGGATGCAAAGGCGTTGTCTATATAAAGATCTCTAAGCAAGTTAATTCCAAATTTTTCCAGATATTAAAAACTGCATATGTTTGTGAGGGTTGAAAGAGGTGGTTCTTTTGCAGGGTGCCACAGAAAGAAGCTTCTCCGTCTTAAAATGCTTTCTACATTGGTTCCAGATTCTAAGTGAGTGGAGCACAATTGGGTTATTAGTGTATTGCCGATAGCGTGTGTTTATTGGAGCACAAAGCAAGGAATACAAAGAAGTACTGCAGGATTTTACTTCTATTGCGGTCCATGCCTGTGTATGTTCTTCTATTTGTGTCCAGGTTCTTATCGACTGTATATTTGCGCCCAGTAATAAAACTGGAAGTTAGGTAGAGCCATGCCACCTTCTGCCTTTTGTCTTTGTAGGGTCGCTCTTTTGATGCGTGGATGTTTAGAATTCCAAATAAATGAGGTTATTGTTGAATCTAATTGCTTAAAGAACGATTTATTAATGTATATTGGTATGTTTTGAAATAAAAAGGAGCTTAGGAAGAATATTCATCTTAACAGTGTTAATTCTTCCAGCTAGTGTGAGATGAAGGGTTGACCATCTATGCAAGTCTTGTTTAATTTTTTCCATGCAGGCGACAAATTTTGTTGATAAAGAGCTTTATGTTTACTTGTGATGTTTACCCCGAGGTATTTAAACTGTTCTGCAATGATAAAAGGAAGGGTGTCTAATCTAATATTATATGCTTGCGAATTCACGGAAAGAGTACACTTTTATTCAGATTAATTCTGAGACCAGAGAGCTTTTGAAATTCTGTGAGTGCTGCTAAGACTGCAGGCACAGAATTTTCTGGATCCGATATATACAGTACCATGTCATCTGCATATAATGAGATTTTCTGTTCCAGTCCTTCTCTGCTAATCCCCTTTATCTGATCAGTATTTCGACAATGTATTGCCAGTGGTTCAATGGCAATTGCAAACAGCAGTGGTGACAAAGGGCATCCTTGTCTTGTGCCACGTTCTAGTTTAAAGTAGTCTGAGCAAATGTTATTGATGCAAACTGAAGCTTCTGGGTTAGTATACAGTAATTTAATCCATGCACAAATGTTGGGCCAAACCCAAACTTCTCCAAAATAGTAAAAGGTATTTCCATTCAATCATGTCGAATGCTTTTCTGCATCCAATGATAATAATATTTCTGGGGTGTTTGATTTAGTTGGTGAGTATATTACATTAAACAGGCGTCGAAGATTTGAAGATAAGTGTCGGCCCCTAATAAATCCAGTTTGGTCTTGTGATATTACTGAGGGAGCACTTTCTCCATCCTTCTAGCTATGATTTTAGAGAGTATTTTAACGTCGTTATTCAGAAGTGAAATTGGTCTGTATGATGCACATTGTAATAAGTCCTTATTTTGTTTTGGAAAGACAGTGATTAGTGCTTGGCGAAAGGTTTGTGGAAGAGATTGGTTATCTCTGGCTTCTGTAAATGTTGCTAATAGGAGGGAGCTAGCTGAGCGGAGAATTTCTTGTAAAACTCTGCAGGGTAGCCGTCAGGGCCTGCTGCTTTTCCACCTTGGGTGACTTTATAGCATCCAGTAATTCTGATAATGACAGAGGTTTATCGAGCTCCTCCACACTAATAGCGTCAATTTGTGGTATCTGTAATTTATCCAGAAATGCATTAGATTGTATATTGTCTTCTTTAAACTCAGTAGTATATAGGGATTTATAGTAGTCTCTAAAAGTGTACATTATATTTTTGTGTTCGATGATTTTATCTCCGTTAGTGTTAGTAATTACGAGATTGCGTTGCGTACATCTTGCTTGTGAATTTGTTGCGCTAAAAGCTTATTAGCTTTCTCTCCATGTTCATAATAATGATGTCTGGATTTGTAAATTAGTTGTTCGGTTTCTTTAGTTGTCAAGAGGTTTAATTCTGAATGTAGAGCCTGCCTCCTCTTATGTAGAGTCTCGCTTGGTAGTCTGGCATGTTCTTCATCTATTTTAGTAATTTCGCTTTTTATCTCTGCTACTTTCTTCGCGGATTTATTTCTGTGGGAAAGATATGAGATAATCTGTCCTCTTAAGAAGGCCTTAAGAGTTTCCCAGAGTATTCCTGCAGAGATCTCAGGGGATGTATTTGTCTCTAGAAAGAATTCAATTTGTTTGGATATAAATTCAGTACAATTCTCGTCAGCTAATAGAAGCGGATTGAGGCGCCATCTTGGGGTGAGTGTATGGGGCTTAGTAATTTCAGCTCCAAGATCATCGGAGCATGGTCTGAAATAACAATAGCATCGTATTTACAAGATTTAATCTTAGGCAAGAAGTTATTATCTATAAAGAAGTAATCAATCCTTGAGTAGCAATGATGTACTGGTGAGTAGAAAGAATATGTTCTTGAATTTGGGTTTAAAACCTCCAGGGATCTGATAAGTTGTGATCAGTTATAAACTTTGTAATTATCTTTGCGGTGTTAGTTGCCGTTCCCCCTGTGGAGGAAGTCTTATCTAAAAGTGGATTTAGAACACAATTAAAGTCCCCAGCCATTATAAGTTTATGAGTGTTCAGATTGGGAATGGATGCAAATAAATTTTGTATAAATTCCTTATCATCAACATTAGGTGCATAAACATTTATCAAAATCATTTTACAGTTAGATAAGTCTCCCATGACCATCACATATCTCCCTTCAGGATCCAATACTACATCTGATGCTACAAATGGTACTGTTCTATGTATGAGAATTCCCACCCCTCTAGTTTTCTTTGTAAAACTAGAATGGAACATTTGGCCAGTCCAGTCTTTTTGCAGCCGGAACTGATCCTTACTTAGTAAGTGGGTTTCCTGTAAAAAAAACTATTTTAGCATTTAGACCTGTTAGGTGAGAAAGTACTTTCTTTCTCTTTAATTCGTGATTCAGGCCTTTAACATTCCAGCTTACGAAGTTAACTGTCCCATCATGGAGACACTGATTCTGAGTTTTTGGTGTCATATTATAGTCTTAACTGGAAGTGAAATAGTTTAGGTCTTAATTTCCTATTCCCCCAAGAGTTGTTGCCATGCAGCTTATTATTACGTTGATAGTTATAATTATAAAGATTGAGATGATAGATTAGATATAATTTAATTTTAAAGAGTTCTGCTCCATCCAGGTTTTAATTTTACTAAGGCAGGTTATGAGCTGAGAAAGCTCTGATGAAGTTCCACTTTTAACATAACTAAACACATTTATACAAAACAAAAAAACATACATAAATAATAAACAATATGAAACTATATGCAAAAAAGGACAAAAAAATAATTTGCACATCACATTTAAGCCAGGATTGAGACCCTGACTAAACATGAAAGCAGTTCTTTAATCAGCCAGTGGCTTCTGATTGACAAATTATTTATTTCTAGGTCACGCTATGGATATGGGATACAAAAATAAGACCGACACAGTGTTTTTTTGGGGATCGTTATATAACACACCCTCACTTTAAACGTCACACAACTGAAATTACATACGTGCTGGAGGAATGTGTATGTTCACGGTGTGTACCTGTGTCTGTGCATGCATAGTGAGGACTCCTAAATGTAATATTCTGTGTCTCATAAAGAGGAGATCAGCTGTCAGTAACTTCACAACAAATAAGTCTGACATATTGGCATGATGGCTGCCTTATCAGAATTAGTTTATTTGATATGAAGCGTCTGTTTTTTCCCTTGAAAATACATCAGGAAATATTTTTTTAATCTTTTAAGCCTGCTTCTAATTTAAAAGAATAAATGTTAATAGGGTGCCTCTAGCAGAATAATTAAAAATTTGGAGCTTGATTAAAGCTCTAAATTCAGCACTCTCGACATGGCTGGCAGTTTTTTGAGGGCTTCGGTTCTGACATTTATAGAATGAATACTGTCAGTAAGAAAATGTTCCCAGGGGCTTTCATTTTCCAAGTAAGCATCATGCATTTGCTAAAAAAAGCTGTGCTGTACTACATTAAGATAAAATGGATTTGTAATTTGTAAGTACATGAAAATAATACTCGTCAACATGCTAGTGATAACGAATGTAACAGACCCAAGGCAAGGTTTGTTAGAATAACAAGATATTATATAAGTGCGGCTCCCTTGGCATGCCTACTAATGAGCTTTAGATAGCCAAGCCACACTGGGAAAAACTGAAGGTATGGGCTGCATATCAGAGGAGGAAGAGGAATCCATGAAGACTGTCAGACATTCTTCTTGTTAATCTTAAAGAGTGTGCTAACAATGACACTCCAAAATTGTTGTGTACACTATTTTTAGCCCTTTCTTCAGTAAAACACACACACACACACATTTGCATTGCAATGGATATTCAGAAGTTTTTGTGAGTACAGCACTAATCTGTCCACAACAGACAAGACATACACTCAGTTCTAAATACAGTACAGTATCATTTCATTGCCACAGTCCAGACGAGATTAAATCTGTCTAACCAGAACCATGTTCACACAAGTCAGATCGGTCCATCTTTTGTAGTTATCATATTTTTAAAGTGTTCCAGAGGACATGAACCCTGCTGTTAAATGCCACCCCATCACGTCGCTAAAAAGATTTTACACAGAAATTATGCTCAGCATATAAGCAATCATTACTTATGTAAATTAAAACCTAATAAACCTTGCATAAAAATTCAATTTATAAAATTCAGGGTTTGAACTCAGTGGAAAAATATTCAGTAAATAAAGGAAAGTCGTTAGTCTTCGTTAAAAATAAACCCAAAGCTGGATCCCTGGACCTCTCTATGGCAAGACTGGGCTCATTTCATTTCTCCTTTTATCAGTTAAGGTCGTTTACCTATTAAATCTAAATAAATTTTAATCTACACCAGTCAACACACAGATAAATGGTATAGTCCAGTAACATCCCTAATAACATATTGTTATGTAAAGGTTTCAAAATAGTTAAACAGATTAAACTTGAGTAAATATCTGGTTCATAGAATAAGACTTCTTATATGTAAATTGTTATCAGAGAACAAAAATAAAGGTAAACTCTCATATGCTATGTACAATTTCATACACATTTTAGTCAGAATGTTCTTGTTTAACAGGTAGGCACAAGTTCAAGCACTTTACAAATTTATACATCAAAGTTTTCCCTTGCAGGTAGTCTTAAAAGAATTCCATGTGAACTTTTTGATCTCCTTCCATATCTTGTGATGTATGCTATATGGAATGAGGCGAGATTTTTAATTTGATTTGATTTGATGTACTTTATTAATCCCCAAGGAGAAATTGTCTTTTTGCATGACCTTCGAGAGTCAGAGCACAGGGCCAACCATCGCAAACCAAAAATCTTCTTTTTCATCTTCCTGCTGCTTCCGTTAGGAGTCACTACAGTGGATCATCTGTTTCCATGTTTTTCTGTCTCTGCATTTGCTCTGTCACACCCACCATCTGCATGTCCTTTTTAACCACATCCATAAACCTCCTCATAGGTCTTCCTGTTTTCCTCTTACCTGGCAGCTCTATCTTTAACATCCTCCTCCCAATATATCCGGTATCTTTCCTCTACACATGTCTAAACCAATACAATCTCCCCTCTCTGCCTTTGTCTCCAAACCATCCAACATGAGCTATACCTCTAATGTGCTATTTCTAATTCTGTCCATCCTCGTCACACCCAATGCAAATCTTAGCATCTTTAACTCTGCCACCTCCAGCTCTGTCTCCTGTCTTTATGCCATTGCCAACACAAATAACAAAGCTGATCTCACTACTGTCTTGTAGACTTTCCCTTTCACTCTTGCTGAAACCCATCTCTCACAAATCACTCCTGACACTCTTCTCTACCCACTCCATCCTGCCTGCATTCTCTTTTTCACCTCTCTTCCACACTCCCCGTTACTTTGTACTGTTGATCCCAAGTATATAAAGTCATCCACCTGTGCCAACTCTACTCCTTCCATCATCACATTCCTCTGACATCCCACTCATTCACACACATGAATTCTGTCTCGGTCCTACTACCTTCATTCTTCTCCTCTCTAGAGCAGATCTCCACATTGCCAGTGTCTCCTCTACCTTCCCCCTACTCTAGTTACAGATCACACTGTCAACATCATGACAAACATCATAGTCTACATGGTCTCCTGTCTTATTTCGTCTGCCAACCAGTCCATCACCATTGCAAATGTAATCCCACCTGATGTAATCCCACCTTAACCTCAAACACATCTGTCACTTCTACCACAGACCTCACCACTGTCTCACTTTCCTCGTACATATCATATATCACTCTTAAATACTTCTCTGCACACCCCGAACTTCTGCATAAAATACCACAACTCTTCTCTAGGCACCCTGTCATATGCTTTCTCCAAGTCCACAAAGACACAATGCAATTCCTTCTGGCCTTCAGAGCAAACATTACATCTGTAGTGCTCTTTTTTGTCATGAAACCATACTGCTGCTCACTAGTCATCACCTTCCTTCTTTTATCCTGTTGGTAAAAACATGAAATCTTATCCTTAATAATTTCTTCCATTAATTTTCCTGTGATGCACATTAAACTTACTGGCCTATAGTTGCTTGGATCTGCCCGGTGACCCATTTTTATATATAACAGAATAATATTTGCCATATTTCCCAGTGTGCAGTGACTTCCTAAAAATATATGTCAAGGGTTTAAGCCTGCCATCATGCATTCTTTCCATTGGATCACTGAGTCAGTGATGTAATCTATTTTAATTTTCAATGCAAAAATATGATATTGCTTGAATAAACATTGACTTCAATTAGATGGGGAGTACAAATTTCTAGACAATTCCAAATCAAGTATGCATATGCAGGTCTCATTTAAGTTGCATATCTCTGCATCACATTTAGCACCACACAAAGAAATGTTCTGATGTCTTCACACTTTATGAAAAGCATCAGACCTTTGTCAAATACGAGTGAAAAGTCATGATTGAGTGTGAACATAGCTTAAGGTTTTTCTATAATGTATGTGAGGATAAGAATTAAGAATGAAGTCACAGTCATACTTTGTTCTGATGTACCAAACTGGCGTCATCACAACTGACTGGAAAATGGGACTTGTCATCTCTATTTGGAAAGGGAAGGGTGATCGCCTGGATTGTAAGGTCCTTGCTAGGATCATCCTCAATAGGATCCGTGATCACTTGCTCACCTACCAGCGACTGGAACAGTCTGGTTTTACGCCTAAGAAGTCTACCATCGACTGCATTTTGGTACTGAGGGTTCTCATGGAGTGCAAACGCGAATATCGGCAGTTTCTTTGCAGCCTTTGTTAATTTTCGCAAAGTGTTTGACTCAGTTGATCAAGCTGTCCTGTGGGACATCCTGAGGGTTCGCGGGATCCCCTTGAGGTTGTTGGATATCATGGCCGGCCTGTACACTGCTGTGCAGAGTGGAGGCAGGACCTCTGTGTTTTTCCCAGCTGATTCTGGAGTTCATCAGGGTTGTGTTCAATGCATGTATGGACTGGGTGTTGGGCAAAGTCGTGGGGTCCAGTCGCTGTGGGGCATTTGTTGGTGAAGAAAGATTCATGGATCTTGACTTTGCTGACAATGCTGCGATCTTCACAGAGTCAATGGAGGCTTTGATTGGGGCGCTCAAGAGACTGAGTGAGGAGTCTGAGTGTCTGGGCTTGCAAGTATCCTGGATAAAAACCAAGATCCAGGCCTTTAATGACCTCTTGGGCACAGCCATCAGCAGTGTGTCTGTTTTCGGAGAGAGTGCTGACCTTGTTGAGAGGTTTACTTACCATGGCAGTGACTCTTCCTATGAAGTCAGTAGATGGATTGGGAGAGCATGGGGGGTCATGAGGTCGCTGGAAACGTGTGTGTGTGGTATAGCGGGTCCACAGCTCACGTCAAGAGGCCAGTTTTAAAATAAATAATCGCTACTTTCACGGCTTCACGGTTCCTGAGGAGTTCATGATGTGGGCATTTCTCACCTAAGTGCACAGATGAGAGACGGTCCACATCTGTAATTGTTCCCAGGAGCTGCTGATTGCCACAGCTGCCACATCCTCTTGATAAATAGAAGCGCAAGTCAGCTAAGGGGGAGAAAAAAAGGAAAAAAGAAGAGAACACGAAAGAACGGGAGTTTGCAGGAGAAGGCAGAACGCAGGAGAAGAAAGCCGGTGCAGGAGAACGAGTGAACGCAGGCTCGTGTGCAGCTGAGCAGGGAGCCTGGGTGTTTGGCCGACACCCGGGAAGTAGTCGTAGTGGTTGCTCCCGCTGAGTTTATTGCGAAGAGCCAAGTGACCGGAAGGTGGATGACTCGCCACGTAAAGCCACGAAAGGCAGCGGGAGTCGGAACTTGGGACGTGTATTTCCCAGTGTGGGCGCCCTGGTCACTGGGAAGCCCAAGTCGCTGTTTGGAGGAGCCTACTGGAGCCAGGGTTCAGTGAAGCGAACCGACCAGCAGAAGCAGGCAGAGCAGGTCAGCTGCAGCTAGGGTGACTCCACTGTTGCGGGGCCTGTTTGGGAGAAGCAGGGGAGCTGCCAGTAGTAGAAGAAGGATGCACCGGATTTTTAAAAGGACAGCTTCCAGCCGTTATTTTAACCTCGTTTTAAATTACTTTTTTCTTGTGTTTTTTTTAACCTCCACTTCACAGCTGTTTTTATTGGATTATTTATTTGAGGATATTTAAATCACTGCACTACTTTATTTCATTTAGACTTTGTTTTGTTGCTTTTTTAAATAAAAGCACGTTTGCTCATTTTGCACCATCCCCTTGCTCTATTTGTTATGCCTCACTACCAAGCTCATCGGTGACATGGAGGGGCATGGAGTGAACCCACATCTTCACAGTGTGTGGCGCTCCCGATATCTATGCAAACGGACGAAGGTCCAAGTCCTTAGAGTCCTGGTGCTTCCTGTCTTGCTATATGGTTGTGAGACATGGACGCTATCCAGTGACCTGAGACGAAGACTGGACTCCTTTGGTACTGTGTCTCTCCGGAAAATCCTTGGGTACCATTGGTCTAACTTTGTGTCGAATGAGTGGTTGTTCATGGAGTCCCGAATGAGGAACATTACCTGCATTGTGAGGGGGCGTCAGTTTAGGCATATATGGGCATGTGGCGCATTTCCCTGAGGGTGATCCGGTTCGTAAGATCCTCATTGTTGGAGAACCGAGTGGATGGACCAGGCCAAGGGGTCACACACATAACACCTGGCTGCGGCAGATAGAGGGTCATTTCCAGAGGGTGGGACTGGACTGTGTGTCTGCCTAGGTGGATGCAAACCGGGATCCCGAGTTGTTTCGTCATGTAGTATGTGTGGCAACGCACTGTACCAGTGCATGCTCCCCAACTTGACTTGACTTAATTAAATGTGATTTGAGTCTTGCCCTGTCTTTTGCTTTATAATGCTCAATGCAGAGAAACTTTGCAGCAAGTCTGACTCGACTTGAAGAGGCAGGTAGTACGCGTAGCTATGAGCTACAATCCAAGTATTTAACGGAAATAATTTCTACATTTTTGGTTCATGAGGGGATGGTCAGAAACACCGACACAATATATAATGTGCTACTTTAGCAAATGATTAGTTTCTGGACACCCTTGTAAATTAACGATTGAGCCTAAGATGGTAATCATGACATTCTTAGCCTAATGTTGCTTTTGGGAAACTCTCTCCAGAATCGAAATAAAACAAAAATAATTCTAGAGCACTAACAGAAGATTATATAGGAAGGCAGATCCACTTTGTAGCATGCTATTAATGCTGCAGTGTAACTTGATATCCAGGATGAGATCATTCTGACACTTTCATTTCTCTCATAATGTTGAATTACTAGGCATATCCTAACCTTTGCAGTCACATATGTTTCCATAGAACATGACAACTGCCAGAAAAACAGTAAATAAATAAAAATAAAGTGATGCAGTCTCTAGAATAAGGGAGCATTTACCATTGTATTAAATTATGTAATATGCAATGCTGGGGAAATTCCAAATGATTGGGAAATAGCAAATATTATCCCATTATATAAAAGGGGTGACCGGGTAGATCCAAATCAACTATAGGCCAGTAAGCTTAACGTGCATCACAGAAAAATTAATAGAAAGAATTATTAAGAATAAGATTGAGCAGCACATCACAAGAACAGGGGTTTTACTGAACAGTCAGCATGGGTTCAAAGATGGAAGTTATGTTTTGCCAACATGCTGGAGTTCTATGAGGAAGCAAAAAAAGAATATAATCAAATTGGAGGGTATAATATTTATCTTGACTTTCAGAATACAATCGATAAGGTGCCATATGAAAGGTTGGGCATCAGACTAAAAGAAGTGGGAATTCAGGGTGTTGTGTGTAGATGAGTGCAGGATTGTCTCAGAAACAGGAAGCAGGGGTGAATGATGCAAGGAACCTCATCAGAATTAGGGGATGATGAAAGTGGTGACCCTCAGTGCTGGGGCCTCTGCTATTTTAATACATCTATATGATACATTAACAAGCTTGTTAAGTTTACAGATGATGCCAACCTAGGTGGACTAGCAGATAATCTTGAATCTGATGAATGATTACAGGACTTGGATATTATTAAGGCTTGGGCAGATTTGTGGCAGATTAACTTAATGTAAGTAAACATAAAGTATTATATGTTGGTAAGGAAAATGTTAGGTTTGAATACACAACGGAAGGTCTGCAAATTGAAAGTACACCTTGTGAGAAGAATTAAGGAGTCATAGTGGACTTGTCACTGTCAACATCTGGATAGTGTACAGAAGTCATTAAGAAGGTTATACACCAAGCTGTGTAGAGCACAAGTCAAACAGGGCTATGTTTAAGCTTTATAACATCCTGGTGAGGTCTCATCTGGAGTACTGGGTGCAGTTTTGGTCTCCAGGCTACAAAAAGGACACAGCAGTGCTAGAAAAAGTCCAGAGAAGAGCAACTAGGCTGATTCCAGGAGTGAGAGGTATGAGTTATGAGGAAAGACTGAAGGACTGAAACCTTTCAAGTTAAACAAAAGAAGATTAATAAATGACATGACTGAAGTGTTTAAAATTATTAAAGGAATTAGTACAATGGATCCCAGCTGTTACTTTAAAATGATTCAGACAAGAACACGGGGACACATTTGGAAACTTGTTAGGGGTAAATTGTGCACAAAGGTTAAAACGCTTGTGTGGTAGAGATCAGAACTATAGAGGCTTTCAAATTTTGACTTAATGAAATTTTGGTGAAATTACCTGAATAGGATTGGTGAGCTTTATTAGGCTGAATGGGCTATGCTTGTCAAAATGTTGCCTTAGGAATAAAGATACACTCAGCGAGTAAAAGACTGTAAAGCAACTGTTTATACTTGGTTTTTTTTTCCATGACTGCATGTATCTGAAAAAAGATCTCTGCCTTCATTTTACACTGCGCCGTCTGATGTTGTGGCTAAGGCAGCAAACTTCAAACCATAAGCTTGTTAGGTTGATTTCTGCTTTCCACTTATTGTGTGACTAAGAGCAGGTCACTTAACCTTAAGTGGATGTAAGCTGTGACTCTTTATCATGAATATTTGAATCAAATTGGCTAAAGCAGTTGTAACAGTAATAAGTGAGTGAACAGAAATTCCTAGAATAAATTTCACATTTTACTGCGATAAAAGTGTACTTACTCTGTAAAATTTGACTTAAGCTTCATGAACACGAAGCATTTTGTTATAGACACCAATGCCCCCAACTGTCCCAGAAAACAATGAGAACATAATATTTCTTGAACCCATGCCATCATAATATCTTGAATTTGTTGCCCAGGGCAGTAGAGAACATTTTTTTTGCCATTGGTTGTCAAATCTCTCTTGCTATCAAACCAAACTTCTAATGTTCTCAAAGAGTTGCAGATGGCTGGGCTTTAGCTGGAATGAGGACTAAAGCATACGCCAGGTGGTATTTTCATGGGCTGGAAACAAACTTTTTTCTGAGCCTAAAGTGAGGCCTAAACGCATTTTGTGCCATTTGTCCTCTTTTAATGCAAAGTATCCCTGGATGAGTTTAAAAAAAAGAAACAGAATAAGGTAGAAATCACACTTTACTCTAACCTAAGGCTGAAAATAATAGGTATTTTAACAAAGTAAAATTATATACCTATCCAGTCTTTAAAGGCCACATTCTAAGTAAGCTCAATCTACAGAATGAACATATAAAACTTGATATTTTTAAAGTTTACATTTTAAATGAACGGGCTGCTGCCTTAGTTAAATCTACGAGCTAAACATTTCGGAGACACCAGGACAAACCCTCTTCCTAATGGTTAACAAATCGTTTTTAAATATAGTTGAAGCTTCCGTTGTTTGACTATTGCTCCATAAATCATTCACGTTATCCTAGTATAATGAATTTTAAATGGTCTGGAGAGAACATTATATTAACATTGGGCTTTTCATAAAAGGAGCACTCTGAGTTAGTCAGTCACTTTAGCAAAAAATAGGGCTCAGAGGGTGAATATTCAAATAAATTGAAAGGATAATAAATCATGTTGACCCTGTATGAAGGTAATAAACAGAGAGACGACGAGCAAGTACTGCTTTGACTAATGGTGCTTTCAGAATTCAAATCCTAGAGGGTCTTATGAAGTCATCTTTCTGTTTTGTTGTAAATGAATTACCAGATGCCACATTAGGGGCGCACTGTCTTCTGCATGTGCTACCCTTACGCAATAGAGAGGTGAAATGGAGTTTCAACATTTATGGCAATCAGACTCCAAATATCATCGCTCTTTTCATTGTGCTGTTTTAGGCAAATGTCCTTTTATTGTGGCTTCACATTTTCTGAAAATGGTTTAAGGGTTTGCTACCATTTTTGCGTAGATCACATTTTTTACCTGGCGCAAAAAAATCTAAATCTGAACCGAACCTGAATGAATCAGTTGTCCATTTGCTTGTACAAATAGAGCTAAAGAACTGAACATTTTACTTTTACACTTAAATAGACTCTCTATTTACTGCCAAAATGTTCTTACGATGGCTATTTGACACAAATAACAGGAAGAAAAAGATGTAAGTTATCGTTTTTTTCATTTGTTACATAGAATTAGAAGGCGTGGACAGACGTCTGTCTAAGAAAGAGAGACAGAAAGCAGCACAAATGTCTCAACCACCTTGTGAAGTTGCTGGAAAGTCACTTCACGGTGCATTTTATAAGTGGGAGAATCTCAGTTTTGAATGCACTGGTGACAGGATGTGTTTTTCTACACTTCCCTTTTTATTTTAGCACCTCTGTTTGTAATATGCTTATGATGCCATTCTGGCTTTTACTCATTTTAAATCTGAAGGTAGTGGCATTATTGGATATCACTCTGGAGAACTCAAAATAGCACTCCAAACACTAGTGACTGAATCCTTGGTGAAGATGAACAACAAAGAACACCATATTTTTGCTTCCTCATTGAAATTCTGGCCATGTAACATTGACATGGACATGGCTTTAAAAGAAACCTGTTATGTTAATAGGAAACTCTAAACCTGGCCTGGTATGACAGATAGTGGGCATATGTGCACTGCAGTGGGCCTTGTGCCCAATGCTCCGAAGATAGGCTGTGGCTCCTTGTGCCACTGTAATGGTATTAAGTGGGAAATGACAGGTTGGTAGATCTAACTCATAAATGAAATTTACTTTCTATTTTTGTGTGTCTTGTCCACCCTGTAAAGGTGTCCTTAGAGGGTCAGAGGTCATTCATGCTTGTACAGACCGGAGAGAGAAGCCCACAAGCAGAGTTGCAGGAAGGGGGACAAATAAATGAAAGCAGCAAGACCTGCTGAATTTTAGATATTAATTATCATTATTGAAAGATTAAAAATACTCTGATTAAAATGCATGACATATGGGGTTAACTCAACAACAACAACATTTACTTATATAGTACATTTTTATACAAATGATATAGCTCAAAGTGCTTTACAAGATGAAGAAAAAACAAAAATAAGATTAGGCAATACTAAGTAGCAAAGAATAAAGTAAGGTCTGATGGCCGGGAGGAAAGAAAAACAAAAAAAAAACTAAAGATCTACAAAATCTGCAGGGATTCCAAGGCCACAAGACCGCCCAGGCCCCAACGGAGCATTCTACCTAAAATAAATGAACTAAATCAGTTCTCATGATTATCAGTGTGCAGGGATGCTGGTCCATGTTGACCTCCAAGTTGCACCACAGTTGTTGCAGATTGGCAGGTGAGAGACCTCTGCTCAGACAAGTCTACTTCATCTCATCCTACAGGGTACGGCCACCATATTAAGATGAACTCATTCTCATGTTCAGAACTGAGAAGTAACATTCTAAATTATCTTGCTGTCTTTCAGAGATTTGTAACGTTTCACATTATCCTGTGGAAAAAGTCTATTCGCAGATGAAGATATACTGTTGCCATGATGAGATGCACATGTTCATGGTTTATCATTGTAACACTGGTTCATTCATATCAAGAAAATCAATCCCTTCATTATTATACAGCCATGTCCGAAAATAACAATCCATTGATTCAATGCGTCTTCATCATAACCTAGCCCTCCTTTTAGAGTAAATATGTGGGAGGCAAGGTCCATCAGGCCGGGGAATGTTCTTCCACTCCTCCAGTCTTCTGTGTTTGTCTATCTACTGCTTCGTCAACTTCTTGTTCTTCACTGTCAGAACTGCAGCTTGGTTGGGTTATCTATCCATAACAAAGTATGACAAGTTATTCAGTCTGCAATTATGGATTATTACATCACTGACAGTTGCCCTTTCATTGGTGACATTTGAGTAGGTTTGCAGGAATCAATTGCCAACCCTTCTCCTAATTTTGTTTCTATGTGATAATAATTTCATTTTATAATTCTGTTGTCATGTAGTTAAAAAATACAGCTTAAAAGAGGGAAGTTTTTTCTACATTTAATTGATATGATAACTTCATCCATCTCCTCATTGCTAATAAAAGAGAGATTATTTTCAATGATATAACAATGATTGTTTCATTTAAATAAGAATGAGCAACCTATTTGGTAGCAGTTTATCATGACTGTCATGTTTTAGCATTGGATTGTCATGCAATTACACATTAAATTAAGTGCTGTGAATGTTAAACTACTGTGAGCGTTGACTTGACAGACAAGAGAAATTTGATACTTTTCTCTGGAACTCAATGAAAAACAATAATTAATTTAAACTTGAGCTAATTAATTGCTGGTGGACTGCCTAAATATATACTAATCACGTGCGATGCATAAATATAAGAAGAAATGCAAATGTTCAGATAGTCACAGAATTATTTATATGGAGAGCTGCACTCAGTGAACAAAGAAAGCGCCTAATGGAGCATTAAGGAAGGTTAATTAAATGTTAGTTTAGTTTTGCATCTGAAATATAATGAAATATTAAAAAGGCACTTTGTTAACATAAAGACTCTTACGTCAATTCCAAAGTCACACTCAACAACAGAGATACAAGGGTAACACTTTAGTGCAGATGGCCATTATTAAGTCGCCATGTTAAACACAGATTTTAAGTTTTTATTATGTGATCTAAAGCAATGAAAGATGAAATTAGTACATTATTTTTATGATACGTTACTGTTAATAGGTTAATTAATAAAATGCTTATAGGCTGATAATTGCACATTTCCTTTAGATCACTAAACTAAACTATGAATGGTTCAAGATAATAAGTAACGGCACACTGCCAAGCAGTGCCCACCCTCCCTCTGTAACTTAAACTACAGTAGATCATAACAACAATGGCAGCAGCAGCCCAGCGTCACTTGTTCATCGATCAACGTTTAATATTGATCCACAGTCTACCTGCCTGCTCCTTTAACCACCTCAACAATCTGTTGTGCTTTTTGGCCAAGCCAATGCTAAGAAGGAAATCCTGATAATTAAACATATTTATTGAACATATGAAAAAGTTCAAAAATACAGAAAACAGAAAAATGAACAAAAGAAAAAGAAGTGAATACAAAAAACAAAACTGCTGAGTGCAAATACCATAATATAATCCTCAGGGGTTAAGAGGGGGATGCTAGACACAATATTATAAGACCCCAAAACATACAACTAAACAGTTAATTTCTCAAAGGACATAACATGCAGTGCAATGTTTGAAAATGTTCCTCGTAAATCCCATCACCACCCTGCACTGATGCAGATACCCTCTCAGAGCGCCTAATGGACCAGCCTCTGGGATTTGGTGTCATTTGGGTGATAACACACCAAAAATAAACTTACTTTTTTATTTGTTATTATTTATTAAGTTTCGATGTTTAGTTATTTAGTTCCTTGCTTTCTTTAAATGTGTAATTTGTAAGTATTGCTGTTTCAGTGCGTTGTATACTATTCTCTCATGTTGTACTGTACTGAGGCTTGTCCTGAAGCCACTCCAGCAGGTCACTGGTCACTGTCATGGTCAAAGGTGAACCTTCAGCACATGTGCACTCTGGAGCAGGTTTTCTTTAAGGACTTTGCAGCGTGTGCTGCATTAATTATTTCCTCAATTTTAACAATTCTCCCTGTCCCTGCCACTGAGAAACACCTAAATAACACGATTCTACCACTATCATGCTTCACCATAGGGATTGTATTAGGCAGGTGATGACCAGTGCCTGGTCTTCACCAGACATAGTGCTTGAAGTTCTTCCCAAAGTGTTCAATTTTTGTTTAATCAGACCAGAGAATCTTCTTCCTCATGCTCTCATAGCTCTTTACTCTGTTGTATGTATTTAACTCAAGAGTGGTGTCCATCTAGCCACTCTGCCTGATTGATGGAGTGCTGCGGATATGGTCATCCTTCCAAAGGGTTCTCCTATCTCAGCACAAGACTTTTGAAGCTCTATTAGAGTGACCGTTGGGTTTTTGGTCACCTCCCTTGCCAAAATACTTTTTGCGTGGTTACTCAGTTCGGTCAGATAACCAACTCCAGGAAGACACCTGTTGGTTCAAAATTATTGAGGCCGCTGTGATCATGGGGATGTTCAAAGCTTTAGATATGGTTTTATATCCTTACCTTGCTCTATACCTCACCACAGTTTGACAACAGAGGTCTAACCAGAATTGTTTTGACTTCATGGCTTGGTTTTTGCCCGCAACATGCAACATGAATTTTGGGGCCTCCTATATACAGATATGTGCCTTTCTAAACGGTGCCCTATCAATCCAATTTGCCACAGGTGGTCTTCAACAATCATGTTCTAGACACATCTCAAGGAGAAATAAAGCAAACAGGATGCACCTGGCCACAATTTGGAGTGTTACAGCAAATGGTATGAATACTTTTATGAATGAGAGATTTCAGTTTCTGTTTTTAGTAAATATGCAAATATGCCTTTGCTTTCTAATTATGTTTTCTTGAGTGTAGATTGAAGTGCAAAAATGACAAATTTATAACATTGTGGCCTGGAGGGGGCACACCTGCTACCCAAACCCAGGCACAAGTCCAGCAACACAAAGGCTTTTTACTTCACTGTGGGAAATGCTTCCGAACAGTTTCCTGGACAGCAAGTACAGTATAAAACACAAGTAAGCACAATAAAGCAAAAAGCACTCTGTCTCTCCTTCAGTCTCCACTCCTCTTCCATCAAGCGTTGTCCTCCTCCTCCTCCTTCTCCCGATTTGGGCGCCTCTTCCAAAGGCTTGGCGCGGGAGCACTTGCGGGAAAGGCTGCAGCCTCATGAAGTAGGGCTCCCCAGTCCTCGCATCACCCCCTGGTGGGACCCATGGCACCTAACAGGACTGAGTCAAAGAAATTCAATTCCCATGATGCCCTGTGGGAAACTGTGGTGTTGCCGCAAGTCAGAGGGGCTGCCATCTAGCATAATGCCCTGAGCACGCGCCCTCCCCTGGTTCTTCCAATTGGGAGGTGTCAGAGCTGGGTATCCTTATAGCATTTAAAATGAAATCTACAACACAATAAAGTATACAGAAAGTGAGGGTCCCTGCATACTTCTGAATCCACTCCATCTATTACATTGACTACACGTTGCAACAGTGAACAATGAGAAGGAGTCGCTACGTGCTTTGTGTCTCCCTGTGGGTTTGAGTTTTCCTGGAGTGCAGTTTCATTGTCTTCTTAATCATAAATTCTTAAATGAACTGTGCTACCTTTGTGCAATTAAAATTAGTGATCAACTAATTAAAATTGTATAGGATAAGAAATAAAATGAAAAAAAAAATGTTTCTGCCAGTTTGGCCAAGAGAGAAAGTTTAGAAGACAGTGGATAAAGTCAGAGCTTTAACTTTATTATCATAGTAAAGTTAAACAAGGCATTTTAAACTGTAATGGAGTCCCAGGAGTTAAACTCTGCAGCTTTCACTTGTGTCAGTAAATTGTAAATGGAAGCCACACTTTGCATAATGCCCTTTCCTTCATTTTCTCTGCTTCAGCTAGTCAGTAGAGGCCTGAGAAATTCAAATAAGAATGCCTGGCCTTCATGATGAAGCTTAAAGCAGTTTGCTCTTGAAATGCCAGCTCTTTAGCCAGAATGTTCTTTTGTTCATTGATGATGTCACGTGTCTGTTGAAAATACACAGCTAGACAAAAAAATAATACTGAAGTGATAGGCACTAAAACAAGTGACAAAAGCGCCACAGTCTGAAATCAATTTAGAACTCAGTAAGGTGAAATTGTGATTCTGCTTCGTCTTTCACAATCAGTACTTGATTGGGTAAAAAAAAAAAAAAAAAAACAGAGTTAATGGCACAATAAATACAGGAATGCTGTGTCTCGTTGTCTTAGGGAAATGGGCAATACAGCCGGCAAGACAAGCAAAAAATGATGCTGTTTTAAAGGGAATTTTCATAGAAAATCGAGCCCCTGGTCTCCAAAGGGAAAGTGTCAGACATGTGTGATGCAAATGCATACAATGGCAGGCTCTGTTGTGAATCAAATTACAGCAAAGGTAGTCAGTGGTGAAATAAAACAACTGATGGGAACGTCAACTGAAGGCTGAAGCCAAGGTCAAATGGGCGCTCCGCTGAGGGATTGCACCATTGTTCATAGTGAGAGTTTGCGCAGAGCAGTGGCGGCTGGCCAATAGAGGGCGCTGGCCCTCCCTGAACCACACACACAAAATAATAATTATATAAATTATTTAAATGTATAATTATATGATGTGATATATTAGAAAATCTTCTGTAAAAATAAATGTTTTCACCATCACCATATAACTTCTCTGCCTGTCAGCAGATTTCAGCTGAGATCGAGATAAAAAGGCGGGTCTTTGTAGAATTTAGTCAAATGCTGATTCAAGATATAAATATATTCAAGATATGACATAAAATTTAGCCAATTCCTCAAATCTTACTGAAATGGGCGATCGAGCAGCTAAAATCAAGGATGGTCTGTAGTGGTGACAATGGTGGACTCAGGTGTTGTTAATTCCGGGAACCCAACTCTGTTCAATCTCTACTCCAATATCCGTTTGAGAAGAGAACTTTGGCAGAAAAACTGAAGGTAAAGGAGCTGGGTCCAGATCAGCCTAACCTCTTAATCAGACAGCAGATAAGCGAAAAGGGAAGAAGTAATGCTACTCTTCCAGTTGGTACACAAAAGGCCTGGCTATGTGGATGCGTTTCTGCTAATGCCTTATTTTGTTTCCTGCTTGTTGTTTAAAGCAACTGGGACAGATCCTGCTTGGACAGTTACGGGAGTGAGAGATATGAAGCACCTGTCCGAGAAAGTAAGAAAACATGAGAACACCAGGACACACATGGGTCAAACTAGCCATTTTGGGAAGAGTAAACATCGCTACAACGGTCACAGGATGGATAAGAAAACACAACGAGGAGGTAGATAAAAATCGGTATATTTTATCCAAGATAATTGATTGTGTTAAATTTTGTGGGGCTTTTGTGGCAATGCTTTCTATTGAGAAGAAACTTGTCAGAGACATTCCTGACTTCAATAAGAAGTAATTGAGAAGTTTGTTAATCAGAAGGAGAGAAGAGCAAAATTCCTGTACAAATAAGTAAAAAAAAGATGCAGTTTTTTTTTCCCACCACAGTTATTTTCCTGTACATGGTTGTCCTCACATTTGTCGTGTGTGTGTATATATATATATATATATATATATATATATATATACTGAAATAATTGATCAGACATGATTTAATAATGTTCTTTAACTTTGTCTGCATTGCAATAAATCATATTGCTTTGATTTGTGAAGAATTGTTTGAGAAATTGTTTGCTGTACCACAGCCCCACCTCAAAACATTTTCACCAGCGCCACTGGCAGAGGGAGTGAAACCTGTTGAAATTCACCAAATGATGTTGGCTTATGTAGATCAATAAGCTGCTTGGGTACCCATCTTGTAGAAACTTTACAGTACCCCAAGTCATCATGCATTACGGCATGTACAGGGTGGTCCAGATCTAATTATGCAGATCCAGATCATTTGGATGACTTTGATTTATGCGGGGACGATTCCAGTTCAGCGTGAAGATGATTCTTCATGTTGTCAGTTCACATACTTCTCGATGGTCCAGGACTTTTTGGGTGATTTTCTATGTAATAAACTGAATGAAAATTGCATAATTAGATCTGGACCTCCTAATACTGATTCATAACAGATATCCAAATGTGCAGCAACAGCGGACAATGTAATCCATTGATATTCAGTATGTCGACTTGTGTGTGAGATATTGATGGTCAACCAGATCAGAACTTCATCAGTTACACTTGTTCTTCCAACTTTAAACCTTTGCAGCCATTCATAAACTTTTCTTTGAGTCATGCTGTTTTTACTTCTGTACTAATCAACATCCTTTGGTGAATTTCAGTTTTAGTTCCACTGCCCAAAGAAATTTTACTCTTCATTCAACAACTGTCCAATCCCACAGTGGTGCATCCATGTTCATTTGACCTTGGCTACTACTAGATTAACAGCAGAGCCCTTCACTATGCATGGCCAAACTACCCATAAGTCATCCAACTATACTGACTGCACAGGCTGGCAGAAATTGTGATAGGAAATTAAATCAGAGGTAAAGGAAAAGTATAAACTAGCCAAGGTCGACTACCAGGAGATCAAGAACCTAGAAAACAAACTCAGAGACCAAAACAAAAAAATCATAGTTAGGGGGAGCACAGAAAGATAATGGAAAGCCAGGACATGCATAGAAACTGAGCCAAACAGAAACTCGAAAAACAGATAGGATTTCGTAGCCAGGTATCAAAATGATGCACAAAAATAATACAAAAGACTTTTTACGTTGAATAGTTGAATCCAAACAAACTTGGACAAACCAAGAAGTGCATAATGCTGACATTTTTTACCAGCCTGGTAAGGATGTCACAATTCACACACTTTTGACCACATTCTTAAAAATAAAGGTGACAGAGCAGTTCTTCAAAGTGATGCCATTTTTGGATCCCAAAAAACCCATCCACATGAATGTACCAGAAAGAACCTTTATTGATTTAGATCCATAACTGGTGCCATACATTAGATAACCATGAATAGATGTAAATGATTTGTGAAATAACAATGGCACATGATTTTAAAAGGACTCTTGCTGCATATAATAACACAGGCTAAGTTCAGGCTTTCTTAATCTGTTAGTGTCCTGCTGAGTAGTCTGCTGAACATTAAAGATTTAAATTTTATTTTCCTACCAGTTACAGTGCATGCACAATTACGTGCCGTGAATACACTTGACTTGAGCATTCAAAGTTTTCATTCTCTTTCTCTGTACATTTAACATTCGTTTGCTCAGAGGTTGATGTGCTTGCTGCTTCCTGAGCAGCTCTTATTTTCTCCACCCTAGCGGCACGCTTCCTCTCTTCTTTCGTCAGCATCTTTTCGCATTAAAACTGATTAAGTCAGTGTTTGTGTTGCAATTACTTGCACGTTTTCTTTCAGTTTTCACTTAATGCGATCAGAGCATGTATTACATATTAACTAAAACTCCTCAATGATATACGATATGCTTCCCGTGCGGTGCTTGATTGTTTGCTTTTCTCTGTCTCTCTCACTCTCTCTGACATTCTCTGCTCCTGACAAAGGGGGTGTGAGCAGAGGGGCTGTTTGCACAGAGGGGCTGTTTGCCTGGAGGATACGGACGCTCCTCTAAAAAATGCCGCTTTATCGCGGTGCTTCGGCATACTTAAAAGCCCAAAAGCACGTATTGATTTTTTGATTGTTTGCTTTTCTCTCGTGCTCTCTCTCTCTCTGACATTCTCTTCTCCTGACACGCATTCCTTTGAAGAGAAGACATATTTGCATTCTTTTAATTGTGAGAAAGAACTGTCTTGTCATGGAGCACAGTTTAAACTTTTGACTAAAGGGTATTATTTCATGTCTAGAGGGCTCTAATAATGTTAACAATGTGTGAGAGTTTATAAGGGCTTAGAATATATAAAAATAGCCATACAAACATATGGTTTCTACTTCGCGGATTTTCATCTATCGTGGGGGGTTCTGGAACGCAACCCCCGCGATCGAGGAGGGATTACTGTATGTGTCGCGTAACACATCCGGGTCAAGAGTGTGAAGGTTATGACATGCACTTCCCAGTTGTCCTTGATTTGATTCAAATTAGACCTTTGAACTTGAATTTCTTGGTGGCTTTGAAATATGTCTGGTTGATGCTTTGGTTTTTGACAGTGACATAAGAGTAATGTTTTGGCTCCATGTGTGTTTATTTGTTAATGAATTCCTACAATGCCTTTCTGACTGCCATTATTGTTTCACATACTGTATGGAGCCTTGATTGGCCGTGATTACAACCCACTGCTTCTTGCGTTAGTAAAGATTCCTTTTCTAACTTAATTCTGCTGCAGTTTTGTGTAGTCAGCACTGCAATACACTCTGGGGCTTCTTCTGCTCAATGGTGATCATATGACGCAGCACAACACAGGAGTACAAACTTGACCTGAGCGCCATAGCACAAAAATGGAGAGCCACGTGGTTCAGATGTCTGAAGTGTAGACTGATGTCTTCATATATTCGATGACATTTTATAGGCGGGCTTTTGTTGCAAAACAAAGAAATATGTTTTATTGTGAAGCACAGTGTTCTTTTCCTGCAAGGGGAAACTTTGAAAATCCTATCTCCTAAATGACCTCTAGTAAAATGCTGTTGTACCTGCATAAATATTTTACAAGTAAGAGCAGCAGCAAAAGGAGAACATAAAACAGAACACAATCTTCCTGAATCGAACAGACTTCATTTAAAATGAAAAATAAAAAAGACAGAAGGAAGTACGCAATTGGTTTAATCTGGTAAAGAAAATATATTTTACAATAGTACCATGGCTCAATAATCCACATAGATTACACAAAAAAACAGACAAACGGCAGAATAACAGGATTGTGGTATGTGGAAAGCTTTTTTTTTTTTTTGTGCTGCTACTGCAAAAACAATTTAAAAATGTGTTTCATTCTTCAGTATATTTAATGGAACTGCAGTGATTTTCAAGAAAACCAGACTACTCTCCATTTATAGCAATTGAATGCCATTCTTTAATTTTTCAGATTTAAGCTACCACAGAAGGGTGTACGGCCTTTTTATTTTTCCTCCTTGATGCAAGTGCTGGTGTTGGTGACTGAACATGTTTGGACCAGTAGAACTGGTTCAGTTTTGGTGGAGCCGGATACCTGATGATCTACAGATACAATAGCCAGTATTCACTATGAGGTCACAAAGTCCTGGCTGACATAAGAAATATTATCTGTTTTCTTCAGTGATTCTTCAATATGATGTACAGCCATTGGCTAATGTGCTTTAGCAATACCACCACTTGAGTTTTCCAAGGTTTTTGTCAGTCAAGCTTTATTTAGTCTTTCAATGGTATCCAATATTGTAGAATCTTTTGGGCCTTTGTGGTCTAATTCTTCCATTTCTCCATGCTTGTGGTTGATAAGAGTGCCGCCCAGCTTTTCACATATTACTGCGAGAATTATCGTGATGTGTGGACCAGTCATTAGCGGGGTAGTATTCAGTCTAGAAAAAAAAACACAGTTGAAACAGATAGGAAGAAAATCTCAATGTCTAAGCTGCCACATAACAGCAACTGCTTCTTAAATGCTGCTGGGTTCACCCCCTGAGGTTCGTCATAAAAAGGGGACAAGGCAGAAAACACATACATGTGATATAAGACTAATGCAAAATTGCACAGTAATTAATAAACAGCATATAACATTAATTGAACTATACAACATAAAAAGAATCAAAGGCAAAATTAAAATATTATGTTGTAAATATTGCTGAAGACACCAAAATATTTAAATAAACAGCCTAGGAAGAAACCCTGGCTGAACCATAAAATCCTCCATATTGAGGAAAAACATACAGGGACGGTCACCCTAGCGAGTGGGTTACTTGACAGCTTTTAAGGAGACAAGAAGGACTGAACAGCACAGAGCTACTTCTTACCTTCTCTGTGACCGGTAATTGTTCAACTTCCATCCATCCATTATCCAACCTGCTATATCCTAACTACAGGGTCTCCTGGAGCCAATCCCAGCCAACATTGGGCGCAAGGCAGGAAACAAACCCCGGGCAGGGCGCCAACCCACCGCACTTGTTCAACTTTTCTTTTAATAAAAGTACTAAAGCTTTATTGACATCACTCCTGCTTACATTTAGTTTATTCAATTCTGATTGCAAGGTACAATTACATGTATTATTGCTGGACCTTCTGGTGTAGAAAAATTTAAAGTGCAACAACATTGCACAGCAGACACATTCTAATAACTGTAATGGTAACTATAAACAACAGAAATAATAAATACAACTGGTAAGCAATATCTGGTTGAAAGTAAGAGATCAGATTACTAAAAGCGAGTATATATCAAAACTACAAATAACAATCCAAAAGTATAAGTAACTTAGTCATAGAATGGACAATAAGAGCAAACAAATATGGCTGAAGACTAAAATAATGAAGTGCATAAAGCTGGAGGTGCAGCCTGGAGGAGCGGTGTAAACAGATCAACATTCTACTGACTTTCACAGAGAATTCTTACTAAGCACTGCACATGACAAAGCAACTTAATGGCCTGGAGGTTAAAAACTGTTAGATAGATAAATAGTTTGGCCACCAGAGGGCGGTCCAGCCGCCCAAACCCTGACACAGACAGACACAAGTCTTGCCACACAACATGGCTTTATTCACGTGGTGAAGAGCTTTTTGCTCACTTCCCACAACACCACCGTTTCCATCCACCAAACACAATACACAGTCACTTCTTTCCTTCCTTTTTCTTCCTCCTTCTGCCTCCACTCCACCTCTGGCAAACTTCATCTCTCTTCCTCCCACCTCTGGCTCGTCTCTCTAAGGCCACTGGCTCCTTTTTAATCCGCACCCAGAAGAATTCCAGGTGGTTCATTAGGGAGTTCTGAAATTACTCCCATGTGTGGCAGAAGCCCAAGGTAGGGCTCTACAGCACACACAGCTCCCCCTGGTGGCATCCATGGAATCCAACAGGGCTGTGCAAGCAAACAGTAATTCCCAAACAGCCTTGAGGTAATCTGAGGCATCGCTGAAACCCAAAAGAGATGCCAAGTAACAGTTTGGGGGAGATAGTGCCCTTCAAAAGCCATTTCCCCCTTTCCTTCCTTTAAGGAGGTGTGCCAATCAGGTAAAGACACTGGCTGTCCCTCACAATAGATAGATGGAACCTTATTTGACCCAAGGGTGAAATTTGTCTTTTTACAAAAACTCTTTAAAAGAAATAGGCACATATATAGAAAGATAAGTAAATAAATAAATATACACACACACTTTGGCCTGAACACATACCAGAATTAGTATAAAGCAAGAAATTTCAAAAGAAATAAACTATCTGAGTTGCTTTTCACAGTCACAGTGAGGCGCACTTCTGCGGAATAATTTGTTGACTGAAATTCCTCAGTATTAGTGTGTTAGAGACAACATGTGCAGTGTTGTTCATAATGGCACTTAGTTTTGTTTTAATTCTCTCCTTCATTACGAACTCCAGGGAGTCCAGAGTGCATCTTATACTTGCCCTTTTAATTATCCTGTTGATTTGGAGAAGTGATGTTACCTGCCCACCATAGCTTAGAAAATCACATTGGCCATAACAGAGTTGTAGAAGATGTGGAGGATGTCACTTCTCAGATTTAAGAAACACAGTTTTCTAAGGAAAAATAGCCTGCTCTGTCCTTTCTTATACAGTTCCTGTGTGTTCCAATACCAGTCCAACCTGCCATTAACACGGACCCCCCAAGTACTTGTAGAAGTGGACCACCTCTACATCCACTACCTAAATAGTGCTTGGACATAGAGGCTTTTTGGTGCAGCGAAAGTCAAATAGCAGTTACTTGGTTTTGCTCATGTTAAGATGTAAATAATTTTCTTTGCACCAAGAAACAAATTTCTCCACCTGACTCCTATAATCTGTCCGCCTTACACCCCATAAGTGCAGAATCATATGAGAATTTCTATAAGTGACATGACCTGCTGTTTTATTTACAGTCAGAGGTGTACAGAGAAAAGGAGAAAGGACTTTTCCTTATGGTGCTCCAGTGTTGTTCACATCTGAGTCCTTGAGTCCCACAAACTGCAGTCTGCCTGACAGATAATCCATTATCCAGGACACCATAGGCTCATGCATCTGCATATCTCTCAGCTTACCCCTTGACATGGATGGCTAGGTGGTACTGAAGGCACTGGAGAAATCAAAAACATCATCCTCACAGTTCTGCTGGCTTTGCCCAGGTGAGAATAGGCCCTGTGGAGGAGACAGATAATTGCATCTTCCACTGCAATATTTGTTCGATAGGCAAACTGCAGTGGGTCCAGGTGGTCTACCACAATAGGACTCATATAGTGCAGGACCAGTCTCTCAAACGTCTTCATGATCTCATTTGTAGGTACCACTGATCTATAGTCATTAGGTGAAGAGGCATCTGCCTTCTTCGGAACACGAACAATGTAGGATGTTTTCTACAGCAGTGGTACTTTCTGAAATTGGGGACAGGCTGAACATGTGACAGAAGATCCCCAAAAAATTGGTCCGCACTGGCCTTAAGAACTCAAGGATTGAGTGGTGCTATCATTGGCCATTCCAATTGACGTGGTAGGAGTTGTTGATGTAGTAGAGATGGTGCAGGGAGACTGGTCATTGAAAGAAAGTGGCAATGGGAGGGAAAATCTATTATAAAATTGGTTCAGGGCATTTGCTTTGTCCTCATCCACTTCTAGTACATGAGCCCAGGATTGTTGAATCCAGTAATTATACCCAGTCCATTCCAGACATCCTTCATGTTATTCTGAGTTTGTTTTCTATTTTAGGTTTACAATGAAAAGTCAAGCAAAATGACACCTTTTATTGGCTAATTGAATCGATTACAATATGCAGGTTTTCAGGCAGGTTGAAAGCTTGCATATTGTAATCGGTTCAGTTAGCCAATAAAACATGTCATTTTACTTGGCTTCTCGTTGCATTGATAATGATTAGCACAGCACAACACCTTGTGATTACAGACTATTTCAGCTTTGCAGACTTCCTTTCCTTCACTCGGCTTTTTCTTTAGCACACACTGTATGTCCTTCAAAGCCCCTTTCTCACCAGATTTGAATGCTCTCTTTTTCAGAAGACATTTTTGGCTCCTTAGCAATCCAGATCGGTGTTTGGAAAGCAATGCACTGTCTTTGTGGGTACCACTGTGTCGAGACAGAAGTTAATTTAGTCTGTGATGCAGTGACAGACACCCTCAATATTGTTCCCATGTGACTCACACTTCATTTCCCAATCTGGAAGCAGTCATTTAGAACAATTTCAGCCTCCAGACTCCACTTCCTCACTATTTTAGTGGTAATAGGTTGCTGTCTAATAACAGGCTTGTAGCTGGGAATAAGATAAATCAGGCTGTGGTCAGATTTGCCTGTAGGAGCCAGTAGATCACACTTAAAGGCATCTTTAATAGATGAATACAGCAGGCCCAGTTTGTTATTTTCTTGAGTGGTACCAATCACAAACTGTCATTGTTTGTTCCAAAGTCACATGGTTGAAGTCACCACATATTACAACTGCATGGTCACAGGGAGTCATCATTAAAGTGTTGGTGACAGAATGAATAGTTTCTATTGTCGAGTCCCTATTTGCGGAGGGAGGAATATAATCATTAATGGGGTTGTTGTAATTTATCTCTCTGGGCAAATAACATAGACAAATTCAGAACCAGAATTTCAATCTCTGAACTACAAACAGTAGTATGATAGGATACTTCTGTAGCTCTTGGTAAACAGTAGGGAGACAAAGACTGTGTTGTTGGAGTTTTGGGTTTTGTTCAGGATAAAGAATTGTAGAAGGCTACAGAATGTACTCTGATTTGAACGTAA
Source organism: Polypterus senegalus (assembly GCF_016835505.1). NCBI lineage: Eukaryota > Metazoa > Chordata > Cladistia > Polypteriformes > Polypteridae > Polypterus > Polypterus senegalus. The sequence continues at coordinate 50,084,943 of NC_053166.1, forward strand.
CCAAAATTTGCCCTGGGAACAACTGTAAATTATAAAGTAGTAATATCCATTAGGGGCTTAATGTGCTATTTAATTTCTCCAACCTCAAAAACAATGGTTTTTCATTAATGTTTACAATCACTCTGTTGTGATTCTAGAAATGATGTACAGGACATGCAGTGCCCCACTACAAACACCAAACACTACAAACAATTTTTAAAGTTGACATTAATATTCAGAGTTCCAGCTTTCCATATATTTAAAATGTTTTCCAGTGCAGGGAGACAAGGCCTATACCAACAGCAATGGGTACAAGGCAGGTGGCAACTAGATATGAAAACCAAGTGAATTCACGATTCAATTCTGCACTCACTCATAATGGACTAATTTAAAATTGAGCATTAACATTCTAGCCCATGCATTGCAGAAGGAAATGGGGTTGAATGAACACGTTGAGAACTGACAAATTCCACAGAGAAGCCATCCCCACCAGGATGTGAACCAGGGTTTTAGCTCTGTTAAATGGCAGTGTTACCTCCTGTGCTATCATGACCCCTTATTTTGGACTTTAAATATTATGATATAAAGGATGACACCTTTACTGTGGCTGGGTTCAAATCCTGGCCTAATTACTGTCTATGGTAGGGGCACTGTTGTGGCAGAAACATGCTGCTCAAAGATGGCACACGGAGTTCCAGGAAAGTAGCAAAATCCAATTTTATTGCATGATGCATACACGGACCCAAATCAAATGAAATGAGCAATTAGCAAATTCAGCAAGCTTACATTTATTAAAATTCTTATCACTTATGCAAAATACTTTCCACCTTCTGGCTCTTCCCATCATTACCTAATGTCCATCACCTGACCAAAACTGCCATCATTACTTTATATCCTGTGCAGGTGTCTTATTTATCAATCGATTCCCACCAACAAGTCGAAATCAGGCAGACCCACACATAAGATATTGTGGCATCTGCGCCCCTAAAACAATAATGCTGTTTCTTATAAGCTACATTTTCCCTGACTTGTCATCACCTGTCCAGGCAGGCAGACATGGTGGCAGAGGCCCATCTGCTGCAAATGGAAGCAAACGCCATATCTGGTTTTCTTTCATGGCCAAAGCCTCAATGGCTGCATTTCTTAAAACAATGGTCTGTTTTAGCCCTCTAAAAGTACAGAGTGTCCTTGACTGAAGTCTTTAAGCTTAGCAGCAAGATATTGGTTATTAGCAGCTACAAAGAGAAAATGAATAAAATAGTCAGGCACAGGATTTTTATGGCTTAACAATTACTATACTAGCATGCATTAGGATATAATACTTATTTTCATAAATGCTTATGATTGTGTTTGAATATATGCAAATCATCAACTTTAAGAATATTCTTTTCTACAACACCTGCATGGATTTTACTAAGCATTGAAAGAGGCAGTTCATCACTAACACAAGCAATAAACATTGCAACAAGTGTTTATAGGGATAAATAATTGTAGTTCGAGGTAGGGTTTTACTAAAGTGATCATTTTACAATGATTTGAATTAAGAAAATAGAAAAATGTCCAAAAGGGGAGATCCTTGTCAAGGACAAGCAGTAGTAAAGTTCATACCATCGATTCAATCTAATCCAGGGTTTCATGTTGATGCCTCCTTGAATGAAGACAGAAGTGGATCTGAATTGTGGACACTTCTCACTACAAGGACTCTGCTCAAGATGGATCCACCTTCAGAAAGGTGTTTACATAGAGTATATAGAGCACTGGAAATATGTTCTGTGTGTTGCAGCCAAATGATGTACTGGGTATGCTTTATTTTTTATCGTGTATTTTTCTGAGCTATTTTTTTTTTCACAATTTTGGGAAGCTCAAAATCAGCCTTTCCTTCCTTCATTTTTTCTTTCTTGCTGCAGACATGCCAGCTCTAGCAGTGACCACCTGGCTCTGCTCCTGCGACGTCCTGGCTCACTTTCTTCATTCGCATGGATAAGGCATGCTTGTTTGTGTCTGTTGGCTCACACCTCACAGACGCTGTATTGTATTACTAATGCAGTCACAAATGCAATTTCATTTCTGCCCTCAGAGGAACAGCATCATTGCTATTTCAGAATAAAATAAGTGAATAAAGCGAAACGTGGACATGTGAGTGGCAATGTGAAACACTGTGTGACTAGTTTAATGGCTTACAGAAGCTGCATTTGTGACAAAAGTCAGTGAAACACAAAATGCTTTGTGAGTGCTACGTTCTGAACAGATTCCAGTTATTCATATTGCAATATAATGATAATCAAAATTAATAAAGCGGAACGTCCAGGTTTATGGGTGAAATCTTATATTTAGTGAATCAAAACAAAAAGCTGCTGAAGGAACAATAAAGGATGAGAAGAAGTACAAATGAGAGTCCTTGACTCTGATATGGAACCTAACTGCCTTAGACAAATAAAGTAACGAGTATAAAAACAAATCACGTTCACAAACTCTAAGAAGATAACACCCCTGATAAAAAAATATTTCCGATAATTTTAGAAACTGAATGATAAAAGGAAGGTCTGGCTACTCCAAAGAGATTAGCAGAGCTAATAATCTGATCATCATAGTGTTCAAGTAAGGTTCACAACAGCATACTGACCATGTCATGTCAGCACATGATGCTGTGATGCGGTGGCCCCTTGTAACGCTGAAAAATAATGGTAGATCACCAATGCATAAAACATTAGGAAATTAATCACAGAAAATGAAGAAAAAAATGCAAATTACTACTGTCGGTTGTAGGCCTTGACAACTAATAAAGGTGGGTTTGTATATACTGCGAGAAGCACCTAGTGTGATAGCCATGTCAATCTGCGTGTCTGTCAGTCTGTCTGACTGCATGAAAGAGTTTGGCCCCCAATGGACTAATTTTATTGAACTGTGGGACACTTATTCTTCAAGGAAAATTATCAAGATGGTTCCATTTTTGTCAAAATATCTCAAACCAGTAACAGCATACTGCACAATAACATGCAGTGAATACCCTTGACTTGAGCATTCCTAGTTTTCATTCTTTTTCTCTGTACATTTAGCATTCATTTGCTCAGAGGTTGATGCGTTTGCTCTTCCTGAGCAGCTCTTCTTTACTCCACCCTAGCGGCCCGCTTCTTCTCTTCTTCTCTCAACGTCTTTTCACGTTAAGTCAATGTTTTTGTTGCAATTACTTAGCACGTTTTCTTTAATTTTTTACTTACGCTGTCACTTAAGTCTTCAATCTGCCTCAAGAATGATTTAAGGTATGAAGAGGTAAGGGAAGTGACGACGAAGGTGATAGGGATGAGAACGGCCGTCGTACACATGCGCAGCACAGCTGCCCTGCTGGCCGCTGCCGAAAGTTGATTCTGCAATTAAATAAAAATAAAAAGAGGAATAACCTTGGAGGTCAATCATCACCCCGAAAGCGGATAGTAGATGTCACGTAGTATATGTGGCCCAAATTTCAGGTCAATAGGCCAAACGGTTTGCGAGCTACAGGAGATTTAAAATCCTGGACAGACAAACGGACAGCCACTGTAGTGTGTTATATAAGAAGTGCATTCGACAAAGTTTTGAAATATTTAAACTGTTTAAACAGTTTAATAGATGCATTTTTGCAGTACCTAAACTAAAGTGTTACTGTTTTTTTAATCAACCCAAATATTTCCATTGTCACTCACACAAGACTAATTTTGAGCTTTCAGTTATCCAAAATTACATTTCTTTGAGATTTGAGAGGAAATGCCCAGGCCAGAATCTGAAGTGTTTCACTGAGCCACCCGTATAACAAATACCAAGGTCTTGGTATATGATAAATGTGATTTGTATATTAGTAACGAAATAATGCAGAATATATTATACACTAAGTAAGGACATCCAACCCTGTGTCAGCAAATCTTAAATCTTAAACCCTACATATGAAAGCAGAGACCTGAACTTAAGCCTTGGGTTTTCTTGCCTAATCCTGCTGACTCTCCATTTCCTCTTTCAAGCGTTCCTCTTTTTTTTGTCTTCCACTTTGCCTTTTCACAGCTGTCTTATCACTGTCATTGGATTTTTGTCATTTTCATTACCTGATCTTATCCTGAAAAAGGCTGTCAGAAATAAAGCTATAAATATGGCTGGAAATTAAAAAAATATTCATGCTGCCACTGCAATGTCTTCAATCTAAAGTCAGTTTCAATATTTATACAGCATACATTAAATCTTAACTATATTGTCCAGAATATCTTGGTAGGAGTGCGATATTTTGTATTTCTGTATCTTCTGGTAGTTTGATGTATATCTTTTATATTACTTTAAAAATCTGTAATGAAAGTAGCAAGCTACAAAACAAACCAAGTCCTGCCGAGATCTTTCAATTTAAACAGAGTTGTCATACTGTACACATACAGTAAATAAAGCAGAAATATGGCCATTGATTAGTATCCTGAGTTACACTTTTTTTTGTTTCATGGGGGACACATGTTCCCTCAAAATGATGTCCTTTCATCTTGTATCCCAGTGTTTCTTAAACTATGGGACAAAATTGTGAAGAGTTGCCACATGATTATGTAATAAAATTAGCTGAGTTCACCCGAGCACAGATTCTGGCGTCAGTGATTCACCGTTCTCTACTGCACTTAATGGTGGTGGGATGCGATCTGAGACAAAAGCTATAAAGAAAGCCGTTAACACATCACAGAGAGTTTTTGTTTCAATGGGAGGAAAATTTAATAAATATTCCTCGTGGCACCACCACCACCCTTCTCACAAACTGTGAACCAATAAAACAAAGAAGACACGTGTAAGAAAGGGCCCAAGAGACAGAGCAGAGCGCTTGTGAAGTGAAGTGAAAAGCTGTTCTCACAGTAAACTGTAAACATTTTAATACGAATGGCATATCACGATTTCCTTTGGTGTGTAATTTTATTCGCGGAATATATACGTTACCTTTCTTTTTGCCTGTTAAAATTTTCATCGCTTCTCCGTGATCATAAAAATAGCCGACACCTGACCGAATTGTGTATTCTTTGAAATTCAACTTGTTGCTTTAACTGTTGCGGGACCACAGATTCTCATTGCGTATGGTCTATTATTGTGTAAATTCACGTTTTGTGCATAAGAATGATGCGAATGCGAAAAGACTCTACTCTTTGCCTTTTATTTCTGACCTCGATGTGCCTGCTCCTTTTTCAATTACACCTGGTTCTGATGGTTAGTCACGCTTTGATACTGTAGCGACTGACATGATAAAGTGTCACAAAAGTTTTACTTGAACAATCGCTGACTTCGTAACCCCAAACACAACTTTCTAGCACCCTCTCCAACTCCTCAACCACCGCGCCTTGCCCCCCCTTACCGCATCAATCAATAGCCCGCTATCAGTCTTCCGTGCTGTACACTGCCCTCCGTCAATCGGACCTAACAGTCACTTAAAACAAAAAAGGCCGCAACCTGGCTGGGACGCTACAATACTTTCTAATTTAATAAGAGTTTCATAATCTCTTAACTGCCTTTTTTCTCTCCAACGCCACTGGGTGTCTATTCTCCGTATTGTCCTGATACGCTTTATATGTGTTGAGAGCACAGTATGTGTGTGCACTATGTGCTTTTACACGACTGGCTGTTTTTTGATGCATGTGCTCTTGTATAATATCATTTGTAAGTAGGGCGTGTCTTGCAAGAATCCCATGTTCCACGTCCCCGCGAGACGGCCCTGGCACCGTCTCTTGGCACCAAGTCTCATGTTTGCGGTCACCGCGAGACGCTCCGTGGCAAGTCTCTTTTGTCTCGCGCGTCTTTTAAATGTCTTTCGAGAACTTCTGAGAAAATCACGTATCGTCGCCTTGCTTTTGCGTTCCAGGATTTCTTTTTATAATAGAGAGATAATACTGTAATAATAATACATTTTATTTACTTGTAGTTGCCTTTCTAAACACTCAAGGATACCGAACAATAGATAAAACACACATTATAAACAAAACTAAAATACAAAAATTAAAATCAGACAAAGCAATTGTAATCAAAGAGAAAAAGCCGTCTTAAATAAATGAGTTATAAGTTTAGATTTGAAAAGTGAAAATGATTCAATATTTCTAAGCTCATATGGTAGTGAGTTCCAGAGCTGGGGAGCAGAGCAACTGAATGCTCTGCTCTCCATAGTGGTAAGACGGACGAAGGGGACAGTCAAGTGGATGGAGGAAGAGGATCTAAGGGTACGGGAGGGAATGGCAACATTAAGGAGGTCAGACAGATACTGAGGGGCAAGGTTGTGGAGAGCCTTAAAAGTTAACAGAAGAATTTTGAATTGAATCCGTAGCCACGCCCCAGTGTGGCGGAAGTTCCGGCTGCGCACCCGGAAGCCGTCCGGGTGTCCCCTGTCGTCTTCCCCCCAGCACTTCCTGGTGTGATAGGGATATCCAGGCACCAGGGCGCCGCCTGGCGGTAGCCACGGGTCCCTACAGGGCTGGGCTTCCAAGCCCTTTACTCGAGGCCCCCAACATAACCAGGGCGGACGCCGACTCGCCTTGTAGCAGACAAGCAAATTAAGATGACCTATTAAATTGAACATTAAAACAGATGGATGAATTCCTTCTCACAAAACTATTTTATTGTGGTTTGACACATTTTAATCTATTCATAATATAAAGGACATGTTTGTAGGACCATTAAGAACTGTAAGAACACCAGAAAATATCAAAAAGGTAAGACAGACTGAGGAGCGGTGCCTTTGGCTTTCAGCACAATGTCAGTCACAATGTCTGCCAAATTCCTCACCAAGATGTATTCTATCAACTGTATAAAATGCAAACAGTGCAAACATTTTTAGGAATTTAACTACGTGACTCAACTTTTTTATTTATTGAATGGGAACCTGTTTATAACATTAGGCTGGTAATGGTGGAGTATATTAAAAAAAATGTTATTAAAGTTACTTAAGACAAGGTAAATAAACTATTTATTAATAATATTGTATTTCTTTATTTCTTATATTGTGTCATGTGTCAAGTGCTGAGCTAAAAGTGACCATTCATGCTATCCCTTCAAAAATGATCCTATTCTTGCAGTGCATTCCTTATAAAGAAGCTCTTAGCTTTTACACTAGTCATTTACCTCAACAATTTGTTCATTGTTTTGAATTAAAATTAGTGTTTTATTCATAATATGCTTGATTTCCACTTTTCCCTATTAGTAATATTGACTTGCAAAACATGCTTGAATGGAGAAAAAATCATTTACTGTTTTTATGGTTTGGTCAGTTTTATTTATCCAAGTATGACTCTGCTGTCATCGGCTTAATAATCCTCTTCTTGAGACCCAGTTTGCTGGCAGGTTTCTTATTTGTGCCCTCAAATTAAAAAGTTTAAGAAGCCCTGTTGTATTCCTATTGCTAAACCAAAAAACACCTTAAATGAGACCGTGAAAGACAAAACAGTTGAGTTCTGCTTGACTTCCATGCCCTTCTAACTCTGTTAAAATTGTGTACATGCTATGATGGAGGCAAGTTATACACTCCGGCTGAGTTGCACTGAAGTCCGGACTCGGCCATGCTAAACTGTACTTAACCTGTCAATTTCTCACCTGCCCTTTACTCATACTCTCCAGCTAAAGGTTAAACAAATGTAAAATGAATATGTTGGAAAAAGATGAAAGGACTATACCGTCCTAACTCCTTCTCCTCTGGGTCCTTTTGTTGTAGGTAGTGCCTGGCAAGGGCAACATCACCTGACTTCTGAATTGGATCCGTGTCCTGCCCAGTATTAGACAGGTGTTCTGACCTACTGCACCTCATAATGCCCACTCCGCTTACAGGCATGCCACTGACTAGCAGCACAGTTTCTCTTGTACTGGCATGATGAAGCGTGTTACCGCTGTAAGCATGACCATTTCTCTTTCTCTTAAGATCTTGTTTCACTCTTTCTTGTACCACCCATTGGCCACAAGCTGTCCTTTCTTCCTTTTGTTCCAACAATAGGTTCTGGTAACATTAATAATAACCTTCATAGGTGTATGCAGTAAAATTATCTTGTGCCATGCAGTGGTGGTTTTCTTTTCTGCTGTTTTATCTCCTGTCAGCACATCATGACTCACTAGGCTTCATAACACCATACCTTCAATACTGGCTTAGTTAATTACTTAATTTCAGAAAAGAGATAAGACATACATTTTCTTTTCAGCACCCATTTTACTAAATATATTCACTCACAGTTCTTATGCTGCTTGCACAGGCAGTTTGGAACTCTGCTGTGAGTGATTCAAGAGATGATAGGCGATTTCTACACGCTATGTGCTTCAGCACTCAGCGTCCCCGCTCTGTGTATTTGCAAGGTCTATCGCTTAGTGGCTAAGCTGAGATGTTGTTGCTCCTCATACGCTTCCACTTCACAATAACAGGATTTCACTGTAAAAACATGCATATGCAAAAACTAGACAAAAAAAAACTTTAAATGGGAGTAGTTTTACTAACATTTAGCAAAAAAAAAAAAAAACTGCCAAAGAGGCAAGTACAATTTACTTGACAAGCGTTCTTAAAATAAGCTCAAAAATCGTAAATACACATTTTTGGATAAGTCAATAATTCTTATAATATGGAAAACTAGAATTAATGTCATGATTTAAATACTTTTCACTTGGCTTAGATTTACTTTTTCCAGTGTTACAGTTGACGTGTGCAGATTTAGAAGAGCAGAAGTGTCATTTACTCACTTGTGGCAAATGTGGCATTCTATGACTGTGCCATGTTTAAAGTCACTGAGCTCTTCAGTAAGATCCATTAGCTATGCGCTTAATTTTATACACTGGTTAGCTCTGTTCCCACTTACATTTGGCCACATAGTGTATATGATTGCATGCTAAGTACTGCATTTATTTAACTAATTAATTAATTAAAATATTTTTTGAGGAGCTATGCACATATGACATAAAACTTGATTTGCTTTTTATAGAAATTGCCGGATACCGCATCAGAAATGCAGGGTAGGTGTGAAGAGATGGCAGGGCTTGTCCACCCATGTCAGTTTCACGAAAATCTGTCACACGCCAGCACTCAACTGTCTACATGTGGTTCTCCGATTCTTAAAAGTCTAAAAGCCTCACCTGATCCCAATGAGAAAAAAACAAAACACTAAAAGTAAAATAGTGACAAACAAGTGCTATACATGTATCAGTTAAAGGTGGTTTTGATGAGCCAGGGACCATACATCTACTAAAAAAGAGCAAATGACAGAGGATAGCTGTTTGCATGTTTGTGATGAGTCCATGGTGTTAGCACTCTTGGAGTTTTACAAACTGTTACTGATGAAGGATAATAATCAGAACAAAGATCTTTCAGGGTGTAGTCATTCTGTTTAGTTATTTAATCTAAACTAAAAAAGTAAAAATTTGTTAAAGGTTTCACAAACCTTTAACACAGTTATACAAAAAGAAGAAAATCAGTTTAAGACCTAGTATTCTTCTAACAGCTGATAGAAAATATTAACAGCCGAGGGACAAATACTTAATCAACCATTCATGATTTGGCCTAAATATGGAGATAATTTTAGACGTCAGGCTAACTCATTGACTGCCATTAGAACTCTAATATTTGTGCTAATTGGATATTATCTTATACAACTGAATTCTAGTTGAAGACACAAACCCTCAAGGTTTATTTAAAGGGTAATTCCATACCCAGTGGTTACTTCCTCGGCTCTTTTCATTATCTGCCTTATTTACATTTGCGCTAACTAATTAAAGGAAGCAAATCAGAAGAGAAATGTTTATATTGCTGTCAGATAGCCCTCCTTTCAAAAACTGCAATTAGACTATACAGCTCATTAATCATTAAGTCACACTTTCTTGCATCTTTCACTTTTTTTTTTAGAAAGGTTGTGAAATTTCATGTGAAGATGTTACTTTCTACAGATGTGAATATTTTTGAACACACTCAAATTAACGTGTTTATCCTCTGAAAATAAATTGGATCTTCAAACAAGCCCCACTTTCTGCTATTCAACAGAAAGCCCTCAGAAGCAGCTTCAGCCATTTACTGGGTCCTCATGCCTCCCTGAGCACAAGTACAAAAACAGTTTTTTGCTGCTGTCAAGTGTAATATTATCATTAAGCACAAGTTTACACCTTTCAATAGCACTCTGTTGAACTTTGAATAGAGCTTCCATAATTATTACTTTTTAAATAATTTTAGTTTGTAATATGAAAAGTTTGTCTGTGTATTGTTCCTTTTCTTAATGATTTCATGTCCTCAGTCATTTACTTATGAATACAGGATCTTCATTCAGTTTTCTGTAAGTTATTGGTGTTGTGCTTTGGAGTCCCAAACATGATAGCAATTGTTTCAGGCCTCCAAAATGCTGCACTAAAGGCAAACCAGCACCCTCACCAGCCTGCTCAGAAGATGCCCACCCGAATCCAACTTACTCCAACTGCTAAATGCTGGACTAAAAAATGAAAAGCTGACTTAAAAGTACAAAAAGACTATAAGAGTCCCAAAATATACAAAATTGGCTTACAATAGAGATAAAACCATGACACATCTGGTTTGTAAAGGCAGTCCAAAAGTGTAATCTTTATAAGTGGAGAGTTTATTTACAAAAATTGGAGAAATAACAAAAATGTTTAAAAACCACAAAAAGGATATGACTAAAGGGCATTTCCGGGCAAATAAGTTCAAAACACTTCTTCAAAGAGAAGAATCCAGAGGCAAAGCAGCAAAAAACAGAAAATCCAAACAAAATATACAATCCTTACAAAACTACAAAGAACTTCAATACTCTACTTTTGTGACTCACTTTTGACTAAATAGCTAGGGGGAGGAGCCAGTAGCTGTGACATCATCATCAACAACAACAACAACATTTATTTATATAGCACATTTTCATACAAAAAAAGTGTAGCTCAAAGTGCTTTACAAAATGGAGAATAGAAAAATAGAAGACACAGTAAAAAATTAAAATAAGTCAATATTAATTAGCATAGAATAAGTAAGGTCCGATGGCCAGGGTGGACAGAAAAAAAAAAAAAACTCCAGAAGGCTGGAGAAAAAAAAAATAAAATCTTTAGGATTCCAGACCATGAGACCGCCCTGTCCCCTCTGGGCAATCTACCTAACATAAGTGAAACAGTCCTGTTTGTAGTTAGGGTTCCTCATGGCCCTGCCTCATGTGACTCCACCCACAAAACACAGGGAATGGGGGCACATTTTAGGGGACAGAACACAAATAGCAAACGATAAAAGAAACCAACATAAATAACAGAAAACCATGACGACAATATGAAGAAACAATGAGAAACATTTTTTATTGTGTTTTATGGCGCTTTAATAATTTCTATTATTATTTTGTAGTTTCAATTTTTAGTTAACTCAATGTAAATTTAAAATTTATTACAGAATGCCATTTTGTTTTTACGTGGGCACAACATTTTTGTGAACTTTGTTTATGGATGCTACCTTAGTTTCTACCACATGACAATAGGAGGTGTGTGACACGTGCTGCCATCATTGCTACATCATAAAGATCAGCATTTTGTAGTTCCTGGTCATACAAATGTGTGGATATTCTGAATCACTAAGTGAGATAAGTGTGTTTTCTTCAAAGTGCTTAAGGAAAAGACTTGGGTTTTGAAGTTTGACTTCCGATTTTTGCCACTAGCATTAAGGAATTGGCAGCAGTTAAATTTTGCATACTGGTGACCCACACCAAGACCCACAACTTCAATGATCTGCACACTTTGTGAACAACAAAAGGACAATTTGACTTACGGACAAACAGTTGGTCCCAAGCTGAGATGCAAGTCTGCGCATGTCTGTATATTGTGTACATATACTTAGAAAATACATATAAAATATAAAATTAGGTGTTTTTACATTCAAAGTCTATCTATCATAGGCCTGCTCTATTCTAAAATGGATTGTCCCACAGGCAAACAACAGAAATTTCAGTTGGAAAGAAGATGTCTGAAAACTGGTATTTCATATGTGATGAAGAGTACACTTAGTGTTGTGAGTGATAAGCCATTAATAAGTGTAAACCCAGAGAACAGGAATTAAGCACACTCAAAGGCCTAGATGAGAGAACAGTTAAATAGACAAGCAAGGGTCACAGGAGACAAAATATCACTGCAGAAAATGCAATGCTCAAAACAGAACTCGTTAATCCGTTAACAAAACAAAAGTCCTTTCCCTTATTTGCTAGTAAATTGTTCAGTTATTTCAAAGTATCCAGAATGCTGGACACAGAAAGTAGTATGCGGCTATCATATAGACAGGGAATCATGACACAATACATCATTTGACTCCCAAGTCAAGTGCCTATCAATGAGCACAGAAACTGTAAATAACACGTCGGCTTCCATGCATAAACATAAGATGGCATTGACTGCAATTCAAAACAAAATATCAGCACAGCAATCGCAAAACAAATCCCAAAATAAAAATAAAAAATATGGTGTATCTTGAACAGAATGTAAAATCCACAAATCAAAACATATGGCAGACTAAGTGTGATTAAAGACACTGAGGACAGAAAGCAAATGGAAAAGACCCGTTACTGATAAAGCAAAACAGTTACTGCAGTTAATTAAAAAACAAGATCAGAGAGCAATATGAAAGCGCCTCAGTGACAACTTTACCAAGAGTGTGTTATATGTTGAAATAGTCTTCGGCTTTGATTTAAATGCTGAGATGATGGGGATAATGTTGATAGGTAGATGATTCTTGAGTTTGAGTGTGCTATAATTAAAGACTCGACCTCCGACACCAGTTTCTTATTCTCAGAATTGATGGTAGCCCAGCATTTTGTGATTATAGCCTACATTCTGGATTATAGCAACTAATGTATGGTAAAGCACGGGGGGCTACGCTCATTACAACATAAATTGTAATGAGCATTTTAAAAGCAGTTCTAAACCTACACCTTTCCCCTCATAAACGTTATGCTATGCTGATTCCATTTGTGACTTGTGTTCTTTGAATGCCCCTGATAGGTTCCATTTTTCACTCATATGTACATTCCTTCTTCTGGACCCCTCTATTATTATACTTTCATTTATCCAGCAGAGGTTATTTTCTGATGGCTGAAAAACTAATATTAAACTCTGGCTGGGAATCTCACAATTCTATCTGGAAATCTTCTTTCTTTAACCTTGTGTTATCTGAACCTTCCATGTCATATATTAATAGATCATTAGTCTGCTGTGGGTTTGGTTGGGAGTTGGTTAGCCAGTGGTCAGTGTTGCATCCACAGTCGTAATTTTTAATTTCTCTTATCAGCTGTGTTATTTTTAGGCTTCCTATGTCTGCCTTGCTTCTCTCCTTAGTTTATATGGGCATAAATATCTTTAGATCCTTTTTTACAAATGGGTGGGGTTTTTTTTACTGTTTACCTTGACTATTAATTTTGACTTAAATCGATATTCATGGTGGGCAGCACGGTGGCGCAGTGGTAGCACTGCTGCCTCGCAGTTAGGAGACCCGGGTTCGCTTCCCGGGTCCTCCCTGCGTGGAGTTTGCATGTTCTTCCCGTGTCTGCGTGGGTTTCCTCCGGGTGCTCCGGTTTCCTCCCACAGTCCAAAGACTTGCAGGTTAGGTGGATTGGCGATTCTAAATTGGCCCTAGTGTGTGGATGGTGTGTTTGTGTGCAGTGGTTTGGCACCCTGCCCAGGATTGGTTCCTGCCTTGTGCCCTGTGTTGGCTGGGATTGGCTCCGGCAGACCCCCGTGACCCTGTAGTTAGGATTCAGCGGGTTGGAAAATGGATGGATGGATGGATATTAATGGTTATTGTTCTTTGATCACAGAAAGAACTTAATTGGAAGTGAATGAAAGGGTTTAGAAAATTAAATTATATGGTTGTATCTTTAACTTCTAGTTTTACCCAACTGGGAGTGAGGTGACATTTATTTTTACACTTAAATGATGGTTTCATTTAAATTTATATACTATATATTTCCTCCCATCTTAATAAAAGGATAAATGTTTGTGTGTCTGGTTGCTATCAATTTCAGTAATAAAATGCATTGCCTTTGACATTCCAATAGATGGTGCATCACAAACATTAACACTGTTTTTACAAATCCCTAGCAAATGGCACATAACAGAGATGTATACCCTGCAAACATTAACACTGAGATCTGTGTTCATTACTTAGATTTCAACTTGTCTAGCATTTTTATACTCTTTGCAATCTGTTTGCTAGATTAGTTCCTCAAGGAACATGTCAGGAAACATACAGTAGTAATCAGAACATTACTGTTCCATTTTAAATCTTTTGCTAATGATTTTAATTTTACTGTACATTTCTTTTTCTGTCTTAAATTTAGCAAGAACTGTTTTTCCTTCAGGAGTTTCAAACACAGCTCTGCATTCAAGAAGGAACTTACTGAGACCCAAACATCAGGGATTCCTATTCTCAAACTGAGGTGGATGAATTTTTAAAGGTTTGCTAGTAAAAAATCAATACAATAAAAGCTGTTTTTATTCTGTTTGTACAGCTAGGCTGGAGTCCAAAAATGAGGCTATACTGTTTACTGCACCATTTCTAACTTTTCTGAGATTTTTATTTTCAAATGAAACTTGTTGTTTTTATTGATGATCCACTACAGAATTTTGCACTGAATAGTGGAGAATGAGGAGAAGCTTGTGAAGCAGGGATCCACTATACATTAGTCCACTGTCACACAGTTGCGATTGGGAGACAGCCACAGGGCTCAGCTGAGAGCAATTACCCTCCAAGTTAGGGGTCGGCGCTCTCATCTCATGCCTCTCTTCCAACTCCTTCTGCAGAAAGAATGATTGACAGACTGGCCTCCAATGATGTTACTTCTGGTATCTGGTCTACCGAACCCGCCTCTTCCTCTGAGTTTCCTATATAAACCTCCATCTTGGAACAGCTGGGTGATGACCTTCTGAAGAAGTCTTGTCTTGTCCTTTTGTTTGCCAGAATTTCATTTTATTATACGGAGATCACTTCTTTTACACCAAGTAAGACAGCCATGTTAGCAGATCTCTATTTTTTGTCAGTCTGGTGTGTGTTGATAGTATAGTGTGGATTGGTTATTTATCTACCTGTTTATATATTTATTATTTAAAGAACATCTGTAAAAAATTTACCCCTGGAGAAAAATAAAGTTCTGTCTATCTAAAGTAAATCATTTCACAATGATTAATTTTACGTACACATATACAAATCATGTAATTGACTTGCATCTAGAAAGGGTGACTCGTATAGCTGGCAAGTCAAGATACAAGATAAAAGGAAATAATTAAAATAAAAAGGAACATACTAAGATAGGTTTGAGTTCTTTTTGGACCTACTTTGAGAAGACTTGAAAATAGAAATGAAAAAGTAATAGCAGGAAGCCCCTGTAACAGGATTCTGGAAGCACCTAATTGAGACCGGTCCCAAAAATGTTACATAACAATATGCTATGTGTCTGCAATGTGTTGAATGTATGCTCGCTGTGGCTCTGTGGTGTAAGCTCAGGGTATATGTATGCACAAGGGGGGCACTTGTTCCCTGGAATTGTGTTTTTTATTGATGCAGAACAGACTTGAGCCTTATACCTATCAGTTTTGTAATCATGGCAGAAATAATCAGACGAGCGCAACATGTTACAAAAAGAGATATATGTATTTAACTTGCTTTAAAATGTAACTTCCACCCCCAAAAATACAATGCATAATTATTCATACATACATATCCATGCTGGAGAGAAGCCAATGGAAAGTAATTCTGTTGTTCATTCTTCAATGGGGAATGCTTACAGCTATGCTAGTCCGGTCGAGCAGGATGTTTGGTGGCATGGAGACAGCTTCTGGCTTCTTGGTGGTTCTTCCTCATTTTATATACTCAAGTTTTATAAAAACCTTGCCAGATATGGGCAACTACCAGCCAAGCTGTGCAATTCTCAGACCACACATAGCACTTTTGCACCTGCTCTAATCATTCATGGACTCTGCCTGAAAGTAATGGGCCAGGCCTGATTCAATCAACCAAAATCCCTGCCCGTTGAATTTGTTCATAGAGAAAACTTTAGTTAGCAGACAGGGGTTCTTGGCCATAGACCAAATAGGGCAATTAGCCTGGCTTCCAGTTGGCAGTTTCTCTCTGTCTGTTTATTTGTTTGATGTGAGCTATAAAATGGATATAAAACAAACTTCACAAATTTCAGTGACACTTAAATATTATCACTAGAGTATAACAGCAGCTTCTTCCATAAGCTACTAGCTGCTTGTGTGGTAACCTCTGTGTTTAAAACAATCAAATATATGCTGTAGTGGAAAGACTGCCTAGCTGATCTTAGCCTCTGTGTTTGGGAGGACTCAATTATCTCCCCTGCTTGTTACGCAGTCCACAAATCCTGGCTCAGTCCCGTGTTTGTCACTGGAGCTGTGCAGTGTAAGAACACATATATGTTTTCTACAAGATAACATATAAAATTCAAACAAATATTAAAAATATGTTAATAACAGACAAAGCCCATTAGAATAATTAATCACTAGCAATAATAATCTAATAATTGAGAGAAAAGAAAAACTGATGCTTTTCCGTACATGGCAGAAACAGGATTTAAGGTAAATAAAAATTTCTTAAAAAGTGAGAATTGGCTGCTATTGTGGCAGTTACTCAACTTTATCCTACTTAAAGAGTTACAATTAATTCGGAAGAGACACCAAATGGGAGTGTGCTGCAGTTGTCGCAGTCCACATCAATGGACACTTTGGGATTGTCATATTTTCGCTGTATGTTACGTCTATCAGTCTGTTGCTTCACCTAACTTCACATAGTGCTCACCATCTGTTGAAACGCTACTTTGTTCATCCAGGACTTATCTGACTGTTCTCTGGCATTTTGCAACTTGGCAAAAAATGATAAGAGCAGGTGGCGTTGTCACTCAGGCTTGGCAAATTTTGATATCCTTATCCTTGTCACGCTTTGCACCTTTTATTAAAATATGATCGTGGATGAATTTAGCAGCAATGCTGTACATTGATGTATTTTTAAATCTTTAAACATGTACATGTTTTCCTTTATGGGCCTACATTGGATGTGTTCAATCGTTATCATTACTGATTAAAAAAAGTCAAATTGAAGTTGTTCTTCTATGCAGAATTACATGGCTGAATTCATTATCTTTATTGTTATTATGCAATTTTTGGATGCATGCATTCAGACAGTGAGCCAAACAATGTCAGTGATTCAGTCTGTAGTTCTGCTAGTATTTAAGACCCATCTGCTCATTTCTTCCTTTAATTGCCTCACACAGAACTGAGTCAGCTATGGTTGTCACTTCCTTAAACAAGGTGTTTGGGGATAGAAGGATTGCACAGACAGACGGGAATGTCTTATTTCTTACAGCTTAGAACTGGTAGTAGAGCCTTCAAGATACAATATAATCAGTTAATAGATGACAAGATGATGAGTTCATCCACACCATAGCAGTGAAACTGCACCTCCGTGTTATGGAAGAACCAGCAGCCTTTATTGTTGCCACAAGCACATAATCTTTTGTTGTTCTCTATGGATAAACCCTGCACATAGTCAGGGTGTCTGTTTTAGAGCAACAAGCTGTAGTTTAATGTATTTTATACGAATATAACAGTTATTCTGCTGTGACTTTGCTCTTCATCTGACGTGCAACAGTTGGTTTGTGCCCCTTGTTCTTCAGCCCTGTAATCATCACACTTTCTCTGCTATTTTTGTGGGCTCTCTGTTCAGGCTTACATTTATTATGATCTCAAACTAAATTATAGATATCTAAAAATACATCTGTTTTACAAACCAGCACTTTGTGAAATGGAGAGAGAACTTTACGGTAGTCCGTGTTATTATTTGTCATTCATCAGTCCAATTTTTAAACTAATTTATTTCAATATATTTTTGCTTAGGCCAAAGAGTACTTTATATTTGTTGTAGATAAAAATCTACAGCTATCCGGAACATAATTTTTACTTCAAGTTTTAAATGTCATTGTTTCTGATGAGTGTAGCCATTTTGAAAGTAATGATTTACTGTACCTTGTTGTCAGCTATGAGATGATGGATTATAAAACATGGCTATAAGAAGTATTCAAAGTTTGGCAAATCAAAGAGATGATCGGTGAAAGTAAGGCACTTGAACAATTCAAAAGAATTATTTATGAAATAATTCTCATCCCGCTTTTATGTTTTGATTTTGTCGTGAGTTTTGTTCTTTGACTCGTGTTTTGACTATTGTTAATGTCCCCGATTAAAACTCTTAATAAATCCCTAAACAAAAAACTTTAATAGATATAAAAGGTCGGACGATCAAATTAATGCAACAAAATAAAAAGAAATCCTGGAGGAAAACCCGATCTAGTCAGCGAGAAATCTTAGAAGAAGATTTCTTTTCCAGCAAGACAACCAAACCTACACAGGAATATCCTGGAGTGGCCAAGTGAGAGTCCAGGGGCCTCATGTATAAATGGTGCGCACGCACAGAAATGTTGCGTAAGAACTTTTCCACGTTCAAATCGAGATGTGTAAAACCTACACTTGGCATAAAGCAACGCACTTTTCCACGGTACCTCATACCTTGTCGTACGCAAGTTCTCTGCTCAGTTTTGCAGACTGGCGGCACCCAGCGACAAAGCCGTGCTACTGTTCCTGTGTGGTTACACCTTATTTTCCTGACGCGGCTTTATAAATACACTGAAACTAACCGCATATTGTTTATTAGTGTATTTCATCTGATTGTAATTAACTTGTAACAATATAATGGTCCAGGGAATAGCCATAGTATTCCAAATACCATAACTGCTTTAGCGTTGTTACTCTCACTGCACCTTCTCCTTCTTCTTTCAGCTACTCCCGTTAGGAGTTGCCACAGCGGATCATCTTTTTCCATATTACTCTCACTGCACCACTCGGAGTATTTATATCACTGTATCTGAGTATGAATCACAGCAGCAGCTGATCGGAAAGAGAATTATCGGTATACAGCTTCAAGCACACGCTACCTCAGCCACGGCAAAACGTTTCAAAACGGACGGACCTTGCGGTTCAGAAACAGTTTCATGGGGCCACCAATTACTCCTCTGCCCAGGGCCACCACAAGCCTAGAGCCGCCCCTGAGTACTCCTGCAATTAATTATTTCATCAAAGGTTGCACACAATCAGTGCGCCGTGAAACCCATGTTTAATAACGTGCTTTAACTCCTATCATCATGAAAAACATATCACGTATACATCTCAGTATTTTAGTTATTCAGAGAGCTGTAATATAATGAATGTAATGGACTCTGTGTCCAGTTGGAGGAAGAGAGCCGGTTTAAGAAGCAAGTAGTGATTCACACACACAGAGCACAGAGAAGATCACACATAAAGCAAAGCATTTAACGTGCTACTTTAATTACGATGTGATCTGAGGAACTGGTTAATTAAACTATTTTAAGATGAAGTTTATGATGTTCTACTTTAATGACAAAATAAACTACATGATTAAAGTGGAAATTTCGAGATTGAAGTTGACATTTCGTGCTTTTTCCCCACTGTGTGCCTTTTTTTTCTCTGTACCGTAATAAGCGTTCATATGACACTCAGACAGTGGGCTACAACTCGGCTTTTCACAGCGACTTTGATATGTGACTTCTTTTTTATTTCCGGCACTGTGTGATTTTGTGAACGTGAGCTTTCAAGTTTCTCCAGCACGCTATGTCACTCGATCAACTTCATTTTGTTGATTATACCACGGTTTATTTGAACAAATTGTATGTTTTTCCTTTGCCTCCACTTGGTATTCGCTGAAATTCTTATATTTTCCCCCGTGCTTTTCCCATTGTTTTTTCACAGAAGGGTGAGCTTAAGGGCGATTTATATTGATATGCATATTCAAAGAGGCATAATTCTGGGAGGAGTTGGAGCGTTACATAAAGCGTGTGCACGAGTGTTACTTTTCACGCTGATCGGGATTTACGTAGCGGAAGAACGTGGAAGTTGGAGTACGCACAGATTCCTGCATCTGGATTTTCTGTGCGTAAGCACATTTCGGCTTTTGTGCTTACGCCATGTTATAGTGCGAATTCTACACACGGCGTTATACATGAGGCCCCAGATCTCAACCCAACTGAGAGTTTGTGGCTGTTCATTTACATGTCTCCATGCAGCTTGACAGAGCTTCAGCAGCTTTACAAAGAAGAAGGGAGGACAACTGCAGTGTCCAGATGTGCAAAGCCGATCAAGAGAGGCCTGTGCACTCCAACTCGTGGCTGTCATGGCTGCAAAATGTGCATCTACTAAATACTGACGTGACGTGAATACTTTGTAGTTGTCCATTTTCACTTTGACATTAAAGAGTCTTTTTCTGTTGATCAGTGTTGAAATTGCCAAATGAAATCCACTGTGACTCAGTATTATCAGTCAGTCAGTCATTTTCCAATCCGCTATATCCTAACAACAGGGTCACGGGGGTCTGCTGGAGCCAATCCCAGCCAATACAGGGTGCAAGGCAGGAACAAATCCCAGGCAGGGAGCCAGCCCACCACAGGGCACACACACACCCACCACACACTAGGGGCAATTTAGGATCGCCAATGTACCTAACCTGCATGTCTTTGGACTGTGGGAGGAAACAGGAGCACCTGGAGAAAACCCAAGCAGACACGGGGAGAACATGCAAACTCAATGCAGGGAGAACCCAGGAAGCGAACCCAGGTCTCCTTACTGTGAGGCAGCAGCGCTACCACTGCGCCACCGTGCCACCCACTGTGTATTTTATAACAATAAAATATAAAAACTTCCAAAAGGGCTGAATACTTCTTACAGGCACTGTAATATTATTATATTGAAAACCTTTTTATAAAATGAACATTAAATGCTAAAAATAGAACTTCTAAAGTAAAATGTTAATTTTAGAAAAAGGCTGTGCATGAATTGCAAATTCATCCATCTTAACTATGCTATTCAATTAATAACATTATTACATTGGTGGAAACCCTGGATAGGGTGCCATCCCATCCCATGATATTCCCACAAGTACACATTGCAACACTTAAAGTAAATTAGGAGGAAGCCCCTTAACCATCACACATGACCCAAGGAGACCATAAATCTCATTGCAAAGGATACCTCAGCTGTAAAATGAACTGAAGTATAAAATATGTGAGTTGGCAATGCTGCTGAAAAATAATGTTAAAAGAAAACTAATTAAAACAATAATTAAGCAGTCAAAATAGATTAATGCAATCCAGCCACTCGTCTGACTCACCCCTCAAACCCACCTACACACCTGTTAAACTGACCATAAATGCTGCAAAAAGAAAAAACCAAAAACACACAAGTTTACATTTCCAAAAATATACAAGCTGAAAAATATTTATGTACTGCTTTAAAAATCTGTTAGCGTTTACCAAGCCCTGGGCTAGAAGCGACTAAAGCAGGGAAGTGTGATTCAAGTCCTTTTCAAACTACTAAGGTTCTTCTGGTTTCATCCAATCCTAAACCATCAATGATTTATGTGCGATTTGACTTTGAGTATAGACGGAGTGGGGGAAAGTGTAACATGTCAGATTTGTTAATCATTCGCTGCGGGGCAATGTTGGCACCACTTGAGTTTTCTATTTCCCTTCAAAAATGGAAAAAGAATGTTCAGATAACAATTCCGGTAATGTTCATCTTGCAACTTGTTTCATCTGCTTTTATTTTTATTGCTTGCTAAACATTACTTACCTCTTTATCACAGATGCAGCAAAAATAACAAGGTGCCTACAGACAAGAGAGGTCCTGCAGCCAGAGGAAAACACACCCTTTTAACACTTTTAGATTTCATCATGCTATATCAGCAGATTAGCTGATTTGCCTAATTTGGTTACAGCTGGAATCTTTTTGCACACTTTGCCAGTCTCAAGCAGGTGTACGTCTCGATATTTCACAGCAGTAGCAACCTAAGGTCACTTTTTCATACTTTCTCTTAATGAAGTGTTAAACCTCTCAGACTTAGGAGTTGATTTGGCAAATCAGAAATAGAACACAGCACCTGGTAAAGTCACACTAACTCACTATGTATAGCCCATTTCTCCATGTTAGGTATGTCAGCTTACGTCTCCATTATTTTTTGTGTAATTTATTTATTTTCCAAGATGCTTTTCTTAACTGTCAAACTTTCTTTGTTCTTTGGATCCAAGGTAGCCTCAGCAATGTTACATCACGTGACTGTAGTGGAAAGGTAACATGGAAGCCTGACAACATGGTGACATTTGACATCAGGTGGCCATGTTCTTGCAATAAAACAAGGGCATGAGACTCATGTTTTTGGTTCCTTTTAAAATTTCTAGATTCTATTGATAAATATTTGCTTCTCGTATAATCTGCACCAGGTATAAACAGAAAGCTAACGTCTCATGGGACTGCCTTTTTGAATTGGAGACCTGCCTTTCACCCTCATTCATTGGTCAAGAGTCATGTCTTCAATTCAAAAAGTGACTTCCGTTTCGCTTTAAATTTTAGGTTTATGTCCGGTGCTCACAATTCTGAAAGTATCTACTTAAAATATTTTAGAAAAAAAACTATTTTATATGTTTTGAAGATATTCAGTGGAACCTCGGGGTCATGAACGTCCCGGACCATGTACAAATCGGGTTACGACCAAAAAGTTTGCCAAACTTTTGTATCTGTTCACGACCACACACTCGGGTGACGAACAAGCCAGTTTCCCTTCTGATTTGTAGGCGGCAGTGATTTACGCACATGTTCAGTCTCTCCCTGTACAGTACATTGTTCTCTGTCAGACGTGCATCACGCAGAGGGACTTTGTGGTATACCGGGTCCACAGCTCACATTAAGAGGCCAGAAAAAAAATAAAAATAAATAATTGCTGCGCTTGCAGCTTAACGAGGGGGCGTGGTGGTTGATTGCTACAGCACAAGGCAGCTAACGAGAGGAAAAAGAAAAGAAAGATGGAGGTTGCGGAGTGAGGAAGTAAGCAGGAAGCATTGTGGAAAGAACCGGTGTGAGTAAGCGAGCACGTGCTCGCAGGCAGGCAGCTGGACAGTGAGCCCAAGCAGGGATATTTTGGCTGACAATCGGTGGGGCAGAAGGAAGCAGTTGCTCCAGCTGAGCGATCAGAATAAGGACGGATGTCAGCGTAAGGCTGAGAAGGCAGTTAAAGAATGCACTAGGCTTGTTTTTAAAGAGACTGCTTCGAGCATTGTTTTAACCTCGTTGTATTTAATGAAGACTTTTTTCTATTGGATTTTAACCTCCACTTCACTTCTGATTTTATGGGATTAGTTATTTATTGAAGGATTCTGAAAGCACTGCACTTTATTTAATTTGGACATTGTTTTTATTGTTTTGTTGATTTTAATAAAAGCACTTGCCACTTTTTGCACCATCCAATTGCTCCATTGTAGTTCTTCACTGTCGTGCTCATCGGTAACATTACCGATGGAGACGGGTTTAAGGGCTCACAGAAGCGAGATGGGAGCATGCAGCAAACCCGCATTGTCACAGACTTTACCTCAAAACTGTGATCTCCTCTCCACCCAGTTCCTCCTCACTTCCTTCATGCCAGAACTCGACTCATGCAAGGTTAATTTTCTTGGTTGTTTACGGTTAGTTTTTGTATAAATTACGGATTTTTCAAATGTTCATTTTTTCCCTGTGCTTAAAACTCATTAAAAAAAGTGTTTACAGAGAGCAGTTTGTAAGGCTATAGCGTGAACTATTGTAATGTTAGTTTTCTCTGTTCAAGGTTTTCTCAGTGTTATTCAATGTTTTTACATTCAGTTTACTATTACACTGGGCATTCTATGGTAAAATTAACTACTTTTGTGCTTAAAAATCTTAAAAAATATATATATTTACATACAGCTCGCACGGTCCGGAACGGATTAATTGTATTTACATACAATCCTATGGGGGAAATTATTTCGGGTCACGACCAAATTGGGTTGCGACCAGAATTTTGTAACGAATTACGGTCGTGACTCAAGGTTCCACTGTAATTGGATAAATTACATGCAGATTATGCAATTCATGAGATTTTATTCTCTTTTTCCATGGGCATTTTTTAAATTGTTTTCCTTTGTACAGCATTGGTCATTATTGGCTAATATTATATCATAAACTTTTTGCTATCCGTTCTACATGATAACATGAGGTTACCAATTTTTCTGAACCACTGCTACAAATTAACATTTAGAAAAATATAATCCCTTTTTGATTTCTTTGTCACAATGTCCAAGGAGTATGGCAACCTTTAAAATACCATGATTTCCCAGGTAGCCTGAACCTAAACTCAACAGGCAGGCTTCAGGCTGTGCAGAACAAAATAGGATTTAGACTTTTAATGTTCACAAATATACTTTAAATGCTCAAAATACACAAAAATGTCCTTCATGAGGAAAGAGTAAAACATAAAACTTCAGGCGTGTTTATATAAACAAAAAAAAAAAAAGAAAAAAAAAGCCGAACAGGAAAAGAGCAAAGATGAGGCAGAAAGGGGGTTTGCCTAAAAACGCAATGCAAGGCTAAGAAGTCCAGTTTGTAATCAAGCAATCTGAAAACAAAGACAAAGTTACAGACTCAACCATAATCAGAAAATCAAGAGATATACTTATGAAAACTGCAATCCACAATACTTAGACAATCAATGAACCTCTGCTGGGACCATCGCTTCCACCTGAATTTAAACGAATCCAAGTTGATTTTAATGAAAATCCTGCTGAGCTCATCCAGGTTTGCCAAGACTCTGGGAGTAGCACCCACAAAATACAAGAAAACACGCAATTCATAAACACTGCATAATAAACAAATTTACATAATATCAAAAACAAATAAAAACAATTCATTCAAAAACTAAAAAATTACCCATAACCATAGAACAAAATAATAAACATAATGCTGTAGCAAAGAACTACTTGTCAAGTCATGGTGACAGACCCCCCAATCCAGCAACGCCTGCTAAAAACAAAATGGCATTGCAAAGTTATAAAGATATAAACTAAAATAACTAGTTTCAAATCATGACAAAAATGTATTTTTCAGAACCTCAAACTTTAGCAAGTCTCAAAGAAAAAATTCTAAAACCCAGGAAAAACATACAGGCAATAACAAGAGCCTGGTGGGTGAAGGAAACTTGCAAACCAAATGTAGAGTCTGCGTAATTTATTTCCTTTCTCAGGCTAGTAATTGGACTTTTTAACAACATGTATTCTCTTCTTTGTTTAACTCTAAGTCGATGCTTACATGTATGATGATTGAGCAGCATGTTGTGAGCATTTTAATACTGATCATTTTAAATGCCACTGATCTATGGCCCTACAGTGAGTCGACAGTTTTGTACCATTTTTAATTTATTTTCTTTTTGATTTTTTTTTTTTTTGATGATTTCCCATTATTGTCAGGGACCCAAAATGGTGCTCTAGGCAACAACTTTTCTGAGGTTGAGTAAATGCCTACCAAGAAGAAACAGTGAAAGTTACTAATTACTTTTATTTACTTAAAAACATTGTCTTCAATTTTATTATCACATCTTCAGCAAAAGTGACTATAAGTGTGCTATAACATTTAACAGTTGGTTTGTGGTGGTTGGATTTGTTTCATCTTAGTTTAGTTCTGTTGCCTAATCTGCCTCAATACTTCATAGAAAGTCTGTACTACTCTGTGTTGATTGGCATTGTGAACTTTGTAGTGACAAGCAGGTGACTTTGGCATTGATTAAAAAAATATAATGTCATCAGTTCAGTTATTTATCAACACTCTTATCTTCATGCTTGTCCAACAGGGACCATGCTGCCACTTGATATGAATGTACACCATGTTAAAATAAAACAACACAAAATGTTATTGAAGAAAAGCAGACCCTACCATATACCAAATGACAGACAATGGCATTACAATACTTTTCACACAACGTCATGTAATAAGTAACACTGTTTTCAGCAGTTTCCACATGGAGAACTGAGAAGGTGGCCCAGCATGGAAGGATCCAGCCAAGGGTGAAGAGCACAATGGTGGAAGGCAGACATGACAGACCCGACAATGTATGTAAATGTGACAATAAGTAGTCTGTTTTCTTTGCTTGATATGAATAAGCATCTCAGTTTGCAGTGAGGTTGAGGCTAGATGGACCGATGCAATGTGAAATGTGACTGTACTGTACTGTGCAAATCTGCCATTGAACCTCTGTGTCTGTATGTGAGTATCAGTATATGAGGCAGCTCTGCATATAAAAAACATACTTTGAGCAGATATGTTGTATGAAAATAATGTGATTTGAGTATCCATATGCTTCCAGGGCTGGCGCTCACTGAAAATCACGTACAGTAAGAATAGTTTGATAGCATACACAAATTAAACGATTTCATGTCATACTGACTGCCCTGCCAATGTACAAGAAAGTTTGTTAAAAAACATGGCAATGCATGACCATTGATAAAACAGAACTAGGCAGACTAAAAGAGGAAAATATGCTGCTTGAAGCTGCTGTGAAAGTGGCAATTTATTTGTTATTAGTCTTATTTATACACTTCACGTCAGCATTTTGTCATTATTACTATAACATGAAAAAAGGTTCTGTTTTAGTTACGTGTTCAACATTTTTTGCCTCTCATTTCCTGCCATCCAACATTTACCCAGATCGTTGTAGACACGGAACACACATGAAATGTATGTATTCCAAATAACCAATTATTATATACCCTATACAATTCCAGGCACCTCACACCCAGATAAGTAAACTCCAGCTGGGAGAACTTTGTGACTGACTTTAGCGGAGTCAATGGGGAATGGAATAGCAGGGTGCCTGCTACAGTTGCTGATTGACACATTTGCAAAACAAATACACTGATGAGGAGGTGTGAGTGAATTTAAGATGGTCCGGCATTACAACTTTTTTTGTAGGCTTCAGGGATTCTAGTGTTAAAGTCCACTTTTTGAGAGAGGGAAGGCAGGATCCAATAAGCAAGAAAGACATTGAAAGGGAGGAGTGGAAAATGGGGAACATTTGGAATATGCTGGAGAGCCACCCCGGTTTCTATACAGAGACAAATCATCTGTCCATCTTTCTTGACTGCATTTCTGTTGTCTCTCTTACTTCATCCCTCCTTTGAGTAAATTCAACCGTTATCCTGGTAATGGAAATTATTTAGATTTTTTAAATATGGATGAAGCAACTGTTCTAACTGCAGTGCATAAAAACGCTTCATGCTGTTCTGGGAGGTAAATAGTTAATTAAATAACAGAACATGCCATATCACAGTAATTCATATTTTATAAGATCCTCTGTGTGTTATATTTTGCAGCAGCATCTATCATACCTGAAAAAAAAACTTCCAATTATTCCAAGGTAACACCTGGCAGAGAATAATGATCAGTTATACACTTGTACCTTCCTTCGTACAAAATCAGATGACAATAATGCACAAGGGAAAACCAATAAATCCCACTTGAAAAGCGAAAAGAAAAGATTGAAAACATAGCACAAGCGGCGCCATGCTTTAATAGATGCTCAAAAAATCAATCAGATTGCCTGAAAAATGTATAGCCTAGGAAGGAATGGGAAATTACTTTGTGTTACATAAAACCCTCTTGAAGTTCTCTCACGTTTAAAAAATATATACTTGAAGCTGGAGAACACAGTCAGATATCTGCAAACACAAACTCGTTGCAGAGGATTCATTATCCTAAATGAAATAAGACTTCTGCTCTTTTCTTTATTTTTGATGTAGCACCTTTATAATGAATGGCATTTAAAAGCAAAGGAGTTCAAATCAAATATGCTTCCTAGACTGCAGGGTCTGGCAAATAGTCTTGCACTTGTCCATTATTTGTTTTAGTAGGAGTTGTACTTCATACATTTTCAAGACAATCCACCTATTCAGCTTGAAATGAAATAAACATGAATTTACACAGATTGTTGTAACACTGCACGCATGATTTAATTGTGATCATTTATCCATGGGCTCTCTACCTGTTATTTTGATCTGCCTTTTCTGTTAACTTTATCAAAGAAAGCAACTGCAAATAAATAAATATTAGCCGGTTATAAATACAATAAATGATACCAAATGTTGATAAAATATAATCAAACAGAGTTAACGACTTATCTCTCGCTCTCTCTTTATATATATATCCTTATATATAATTTGATGCTATTCGTATGTATGGTGTTCACGTCAATAACTTGACTCAATACAAGTTAGAACCATGCTAATGGGACTCTGCCTCTGTAGTTAGAACATAATGTGGCAAACGCGGATGCAGTATTGCATGATTGGCTAAGAATGTTCGAATGCTTCAGTGACGCTGCTGGACAGCTGAGTATAGTAAGTCGTGTTGGTTCGAGCAGGTAGCAGTAAGTTTGGTTGGTTTTTGTAACGTTGGTTTGGTGGGGCATACTTTCCAGGACTAACATCGTCAACTGACTTAAACCCTTCGACAGCTCAGGAACCGTAAGTAATTTAGAACGTATCGCCATTTGCTTGGTATGTTGAAATCTATCTTTGGGCAGTTCGGTTTTGGCATCCGTCCTTCTGACACCTATTGGCAAACTGAGTAATGACAGCTGGGTATTAACAACAGTCATTGTTTAAATTTTAGCTGATCTCAGATCTAAAATGACCACGGCAACATAATTATTACTCCGACTCTGATTAGAGTCGTAAAATACGGTTTGCTCTGAAAATTTGTTTGCCGGAAAAAATCAAAAGAGGTGTGCCGAAGAGTTGAGTTCACGTCTCGCGGCATCGTTTAAGCAGGAAGCTCTTCATTACATCAGCCGAAAAGGTCTATTCTAAGCAGAAATCAGTGCCATGATAACAAAATCATTTCAAGGACTTAAAAAAACAAATAAATCTTTGCAGAGAAAGTGTGGATTTCACAAACGTAGAATTTGTAGCCCGATTCGATCAGGCTCCCAGTCGCTAGTATATATTTAGTTGTAAGAGATGGCCGGGACTGCCCAAGAGACAGAAAGATGGGGGAAGGCAGATTCTTTAGGGCACTGCCCCCTGCCCCATCCTAGAAGACTAGATGGCAGTTCCCATGAGCTGCAGCATTGCCCCTGAATCCTACATGGCATCAGAATTGGAGTTCTTTACCTTTGCCTTGTTGGGTACTGTGGGTGCCGCCAGGAGGCACTGCAAGAATGAGGAGCTATATGACATGGGGTTTCCAAAGTGCTTACAGATCACGTGGGCAGGAGAGCAGAAGCACTTCCGGGTTGTCCAATATAAGAGGACTTGCTAGCCTCACAGAGGTGAGCCAAAGTCGGGTGAAAGGTGGACGAAGCTTGCTGGGGGTTATAGAGGAGGCAGAGACCAAGAGACACACAGAGAGAGAGAAGAATAAAGAATTATAATTGTGCTATATTGTACTTGTGGCTGTGGTGGTGGGAAATGCTTTGGAAAGAGTTTCCAGCACAATAAACAGATCTTTGTGCTTTTAACTTGTGCCCTTAGTCTGTTGTGTTGGATTGTGTCCACAATTTATATATATATATATATATATATATATATATATATATATATATATATATATATATATATATATTTTTTTTTTCCACACATATGTGTTTCTGGATCAACATCCAAGCTGTTCCCATGTATGTGATACAAAGAGGGAGTACTGCCAATAGCAGGCTTGTAATTTTCTTCCTCCACAGTCTTGAGAATCCATCCAGTGAGGGCAACCGACCATGCCCCTTCTGGTCCTGGAGCTTCAAAGGGACTACTGCCCAGAAGACAGCATTGTTGATCACGGAGACAATCGAGCAAGAGGAGTTCCAAGTCTAAGGATCCATCAGCCAAGTTTTGAGTGCATTTGGCAACATTGCTCTTATTATTTCTTACCTTTTGTCACACCATCAAGTGTTTTTGTTTTGGATTTTGTTAGTAAATGGGAAAGGATGTATTGCCACCCCAAAATATTCTAATTTTGTTGACCCTTCTTCACCTGGGTGATCACTGTATGTATATATATATATATATATATATATATATATATATATATATATATATATATATATATATATATATATATATATATATATATATATATATATATGGCAAATGCGCTATATTGGCATCAACCCGACACAGACTGGCAACGGAGGCACGTAAAAATGAAACAAAAAGATGTATTTTCTTCAGCTGGGGGCCACGTCTTCCCTGTGTCCCTTAGCCCTAACACAGTCCCAAAACACACAAAAGTACAAAGCACTCCTCTAAGGTAGCGTTGTCCTCCTCCTCTGGACTCTGGCGCCCAAAGTGGTGACTATCGGCTCCTTTTATAGCCCACCCGGAAGTGCGGCAGGTGCTTGTTGACCTACTTCCAGCTGCATCCCTGGATGTGGCTGCGTTCCTGCACAGACAGGCTCGCTAGGCCGTGCAGCTCACCCTGGTGGTGGCCATGGAGCCCAACAGGAATGAGCTCCAGTGTTCCAAACTACTGGCCCCGATGCAACCCAGGGCAGCTGCCACCAAGTATTCCTGGGGACGTAGTGTGCATTCCATGGGTGCTTCCCCAGATCCAGTGTCAAAGGGGCATCCTGACCGGGCATGGGTCCCTGCCATCTGCCACAATATATATATTAAGTGTGAAGGTCTGTCCATCCATACTGTCCATTGTGGAGGCTGATGACATGATGAAAAAAACCATAATAGGAAGACAAAGAAGAAGCACAGCACCATCTGCTGAATATCAAGTGAAAGATAGATATTATTATTAAAATATTATTATTATTTTTATTATTATTATCATCATCTATCAATCTACAGCAAGATACTTGAAAGACATGAAAGTACCAAAACTGGTATTTTTACAGCTTAATCAGCACAAGAAAATATTCACTAAACCACCACCTTTCTTACCTTGGCAAACAGAGTGAACAAAACTATAATTTAGAGGTGCTGCTTCGATTAACCCTTCAGCACCATCATTGCTGAGCCATGCTACACTCAATTTAAGAAAGCCAATTTTCTTGTTGCTGATAAGATCAGTAAAAAATGTAAAAAAAATCTTACTGCTTAATGTTGTAAGATTTAGTAAATCCACATTTAAGGTCTCAGAAGAGCACACCTTTACCAGAGTGTTAGGGCAGCTTGAAATGCTAACGGAAAGTTATTTGGGTCTATACCACTTTGTCTGGACTTTTAAGTTAGAGTACTGTGTGTCATTTTAGTGATAAAGACATGCACATTAATACTTAAACCAACTACAGAATTATCACATACTAAAACAGATTTACAGTTAAAGTTAGGACAAAGGCTACATAGTTAAGAAAGATCAAATTACTTTTGCAATTTTGTCACCTATTCGGATGCAGGTCATCATGTCTGTAGAAGAGGAGCCTCTTCCGGAAGAGATTCTTGTTGTCCACAGAGCTGATGTTTTGCGTCTTGCAGAAGGCTGTCATTCAGGAATCAACTATAGGCTTTATTCCCAGTCTCCATCATCCTTGTCTCTGTCTTAAGCAGAAGTCGGAATAAAGTTGACTCTACCTGGGGCATAAACTGCACAGTGCACTGTTGAAGTAGCAGGTTCAATCCTAGAAACTGATGAAGTCTCTAAAAGGTAAGTTTTCTGATCTTGTGGATGCTTTCATCTGGCAAGGAGCTGTTGGTTCTGTAACTCAAATATTCAGTTGCTCTACAGCACGCCATAGCTTGCATTCTGCAATTTGAAAGAAAGGCCGATAACAAGTCTGAAGCACTGACAGGTGACAGGTCATTCTCACCCCAAGAATACCTTTGATTCCCAATAATTTTTTATTTTTTTTCTAAACGTCTGCAAGTTGCTATTTGCGTCTGCCTTGCTATGACCATAAACAAATCACAAGGTTTTGCAGGCAGTGATTTAACACCAGATTGTTTCTCTCATTTGCAAGTTTATGTTGTTTGATTATGAATGATCACAAATTACATCAAACATGGCTTTGCCTGCTCATGAAATACAATAAAAAATTTGGTTTATAAAGAAAAAATTGCTCAACATCTGAAATTTATTCACCTTTTATAAATAACAGTACATATGTTATTTTAACATTTGTGTAAATATTATATTAATATGCATTTTAAACTGAAATAAATATTTATTTATTTAGGGATTTAAATCAAATACTGTTTATTGTTTAACAGTTCTGAGGAAGTAATCTACATATCATAGGTGGGTAACTTAGCTAGTAATTAATACAATTGCTGCAAGACTAATGGAGTGTGTTCATCTATAGGTGTTCCATGAGCAAAGTGAGATCTTGGCCTCACAGCCTACAACAACCAGTCCACTCAGACATTACGTGTTAAGTATTACAGACATACAGTATTCAACAGAAAAAATGAAAATCTTGTTTGTTTAAAAAAATATGACTTACACAAATACAGATAATCCATATTGGTGCTTGAAAGTAGCGACCACTCCGCAGTTAAATCACCGATTGGCAAAGTATATTTTTACTCTATGAAATATGAATCTGGCAGTTGGAGAACAATTAACAATGAAGTCTAATATATCTGTACTGAGAGGATGAACGGTACACAGTTACTAACAAAACTGAAGGGCCAATAATAATAAACGTAGTGAGTCGCAGCACCTCCTGATTATCACAAGGATTCAGTCCCAATCTAAAAGTGCATTTGTGTAAGTGCTGGCATTACGATGGTGTAGGGAATCTTTGCATCTGTTCTGAAAATCCCTTATAACAACAGTGGGAACAAGTGCCAGACTGGGTCTTTTTATTTCAGTTTCTTTAGTAACCATATGCCACTGCATATTGATGTATACTTAATCATTAATCTCTAGTGTGTGCATGGTGTGTATGTTAATGTGCATATATTTAAAAAGGTAACAGATTTCTATCACATTTTTGTAAAATGAGAGGTTTTTTAAGAGTTTTTTTTTATGGTGGAATATATTAATAGTAAGAATTTAAAAGTAGCATGTTGTGTTTGCTTTAACCCATTTACATATAAAATTAGACCACAGATGTTCATTTTTTTCTGAAATGGAGGTAATGTGTTGGATTGTAACTGCATAGCGGTATTTCTATTTGTTCTGACACACAGCAGAATCACCAATGATAAATTAACACTTAAAGTGCATATGTGTGTCAACTCTTTCCATATGTACACTCTTGAATATTACTTTGACACAATAAAAGTTAAAGAAACACTCCACAATGCCAAAAGTGCTGAATGAGGCAACGAAAGAGTCAGCAAGTACTGGCAGATATAAGCATTAATGCACGTGACGCCATCCATCTACCTTCTGCAGTACACCCACTTATCCTTATTTGTCCAATTTTGTATGTAAATTTGCTAAATATAATGTGGCCTGTGTGGTCGCATTGAACATTACACTAAACATTAACTCTTTTACAACAAGCTTATAATATTTTTGCCTTGCTGCTTGCATCGTTTCAGCGATGGATCCTTACTTGTCAGTTGACCATACAAGCCTTATTCGTTTGCTGATATTTTATTTCATCACGGTCTTACTGTAACTCTTTGAATATTTCTATTTGTCTCATTGTGACATTCTCTTTAGGTTGGGTTAGTGAGACTTTACTGTTCCAGAGAACGCAAACGCAGTCCCTCACTACCATAAATCATACAGTTGAGCTTCCCGCATTTGGACAAATTGCAGGAGTCAACACACCTGGAATGCAATGGACAGCCTCGTCCTGATAATCCCACCTTAGTCATCTTGGTATGTCCAATGTCAGGTAAAGACGGCCAAAAGAATGTTTTAAAGCAATGCTTATACCTAAAATTAGAGTTTTTTTTTTTTTTTTGGACATTGTTGGTATTTGCTGATGTTAATTTTATCATCAACTTTTTTATTTATTCCCTCTGAAAACATGACATTAACAATTTTTTTCAGTCATTACTACAAAACATAAAGAATATAATTTTTGGGTGAAGTACTGTATTGTGCTACATATTCATTTTTTAATTTGGTGCTTGATGCTGTATTGTTTTGCCCAAAGGGTGAGATAGGAAAGTATGAAAAAATAATGGGCTAGGAGACAAATCGTAGTCAGAAGACATAAATGCGTCAGTTACCAAAACGAAGTCTTGTTTTTTTACCAACGCTAAAACGAGAATCTAGGGAATCTACAGAGACAGTAAATTTTATTAAGTAAAGAGAGAGAGAAATGAAAACCCAAAAAGCAAGCAGAGGTCAGAAACAAAACTTAGTCCTATCTTTTAAATAAACTGGGAATATAATCAAAAAAATTAAAAGTCAGAACTGAGAGCAAGCGACTGGGAAAACAAAAAAGATTCTTTCATCAAAATCAAAACAGGATCAAAATGCAAAGTCAAAAAGGCAAAAGCAATAATTTGTTAACCAGGAAAAAAATCAAGACAGCATTGTTTCACACAGTGATTCAGGGATTATCAGTAAACTCAATTAAAACATAGCCTCTTGAGCCAACCGTATAGTTAACAAGGTCACACTATGATAACTGCATCCACACACCCGAAAGAAAAGACAAAATGGCGTCAGGGTATAATTTTTTTTTTTTTAATTCAAATTTGTTAGGTGGAAAAAAACACAAGAACAAACTTCTTCTTTGTGTCAAAACCTTTTAATCAATATATAATCTGCCAAAAACCTTGCTAGAATTTGCACATTACATTTATGAAAATCAGAGTTCATAACAGAAAGAAAAATGTTTCAAAAACCAGAATTCAGATCAAAACATGCAAAAAGTGTTTTGTTTAAGTACTTCATCACAGATAGTGAACGACCCCCAACGCTGGTATTTCAGGCATCACATGAATGGCATCAGAAAACTTCAACATTCAAATCTATGGCCCCTCTCAACCAAGGGCAGCATCCTAACAACACATCTCTAGCATGGCAGTGCCAACAAACAAAACCATTTTTTGTGCCCAGGATTCCTTGAAAATGTGCATATTGTTGTTAGCACTAAACTGATGTAGCAGAGGAACCAAACAACTTCAGTCATGAAAAGGCAAGGACTATACAGAGCCATTGTCCAGGCTTTCAGAATTGTTAAATATGTCAGAACACTGCTCCAGTAAATTCCTTCATTTAAATAGTGAAACATTTAAAATGTGTACTCACAGATGAAGGTGTAAATTAGGGGCAAATACATCCAGAGGAGAAGCCAAGCTCACTTCACCACTCAGATGGTCCTAGTAATGTCAAGCTGGGTGTTGAGTCACATAATTGAAGACAACAGAAACAAAGAAAATTTTAGTGTCCACACAGCTAGTTCTTGTAGAACTGATATCATTCCATAAGGCAGGAAATCAAGGACACATTAAAATCTTGTTATCCAAAAATGGGAAAGTTTTGGCATTACATGGAAATGACTTTGATATTATACAAAAAGTTAAAGAAAAAAATGATGATAAAGGACAGAAAAAACACATCTCTTCACCTGAAAAAACTATTTATTAATGTTTATCTGCTAGTCATGTACATTTCTTGGCTCAGTGTTCCTGTTATAAAGGCCAGAATCAAACTCAGTCAGACGAACCCAAAGTGAACTGCACCTGACTAATAGCGGAAAGGATTGTGAGTTCACTGACATGCTTACTACCATTAGAGGCGTTCTCATTATGTTGTCTAGAGCTGGGTCAAGGAAAAACTATGCAACTCTTTTTTTGTATCATGTGTATGTTTGAAAGAGCTGACCCATCATCCATGTTTAAGGTAATATAGGACTTTATTATTATATTTTTTAATCAGCTTAAGGCTCAAATTAAAGGTTCAATTTGTCATTCAATATATGGTGAAAATTATAGTGTCATTTTAAAGCAATAGATTGATACCTCGTGAAACTGGGACAGGCTCTGTAGAGTAGGAAAATTTGGTCACCATATACTGTACTCACCTCTAACTCTTCCTTTTTCCTTCAGGTTGTTTCTCCTTGAAATTAATTATCGCACTGATCTTTTGCTATAAGTATCTGCTTCAGGTAAGGTATGTCCATTAAAACTTCATTACCAACAGAGTCATGGATCTTGTGCCACCATTAAACTTAGGTGGCCACCACATAGTGGTGTGTTCTCTCACTAACCCACACCTGCCCACCTAATTTAAAGGATCAGCTATTCAAGAATGCTTCTTGGAAGTGAGAGACTTCAGATGCTTGCTGGTGGACCCACTTCTATATTTTGACAACCATATTGCCACCTACAAGAGAGAGAATGTAGATTTATCCCTGGAAAAGAGCAGGGATGTGCAGAGTTCCTAACGGATGTTCGTAATACTGTGTATCAAAGGATATCAAGTGTCATAAGCTAGTTAGGCTGATTGTGACTTTCCCAGTTAAAAATGTAAATCATAATAATAATAACAAAACCTAACTGGCCTAATATTATTATTCCTTATGCTAAGTATAATTAAACTCATGAAAGCTCACTGACAGCGTGTACAGTACATTTTAGAGGCAATCTGTATTGAGGTCATTTTATGGTTCCTTTATGAAATCTCTTAGTGTACAAAAAAGTCTCCAAGGCCCTTTCTTTGTGAAAGAATCCTTTATTCCCTAATTGTTTTAGTTAAAGCTGAAACTCTTAGGTAACTAGAGCAAAAGGCTGCTGTACTTCCTAAAAATGAAATTTTCAAAAAGCTGCAGGCATAATATGCCAGGAATAATTAAAAGTTCCTGTGAGAAGTTAGGTCATCAACAGGAAGCTATGCACAAATGAGGAGTCTGGGGCTGCCATTTCATAATTTTGATTATCCACATATCTTAGATAATGAAATCATAAGATCTAAGGAGCATTTATTGCCTTTGCAAGGCTTTAGTAGGATTTCCACTGGTGTTAGTAATTGAAAGAAATTTTGAAAGTAGGCCACTATGTAGAATATTTTAATCCAGTTGCTCTTTTATCCAAGCCCCATTGTAAGAAGGAAATCTCAGAGTGCTTACTGCCTTTTATAGACAGGCTCAATGGCAGTAAATAAAAGTACTGGCATCTTAGAAAATATCGCTTATCTGTGCCACAGAGGTCATAAATCTGAAAACTGAGACAGAAGACTGTAAAATAAAACTTGCAAATATGACTGCCATGTTGCATATATAAAAGCCAGTCTACAAAATTATACCATTCAGCAGTTAAACAGAAATATAGAGCCTTGGGAAACATTTCCGAGACAATTTGTATAAAAAAAGGCAAATATTACATCTAGACCTCCAGTGAAGATCAACAGTATAGAGTGCCATTCTGAGGCATACACTTGTTTTTACACTGGTCACGCCTCATAGACATAAAACATTTTCTGCAATATTATGGTCAAGCCAGGAGTGCCCCCTTGCCACATGTGTGAAGTGCTTCTTTTTGTCTTCTTTGTTTTGTTTTCATTATCATTCATTGCTTTCTATAATATTGTTCAATTCATTAATGATTTATTTAATGATGTATTTGCTGTTTATTTTTTGCTATCTAGTTATGCTGTTTGTATGTGTGTATTTCTATTCACTCATGTTCCTTGTATTTTGTGGGTGGATCCCCACGAGGTGTGACCACTTGTCTGTCATGGCTAAGGGACCGCCCCCAGTCCTATAAAGCCCAGCTGTAGAAGTCCAGTGTGGTTCATTTTTAAATCTGCGCTGGTGGATATTGGTGGGTCTTGTCAGTTTTGTGTCTTCTTTGATTTTTTTGCTCTGGTTCTTGACTTATTTTGCCTTGTTCATTCTAGTAGATTTCTATTTGGGACTTATTTGCTTTGGCTTGCCTTATTTTTTGCTACTTTAAACTGTTTTTTGTTGTATTATTTTTCTACTATTCAAATAAATCCTCTGTTTATAACGATATCTTGCTGCCTTTCTCTATACAAGCCAGGGGTTGACAGTGTTCCCCTCCCCATTTTAAGTGTATTTTTGGATATTTCAAAATATATTTTTGAACTTTGATTTTGAAGGGTATTTCGACCCAAAGTAGGCTGAAGGTAGCCACACTTGTGGAAGCTAGGCTGTCTTTTGGTGAACCACCTCCTGGCAGACTTGTGGGATTCAGGCCCGCTTTCCTGGCTACTTTTTAAGGCCTCACAACACTTTGGACACTTTGTGAGATAAATCACAACATACAAGTGTTGTTTCCGTAATCTTTCTTCAGATGAAGACTCCACATTAAGAACTCCCTATATGTATTAATTCAGTCATCTCTA
This sequence comes from Polypterus senegalus, assembly GCF_016835505.1. Lineage (NCBI taxonomy): Eukaryota > Metazoa > Chordata > Cladistia > Polypteriformes > Polypteridae > Polypterus > Polypterus senegalus. Next base: position 50,123,004 of record NC_053166.1, read on the forward strand.
TCATTCTGCTGTCAAACCCACATACTCCAATTCAGAGTCTCAGGATGGGTATGCTCATACTTACATCTATTGATAAGGAATTAAATTAAGCTAACAAAAACTGTTTGTGTTGTGACACGAAAACCAGAATACTAAACTAAAATCCACAACAACATGAGAAAAATCTGCAAACTGCACATACTGTGGGCAGTGACACAGACAGAGATTAAACCCAGGATTCTGGAGCTAGGAGGCAGCTGCATTAAGCACTGCACCACCATCATTACTTTCCACTTCCCTAGATTCTTCTTCTTCTGGTTCATGGAGCACAGAAGTTGATGGGAACTGGATGTTCCAGCAGCCAATTATTCACACACTTCACCACTGGTACCCAATACCTGCGTCTGTCACCATATGGATACTCCACAGCTCCTCTGTATAAATGTGAGCATCAACAACAACAACATTTATTTATATAGCACATTTTCACACAAAAAATGTAGCTCAAAGTGCTTTACATAATGAAGAATAGAGAAATAGAAGACACAGTAGGAAAATAAAATAAGTCAACACTAATTAACATAGAATAAGCTCCGATGGCCAGTGAGGACAGAAAAAAAAAAAAAACTCCAGACGGCTGGAGAAAAAAATAAAATCTGTAGGGATTCCAGACCATGAGACCGCCCAGTCCCCTCTGGGCATTCTACTTCACATAAATGAAACAGTCCTCTTTGTATTTTGGGTTCTCATGGAGGGACTTGATGATGATGATGGTCATGCAGACTTCTGACTTTTAGTCCATCAATGTTGGAGCAGCATGATGTTTTGAGTAGGTGGTGGTGGCGCAGGCCGCCACCACAAAGAAGCCAGAAAAAGAAACAGAACAGAGAGTAGAGGTTAGTATGGATTTTAGAGCCACCATGAATAGTTATTATAATGAATTGAACATACAGAGTATCAGGATTAAATTAAAGTGAAGTTATGAGAAGGCCATGTTAAAGTAAATCAGTACCCAGTATAGCACAGAAAAGAATTCCATAAGGAACATGGGAAACCATCTACAATAACTGATAAAGAATAAGAAAGAAATCATTAGAAAACTGTGCTTTATTTCACATTCATCCTAATTGAAGAATCTTTGTACAGCATATAAGCACATAATAAAGTGAAGAGAGTGAAGGCATTCCATGCTCACTAATTACTCAAAATCTGCATCTGTTACCAAGTGGCATGATAGTACAACGCAAGCAGTGCTGACTCACTGCATTTTCAACGCAGCTGGAGTTCTGTCTCATTCCTTCTGTGTTCATGTCGGGTTACAAGAGTTTGACGAGTTAGTGGAGACCATTCAGTCCAACAGCTTTATTGAGATAGCTAAAAGTTAATTGTCCAAATACTTAGATTACATTTAAAAAGTTGCCAAGGTTTTCACCTCTACTGTACAACATGACTCACTAGTTTGTTTCAAATTTCCAAAATCCTAAGGTGGAAAAGTACTTCTTGACTTACCCCTAACTTTAGATAGAGTTCTCAAGTACGTGATTCACATTTTAGCTGGTTTGACAATGCTGAGTGCTTAAGTGGCTGCTGTCATTGTTCTATCACACACTCAAATTTATTTTTACTTCAAATTAAAAGGGAACCTCTAATGTTTCTGTTTTTATTTTGCAGCTTACTTCCAGAAGGTGACTCTTGACAGGGTCTATGCTAATCCACAGAGTGTGGACACATTCAGTTCTTTTAATCTAACGTGACAAATAGCATGGACAGCATGCAGTATTGACTCATACTTAATGGTGAATTTCTGATCAGAAATTTGAGTGTTTTTTTTGTATGCACTATAATCAACTTACATGGCATAATAATTTAAGTAATAGGATCCCATTTACACCCACACAACCATTTAAAATTGCCAGTTTGATTTATGTTTTTAAATGCCACATCCTGACTTTTTCAACTTTTTATAAAATTTGCTCAGAATCCCCAGATTCAATATAAAGTAATGATTTTCATGTATAGTACAGAGTGGCACATGGAAAAGTAGAGCTGCACCAGGTAAGGAGCTCCACTCTAGTTTCAGTAGCATATATATTGTGATGGGCGGCCAGGACGCCTCTTCAACATTGGATCCATGGGAGCAGCCATGAGATGCACTCTACGTCCCTGGGTTACATCGGGGCCACAGGTCTGGGACTTCAGGACTCAGACCTTTTGGGCTCCATGGCCACCACCCAGAGGAGCTGCATGGCTTAACAAGCCTCTGTGGGCTGGAATGCAGCCACACCCGGAAGTGCAGCCTAATTTAGGCCAATTACCACCTGGAGCACTTCCAGGAGGGCTACAAAAAGAGCCTGCAGCCACTACTGAGGAGCCAGAATCGGGAGGAAGAGGACGAGGTTGCCTGGGAGGAGTGGTGGTGCCGTTGGGTTGGGTTGGGTTGGGTTGTGTGGAGTTAAGTGCTTGTGGGACTGTGTATTGCCTGTGGGGTTCACGGGGAAGATGTGCCCCACAGGTGAAGAAAAATAAAAGTCTTTGTGCTTTTACATGTGCCTCTGGGTCAGTCTGTGCTGGGTGGGTGCAATATAGCGCCTTTAAATGACAATATATACTGTATATATTTATCCAGGTGAAGTTATTGAGATTTCTTGCTTCTTTAGTTTTGTTACTTTTGTTACAGTATCTCTGGGTTTGCTGGACAAATGGCATGCCCTACTTCTGTGGTTGTGGGACTGCATGTTCATTCAGGCTCCATCTAAGTGACATGTGAGGGATTCTTAGAATGACATCTAAGAATGTGCAAAATTCTGCAAGGACTATTACTGATTTTACAAGCAAAGCACTGAAACCAAGACAACCTTCCCAGAGTTTGTTGCCAACATTGTGGATTGTATAGAAAGAAGTTTATAAGTCTACAGAGTGGTTATCACAGCAGGCTGGCGGAGGTCTGTTTTCATGAACATGCTAGCGTCTATGCTGGTGGAGACCATTTTCCACAGACAGTTTTTAAAATGGTCAGTAGCATTCTTTAAAAAAATTTCTAATAATATTAAGAAAGTACATTCTCATGTGTACTGTAACCTTTGGTATTCTTTAGTTACTAATAAAATTAATAATAATTAATAATTAGTTACTAATAAAATTCTTAATGGCTTTGATATTAAGATTGGGCTGCTTTTTCATGAGCCATCCAGTAGTTCTAAATTTAAAATTTTCCTGCCTGTAATAATGAAGAACACTGCCAAGACCTTATATTTAAATGACTGTTTGGGTGACATTTAATCACATAATAAAATGACCAGAAGAACAGGTTCTAATGGAATGTCAGGATGTCCCTGGACTTACACCACTTTAAACTGTGCTGTATGATCTCACATCTATTCTTGATTTGCCCTGGGGTGGACAATCAGGCTGCTCATAATCCCCAGAGCTGTGATGTTGGACATTGTGTTCATTGCTAAGAGGATCATAACTAAAACTACTTTATATGTGTGTGTGCGCCTATCGACCAATAGTTCTGGGAAACATTAACAATTACAGGTTTGCATGATGGAAGAAAACAGCCTCAATGTTCTGAAATTCAGTGTGATTAATTGTTAATAAAATGCTGTTTGTGCTGGACTGGTTATATTGATCTCAAACAAGAGCAGTAAATGGTGCCATTTCATCTTGGACCAATTGACAATAATCAGCTTTGTAGTCTGGTTTTCTGATTCAAGCCAGTATGTTCTGGACACCTGTGTATAAAGAAGTGCTGAGATGTTATCAATTGAGGGTGGTTTGGTTCAGACTCAGGGAACTAAATTAAAATTATGGACAAGATGGTTGAATCTGACCAGTCAATAAAGTAACATTCCATGCATGAGAAATTTAGTGAATTCGTAGAAAATTAGATCTGAGTGGGGTAAAAAGGATTTGGCACAATCGTTCAATGATGCAGCATGGCAGGGTGGGCATTCTCAGATGATGTTATTGGCTGGTTCAAATGAGCAATTTGAAGGACTCATGAAGACCACGGACCAATCTGTATCAAGGAAGATAATGCCAGAAATATCTTCTTTGAGCTGGAAATAGCCTAAGGTTGGAAGGCTGTGGAATGTTTAACAGGCTAAAGTTCATAAAATATAATGTGAAACTACAGCAGTGGTCAAATGAAACTGGACATTTTGACCAATAGCAAGGCTGTATGTGTATTAGTCTAGGTTAATATTAATTCTTTTTAAACACATGGACTACATTGGTTGAATGGAGACAAATAGATGTAGGAAGCTGTAAAATGGGGGGGATAAGATCCTGAAGAAAAAGAAGGTGCTAACCGGCTAAAGGACTCATCTGCTCAACTCTAGGCTTCATTACAATCAGCTAAAGAACAAAGAAACCTAAAAACATTTCTATCAGGGCCTGTTATGCAGCTGTTGTTATAAGAGAGTGTGCAATTCAATATTAATGGAAAACAAGCGAAGTACATTTCTTAGTTCAGCTATGTTGAGATTTATTTTTCTTATCAACCAGGGCAACATGTGCTAGGTTACGGCTTTCATGGTTACTTTCTTAAAAGGACCTGATTTTCAAAGGAAGCTGCCTCCCCCTGCTGGAAAAACTTAATTTTACCTTAAAGGCAATTACAATACTTCTGAATTGGGAGAGTGGTTTGGTTGTACCCCTTTCAAAAATATCTCTTGGTTTATTTGCTAATTTATTTCTCATGTGGTGACTGGAAAAATAGGAGTGTGCCCTGTGCCCCGACAACCACCAAAAAAAATAAGGCGAGAAGCTCACCAGTTTCAAAGGTTAGGACGTGAAAACAGTTCCTTTGCTCCGAATGAGAAAGTGCTATGGGTGGTCCCATCTTAGGTATAATGGGCACTGTCCATTGTGAGAAGTAAGTTAAGGACATTAGGATGGAATTGTGGGATCACCTTGGGATGAAGAAGCCAATGATTTAGTGATCACCATTTTATGAGTGAGACCCTTGAAGAACAACTTTTACAGAAAGAAAAAAAACTTTACCTACATATGTTGTGACTGAAATGGGAAACCACTAGGCGAAATGCTCCTGACAAGGCTGCTTTTACAAAAACCTCTGCGGAAAGAAACACACCTGAAAAACAATTTGTGCTGGATCAAGATGTGCATAATTCCCCAGTCCTTTACAGTCACTTTGAATTAAAGTATCTGCTAGGCCAGGGGTCCTCAATCCCAGTCCTGGAGAGCCGCAGTGGCTGCAGGTTTTTGTTCTGACCTGGTTGCTTAATTAGAAAGCAATTCTTGCCAATAAAGCACTAACAAGCTATAAAATTAAATTAACTCTGCTATGTCAGGTCATTCTCATATCCTAGATTTTCTTTCCCTTTCTATCATGCAAATGATTTGAAGGCTAAAATGGACGAGTAATTCTCAGTCCTTCACTTTTTTCTCTTCATTTTTCTTCCAAGTATTTAATTAAACCCAATAGTGCAGAGAAATACACACAGGTGTAAATGTAACTAAGCTAAATGGAGAAATGCTGCTCTCTCTTGTCATTTGCATGTTATTGATAATAAGGAGCAATTAAAATAGCTGTTTAAGACAAAATTAAGCAATAAGGGCTCAAAATCACTAAAGTGAAGCAGAAGTGTTACTTTAGCAATAAGTGCTTTTTATTAAGCAACTGGGTTGGAGCAAAAACCTGCAGCCACTGCGGCTCTCCAGGACCGTGATTGAGGACCCCTGTGCTAGGCAAATAAACATGAATGTAAATATAAAAAAGAGCAAGCACAGGTGTGCTGGAAGGTCATTGCACATGTAGTAAATTTGATCTGTTCAGTAATTTGCAGTCATGTAAATTGACAACAACGAGCTCAGCAACAGCAGTCAGTAAGTCTGACATACCCTGGAAATGCAGGTTGCATAATGAAACATCCATCAGCTTTAGCTACATAAGCACCCAATGGAGACTGTGATGTATCCTTTTGCTTTGAGTTTCATTCTACTGATGCTTCTTCTCATGAAACATCAGTGGGTGGAATTTGCTTTGTCACTGAGTGAGCATCAGGAATTGCTCTTTAGCTAGGCCTGTGATAATTAGGGACAACAAGGCCTGCACAGCATTATTATTCAAGACCCGAACTTGCAGAGATATTCATTCCTGAACATCACCTGGGTTAGATGTACCTCTTTTTAGGTCTCCCATTCTTCCAAATGTTTCCAACTTTGGACCACTACTAACATAAAGCTCTTGTTACACCATTTTAATTCAAGTTCAACCTGCACTTTGTTCACATTTTCCAGCTGAGCCAGCGAGCCAAGCAGATTGCTACAAATCTTGCTGCTCCCTGGCGTGTCCTGATTATTTCCATTAGCTGTATGTGACATTTGCAACATGCATTGTAAACAGTTTTTGATTTTTTTTTCTTTATAAGAAGAACATTTAAATCCCAACATGCAGTGGGGCTTCCTAAAAATAACCCTTAAAAACTGCAATGCTTTTGCACACTCGGGTACTTTGACTTTGCTTAAAACTTTATTGCGTGTATCTGTCAATGTGACCCCTTTTCCATTTCTACTTCAGCAGTTGTATCTTATTGTTTCAGCCACTATCAGCTATGAACTGTTAGTTAAGCAGAAAGAAAGTAAAAAAAAAACTTAATTAAAAAATGATTTTAGCAGGTTTTATGCTGCACAAACTGTTTCTTGCAGAAGCCTTCAAACGCAATTGTTTCAAGTGCCACATTTTTTGATTCTTTCTGACTTCAGCTAATGGAATGAGAATGGCTTCTGAATATATCAGTCCCTTCCTAATTTCCCTTTGTCACAACTCTTTATTAGGTAAAGGTGACCTTCAGCACTACAGTAAAGGATTTTTTTTTTTCATTTTCTTAATTTTGCCTTAAAGCAGATAACCTACGCTATGCCGTTTACAGCACACCAAACTCTGTGACGAGGTTTTAAATCCTTCGGGTCGTGTGCCGAATGCCCAAGGGCTTTTAGAGCACCACCTCATCAGCAACGCATTTCAATTGAGTATATTACCAACATCCAATTATGAATCTTATCTTAAGACACAGATTGCTTTGAGAGATACTTGAAGAATTAAAAAGATAAATTTAATACAAATTGCCAAAAGAGAAATCTCCAAGTTGACTTCTATATTTATCCTCCTTTTCAATTAGGATAACTATCGCGATTAATTACCTAAGCTTCAGCTCTTCTGCTTCATTTCTTCTTTTTTTTTTCCGATTACCAAGCCCAGTTGCATTTTAAGATATAGATCAATTCTGAGATATGCGCCTCCTACTGCCCCTGCCTCTTCTAATGCTACCTGCTGCTGTGTCCTGGCGGTGGGTGGATTGTGCTTCAAGCCCCATGCCCATTTGTCAAATTATTGATAGTCTGTTTTCTAAACTGAGGTTATGGAAGCAGGGATAGGAAGTGATCTTTCCATTCAGCAACAATTCTAAAGTTATGAACCATTCAGTTCGCTGAGCTTGCAACACTTTTCAAAGACTGAGTATTATGCAGTTTGAGTTCATCCTCTTTTTTGTGTGTGGTTTGTAAATTCATGTGACATTCAAATGGCTTTTCTCCTGTCAAATAAAGGAGGTGGTCTAGCGTTCACTGCTTCCTCCGTGATGTCAATCATCTTGTCTATTCATTTGTTTTCAGAATCCACTCACTGCAATACAGGGTGTCATGAGACCAGAGGATATCAGAACAGCAGTATGCATACGACAAGAACCAACCTTGAGTGGGAAAGTCAGTCCATTGCAGGACAATATCAAGCACATACAAAAACATTATGGTGATGGGCAAGTCAATAAAGTATGCACATCTTTGAGGTGTAACAGGATATCAGAGTAATTATATGATAGAAAAACAGCATTACTAATCACCATGACAAAAAATCAATCAAATTGTACTTTACAATACCACATTTCACAAGCAGTTCTATCATAAAACCATAAAACTAACAAGAAACAACCCAGAAAAGTGTAATCATTGTGCATTTTTCTTTCCTCTGTCTTGTTTTATTTGTCTACATGCTGCTATCTCCATCCATATACATCCCAGGACTTAAGAACATGTGGTACTCTGAGTGGCTCAGAGAATTAAAAGTGTTTAGCCTCAAACAAAAGAGACTGCATGGGGACGTAGTCCAAGTCTTCAGAATCCTCAAAGACATTGGTAAAGTTGATCCAGCAGAATTCTGTGTGATTAAAACTCGAGGACATCAGTGGAAATTAAGGGGAAGTGCATTTATTACTGAAGCCAAAAAAGCACTTTTTTATGCAAGGAGTTGTGGGAATCTAAAACACGCATACCGAGACATGGAGTTGAAGCAGGTACCTTGACAAGCTTTAGGAACTGCCGGGACAAAATGTTGGGACAGCTTAGCTATTAGCTAAACAAGCAAGTTTAATAGTCTGAATTGTCTCCTCTCATCTGTCAAATTTCTTATGTTCTCATGTGTGGAGCTGAGAATTGATGAGGCTCTGACTGTAAGTAGTGTCACTGTGGCCATGTAGAGTCTGTGTGATTTAATTTTGTCTTGTAAATTTATGTGTTAGGAATTTGTTGAAATCATTATGGGTTAATTTTACGTTTTTGCATTATATTTTTATTTTTTACTTAATCTTTTATTTTGGTGGTGTTAATAGGCTGCCATTTTGCTTATTTGTTTTTTCATAAGCACCACCATTTTGTGTCTCTCGGTACAGTTTTTTTTTTTGTTCCAAAACTCTGGTCGTGACCCGAAGTAATTTCCCCCATAGGATTGTAAGTAAATATAATTAATCCGTTCCAGACTGTGCGAACTGTATGTAAATATATTTTTTTTAAAGATTTTTCAGCACAAAAATAGTTAATTATACCATAGAATGCACAGTGTAATAGTAAACTAAATGTAAAAACATTGAATAACACTGACACAAACACCCAGGCTCCCTGCTCAGCAGCTCACTCGCTCTCACTCTCTCTCTCGCTCTCACTCTCTCTCTCGCTCTCTCTCTCGCTCTCTCTCTCTCCTGCACCGGCTTAATCCTCCTGCTTCCTGCCTTCTCCTGCAACCTCCCATTCTTTCCTGTTCTCTTCTTTTTCCCTTTAGCCGACTCGCACTTCTATTTATGAAGAGGCGTAGTAGTCCTGGCAATCAGCAGCTCCTGGGAGCAATTACGGATGTGGACCGCTTCTCACCTGTGCACTTAGGTGAGAAACGCCCACATCACAAACTCCTCAGGAACCGCTTCTGCCACACACCACCAGGCTCCCTTGCTAAGCCACGAGTGTGGTGATTATTTATTAAAACTGGCCTTTTTGACGGGAGCTGTAGACCTGTTATACCACAGGAGGAAGCTGGATTGAGAGGAAGCTACAGTTCTGAGGGAGAGTCCCTCTGCACGAGAACAATGTACAGTACAAGGAGAGACGGAACACATGCGGAAATCATCGGCGCGTACGAACTGGAAGGGAAACTGGCTTGTTCGTCAACCCAATGTGTGGTCGTGAACAGATACAAAAGTTTGGCGACCTTTTTGGTCGTAAACTGATTTGTACGTCTTCAGAGACATTCATGAACCGAGGTTCCACTGTCATTAAGTGTGTCTAATCACTATAATTGCCAGGCACATGATGCACATACTATGTGACTTGTGACATTATAACAGCCATGATATATGGTAGGGGTCTATGAGGACTTGCCCCGGGAGGGATGCAGGCTTTTGCTCCAACCCAGTTTCTTAAATAGAAGTCAGTTATTGCTTTTGAGGCACATTTTGCTTAAGCAACATTTTTATGCTTCGTTTTAATTGTCACACTAGTTAAGATTTACCCTTAGTTGCTTATTTTAGTCAAAATTAAGTTGCATTCACTGTTTTTAATTGTTGCTTATTAGTAATAAGACGTAATTGACATCAGGAAACACCAATCCTAATTTGTTTACATCTATAGCTGTGGGTTTAATGAAATGTTTGGAAGGAAACTGAAGAGAAGGACTGAGAATTACTAATCCACTTCAGGCAACAGATCATTTATATCAGGGGTCACCAAGTCCAGTCCTGGGGGACCAACGTGGCTGCAGGTCTTCATTCTAACCCTTTTTATAATGAGTGCCCTGATTGTGCTGATAATTAACTTCTTGTAAATTCATTTTAATTGAATTGCTTTTTTAAGATTTGCTCCCCTGAATTTCTTCATTGTTCCTCTGAATTGCTTTATTTTTTTCCTTAAATGGCACCGAAACAGAAATGAAATATGAAGTGAGTGAGCCAACAGAAGACCAACTAAGTGAGGGCCTCAAACTCCAACCAATTTCACTCTAAACAGTTGCTTAAGTAGGTGCTGAGTCTTCTTGTTAATTAAACTGGTTCTTTAATTCCGTGATTTGTTGCTGTTCTCATTGTGTATTAGCAAACATTTCAGAAATTGTTAATTTTCTCTTTTCTAAGAGTGCTGATAAAATGTTTTGGAGACCTGAGCAGACCAACATTCCTGAGACCTTCATCGTTCTTTATTTTCAGATATTGTACAATGGACACCAGTTGTTTTGGCCCATTTTGTATCTCATTATTGTTTGGCTGCTAATTAAGGAAAAAGAAACAATTAAGGGGCCTGAGTCTTCAAGAGCAAGTCAATTAAAATTAGTTCAAAAGAAGTTAATTAGCAGTAAAAACAGATCACTCATTAAGAAAAGGGTTAGAATGAAAACCTGCCACCATGGTGGTCCTCCAGGACCAGAGTTGGTGACCCCTGATTTATGTGACATCCATGGAACGGAAAAAATCATCAATTTAAGAATGACCTGATATGGCAGAATGAAAACACTATGAACCTATAAAATTAAATAAGATGTGTGATTAATTATGTTGAAGCGAAAGCCTGCAGCGACTGCAGCCCTCCAAGACTGACTTTGCAACCCCAATATGCAGTATAAGATGGCTGTTCACATTATGCAGGTGTTCAGACTTTAAACTTAAAGTGAGAAGGCTTTTAGGAATGGTTTGCTTTTAATCTTTTGGTTTTGTTTGTGGTGCTTTTGCCAAACACTTCTCAGTGTACAGATTTTGGCTACAATTGACTACTCTTTTCTTAATTTCAAAAAGGCTTATTAGAAATACTTCACTCCTTAAAATAACTTTTCTTTAAAGTCACTTTACTGGATTGGGTGGTTTCTCTTAGAACTGTTGTTTGACAAAGAATCTTATCATTCTGGGAAGGGTTCTTTGCATATAAAATTGAGGTAACATTTTAGTTTAGGTACTGCCAAACAAAACTCTGCTCTTTTGCTTATTTTTCACACTTCTTTAAAAGACCCCTGCCTCTTCTAATTAAACATACACAGTGACATTTAACAGACATCGCATATGTGACTGACACTTTAACAACATTCAAGAAGGCAATACAATTTCACAAAATGTCATAAGAATATACACAGTCCACAATATGATATGTGAAAATCAGAAAAATGAACACCCGTATCATGTAAGATATGTAGCTTCATAATGCACATGCACTATTTTGGCTCTCTAAAGATTACGGTGATGTGAGGCAGCATGATTTATTTTCTGCAAAAATTTTTAAATGAAAATATTTCTCACAATTTTTAAAAGCAGCATATAAATGAGATCCATCTGTTTCTGTAATTCTTATGGCTTATACTTACCACTTAATATCTGTAACACATAAACTGGTCCGCAGCAAAGATTCCTACCAGGAAGCTTTTTTTGAGCATCTGTGCAGTATCCAAGAAATGTTCCGTAACACAGAAGCACTGCAGTTGGTCAGATGTTGCTTTACACTTTGGTACGCTAGCTCAGGATATGGAGTATTGTTGACATGCATACATACATTAAGCTTGAGAGCAAATAACTGTCTCACACTCCCAGTGTGTGTGCCAACTACAATAACTAAACTATGGGTAGAGGAATACGGGAATAACTGGATGAAGATGTCTAAGTTTCCTGGACACTACAGTATTATTATTTGGCAATGTTTAAAAAATGTTGCATGAAAAGGCCACCCTTACCAAAGAGTCACCTGAGGGTTGTGTCCAGTCAGATGCTTAGTGCCAGAAAAAAGAGCCCCTCAGGGCCTATCCCCAGCCTAAGCAGGTGAGTGAAAAAATAAGAGAACCAATACTTTCTCCAGCAAGGTTCTTCCACTTTGGTTGGACCCTTCTCATTGGTAGCCTTTTGCCTGCCAGTTGATTCTGCAGAAATGTTGGACCTAAACCTGAGCAGCACATGATCCATGTAACCATATGCTACCAGCCAGGGTATTGTTTTAATTAATGATATACTTTAAACCATATTTTGATATTTTGCACTGCAGCGCCATCATCAGAGCTACAGAGAAGTGTTAGGCATTCATCCATGATACGTATGGTATATGAAAGGAAAACTAGTCTACAGAAAGACCTCATTCAGGTCATTTCACTTTGGTGCCAGGATCAATGCTATGTTCCAGAGGAGCTGTACTAAATAAGTTTCAGTACCCTTCATGGAGTCAGCCTTCCAGGCTCTACAACACAGTAAAGAATAAGGCCTCTGCTTCTACACTACAGGAGCACCGCTATTCCCCTGTGGCTGCTTTCATCTTTGGCATGAAAGTGAAATTTGATCTCTGGGAAAAAAGGAAGAAAAAATGAAACAAGAAAGGAAAATCATAAAAGTATTCAAATGCATCTTTAATCATCACAATATCTGAACTTGCATAGTGTGATTGCTTCTGAGACAAGTATAAAGTGAAGTCTGCCACCACACAGAAAGGTGACAAAAACTAAACAGAGAATGTATGTATGGGTCAGATCCTGCCACCTGTGAACAACTGGGCTTTCTAAAGTGTCTACATGTGGATTTGACACAAGGCATGGCTATCATCATAATACCAGGCCCAGCAGCAGAGTCTGGTCTAGTTAGGGCCTAATGCAGTATTGAAGAACCTGACTAATGGAAAAAGGGAAGTCAACATTACAGGGGGGATATTCCTGCTGTACGTGTGCCTTAAACAAGAAGGCCTGATAATAAGGCGTGGAACCTTCTTTCTAGGAAATTTGGAATTTTACAGTTTTGCACTAAGTAAAGCATCATAGTGTACAAAAAACTTGCCCGCAAATGTATGCGTCTGGTATCTGGTAATTTTAGAAGAAACGCCCAAATTCCTAATATTTGAGGAGGTGAGGGGGGGACTCTAAACTTCTGCTAAGTCTTCAAGTGTTTAGCTGAATTATCCAATTACCATTCCTCCCACATCAGGTAAAGTTCTGTGGAAAGTCAAAGAAGACCCAGTATGAGTGAGTGATCATGGGTAAGCAAGTGTTAAAAGGTGCACATATATATATGACTGTAAGCATACATTGATGATGGGGGTTACATACAGTGCCTATAACAAGTATTCACCCCTTGATGAATTAATTTAGACCACTTTGCAGATATTTGCCTTCATTTTGACATTAAAGAGTCATTTTCAGTTTATTAATGTCAAAAAAGAAAACAAATTAAATCCACTGTGATTCAATGTTGTATAATAATAAAATGTGAAAATGTCCAAGGGGGTGAATACATTTTATTTGCAATGTATAATAATGGTTTCAATCCTTTTATTTCTGAGGGTCTTAATGGAGCAAGTCTGGCATAAAGGGAAATCTTACACTATAATGTTCATTGTCTTCAAACTTCTAATTCTAAGCCCCCCTGAGAAACAAGAAAAGGGAAGCAGTGGTGAGCAAAGGTGAATGTGATTTGGGCTGCTGTTGTGTATTTTTCCTTACCCCATCCTTTTTCACAAGATCTTCTGCTCATGGTGCATATGTCACTTTGATTGGTAAAAAGGACAGGATCTGATTAATACCTCTTGGAAGTGCTGAGGTGTTTGTAGCTTGTGTACAAAATGTCATGTCAGTCCATTTTATCAGAGGTGACCACATCTTTTTAAGAAATAAAGGGAAGAAAGCACAAACTCTTATTCTTACTGTGGAATCATCATGGATGGAAAGTTTAGTTTGCAATTATATTTCACTAATATGAATTGTATATTTATATAATGCCTTTCATCGATTGATGTCTTTAAAGATATATACGGTATATTTCCATAGCTTATAAGCTCTATTGTCAAATTCAGATGGTGCCTCTAATTACAAGTTAGATTATAAAGCACATCAAACTGATAATTCAAACAGTTCACTACATCTACAGTACAAAAAATCAGAACATGGAAATCCAAATTCTACACTTTGTGAGAGATGCAAAGAAGATGGCAACGCCATATTGCCAGAGGTTTGGTAGAGTTTTATTCAGTAATATATTTTTAGATCATTGAGCAATCTTAATTAATTAAACTAATATATTCAAAGTACTATTTGGAAGATAAAACTGCACAATATCACCAATTCTTCTTTGGGCTGATGGATGGATAAGTCTAAAAGCCCATCCTAATAAAGAAAAACAAATATATTTATGTGCATTGTTTTCTAAAGTCTACGTTGGATGGCATTGTGGTGAATGGTTAGCCTCACAGGTCCATGTTGTGGAATATTATTATCGATATGAATACTATAGGAGTTGTACTTTGTTGGCCAGTTCCACCATGAGGCTATTGAAGGAAGTAGGGATCAGAGGGCAGGCTCAACGGAAGGCAATCAAAGAGCTTGCCACTGTAGCGGAACGGAGCACACTGGCTGTGGCTGAAACGTAGGGACTTAACATGGGCTGTCAATTGATCGAGTGGTGTCACCATGCTACACACACCCGGGTCTGATCAACCAGGGGTGGGCCAACCCCGGCGGAGGGTGTCTTGTGATAAGCGGCCGAAACACCCAATGAAGTCGGGGCATACAACTGAAGATGTGTCGCATTGGTTTCACCATGCAATCTGTGGCAAATTTAACTCCACTCAAGATGACCTCTCCTTTCAACTGTTGTGCTGAAAAATGAGGGATTTTAACATCTAGTCCTAGTAAGAATCCTGCAGTATCATGCAATGTTGAATTCCTCTTTAAACTGCCATGACACATGTCTGCCGTTATTTTCCTGTAAGCATTGCTTTTACCAGAGGTATATAGTTAACAGATAACCATATATTTTAAAGGAAGGCTAGCTTTGTTGATAAACAGATAAGCAACTCATGCAAGTAGTTAAACAAACTAGTTTTGTGGTCTAATGGAACAGAAAAACTCCATTCTGACCTGGGATAAGGACTAATTAATTTCTTCTCTGATCAACAAATATTGTGGAATTACATTCAGCCTCATTTCAAATACGGCCATTTAAGACATAAAGGGAATGGATAGGGGAGGAGGATCTCATCTTTAAATTAATAACTCGAAGAATACCAGTTTGTTCAAGACTTAAGTCCTTGAGTCTATTGATATATAATAAAGACCTCCTATTAGATTATTGTCTAATGTGGCTCTCTTTGTTTTCTACATTTTACATTACATTTACATTTACTCATTTAAGGGATTCTTTCATCCAAAGCGTCATATAAAAGAAGTCAGCAGAATCACAACTGACCATCACAAGTTAAGCACCAAAAGAACAGGATCTAATGTGGAGGGCTCAGGGCCAGTGTGCATTTGTTGTGTGCGTGGAACTTGCATATTCTCTCCATGTTTTGCTGGCTTTTACCCCAGGTACTCTGATTTTCTGCCCACATCCCAGAAACATACAATACATATTAGGTAATTAATTACTCTAAATTGTGTGTAAGTGGGCCCTTTGTTTGCCTGGCGTCTTGTTTAGGGCTGATTTTCTTGCACCCAATGCTGCCGAGATAGAATGCAGCCTTGGAAAATGTTATGTTGTGTTATATTCTCTCTAGGATAATTCATTCATATTTCAATATATATATATATATATTTTTTTTTTCCCAGGCACAACCTGTTTGCCATTTTATTATAATTCATTTGACAATGTGATGTTTAATTATTTAAGTATCCATTTAGTAAAACTGCTGGTTTTACAAGAAATTATTTTATGTGACTTGAGAAAACAGATGAAAGACAAAGATAAGGAGGCGGTTTGAGTGCCTTTGTCAGTTATTATAATACAATATTGAAATTTATTGTGGAGCTTATGTGCTGTGCTCATTTAAATTATTCCATAACTTCTTTTAACTTGTTTTCATTGAATAAATTGTCTAAAAGCATATTTTTTTCACAGATGTATAACTGGAACTATTAACAGGATACACTTTGCAATAAAGCAAGTGTCTTCTTTTCACTGTATTGCAGTCACAATTAATACCAATGAGAGAAAATGACATGCAGTGAAGGAGTTGGGCTGCTGCCTGCCAAATCTCCCTCATGAGCCTTGAACATGTTTTTATACCTTGGGTTTGGGAATGCTGTACAAAAATCTTATTTTATCAATACAATAATTTTCAATATCTGCCTTTTCCTTTAGAGCAGGAGTTTGCAAATTTGGTTCTGTAGGATCATAGTGCCTTCAGGCTTTTGTTTCAGCATTAACAGAAACCAATCCTTGCCAATATTAGATGTTTTATTTAAATCAGGGCTTGTTAGTATTTCCATTGTGCTGTCAGAAAAAAGAGCAGGCAAGGCAGTACCGGAAATTTTCTAAATTTGACATACCTAGTGATTATCAGTTGTAAAAACAGACATGGACCAGAGAGAAGATCAGCAACCACAGTCAGCAAGTTTGACAAACACTTTGACTCAAAGTTGTGTAATTTTATGTACAGCAGTATTGAGAACTTTCCAAAAACCAGCTACATTCGGAGTGCCAGTTCAGTGAATTGCTCATTGCAAATAAATATAATTTTAAGGGGAGGAAGATCTCAGTGAAAGAATCCTGTAGGACTAGCTCCACCATAACTGATATGCTTTTGGTAGGGCAACATTTTGTTAATCACCATAGATGTAGTATAGAGGAACATTGGCATTTAAAAATCAATGAAGGACCTACCATCCACATTCCTTGGTCAAATATCTGGGTAACACTCTTGAAAGTTCAAGGGGTACTCACTCACTGACAATGTAATATTGTATTCAGGGAGACTGCCAATCTAACACCAGTGTTACATTGCACTCGAGGGGGACTCCTACCCACTCCTCAGTTAAACATCTGGGTAACATCTCATTTGAAACTCCAAGGAGTATCCATTACCTGCTCCTCGATCTAATGACAATGTAATATTGTACTCACAGGGGGACTCCCCCTCACTACTCCATTATAAAGCTTGATAACATCATAATCAAAACTCCAAGGGGCCTCTCCATACTCCTCGATGTTATGTCAATGTTACATTGCACTCTAAGGGGGATTACCACCAGCTCTTCAATGAAATATCTGGGTAGCATCCCACTCAAAACTTGAAGAGGAAAACTTGTATTCAAGACTCCATGGTTTGGGCGCAGTGTTTTCACTTTCACTCCTGGCAGCAAAATTGCTGAGAAAGACCTGACTCTGGCCATATGAACACAGATGGAATATGCAATCTTCACACAGACAGAATTGAACCCAGATCTTTATTATGTTTAATGTTTCAAAATGTAATTCAAACAGTTGCATATATATACTGTATGTATATATATATATATATATATATATATAGATACTGTATGTAATTCTTTGATATAGTAGGTATGGAAGGCTTAGTGATTAACGCTACTGTAGCAATTATCTGAGCACTCTGTGTGAAGTTGTCACATAATCCTTTTAGTTTTCTCTTATGTCTTTGGAAACTGCAACTTATTCTATAAAAACTGAGTGACTTGTGATGGACTAATATGAAGTTCAGTGTTAGTTCATGCTGTGGAATAAGAGCAGACCAAAGACTATGAAAAGAATCAGAGTATCAAAAGTTATTCTCATTTAACTGCCATTGGCCAGGTCTTCTTCTCTGGCTGTATAACAACTGACACTATCTTCTAGGACTGGCTGATCTTTATTTCCATGGGACCAGAGGAGGTTGGCTGCAGGCACAGCTCTAGGTTAGGTCACGTGTCTTCATCCAGGCTTTGCTGGGTGGAAAAGGAAAACAGGTTTTTCTGTCCATGATGTACATTTTAAGTTGGTAAGGAGAAACACCTAGCTCACTCATTTGGTAGATCCCAGTTCCTGATGCTGCTGGGAAAGCCACTTCCATTCTGCAACCCTAATATGGAAAGATTGCTGTAAAAACAGGCCAGGTGCTGGACTTTAAACTACAAGACTGCAGGCTCCGTCTTCACCACGACACACTCAGTGAGCCCCCAAATGTATCCTTACCCCAAACCACAAATATGGGAACATTGTTACTGCGTACCTGTTAGCAGAAAGTCTCTTGGATAAAGGTGCCAGCTAAATAAATTACTGTAATGGAAAAGTGGCAGCTCTGATGTGTAGATAATTGGAATAAAAGGAGTGCTCTGTCATCAGCTGATGGCTTTCTTTTTCAGTATTTTTAGGTTTATTTCTCTTTTCCACTGTATTTGCTGTGTAAATCACACACCAGCTGTTATAACTTTCTTATTTAGCAAGATAATTGCATTTTTTTCCTCAACACAAAGAAAAGAAAAGAGCAACCCAGTGACATTCACAAATGTAGCAGGTATATTAGAATCGTGTAAATTCAAGAAATGTTGAGAAGTGGCTTCAGATTTCAGGCACAAACAATGCAAGCTGTCTTTAAAATTGTCTTTTTTTCGGTCAATGTGCTAAGAAAGCACAGGCTCCTGCTGTTCATGAGAAAGTGTTCAAAGGGCTTTTGTTAAAGATGCCAGATTAGAATTCAAGGGGAGCCATGCCAGACTTAATTTCAAGGTTTTGGGCCACATTACAGTGAAAGTTTCACTCACAGCCCAGGAGTAAAATATACAGTATATCCCTTCAGGAGAAAATCTGTGTGTTTAAAAATGTATTCCTGGCAAATAGTCTTCTGTTTTTTAACCTGCTTGTCCAGGTCATGGTTAAAATGATATCTTGGCACCCCTGGGCGTAAGACACTAAACAGCTCTGGACAAGGTCTGGTCCATTACACTAGTGGATTATGGTACTGTACATGGTGTGATTATTTGAAAACATACAGTATAATCCAATGAACAGGGATGAGCATCTCACACTCCAGACTCAGGGCAATGTTCAGATTCTGCTCACTTTCTGTGTGGAGTTTACCCCTGACATCTCATCCATGACTGATTCTTGTCTTTTTCCTGATGCTACCGGGACCCTGATGTGGATCAAATGGGTTTGGTAAATGCCAGTAATAATGCACTTTTTGCTGCTTTAGTATTGCTTTATTAATTATTATTATTATTTATTACAAATCATACTTATTAAACCATTTTGTGGGTGGCATGTTGGTGCAGTGATTGCGCTGCTACCTCGCAGTTACGAGACCTGGGTTTGCTTCCCGGGTCCTCCCTGCGTGGAGTCTGCATGTTCTCTCCGTGTCTGCGTGGGTTTCCTCCTGGCGCTCCAGTTTCCTCCCACAGTCCAAAGACATGTAGGTTAGGTGCATTGGCGATCCTACATTGTCCCTAGTGTGTGCTTGGTGTGTGGATGCGTGTGTGTGTTTGCCCTGCAGTGGGTTGGCGCCCTGCCCGGGGTTTGTTTCCTGCCTTGCACCCTGTGTTGGCTGGGATTGGCTCCAGCAGACCCTCGTGACCCTGTAGTTAGAATATAGTGGGTTGGATAATGGATGGATAGAAGCAGCCAGAAGTTCTCCATCAAGCTTGTTTCCATTCATATCTATGTGTGTAAAAAATGTTACAGACTGAAAATTATATGTTTTGGGCTCAAAAATCATTGGGATGATATCCTTGGAAAGGAAAAAAAATGTACGATATAAGAACCTTACATTGAAGAGTAACAAGTCGTAAGATTAAATAATGCCTGAGACTGGCAAGGACTGGTTTCTAATTAAGCAACTGGGTTGGAATAAAACCTGTAGATACTGAGGCTCTCCAGGACCAACATTGCCCACCCCTGCCCTAGACTGATACAGGTTCTGTGGCTTGCAATTTTATAGTGGCCATGCAAAGGGCATTCTGTCCAGGGTTGGTTTTCTCCTTGTACTCATTTGTTTCCAGGATATACACTGATTCATAGACCCCTGACCTGGATAAACAAAATACAAAATGGATGAATGATGAAAGGATGGATAAATATACTGATTTATTAACTAATATATTTATTCAACACATTTTAAAAAGTTGCATTCTTCATACTGATATAAAAGTGCAAATGAAAATGAGCCGCATTCAGTATAAGAACAACTTGACTATATAATGCACTAGTGAGAGCACATCTGGAGTATTTTGTTGATGTCTGGTCTCCACGCTACATGAAAGGCAAACATGTCTTTCAAGAGCAAAAAAGTGCATCCCAGGACTTAAGGGCATGTCCTGCTCTGACAGTCTCCAAGGATTAAACCTGTTGAGTCTCAAGTAGGGCAGACTGAGGTGGGACAAAATCCAGGTCTTCAAGGGCATCCATAAAGTAGGTACACCAGAATCACTTATGCAAGCATTTCAATAGAAATTAAATGGAAGTGCATTTAGGACTGAAGCTGGAAAGCACTTCTTTATTTAAAGAGCTGTGGAAGTCTGGAACAAACTATCAAAACGTGGAGTTGAAGCAGAAACCATGGCAACCTTTAAGAAATACCTGGATGTGATATTGAGACACCTTAGCAATCAGATAATCAAACAAGCCTGATTTCATTTCATTTTGTCATATTTCTTATTTTCTTAGGGGTTATTTTCTTTTTTTTTATAATTCTATGTTCATCCATCCATCCATTTTCTAACCCTCTGAATCCGAACACAGGGTCACAGGGGTCTGCTGGAGCCAATTCCAGCCAACACAGGGCACAAGGCAGGAACCAATCCTGGGCAGGGTGCCAACCCACCGCAGGACACACACAAACACACCAAGCACACACTAGGGCCAATTTAGAATCGCCAATCCACCTAACCTGCATGTCTTTGGATCGTGGGAGGAAACCGGAGCGCCCGGAGGAAACCCACGCAGACACGGGGAGAACATGCAAACTCCTCTATGTTCATCATCCAGCTATTGAAACAAAAATTTAGAAATTAACAAAATGCTACAGTGAACTAATCTGGTGATGCATGTGATTACAGACACTGGAATGAAGGGTGTGACACATTTGGTTATTCCAGATACGCCCATGAGCACTTTCATTTCCTTCTCCTCCTGTAATCCCTGCAAGTCCTGCAGTTGGGGCCACAGGAGATGCCAACAAAACAGCAAACCTGCAAGACTCAAGCAATCTGCTTTCTGGTCACTTTCTCCATCCCATCTACTATTTCAAAATTCCAGCAGTGCTCCTCTTACACCCAAACGTCTTTCACTCTCATTACGCAAGTTCTTCCTAGCTCAAGGAAGGATCTTTTTTATCAGACAGGCAACTTTAAGTCCCCTGTTGATGCCATCCATGGGCACTGGGCTGAGTCACCCGTACAAATCCTCTGCGCTTTGCTGCTGCTTTATAATATGTTACAAATTCATCTTTGGTAATTTGTTACTACACCAAGCATTTTTGGAATGAATTGACATTTACTTCTATTGTAGACCAAGACAAGGACCTAGAAAGACTTCTGTCATTGAATGGGCTCCTGCATGTCACCAGGCAGCGCTGAAGTATTCTGCGTTCTCTGCCAAGACTCACTCTCGTCAGCAGGATGTGATAAACTCCACAGATTAAGATGTCAGCTGCTGCCTTTCTAGTTTGCTGAGACACTCATGATGTCAGTTGCTGCTTCAGATTTGAGGATAATTAAAAATAAATGAAAAGCTCGAAAGCAGAAAATTGTCTTTTTAGTTATGGATTTTTTTTTTTTTCAGTGGTTCAGCAAAGAAACTCAGCTGGAATTATAAAGCTGCCTCAGTTGGGAAGGAGGGAGCAGCACCAGAACAGTGAAATGCAGGTGGAAGGTGATTGGTACACTTGGATACTTTTGAAAAGCTGCATTAACTCTGACTGAAGTCTCAAAGTGGGTGTCTTAGCAGTCACTACGTTAGAGACATACTGTATCTGCACAGGTCACTTAAATTTAATAAAACAGAGCAAGTTTAATGATTAGCATAAACAAATTATAACAATATAAAGTCTGTAAAAAATTTCACGTATAAATAATGTTGTTCAGCTGTACAGCTGGCATGATAATCTGAGCGCCTCCTCCCCCAATCCTCATTAATGATAATTATCAAGACTCTGTTTTCAAAATTGTCACCTTCAGTGACTCCTATTTGCATATTAGTTATCTGTGCAGAAATGCCAAACTACATTACTTTCTCCATTTTCAGATATGTGGCAAGAAGAAGAAAGCATTATATGTTTTCTGCTTTGTAGAAGACATTTGTGTTTTCAAGTGCCATGAAAATAGTTTTAATTTTTTTCCACTTCACACTTCATAAATATTGCCTCCCTAAGCTAATGAGTTACCAGTAAAAAACAAAAGGGACTTCCAAGGGTCACAGGCTGTCAGCAACACCCAAGTGTCCTACCAATGGTCTCATAATGATAACTAAAACTTACAAACTTCTTGTTCCTTCAGTATCTATTTCATATTAAACCTAAGACTACCTAGGTAGTCCTCTGCTCTCAGGGATTTTATTTTAATTTCTTTACTGTATAAGAATTATGGAAGTATTATTTATGATTTTGCCACAATGTCATTTTGAACTCCAATCATAGATTGTTTTACTGGAAGTCATGTTGTCCTTTTATCTCTAACTATGATTGCATTTAAGCTTCATGGTATGTCTGGAAGATCATCTGAATTTTGTATACAGTGAACCCTCGTTTATCGCGGTTAATCCGTTCCAGACTCTGCCGCGATAAATGAATTTTGAATGAAGTAGGATTCTTTATTTATAAATCAAATATTTTCGCAGTTAGAGTATAGAAAACCTGTTTACGACCTTCTAAATACATTTTTTAACATTATTAGAGCCCTCTAGACATGAAACAACACCCTTTAGTCACCATTACACTCGTATTACTCAATATATTAGACAAAATAAGACATATTAGACGTTACAAATATCATATTACTAGGCGCACTCGCCTTTTAAGGCGACTGACTTTTATCTTCAATTATTGTGCGCTCCATGTGTACATCAGGCATGTAAGTGTAGAGAATGAGAACATCAAAGTGCCCATTCATAACATCTTTTTTTTTTTATCCCCTCAAGTGCCTGTCCAAAGTCGTACAATGTCAGCCCGAATCTGTACCGCTAAAGACGGAGTTTCATGCACTAAATAAGCTATAGATGAGAATAAGCAAGCACCATCTCCCCTGATATTTACTACACGGTGAGGCATTTGTACTCCATCAACATTAATTATTTCCAGAGACATAATTTTTTCTATTTTTCCAGCGCATCGCGCACAAAAGCAAGGAACGATGAGAGCACCAGAACTCTGCTCACATCGCGTCGCTTCGTACCTCAAGCCGCAAGTAGTAAGTCTGTAATAAGCGGAATACCACTACGCTTTGCACTCACGGGACGGAAGGACAATCCCGAATGCTTTTCTATAGTAGATTATTGTATTGTACATTTAATTGCACACAAACACACACAGTTCTTACACACAACCACTAACCTATGAAGGCACGACCTCAGTAGGAGAGTCTTTAGAGGTGGTGCAGTATCTTCAGCAGGTGCGTTGTTGTCTTCTTCCGCTAAAGAAGTACTAGGAGTAGGCAGTGGGTGTCTGGGTGCGCGGCTGAAGAACATCTTGATAGGCAGTTGCTGGCGCTGTCTTTTCACATGCGTGAGGAGGCTTTTGTAGGGTATTGCCATCTTTAATCATATACAAGAGTTTGACCTTCTTCTGGATAGTAAGCATCTTCCTCCGGCGCTTAGTTTTATTCTCAGAAGGCTTAGAAAAAGCAGCACGTTTAGGAGCCATCATAGGGCTTAGATAAAAATTCTCAGAAAGCGCATGCGTAGTGACGTAAGCGTGTATGAGAAAAAAATCGCGATAGAGTGAAGCCGTGAAAGTCGAAGCGCGATATAGCGAGGGATTACTATATATACAAAAACTTTACACATTTTGCTTTGAACTTTACTTTTTCTGTTTATATCCTCTCACTCTTTTGACTTAAGATCCTCAGTTCATGTTCTGCCTTTGACGTCTCTCTCAGATCTGTCTTTCTGGTTACTGACTTGTGACTGTTTTCCTGGCCACCCACCTTCTCCATTCTTTTCCCAGTCCTTTTCCTATTTGACACTGACAGCCTTGCTAACCATACAGCAAGTCATAATTAAGAATGGACCAGGAGATAAGAAAATGAAGGTGGCTAAAGCCAACAAAGTCAAAATAAATCAAAATGCCAAAGCCCAATATACAAACCCAAATCTTAATCACAAATCACACAAAGTTCTGACTCCTTAGACTTGGGTTGTGTTATAGATTAGTTGTGAATCCACAATCTTGGATGCCTGGACTCGCATGCTGCAATCTTAAATAGGGACTAGCTGATGCCATCATGTAATGCAACTTCCTGTCATTCTTGTTGTGGTTTAGCACTGAGTTTTACCCCTGGCATATATCAATTTTCATTTTATGTGTTATTTATATGTTTTGTTATATATGTTGCATATGATTGATATTATTTTGCTTTATTTTATGTTTATGTGTTTAGTTATTTATCCTGTCTTTTTGAAATGGTGGTTGGGCACTCAAAAAGCACAGCTGGAGGACCACACTTGGCCAATAAAAGTCTTGACAAAAATT
Organism: Polypterus senegalus; assembly: GCF_016835505.1. Classification (NCBI taxonomy): domain Eukaryota; kingdom Metazoa; phylum Chordata; class Cladistia; order Polypteriformes; family Polypteridae; genus Polypterus; species Polypterus senegalus. The sequence goes on from NC_053166.1 coordinate 50,147,664, forward strand.
CAAGTCCATCAGATGGGCATTATATTTTTGAAAAGTTATGAACTCTTGTTTGGTGGATTTTTCAGAATTTTCACCTTATTATGCTCTGATTTTTGATTACTGATTTCTTGTTTGAGGAGTTGTTTTGTTTCCTTTGGATTGCAAGCACCTATTTCTTGATATTTTGTATTTGTTTATTCTTTATAATAAATCTTCATTAATGAAAAGAGCCTCAGTTTTTACATGGTTTTTCTTTCTCTTAATTCATTTCTGAATTTTCCAGTGATAAATTAATGTTTTGTTGCTGGGTTTCCCCTTTTGTGCCCGTGTAGGCAAAAGCCTCCTATAAAATCAGGGAAAGCCATTTTTTAACAAGTAGATTTTTGGAGGTTTGGGTGTTTTTTTTGGGACAGGGTTCATTATAAACATGTGATATAAATAAGCAGAATTACCAAGAACAGTAAGTTTTCCATTAAGGAAAAGAATGCTGAAAATGGTGGCACCAACAATAAACGCATTGGCAACATAAATAAAAAGTGGCACGAGGGTAAAGCCTCAAAATAATACAAGAAACAGGCCTCACCTCGCAGCAGCCAGACCCCTAATTCAAGAGGCAGGCTTTCAGGTCTGCATAAGCACAAAATGGGGCACTGAAATTAAACAAGTAAAACTACTTTAAAATGTCCCAAATACACAGTTCCTTCAACTGAGGGCTAATGTCTTTCAACATTGAGGATGGTCGTAAACCTTCTGTTATGTATTTGTTAGGAAACACTTTAGTTTAGATACTGTAAAAGTGAATCTAATTTACTGTGATGTAACGGTCTTCATAATACTTCTACATAACACAAAGCATCAGTAAAGTGTTTATTCATCTCTGCAATGTGACCTACTAACAACACTTTACTTTGGAGTGGTCTGAGTTGGCTTAACTGGGACACACTTCTCTTAATATTGCATATTTAATATAAGGCCAGTGAATCCTTCATATTGACAAGGAGTCTTACCATTTTTGTAGTAATTAGAGTGTTACCATTTGTTATGTTTATTCTCTGCTTATTGACATTTTTTGTGAATCTATCATGTGTTTATTCTAATCATGCATTATCTGTTAATTTGTTTTTGTTTATTTGTTATGTAGTTTTTTTAGGTATGACATTGTTTGATGTATTTTGCGGGTGGAATTCCAAGAGGTACCACCCTTCCATTATAGCTAAGGAGTTGCCCCCACCTTTTAAAGACAAGCCCCCTAAGCAGTTTATTGAGTGAGTTTTTCAGAGTATATCGAGACTACTACTACTGCTTATTTCTTTGGTTTTGCTGGATTTTGATTGTTGTTAATTCAGTTTTTGGATTTCAATTTCTGGATAGTTCATTGGGACTTGTTAACCTTATGATTGCCTTTTGAGCATTTTCTTCTGTTTTTCTATTTCATGAAAATATCCTGATTTTAATAAACATTTGTGTGTGACATGTCTCTACGCGAGCAAAAGTTTTACAGTTCTCACACTTCTGAGACATATTATTGACATGCTATTTCTGATTTTGAAAAACCTGTGCCCCAGTTTTGGACAGGCTGAAGCCTCCCAGTTGCCTAGGGTCAGGCTTGCCTGGGTGAGACCTACAGCGGATTCAAAAAATATTCAGACCTCTTTATTTTCTGCACACTTTATTTTGTTGTAAATTGAATTTTAAAAGTATAATCTTAACATTTCTGCCCATTAGTCTACACTCAATAATCAATAATGACACAATAAAAGCATGTTTTCAGAAATATTTGTAAATTTATTAAAAATCAGAAACTGAAACTTAGGCCCTCTGCTGTAATACTCCAAATTGTGCTCAGGTGCATCCTGCTTGCTTTTATTGTCATTGAGATATGTCTAGAACTTGATCGGAGTCCAATCTATGGCAAACTGGATTGATTTAGCATGGTTTAGAAAGGCACACAGTTGTGTATATGAGGTCCTACATATCACACTGCATATCAAATGGGTCATACGAAGCCCCAAACCCAGAATTCATAACAACATGCATGTGTTATGCCAAGGTTAAGGTGGCAGGTACTCACTATTTATGGAAGTGAGGTTCTCAAAGCACAGCATCCACAGTTAACTAGGAAAAATAACACTTTCTGAATTCTGGCAGGGTGCTGTACCAGGTGGCACTGCCAGTAAGCAGATTAGTATTAGCTCACCTAGCCCCACACCCACAGAGGGTCAAATAAATGCACAGTCACATGGATGCATCACGATGGGTTTTATGTCAAAAAGGGAAAACAGAGGCTTGACTGGAAAGTGGGTTGTTTAATGAGAGAAAGAGACTGGAAGTGAAAAATAAAAGGAAATGAAGCATAAGCCAACTCCAGAGAGACAGAGACCATTGGCATCAATAGATGAAAGTTAAACTGGCATATTTGTTATTTGTGTTCCTTTATAGGGAGATGTAAGCATGTGTGTGCTATAATAATATTATTTATGGCATCATTTTTCAAGATGTGCCAGCGTGCTGAAAATGATATTTTTCATGATAACAAAAGTAAATGAAGCAAAGGAATTTATTATTCAGAGTGTGAAATGCACTATAAAAATAAAGATGTTTGAAAGTGTATGTTCAACATTTTTTATGTGTTTATACTTTCTTTTTTTAAATTAAGCAACACATCAATGGCTTGTCAAATTAATATTAATTACACTTTTGTTGTCATGGTGTGCCACTTTGCCTATGGGTTTAAGAGCTTTTAAGATCTGCCAGCAATTTTTCTCCCTAAGGTACTGGCACTGTGGATAATTTTCCAATAAACAGAAGCTGTCCCATGCTTATAAATGCATCATTGGTAAAAACTGGTAATTGTCATGTAAAAATGCAACAGCACTGAGCATGTTATAACTTAGGACTGTAAATGTATACTTATGGATATGGATGCTAATAAGATGAATCCCAGGACATCTCAGTGGCTTCATTCAGCTGGGGTGATTCCATAATTTCTTGTAGTATATATATCCTGTGGACCTCTGGCAGCTTATTTAATTTGTGCTTACTTACCTGCATGTCAAACTGTTTTCTCAATTTTAACCTCCTCATTCAGTGTTTTAGTATCTGAAAGGTGCCTGCTGCCCATGAGAGACCAAGCGTCTTGAGACAGAAATGAAGGCCCTTTTGCAAAGTTTACAGAGTGCTTGCTATTTTGGATAGTCTACTTGCTATTTGAAGGAAATAACACACAAGATTACCATAAAATGATGACTGAGATGGTCACATTTTTGTCAAGATAAAATTAATTGGCTGAGTCCATTTCTTTGTCAAAAGAAAAAATGGTGCTGTTTACTACCCAATATATTGCATGTGCAAATGTAATGGTGTATGTAGATTAACTAATGCTAGACTTTCATGAAAAAGGAATATAATATACCCCCAAAATCCATGGGGGTTACTTTCCTAGAGCACCCGTGAATTGTGAAAAACCACGACTTTTGGATGTGGTTAAAAAATGCCTTTTAAATGCATTATTTTTATAGTTTAAACCCTTAGTTTTGTTGCAAGCTTAATATAGTAATACATTACCTAAAAATAGAATGTAAAGGTAAACCTGTCTACTGTACAGTACTGTACTGCTATGTCTCCTGTAGTGCTAGAATGTAAAATACCAATGTTACTGCTATACGTACTGTAATTCATGCAAGCGCATTTTCTTTGGTATAAGTAGAGTAGATACATCATAATTTCATTTAATTAAAATACAGTAAAATGTATGAGTACTCACCAATGATGACTGATATTGATGATGATGATGATGTGCAGTACGATGCAGAAGATTTAAAACTCCTCAGGTGGCGCTACTCTTCTTCAGGCATATCTTTGTATGGGTCTTCTTCTGGTGAGGTTTTGTGCTGGGGTTTCTTTATAGATTTCAGGAACATTGTGATGGGAAGTTGCTACATTGTCTCCTGTAGCGAACTGCTGGTACAATATTCGTGCTTTCTCATAGGTGATATTACCATCCAAGGGGATGTTCTTCTTCCTGCAGTTGGTGATCCACAATGCAAGGCAGATTTCATCCTGACAATATTTTTATTCCTTATGGTTGTTACCTTTTTGGCACTATCACAGAAACTTACAGACACGGTACTCCAGATCGCTGCTTCGTTCCTCATTATGTAGTGTGCAGTGCTTTCATTAATGCCATAGTGGCGCACTACTGCAGCATAACTTTTTAGTTCACGGAGCAAATCCAGTAGTTCAACCTTCTCCTGGAGTGTTTTAAACTTCTTCTGGCGCTTAGCCTCAGTGCCAGAAGCTTTAGAAGGTGCAGGGCGATTCGGCGACATCTTGTGTATTTATGAATAACAAAGTGAATACAATAACAAAATGGAAAACACGAGGACACTCAGCTGGAGTCGCGTCACAGGGCAGCAATCAATCAGCAGCAAGGTGAAATGAATAATGCTCTCGAATTGGCTACTTTCACCATCCCAAACCACGTTTCCCTCAGCGGTTACTTCCTGTTCTCTCTACAGCACAGTATTGCCACGAAAAAAGGCATAAAAAATTGCGGAGGATATTTGCGGTTTCCGCTACAATTAATAGTTAGGTTCAAAGGAAAAATCTGCAAACGACTGAGTCGGCGAACCCTGAACCGCGACTTTGCTGGGGTCTACTGTATGTCTTTGGTGAACTGAGGAGTGTCATGATTCTGCCAATTAAAAATTTCAAAAAAGATAACAAGTTTAAAAAACAGTAGTTCATAACACATGTGCATTGAAAACATAGGCCTTTAAACTTAAGAGGCAGGCTTATGGCCTGCACAGACGCAAAAGCAGAACAAGGGCTTAAAAGTCCAAAATTGCAGAAACGGAGAAAGAAAAATGTTTAAAATGTTTAGAAGCCTATTAAAAAAAACAAAGTCGCTTGAATATTTAAATATTTATTGAGAATTCAAAAATATTCTACAAAATAGCAAGCAAAGGCAGGGAAAAAAATGGAAACAAACAAAAACTCCAATCCAGAAACTGGAACAGTATCTTAAATCTTGAACAGAGGTAAGAAAACCTCAATGCCAAAGCAACAATAGAAAATGCTGCTTCTTCTTAAAAACTGCAGTGTGTGGTTCCCCAGGTGGCCTCACCCCCTTAGACTCATTATAAAGGATACAAGATAAAAAGAACTATCCATCCATCCATTATCCAACTCGCTATATCCTAACTACAGGGTCATGGGAGTCTGCTGGAGCGCAAGACAGGAAACAAACCCCAGGCAGGGCGCCAGCCCACCACAATAAAAAGAACTTTATGTTACAAAATTAATGAATAAAGTATTCATAAATACATATACCATAATAATAAACACAAAAGTCCTTATAAAACATTTTTTTTCTGACAAATAAAAACAGATTAAATAAAAAGAAAATGAACTTGAGCCAGGCATGAAAAACCTGGTGTCTCATAGCCTCCCTTGCACTCAGTGCTACCATGGTAGGAGCTGTTCTACAGCCATTTCAGAGTATTTTGGTTTTTCTTTTATATCTTTTGTTATTACGTTTTTCTCAATCTGTATTATTGGACTAATTATCTCACATGGTTGAAGACATCTTTGATAGTTTCCATGTCTTAACGTAACTCTTGTGTAGTTGCGGAATATAATGGACTCCATTCTGTGTAATTCAGTTTCAATGAATTTGTGTCTTTTTTGTGAAAAAGAGCAACAAAAAATTATATACCCCATATGCTGTACTGTATCTTTCTAACCTTCACCACCTCACCCAGCCAAACTAAACTGTAACTGGGATGTCAATGGACCCCATTTTCATTGTTGTCTAATTCTCAATAGATTCCAAGAATGCTCCATTAATTGGAGATGTAGACAGTTTCCCAAGAATTAGATTAGAAGTCTTACTAATTGTGAAATTGAAGAATCTCAGGAGATTTCCATTGAGAGAAAAGAAATAATTTAGCTGCTACACTGCCAAGATAGAGATTTTTACATTGGTGAGAGTTGAAGAGAAATGTTTAACAGAAGCAGTTTAAGGAATCAGATTTACTGTATGTTTGCAGATGGAAACAAAGAGAGAAACTGGCTTATCTGTAACCAGAAAGAGAAAACGAGAGAACATATGGAGGAAGGTGAAAGACAAATCAAGGAATCAAAGAGAAACCTAAGAGAAAATGTTATGGAGTGTGAAGGGTTAAATATACAAATTATTTTTAGTTAGGTGAATTGGTAGCAAAGGTTTCTGGAATAAAATCTGAACCACCTAAAAATATTTTGCCAACAAACAGGAGAAGTCAGTGAAGTAAGACCACCCTGTCATTGTGAGAGTAAAGGAAGAGGTTTGTAGGTAGAACAACAGAATTAAGAACAGAGTGTGAAAACAGGAGTCTATAAGAGTGAAATGGAGCAAAACAGAAGGAAGAGTCTCAGATGAAGAGGTGGCACATAGCCTCAACCCTGAACCCTGATCTGTGTTACAAATAAAAGAAACAGAATGAACATTAAAGATGGAAAGGAGACTGGAAACCAAAACTGCCAAAGAGAACGGCTGAAACTTTGGTGCTACCAGACAGGTAAATTGTGCAACTTTCCACCAACTGAAAGAGTAAGGTACTGTATGCCATTTAATAGCAGGAGCCAAGAGTTCCTCAGCACAATGCCATAAATCGACAGTACATAAGACAGCATTGGCCCAAAACACAACCTTGAAGTTTACTTCAATGAGATTGGCAGTACATCTGGTAATGAAAACAGTCAAACTAGATCCATGTAAGTGGATAGGAAGGGGACAAAGCCAGAGCTAGATGGGTTGCAGTGTGAGTTCACAGTTCAGGGAGAGATACTCCATTACTCTGTCTACATCTTATTAAACTGGAATGTTTAGCAGATGGTCTTCTGCCTTTCCATAGAAAGTTAGAAAGCAGTGACTGAACTTCGGACCAGTATCTGATAGCGGCTGATAGAGGTAACACAGAGCTGATAACATTAAAAGAGGGACAACAATAATAGCAGGCTGAGATTAAAAAGAAAGAGGAAGCTTGGAGCAATCTTTAATAGAGGCCCCAGTGCCAGCTAGTATGTGTCAATAATTATGAGAGGCTGTGTCTGTAAGAGAAGTGGACTTATATGATTCCTAAATATATCACTCCGCAGGACACAGGTATCAAAGAGGGAAGGAGGCTTGGTAACAGAGATCATTAAGAAATAGAAGGGAGAATTTCACCCCAATTTATTTTATTTATTTTTACTTAGATAAAGGTATATGATCTGGGGGCATCAGAATGAGTACTACATAAACAGAGAAGGTCATATGAGTTTCAAACCTGCTTAATCCAGACCAAGATCATGGTGGGGTTTGTGGGGTCTTGGGGTCTATCCCCACTAGAACGAATGCTGGACAGGGTGCCAATCCATTGCAGGGTGAACATATACATCCACACTCCAAACATACACTAGGGAGAATTTAGCATTGCTATCTCACCTAATCTGCATGTCTTTGAACAGTGGAAGGAAAACCTCCACACATACAAATTCCATGTAGGGAGAACCCGGGATGTGAACACTGTTTCCTTACTGAGAGGCAGCAATGCTACCACTGTGCTACCGTGCTGTCCATAGAGAAGAATGTGGAACGTATAAAGGAGGAAAAAAGTGGTTAGAAATCTGGACTATAATAGGATTAAGCAATTCAGAATTAAGGAATGGTCCCTCTGCAAATGTGGATAGGAGAAGAAATAGTGGAATTAGTTAGGACAACTATAGAGGCAGTGGAGTAAAAGGTTATGATCAGATTAATATACGTTGCCCAAAGCCCATCCTATTTATAATCTCAAACTAAAATGGCCTGTTCCTACAGTCAAAAGCCACAAAGGAACTTTAAAAAAAAAAGTGAAAATAGAACAGGCTTATGCTAATGGCAGTGGAAAAGTAACATACAGTATGTAAACAAGAAGATCTGATATTCAAAAGCTGTTCAAAACCATTTGTTAGTGAGATATACACAGACACACACACTATATTCTGAACACACATTGTAATGACTAAAGAGTAGGAGAATTAAGAAGAAAGAAAAACTTCTAACTTGTCAGGCAAAGAATGGTTCAGAGCAACCATCAGGTTAGTATAAATTGAAAATCAGTGTACCCTGCCTGGGATAGGGTTACTAGGTCCTGTCCTTGGAGCAAGGCCTGGAGGTAACATTTGCTGGTGAGCACCTGGTGGTTAGACAAGCCACATAACCCAGGCATGTTCAGCCTCAAACAGTGATATGGACCATTTTGTGGATTCACCATCTGTAGTGTGAAGAGTGAGGGTTGGGTGTGAGACCAGTTTAGTAACAGATATACAGTAGGAGAGGGAAAGGACCTAAGTCACGGACCCATTTAAGAATCTGATGAAAGCTATGGACCCCCTTCCTCAGGAATATTCACATAAACACACACACACACACTTGCACGTGCATTTCTCTATGCGGCACCCTCATGCACATTGCACACACATCACTTTTTAGCCAGCCACACTTGAAAGAAATTCAATTAATCCTCACCAGCATATGAGAAGATAATCAAGCCGTGATAAACCATAGAATATGAGAATTAACACTTGCTCTTATGGAGTGGCATAAGATGACTGTCGTGCAATAAATGATGACACACGTCTAAATGGTAAACATAGGCCAACAGCAAGTCAAGAGATTCTTAGCGGTTGCCACTGTAAGCAGTGGCAGGGTGTGTTTTCTTTCATTTCTTTCAATGGGAAACCGTTGATTGGAACAAGGAGGAGGGCTGTATGGTGACCTCTGTTTTTCTCAAAAGATATTTTTCTCGCCGTTATTTTTCTTGAGCATTATTTTTCTTATGAGTATGTAACTCATGCATTAGGTTAAGGTGAGATAAATACTTGTGAGAAAAATAATATGATAAAAAAATAAAAGAAAGAGATGTAACATGTGAGAAAAATCATGTGAGAAAGTTCACGTGAGAAAAATCAACAGTACCGGGCTGTATAGTGAATATAAATGTTCATTTTTATCTGACCCTCATGGACCCCCTGAAACCCAGGGGGTCCATGGACCCCAGTTTAAGAACCCCTGACCTAGATGAACTAAACAATGGCAGGTTAGACTGGCTTTTGAAGATTGGAGGGAAGGAAATAAAAAACTTAACTGAAAAAGTTCTAGTAAATCTAATCCCTGGCTCTGTAAATATTTGTGAATTTGTTAATCATATTTTGAATATGAATAACTGTACCACAGAAGTGCCAGAAACATGCTTCATTACTCAATAGGAATTTGATACATGAAGCCGGACTACAGAATTTTTCAAAAAGGTTCACAGTAAACAATTATCTTAGAACAATCTAAAATTACATTTCAAAAAATATTAAAAGATTAATTCAGGTATAGGGAAGAAGATTAAATGATTAAATCATGTAGAAGGTTTTAAGAAAGTTTAACTTCTACTGAAAAATAACATAACATTCTCAAACTCACTTAGTCCAATTGAAGGTCACGGGGATGCTGGAAGGCAGGAGGCAACTCCAAGACAAGATATTAGTTTATCATGGAAGCTACTGTAAAACACTTTACATCTGTTTAAAACACACACATTTGTTATACTATAGTATAACATTGGGAATGGGAAATGCAGGCAAAATTGCGAAATACTACTGTTTAGTAATTCTAAATATGAAAATGGGATGAACTATGAAATAAACCAAATAAAGACATCTTTATTTGAGGCAAAATGTGAAAGATCATATTTTTATATAAATGGGACTTATGTCGTTTGTATTTTTTTAATTGTCATGATATTCACCACAGTCTTTAATGAAAATATCTTGTGTCCACGCTTTGCCATGCTTTTATGATAATCTTGTTAGAAAAAGCCTTCAGCAGTGCACTTTTAGAAAAGCAAGGACATGCAGGAACTAAAGGCGTCTGTGTATGTTATCTGTATGAAATTTACTGTGTATCATGCTGCTTTCACAAAATTAAAATCATATACTTGAGAAAAGAAAACACTTGTATTACCATTTTTATATACCAGTAAATTGTGCATTTCTAGTTTCATCCACTTTCCATCCCGAGAACCTTGGAGTGGATCCAGTTTCAGGGTCCTCAGAGTTGGGCAAGTTAATACATTCTATTGATTACACATTATGGCTTATGCCAATAGTCAGAGACTTTTGCATTTTTCAAATGAACAGTGTAGCATTATTTTTAATTGTTAAATGGCTTGGAGCACTAAAATGGCAAAAGCAAAGTGCACAACTATCAATCTGTATTACCAGTCAAACACACGCAATAATCGTGTTATGTTTCAGCCAGAGTTTGTTCCCTGTCTTAACTATTTTTCCTTTTAGTGCTGTTTGTGTTGTTTTTAAATTATTAGATTTTGTATATTTTTTATTATGATGTAGTTTTTATTGTTGTATTTAAATATTATTTAGGAGTTTTGTATTTAATATATATGTGATTCTACATTACATCCCTTATGTTTTATCGATGGTACCCCTAGAGGTGGGGCCACCCTGATCATTCAGGCGATCGTCCCTCAGAGGATCACTGAGAGCTGTGGAGTTAAAAGTATTTATTTTAAATACTGTTTGAATGTTTCTGGTTTTGTGTGCTTCAGTTTTTTATATTTTGTCTTCTAGGTTACAGAGTGGATATGTTAGTTTTGGGTCATTTTTAAGCAAACCCTCTGTTTATATTTTTGTACTTAACTTTTAAAGCTTGAGTTCCATTTTGGGATTGTATGGACATTGAAGCCTGCCTTTTGAGCTTAGGGCCATGATTCTTGAGGTGAGACCTGTTTCAAGACAGAGCAGTGAAGTCCAGGTTTAGTTTTCAGCTTTTTTTGAGGGCTGTTCACCCTGATTTGTCATTTTCTGTTGTGATATCATAGCAAGTAGTCAGCTTCAGATATATAGTACAAACCAAGACGATGGTGATGATAAGGAAGAGGAGGGTTAATAGTTCAACCCAAAATTAAGAATAAACCACAGTTGCCTATACCCATCCATTTTCTCAAGTCTTTTTCAATGCAGGTAGACACTATCCCAGTGACACAGGCTCAAAGCACAATTTATCTTTGATTTAAAGGTCAGACCATGATGGGTAAATTATGTACATTCACATAATCACACTGGTCCAGTCTATGAAAAGGAAGTTCAATATCAGAAGAAATCCACCACAAACACGGCAGAAAACCTAAAACCTAAACAGACAGTGATCAGGCACAGAATAATTCTTTTGGCAATCTATGCAAGGGCTTCCACATAAAGCTGACTATTTTTTGCTCATTTCACCCTATATGGTCAAATGTGAGTGCCTGCCTGAATAATGAGGCTTACAAAGAGCAAACTAAAATATTAGCGTGCTGGAAAAGAGAATGGGATTAACAGACTTAAATAATACAATCCAATCTAATGCATTACATAACTTTCTCAAACCTGCTTAATGCAATTGATGGTCAATCTTAAACTCACAAAGGGCCAACTTAGACATTTCTCTTACTTTAAACTGCTTATGTGTGTGGGTGTTAGAAGAAACATCATGCAAATACAGGTTGAACATACAAGCCCTGTGGACAACAACTTATGTGAAATCAAAACTCAGGAGGAGGAAAAAGGAAAGGAAAAAGTTTTCTAAAATTAAATGGCAAAATATGAAGTCTGTCAATTCCAGAAAGATCACAAAAGAAAACATTCCCACTAGGTCCTTTACCTTCTTTTTACAGGATAGATCGCCCCCATACCATTACACCCTCATAAACCTGAATATGCTAACCACATGATATAATGATCTATCTTCGAAACAACTGGAGATTGTCAAAAGAAAAAAAAATAACAAAAAAAAAGGAAATTAATAGCACAATAGCCCAAACGCACTGTGAAAATACAGTCAAAAGACTGTTAAACCTGACACACACAAAGATCCACACCAACAGACATCAGCCTCTGGGGAGCACCTGTATTGCACAAAATATAAAAATGTCAGTTTGAGTAAATAAAAAAGTTTGGGAACCTGTGTACTTTTGCTGTGTAGCATCGAGATAATGGCATCTTTTCTTTCTGCAGGCACACAGTTTCTTGAGTTTTAAAGACTTTGTGTATGTAAATTGCTTTAATAAAAATGACCTTTACAAACTATCCTTTTGAGAATTGGTTTTCATGTCTAGCAAGCTGTGTGCGGTCTTTTAGTGAAGGGGGTATGCTTGACACAGACACAAATCACGCCGTGAGCCCCCACAGGGATCCGGTTATAAAAACAAACCACTCCGCAAGTTTCTTTGTGCTAATCTTAAAAACACAGTCAGAAGGTATCCACTATGGAAGGTGCTAACAGGCAGTAATAAAAAATGATAAAGTGTAGGACTGTGAACTAGCAGTTGTGCTAGAAGTTTATGTGTGGTGTGTGGATCATGGTTAGTGTGTAGAGTTCTCCTGCATTTGTCACAGTCACATAACATTTGTTATGAATTACGAAGATTCTCATTGCGAAGTAAAAGATTAATAATGAACGTTCTGGAAGTGATAAGTGTTGTGCATGGGCAACAGAAAGAGTAGTCAAATAAATAGACTAAGGTCAAAGCCAGAAATTCAAGAAATACTTTAGAACACAATATATACTGTAAACCTGAATTCTTCTTTTTTCGGCTGCTCCTATTAGGGTTTGCCACAGCAGATAATCTTCTTCCATATCTTTCTGTCCTCTGAATCTTGTTCTGTTACACCCATCTCCTGCACGTCCTCTCTCACCACATCCATAAACCTTCTCTTAGGCTTTCCTCTTTTGCTCTTGCCTTGCAGCTCTATCCTTAGCATCCTTCTCCCAATATACTCAGCATCTCTCCTCTGCACAAGTCCAAACCAACACAATCTCACCTCTCTGACTTTGTTTCTCAACCTTCCAACCTGAGCTGATCCTCTAATGTACTCATTTCTAATTCTGTCCATTCTCATCACACCCAATGTAAATCTTTAACTCTGCCACCTCCAGCTCTGGCTCCTGCTTTCTGGTCAGTGCCACTGTCTCCAACCCATATAAGATAGCTGGTCTCACTACTGTCCTGTAGACCTTCCCTTTCACTCTTGCTGATAACTGTCTGTCACAAATCACTCCTGATACTCTTCACCACCCATTCCATCCTGCCTGCACTCTCTTTTTTACCTTTCTTCCGTTAGTCTGTACTGTTGATCCCAAGCATTTAAACGCATCCACCTTTGCCAACTCTACTCCCTGTATCCTCACCATTCCACTACCCTTCCTCTCATTCACACACATGTATTCTGTCTTGTTCCTACTGACCTTCACTCCTCTCCTCTCTAGAGCATATCTCCACCTCTCCACGGTCTCCTCAACCTGCTCCCTACTTTCACTACAGATCACAATATCATTAGCAAACATCATAGTCCACGGGGACTCCTGTCTAATCTCGTCTGTCAACCTGTCCATCACCATTGCAAATAAGAAAGGGCTCAGAGCCGATCCTTGATGTAATCCCACCTCCAACTTGAATGCATCCATCACTCCTACCGCAGACCTCACCACTGTCACACTCCCATCATACATAACCTAATCAACTCTTATGTACTTTTCTGCCACTCCCAACTTCCTCATACAATATCACAACTCCTTTCGTGGCACCCTGTCATATGCTTTCTCCAGGTCCATAAAGACTAAATGCAACTCCTTCTGGCCTTTTCTATACTTCTCCATCAACACCCTTAGAGCAAACATGGTATCAGGAAGGGCATTAGGTGTAAAATTTTGCCAGTGCAATATGCAAACTGTAAAGCTGAATAGGAGATTAATAAAAAAACTTAGAAAATGTCCTGACTAATATATTGTACTATCCCTGCCTCACCAGTAACACTCTCATTTAAATTGTTTTTATTGGACGAACACTGAAATCTGCTGCAGTGAACATTCACTTAACAACATATTGTTGACACAGCAAAACACAGCGCTGGCCACTAGAAAGGGATTTTTTTAAAAATGTCAAATTTAACCCAAAACAAAGCAGAACTAAGTAATGTGAAAAACCGAAACCAATAAATAATTTTCATGATAACAAAATAAAGTGCAAATTAAAAATAAAGCATAAAAATTATTTCCTAAGAGTCCAAAACATTGAAATTATACCATCTTTCCTTCACCATAAGAAGCTCAGGGAACAGTTTTATTGCTGAATGTCCTGTGATATGACTGTAATCAATTTATCTTCTAAAAATAATAGCTGTTAGATCATTAGTTCATAAAATTACACTGTAAATGAGGAAGTAGTGCTGCTAAAATTTTAAGTACTATTTCTTTACCAGTTTTAATAATTCAGTACCATAACCCGTCTCACAGAAGCCTCTCTGTTCCACCGCACAACTGCTCAGCTCCTTGTCTAGCCACAGTCCACAGTTGTAATCTTGCTAATAAACAACCGAGTGCAATGTGCATGAAAACTACAATCATCTTCCTGTACCAAAATTAATGAAATAGTGGTCTTCTACCATTTTAAAAGTTGAGTTTTTAGTAGATTTCAGCAATAGTTTACTCTGTAGCCCTTTGAGGGAGCCACTTATATCTATTCTGCCAGTGGATGGAAAGAGAAAGAACAAGAGTCTTTGGGACAAGAAGATAAACCATAGTTTAAATTTGGGATTAGGTTAGAACTGGGAAATCAGAAATTGAAATGTTTGAGCTAAAACATGGCACAAAAATGAATAAAAAAACCACAGCAAATGATTGGAGGCTACTACAAAAAGAAGCTAATGCAAACATTAGAGTATCCATCAATATTGGACAACCTGGAAGTGCACGATGCCAACCTTTATACCATCACAACTATGAAATGTACTTTTGGTTGTCTTAATATATTAAATCAGTTAGCAGACATACAAATAATCCACAAAGTGGGGGCACCTATAGAAAACAAAATGACACTACACAGAAACAAAAAACAGGATATGAGCCAAGAAGCACTGTCAAAAAGAAACTGAAATTAAAAACTGAATTCTCTGCAACATAAAACCCTAAATGGATAAAAAAGATACGGAAAATAGCCAAAGAGAAGAACAGAAAAAAAAACTGCACACGATGAAACAATGCCTGACTTTAACGCTGTGACATCTGTAAACTGAAGTATGCAGCAGGACTGGGAAAAAGTCATCTTCCATTAGCGGGGTCAGGCATGTACCTCTGCGCTGCTGGCAGGTGTGACATCAGATTGTCCACTCCAGAGCTGCCTGCTTTTTTGTTCTTGCTGTTTTCTATGGTGTAAGTAGCCTCCAGGGATGTTCCAGCTCTTAGGAAGGATTTGGGGTGGACTAGACAACCTGTTAAAGCATGATGAATATGACAAATTAAGAAAGACAGCACTTAAACACAGAACAAAAGGCTTAATAAATTCCAGATAGGTTTTTATTGCACAAAGTGTATTATTTTAAGGAGAAAGAGGTAAAGAGGTCGGCACTGACAAGATATTTATACAGTATATCAACAGAGCTGTCACCATGTTTAACAAAGTCACTAATGCTATATTTTGTTGGAGACAGTAGTGATGACCAACTTCCAAATGTGAAATAACTGCTAACATGAATTTTTGTGACCTAATTCTTATTGAAGATGATTACGAGCAATACATTTTTTGTATAACAATGTGACTTTTAGAACAAAAAAGAACATTGCAGCTTGACACATTCACAGATGGAATATTCACATGTAACTGTCACACCACCTGGCCCAAGGACACTGGTGACTGGATGCTAGGGACTCGTAAAAGAAAACATTAGGAGCCAATAGTTTTGATTTAGGTGCTAAATAATAAAATGTGTGAAATATTAATCTTTCAATCTCTTTCCCTTGCTGTATGTGTGACTAATTCTTTTCCTTCTCCTGTGCTTTAAGTATATCCTTCCTTTGTGCTTTTGTGTCCATCTTGATGATTTGGGTAATTGAATGTCATTCTAATTTTCAAACTATGTACTGACATTAAGAACCATGTGTTTTACTCAGGCTCCAAGCCTGGGTCACTGACCATTAGAATGTTCGAGTCAGAAGGCCATCCAGTGTTATTTGGTCTTCCTTTCCTCTTGTTTGAAGTGAGCCAGCGTTTGACACAGGGCTCAGGATCAAACTGTTCAAGTGATGGGCCTTTTGTGTTGATCCTGACTTATTTTTCAGAGGACGAGACATTGAGCAAGTTTAGCACTTTTGATTTTATTCTGTTCTGTGTTAAAAGCAACATTCACATTAACCTGCTGAAACAGGCAGAACATGTATGATCTCAACAAGATGTTGAAAATTGTGGAAATCTGTGAAACAAGGCTCTTTTGTCAGTAACACCTGCCACAAACTGCTATAAGACTTGTCTGAGAATTGGTCCTTAATCAGAATTTTTACCAATCTTCATTCCGTTTGTACAGCCCTTACATCACATGCATTCTTCAACAAGATTTCTTGATGCCAGTTTATAAAAGTGTCAATCTCATTTTCTCCAAAAGTAGTTCATCTAGCCATGAATCATGATAGAAGACTGAGAAGCAACAAATGATTGCAAACTCTTGTGAGCGTCCTTCCTGTGTATTATCCTTCATATTTTCAAACTGGCATTCCAGTTCCTTGACTGTAACCTCCACTGTTTTCTCAACATGAAATTGAAGGTTATCTCTCAGGTTGTTGAGAATTGTGCCTTTGAGTTGAACATACTGAAAGGTGATGCCTGTATCGGTATTATTCACTGACTTTCCCCACTTTTTGGTTTTCACTCTGTCTGTGCTTTGCGTATTATCCCGGGGCATCACATTTTTATGCTGAGCAGGTGATTCCAGCCTATTGTGCTGCAGAGACTCCAGCAACTTTGCATTCCTTAGTGGTCTTTCTGACATGATCTTGATTGTGAGAACACAACTGTCAATAGTTGCTACAGCTTGAGGCACAATCAAAGAATTCTTCTGAAATGTAACACTTAACTTTGAAATTTCCACAAACAAGTCATGAAGAACAAGTTATCACACATTGAAGGTTTGGGGCAGTCACCCGTATAATTTCCCTTGCTGCAAAAGGCTTTAAAATAGAGTACAATGTGTACTGGTTTAAGAATGGAGGGTAAGGGTTTTTATAGCTGGTTCACAGGAAGTGAAGTCCTCGGGGCCGGGACAGGAAGTGACGTCCTAGGGGCCGGGACAGGAAGTGACGTTCTTGAGACCAGGACAGGAAGGATTTCTCATGTTTGGTTTGTGGAGAGAAAAGAGAGAGGTTCAGTGTACCCCACCTGGCCTGGCATGGAATTGTTGTTTCCTGGTCCCTTTGGTTGACTCCCAAGCACATGTGTGTGACAACACATACAGTCTCGGAACCAAACATATGTGTCCTTCTTGTCCAAGTAAGAGAGTGTCAGATGGAGGGTGGTGGCTATAGCATCATCCTTTGAACGGTTTTGGTGGTATGCGAATTGGAGGGGAACAAGTAAAAGGGCAAGCAGGGTCTTAATGTGCCTCATGACATACCTCTCAAAACACTTCAGGATGAAGGGTGTGAGTGCCAAAGGATGATATTCATTGAGACAGGACACTGAGGACTTCTTCGGCACAGGTAGTAGTCTTGAAGCACGTTGGAACAATGGCAGTACTCGATGAGATGTTGAAGATGCTGGTAAAAACTACTGCCAACTGGTGTGCACATTCTCTGAGCATCCTCCCAGGGATATTGTATGGTTCATCAACTTTCCATGGGTTGACTTTGCATAGGGTTTTCATCATGTCAGCTGCAGTCAGACACAGTAATTGGTCGCTGGGGGTCTTCCTAACTACCTTATTGTTCTGCGCCTCAAACCCCGTGCAGAAGTTGTTCAGCGCATATGGAAGAGAGGCATCACTGTTACAGGCTGGTGGTGTCATCCTGTAGATAGTAATAGCCTGGATGCCCTGCCACATGCACCATGCATCACCACTGTCATGGAAGTGGATGCAGATTCTTTGGCTGTGAGCACTTTGCTACTGTGATGGCCCAGGATAGTTTAACTCTCACTGTTTTCATGGCTGCTTTGTCATCGGCTCTAAAAGCAGAGTCCTGGGCCCTTAGTAGCACAGTAATCCATGTCTTCTGGTTAGGGTGTTTGATGATGAAGTTGGAGACAGTAACATCATCAATGTACTTGCTGATGTAGGTGTTCACTGGTCCTGTGTACTCCTCCACGCTGGTGCAGTCGCCATTGGTTGCAGCTTCTCTGAACATGTCCCAGGAAGTGTGGTCAAAACAGTCTTGAAGAGCAGAAATGGATCATTTCACAAGTGGTCCGTAATTAACATAACAAAGAGGTGGTCAGAACAGCCCAGGTGAGGGTGAAGCTCCACCTGATATGCATCAGGAATGTTTGTGTAAACAATATCCAGCACATTCGCCCCTCTGGTTGCAAAGTCCACACCGTGATGGAATTTAGGGAGCACTGACTTGATATTTGTATGGTTGAAATCTCCAGAGACAACAAACAGAGCATACTGCAGTTCACTGATAGCACCATATAGTCCACAGAGTGCTTCCATAGTGTTTATACAGAAGAGAATGCAAACTATGACTATAAACACAGCAGTGAATTCCTGCGGTAAATAAAGAGGTCTGCATCTAAAATAAAAAACTCCACCAGCAGTCAGCAGTAACTAGACACTAGCACTGAGTTCTTGTACCGCTCCATGCTGATCTAAACACAAACATCGTCACTTCAAGCCTTACTGCAAGGAGCAGCATTTCTGTTGGCACAAAACATAGCTCGACTGTCCGCTGAATTGCAGCACCCAGAATGTTGTCGCAAAACCAAGTCTCTGTGAAAACAAAGATGAAGCAGTCTGTAAACTCACGCTGGGTCTGCCAAAGTTGGAAGAAGTCCAGTGTCCAAGGAGCAGACATTTGAGAGTACAATAGACGGGACAGCTAGCTGGCTACAGCTTGCTATTAGCCTTGCATGGACTCCCACCTGCTTTCTGTGCTTCTGTGTCCTCACACACCACTTTTGTGTGTCCCTCCTCCGGCCATCAGTATCAGGTCATGCTGAATACTAATGGCCTGGTCCTTGCAGCAGTACTAAGTCATGTAGCTTCTCCAGCAGATCGTCCTTTGGGCTGTATTTTGGGCAGCAAAAGTGTCTGGTGAAGGCCGACATAAACACGAAGGTCAGGCTAAAAGACAAAAACAGTACAAAATAGCATCATTTTGAGTCCAGAGGAACTGCTGTGAGCTACTGCTGCACTGCCAATCTAAAATAACAGTAAATAAAATAAAACTTGAATAGCATCTTTATACTATGTTGTACAAATGATTGCCATCATCGTAAGCTGCAAATGTCATACATGGAAGGACAAATAATGGAAACAATGTGAAAAAGAAGATTAACTTTGGAGTAACTAATTCACAATTTCAAATACAGTTGCGGAGGTGAATCATATTAGGTCGATTGCCAATTAGTAATACATGTCAGCTATAAAAGAAGTCTGACAATTAGCACTTTGATGTGTGAGTTTTCAAAGTAATAGGAGGCAACTAATAGAATTTCAAAGAGGCCAAAATTAGTCGGTGTCCATACTGCATGAGGACTGGTCACAGAAACTGCAAAATTATTTCAAGTGTCAAGGGAAACATCGTCATAAATAATGATAGCATATGCCAAACATAGTCAAAATGCATCAACAAAGAGAAATAGGAGTCACAAATCAAGGTTCAATGATGGGGATAAGCAGACATTTCATAGAACTCTTGATAAATGCCACAAAAGTACAGTTTAAAAAATGACTACAGACTCAATTCAGCACTTCTGTGATACAATCTTCACAAAAAAAACATTCATCATGAGCTTCAAATTTAGGAATTCATAGCAGGGCTGCTTTTCAGAAATGACTTGTATCCAAGATCAATACCCAAAGACTGTTAACCTGGTGCAAGGAGCACAAATACTGGACCTCTGAGCAAGGGTGAAAAGTAACATTGTCTGAGCCAAATTTTACCTTTTTCCTACATCTGAATGAGTTCACATTTGGAAAAAAAAACAAAGATGCCTTTAGATAGATAGATAGATAGATAGATAGATAGATACTTTATTAATTCCAAGGTGAAATTCATAATTCACATTACAGTGAACCCTCGTTTATCACGGTTAATCCGCTCCAGACTCTACCGTGATAAATGAATTTTCGCGAAGTAGAATTCTTTATTTATAAATCGAATATTTTCGCAGTTAGAGTATAGAAAACCTGTTTACGACCTTCTAAAGGCGTTTTTTAACATTGTTAGAGCCCTCTATACATGAAATAACACCCTTTAGTCACCATTACACTCATATTACCCAATATATTAGACAAAATAACAGAAAATAAGACATATTAGACGTTACAAATATCATATTACTAGGCTCACTCGCCTTTTAAGGCGACCGACTTTTATCCTCAATTTTTGTGCGCTCCATGTGTACATCAGGCATGTAAGTGTAGGGAATGAGAACATCAAAGTGCCCATTCACCCGAAAACCTAAGTTTTTTTTTATCCCCTCAAGTGCCTGTCCAAAGTCATACAATGTCAGCCCGAATCTGTACCACTAAAGACGGAGTTTCATGCACTAAATAAGCTATAGATGAGAATAAGCAAGCACCATCTCCTCTGATATTTACTACGCGGTGAGGCATTTGTACTCCATCAACATTAATTATTTCCAGAGACATAATTCTGTCCATTTTTCCAGCGCATCGCGCACAAAAGCAAGGGAACGATGAGAGCACCAGAACTCTGCTCACATCGCGTCGCTTCGCACCTCAAGCCGCAAGTAGTAAGTCTGTAATAAGCGGAATACCGCTACGCTTTGCACTCACGGGACGGAAGGACAATCCCGAATGCTTTTATATAGTAGATTATTGTACTGTACATTTAATTGCACACAACCACTAACCTATGAAGGCACGACCTCAGTAGGAGAGTCTTCAGAAGTGGTGCAGTATCTTCAGCAGGTGCGTTGTTGTCTTCTTCCGCTAAAGGAGTACTAGGAGTAGGCAGTGGGTGTCTGGGTGCGCGTCTGAAGAACATCTTGATAGGCAGTTGCTGGCGCTATCTTTTCATATGCGTGAGGAGGCTTTTGTAGGGTATTGCCATCTTTAATCATATCCAAGAGTTTCACCTTCTTCTGGATAGTAAGCATCTTCCTCCGCCGCTTAGTTTTATTGTCAGAAGGCTTAGAAAAAGCAGCACGTTTAGGAGCCATCGTAGGGCTTAGATAAAAGTTCTCAGAAAGCGCATGCGTAGTGACGTAAGCGTGTATGAGAAAAAAATCGCGATAGAGTGAAGCCGTGAAAGTCGAAGCGTGATATAGCAAGGGATCACTGTAGTCATTTAAGCCACAATATCTGCTGCCACCAGTTAAACATGGTGGTACATTTGTTAATCATATGGACAACTATCTCTTAGGAGTCATTAGTTCCAATGATTGCTCTGCATGATCATTTATGAAATCAGATACACCCTCTATTACAAACACTGTTACCAATTCCAGAATAAAAATGACCCCATACACACTACTAATCCTGTTAAACATGGTTTCATAAATTCCAAAATGAATTCATACCCCTTTCACGACCTTCACATTCACCAGATTTAAATACCATTGAACCTGTGTGAGATGTTCTGGAGTAGAGAGTCCAAAGTAGATTTTGACAACCTTCATCCTTCAAAGAATATGAGGCTTTTCTACTTGTAGAATGTTGTAGTATCCCCCTACACATAGTTTAGGACCTGTAAGGCAGAATTTTCAAAATTGATTAGAACTATTCTAAAGACAAATGATGTCCCTTCCTGTGAAAATACCATCACTGCTACTATTCCTCATCATGTTTTTTTAGTGTGATATATTGTTAAATGTTTCCATAATTTTGTCCATCCATCCATCCATCCATTTTCCAACCCGCTGAATCCGAACACAGGGTCACGGGGGACTGCTGGAGCCAATCCCAGCCAACACAGGGCAAAAGGCAGGAACCACCCACATATATTATAAAATTAAAAGCACTATGGCTATAAAAGTGGATGTGACTATGTACGACATCGCCACTAAAGTCTTTTTCTCATATGATGTGATAATTTGAAACAATTTTCATGTTTGACATTTACCATGACTGCAAGTGTAATCCAGTTCCAGTGATTACTTTCACATTCAAGATAGTCTTAAAGTTTATTGTGAATGAAATTGCTGATCAAGTCGATTCTTTGAGAGACAGGAAGGCTTAACTCCCCGCAAAAAGTGGGGCGTAACAGCAATAATAACAAATTCGGGAGCTGGGAGAAGGCAAAGCATTCCAGTGGGGCTTTGTTATACAATAATGTGGAATGCATTCAACACAATGTGTTGCCGTAGAGCTATTAATACCGTAGAAGTGGCACTGTCCTTTATTTCTCACGAGGCTCATCTGCCACCAGATGTAAGACATAAAAGAATGTGAAATGTACAAGCTTGTAGAGTGAAGAGCCGACACCGCAGCACAGCACGGCACAGCTCAGCTCGGAGGGGACTAGGAGCTGCTGCCGGGTGCAGCTCTAATCAGATTCCTCAACAGTGTGTTTTATAATTATGTTAATGATGGGTAAGCTTCCTATCTCTTTAATTAGCAGCAGCTGACTTTGACTAATTAGCAACTAGTACTTCCTCCCAGGAGTGGATTATTATAGACACAAGGGAATTGCTATGTGTGGAAGCCTGTGCCAGTTGCAGAGCAGTGCAGTGCATTAAATATAATTTAGAGAATTTATTAAAAAAAGAAAAAAGATGTACTGTAGTTTGTAGACTCCATGTCATACATCATGGAAGCTCTACAACTAATCATTTGCTGTGATCATCCAGTGAAATATTACTGCAGCAATGAGAAAGTGGAGCACAACCATGTACCATTGCCAAGACTTTATTTATTTGTAGCATTTATTTGTTGATCTTAAAGAGTTTTGGTCACTTTGATGTGGAAGTGAGTATATATACCAGATGGCCATTGCAGAATAATAAAAGCAAATAGCAGTCAAAAAAGAGTGGGCAGTGGGCCGGGGCTGACTATTCTGCTGCTGTGGCTGAATTTTTCTTTTTTCCTGAGAGATTATGTTCATTATTTTTATGTGTGCGTGGAAGCATTCTAAACAAACATATGCAACGATAAAGGTGTTTTTTTAAACATTTTTGCAGAATTTGGGAGAGACACGCGTAAACGTTTAGTGGTCTAGGTGGCGCAGTGGTTGTGCCGCTGCTATGCAGAAAGGAGGTTGAGGGTTTGCTTTCTGGGTCCTCCATCTGTGGAAAGCACTTTAAATAGTGAGAAAAGTGCTATATAAATGTAAAGAATTAGAATTACTATTATAACATAAATGTACCTTACAGTATGTGTGCTTTGTAGTTTGCTGTCGTACTTATTTTGATATTTTCTTTCCATCTATCTATCTATCTATCTATCTGTCTGTCTATCTGTTCATTTTTTTTAATTTTTATTCCAGTGGTGTCACTCAGTGGAATCATGTCTTCCACACACATGTCAATGGAGGGCTGAATCTCTGACCATGAATTGCATAATTGCATAAATCCTAGAGAAGAGAGTACACAGTATAGCCCCTCCATTATTATTGAATGAGACACTGTGGATTTCTCACTTCTTAGTTTTACTTAAAGCAAGCCTGACACTAATGGGAGTGTAAAGTACAGTACTCTGCAGCAGTATTGGTTCCAGATACACTAAAGGCCCCTGTTGAGTAAAGCCAAAACCACACCACAGTGGGAAATGAAGTGATCTCAAAGAGTAACCCATTGGAGTAATATGAACAAGAAATTATTAAATGTGTCACAATATACTAATAGAGAATGAGGAGTGTGTGGGGCCAAAAAGGCCTCTTGCATACTGGACCAGAGCTTGTACAGTATGTGCTGACCCTTCTTAGTTTGTGTGTTTCCCAGTGTTGGCTACTCTGTAATCAAAAACTGCTTCCTCTTAGATTTAAATTTGTCCAACTTTTCCAGTTGGTTCTCTATGTGCTCAGTTTAGTGATACTTTGAAGGAGAACCTCTTGTAGTACTATCAGTCTATGTAGTCATGAAGTACAGTCAGTAATTCTAAGGCTGGAGGAAATGTGAGTCTGCTGTTGTTGCCAGCCACTGCCACATACCAGTGATACAGAGTGCTATAACCTGTCTCTTACCAAGTATTGGTTCACTCGGGCATGCACAGATATAGTTTAGTGAGTTCAAAAGAAGGGTGTGTATAAATCATCAGCTATGGGGAACAGGATCACTTTTGATCAGTGAACCAATATAAAATATTGATTGTTAGCCACAGTTGGCAAATACAGTACTATAAGTATAGTAATTTGAAGGTGAAATATAAATAAAGACAACCTGTGGGCAGTAAGTTTTGGAAACTGCAGTAGATTCCTACCTGTTCTTAACCTTCATGTACTGTTAAGTTTAATTTTGGAATAAACAGTGTGAGGAAATTCAAGTTTGCATTTGGATTTGATTTGTTTTTAAAACAAAGAAGGGATTTGGTAAAACACATACTTGTATGGGTGGCACGGTGGCGCAGTGGGTATCGTTGCTGCCTCGCAGTTAGGAGACCCGGGTTCGCTTCCTGGGTCCTCCCTGCATAGAGTTTGCATGTTCTCCCCGTGTCCGCATGGGTTTCCTCCAGGTACTCCGGTTTCATCCCACAGTCCAAAGACATGCAGGTTAGGTGCATTGGCGATTCTAAATTGTCCCTAGTGTGTGCTTGGTGTGTGTGCGTGCCCTGTGGATGCGGTGGGCTGGCGCCCTGCCCGGGGTTTGTTTCCTGCCTTGAGCTGGGATTGGCTCCAGCAGACCCCTGTGTAGTTAGAATATCGCGGGTTGGATAATGGATGGATGGACATACCTGTGTATGACTAAGTTATTGATATCAGAAGGTATTGCATTCAAAGGTCGAGGAAACCACACTGTGACCAAGCACTCTGCTACAGATACGACTGTATGGCAATAGTCTGGTGCGCTGCTTTCTGGTTTTCCAGCAGGAACTTGAAAAATATAAAAAAATACCACATACTGTCCAGATACCTTTCCTCAATTCAAAGATGTACTTTATGGTCATCATTTTGGTAGCACTGAAGTTGTCCGTGTAGATAAGGCCAATATCACATTGCACAACTGCTGTTAGTAGGGGATGTCACACTTGCTGCTCTCTCTCTGGAAGTTGTCAGAATACGTGTCTAGAAATTATACAGTTTGTCAAATTGGGTAACTATTTTCCAGTAAATTGTAATATTTTCAAAGTATCATTGCCACTTTTTCTGACAGTCAATATCTTGCCATCTGATGGAGCTGATGCCCATGTGAAGACTTCACAGAAGTGGTGAGTTTAGCTACAGTCTTGACCTTTTTTATTATTTTTTTACATTCTGTCATAATACGTAATACATGCAACTCAGACAGGTTCACCATAGCTATGTTTCTTATCTTTTATAGTTACATTATATGAATAATAATATATTTTATTTATATTGTTCTTCCAGTTAAGCACTCATTGGTTTACAGCTCTGACATGCACACAGGCCCACCCTCTCCACTTAAGACAAAATCAAACCTGTCCTAGACTGGTTGGATTGTGTGGATGTGTACCTCAAACTACATGAGTAGCAGTCATGGAAATGTGCCGTACCTGTGTCCAACTTGCTAAGATTATGTAAATAACAATCTGCGACTAAAAATCAAAGTGACAGGGCCTTTAGATCAAGGCTTTGCATGCCTTTCCACAGAATGTTTTCCATCTCTGCTTCCAGTAAACATGCGCAATGTGTCCAAAGTGCTTTATTAAAGAAGGTGTATAATGTGGTGATCATTCCATTTCCCTGTTACCAGTAACTCTAGTTTAAGACATTTTTGACTAGACCTTGCATATCATTCATTTTCTAGAAATTTATGGAAAACATTACCATTGAAAACTTCAATTTGTACCATAACCATATCCAAAAAGACTTTATTGTAATATTGTTGTTGCTGTATTGTACAGCATAGTAAAATTGGAGGTATTATTAACTGGATACATTTACTGTACTTACTTATGTATTTATCATGAATATATTATTAACCAAGAGTCAGGACTTAGAAGTTTCTTAAGACCACACGCATGTTCTTTTTAATATCTGTCAGAATAAGACATTTTACTTATTATGCCTTTAAATATCTGAATGATTTGGTTCCCTCTGGGATATCTGTAGTACCGTAGTCTCTCAGGAAGCGTTCTGGTTTTTTGAAAGAAGAGTAGCAAACTTTCTCCTTCTCCATTCTTTTGCTTTCCTATGCCTAGGAAATGGTGGGCTGTGAAGTAGCGTGACCAGTAAATAAGAACCCTTTTGTCTTTATAACACTCTTGGGTTGCGTCATATTCTTTCAGGTTCGACCTGCCCATCTTGGATGCATCATGGGGTATGAACTTCCAGTGCCTACTTGCAAAGAGTAGAGAACGGGACCAAAGGTATCTGAAGTTGTTATTCCCCCCAACCCCCACTTCCTCAGGGGTCTTTTGACCTAAGTAGAAAAACAGACAAAAAGAGACTTGACATTACAAATGCTGTATATAATAATTCCATATGTGATAACCCCGTTGAATACCAGGTAAATGAGCGTTGTGGGAAAATAAAACCTCAAGAAAACACCAGTGCAGCCTGTAGTATTACCATTGTCCTGAAATCTGTTCATCAGGTCTTCTGATTACAGAGTGAGCTTTTGAGGGTGTTGTATGTCCCAGCAGGCATGGATGGCAGGCTGATGGCAAAAGCTCTGCGTAGCAGAACCAGGCATGTGATTAACCATGCAACTACAAACACCGTCCCCTGTATGCCTTTTAAATTGGTGTCTGTCAATTCAATGGCTGATACACACTGTTAACAGTTTGTTTCAATAAGCTCCTTATTACAACCTGAGCTAGCTTGAGCTCTTATATAATATAAGGACCACAGTGGACTTGTGCTGGATCGTATCTTACTATGACAGATCAATAAGTTATACCCTACAATATTGTTTTAGCTTCAGGTTACATTTCTTCCAGTCGTTTGACTCTGTTAGTTCGAGGACATGCTTAGCCATTTTTCACTTTTTTCCATTGTACTCTCATACTTTGGGATTTTGTCTGTATGAAAAGTTTACTCTCTCTGAGCATTGCAACATTTCTGTCATTTTGCACTGTGAGATTTCTGGAGTACTGAAAATCCCAGATGGCAATTAATGAAAGCAATCTCTGGCAAAGTGTGTGATAAATGTCGTTAACTTGCTGCTTTCTTTGTGCAGAGGGAATTACCAGAAACCTCTTAAAGAATATAATATATACTCTCGTTTAGTGCAGGCAGGATAAATCAATCTTTTTCACAGCATCATTCAATTTATTGAAATGCTCACGTATATGTGTTGATTGTATTTTTCCTCACACCAGTCACTGGGGTGTATCACTTTCTTCATAATGTCTTGCCATGCCACTCAGTGGAGTTTATTCTTTTCATGTTGCATTGATCATTATAGCAGTTTATGAGCTGTGAGCAAAGCATATGGTTTTATAAGATTTTTCAGTGGTTCTGGTCTTACTATGCTGTTTTAGTTGAATACTTAACAGCCTCTCTGATATATTTCTGTAGAGCTGCTGAGGTAGTTGACAGCATTTGATGTTACACTGCATAAACTGACAAAGAGTCTCATTTGGCTTTCTAATTTCTGCTAGCTTAGAAATGCCTAAGCAACTTAAAATATCACAAAGCACCAAACTGAGGGGGTTAAATACCTCTTCAGACTTTACAGTTACATCAGGGCCAGTATCTGTCTGGGTTACTCCCATTTTAAATATCACATAATTTTGTATTTCCAACTTGTCAGAAATTTGTCATTAATTCATTTTTTTTATGTTTTCTTCTGTTCCAATGATATTATTTTTTGTTTGTTGATTTTTATCATCATTTCAGTTTCTGTTTTGTGTATTTGTTTTTAGATTTCAAGTGGGCCACTACTGTAAGTGTTCAATTGCTGTTAGACATTAGAACAATCTAGACAAGAACAGGCCATTTATCCCAAAATGCTCACCAGTCCTAACCACTTAATTCTTCAAAAAAACATCAAGTTGAGTTTTGAAAATCCCTAAAGTCTTACCGTCTACCATGCTACTTGATAGCTTATTCCAAGTGTCTGTGCTTCTCTGTATAAAGAAAAACTTCCTAATGTTTGTGTGAAATTTACCCTTAACAAGTTTCCAGCTGTGTCACCATGTTCTTGATGAACTCATTTTAAAATACAAGTCTCGATCCACTGTACTAATTCCCTTCATAATTTTAAACATTTCAATCATGTCACCTCAAAAGGCTCAGCTTTTTTAATCTTTCTTCATAATTCATCCCCTTTAGCCCTGGAATCAGCCTGGTTGCTCTTCTCTGGCTCTTTTCTAGTGCTGCTATGTCAAGGGTAAATATTATCTGGTCCAGGTAATTTGCTTGATTTCAGCCTATTTAATCTGAGCAGTACTTCTACAATTTCTAAATCACTCAGAAGCTCCTAAGTAGTCCCATTTACCACTGGGAGGTTATCTTCACTTGCAAAGATCACAAAAAAATGCAAGTGAAGATCTTCCACTATTTCACTGTCTGTATCTTTTAATCCCCCTTTACTATTTCTGATGCACTTCACCTCCTCCTTGACTGTTCTTTTACTACTAAAATACAGAAAGGATCTCTTAGGGTCATCTTTCGCCTTAACTGCTATATTCCTCTCCAACTGCCTTTTAGTCTTCCTGATATCCTTCTTAATGATTGTCCTCATGTTATCATATGCCGTACAATTCACTTTGGAGTTATTAGTCTTATATGCTTTATACAGCTTTTTTCATTTTCAGCTTGTTTTAAATTCTTTATTATCCCACTGTGGAGTTTTTTAAAATTTCCTATTAATTCCAAATGTAGGTATGTATCTGTCCTGCATTACATGTAAAACATTTTTAAACCTGTTCCACTGCCCGGTCTATCCTTCTTAGACTTTGCCACATCTGTTTAAAATTTGCCCTACCAAAGTTAAACTTAGCAGGTTTAGTTTTTTCATCAGTACTCTTACAAAACACTGAGAATTGTATTATTTAATGGTCACTTGACCCTAGCGGTTTAATCACCTCCAACTGTCAATTCTATCCGGATTATTACAAAAATGAAATCCAGACAGGCTTCACCCCACATTAAAACAGTCAATGATTACCTCTAAAAGCTCAGTTAATATTAGGATAGTTAAAGACCCCATGACTATAATATTAACCTGCAAGTTTGCCTTTTTAAAATTACTGAAACGTGTTGCATGATGAAATTACTGTCTACATTGGGTGGTTTATAACATACTCCTAAAATAAGGCCTGTTTTCCTAATGCTTTCCAGGCGAAGCCACATCTCCTCACTAAGCTGGTATTTCATCATCCAATTGAAGAAGACTTGCATTTAAATTCTGTTTGACATAAACAGCAACCCTGTCTCCTTTTCTGTTCTGTCTACCCTTCCTACAAAATGTGTATCCCTCTACTGTATGTTATACTCATGCCCATCTTTGTTATTTAGCCAGGTTTCAGCTGTTGCTGTAATATCATAATTATGCTCTGCTACCTAAAACTCCAACTCCCTTGCCTTATTTTTGATAGTCCTAGCATTAAGGCAAGCTATTTTTATTGTTATTTCCTTAACTTTTAAACAGTGGGTTAGAATTTAAATTACTATATATTTTTATTTTTAGACTATTGTTTGTTTCTCCATGTATAGTTTTAAACTTGGCCTTCCCTAAACTCCCTGCCCCCTCATTTCCTAGTTTAAACAATCCTTGACTAAACTACTCATATGCCTTCCCCAAAACATTCATACATTCCCTCAATTCATCAGTCCTCTCCAGTTTCTTACTAGTCTTTCTGCATTTGTTACATTCACTTCCAGTACACTGAATGTTCTTCATTGTATGTTTATTCTGGGAATGCATTTTTATTTTTTCATTCTTTTCATTTTATGTTTTGTCTGTGAATGCATTTTATTTTTCCACTGTTTGCTTTCCCTCCTGCATGAATCCTGCTGCTCTTCCTTATTGCCTGCCAGCATTCTCCTGTCATTTACTTCAGTTGTTTCATTTTTGTTACACTTTTTGGTGCCTTTTGTGTCACTTATTTCATTTCAGTATACAGATTCTGTGTTTGCAGCCTAGTGCCAATTTCTTTCAGGTGAATTCCCAGGTATTTGCATACCTGCACCATTTGAACATCTTCTGTTTGGTTGGAGACAGGAGTCAAGACAGCTTGAAGTTCACCGCCATCTGCTTCTGTGTGATAACGTTGAGCCGTATGTGGTTCAACCTGGATTGCTTACTAAAGTCATTCGCCAGGTCTCTGTATTCTTCCACTTGTCTGTTAATTACGTGGAATATTAGAGCAGACTCAGGCATGTCTCACAATTGCACATGAAATCGAATGCCTACGGAATGAACAGGAACAGAGTTGAACAGTCTCCTGGGTGGCTGGGGTAGTACTGCCCTCTGTTATTTTTTAATTATTGTGAGCAGTGCCGCAGCTGGCTAAAGTGGGGCTGTAAGCAGAATCTTCTTGAACCCTGAATCCACTGTTGTACATTAGTATTTCTTATAACAACTTTAATTTGAACAAAAATAGACAAAGAAGCAAACATCACAAACTTAACTATAATTTTTAACATCAAATAGAAATACATTTTTTTAAATAATCAAAACTTGAAAGTCAATGTTTAGGGTATTCTTCAATCTCTTTGTTTCATATCACAACAGCACACGTTTACATTTTCTGAAGGCAAAGACATTCTAGTTCATCACATGACAACATCTGTACAAGGTCTGAGTTGATGCTGATGATAGCCAAGCTGCTTGTACATTCTTGTGCCACAGATGACCTCAGGTATGTCGTATGATGAGCTTAGATTTTAAAAAAGTAGTCATTGGGAAGGTTGCTGCAATCCAGACGGCAACTCATAGATTTTGACTTCAATAATATTTAATGGCAATGGTTTACCAATTGATTTGTCTTTACAAATGAAGGCCTAATTAATGTTATTTCGTTACTTGATATAGCCAAGAGAATTTCTGTTGGCATGTAATACAACAACAGCAAAAACAATTCTAACACTACTACTATCAGCTGTGACAGACAGAGGGCGCTATTGTCCTCCTGAACCCTCAGACTATACGCCAGACACCAGATAAAAGTCCAAAATAATGACTTTTTATTAATACAAAGTGCACAAAGCATCCTCCTCTCCACAGTACTCGTAAATTCCACAATACTCAATCACAATAAACCAATTCCAACACTCCCAGACGCGTTGCCACCCTTCCACCCAGCTCAGCTCAACGCTCTGGTGTTTTCCCCAGTCCTTTATAGTCCCTGACCCGGAAGTGTTTCACATCCTTCAGTCCATGTGACTCCTTATCACTTCCAGGTCAGATAAGAAGTCCTCCGCATTTTAAGACGGAGAAGCTTCTTTCTGTGGCACCCCTGCAAAAGAACCACCTCTTTCAACCCTCACAAACATATGCAGTTTTTAATATCTGGAAAAAAATTGGAATTAACTTGCTTAGAGATCTTTATATAGACAACGTCTTTGCATCCTATGAACAATTACATTCCAAATTTAACATTCCAGCTACAAATTTCTTTCACTATCTTCAAATCAGGAACTTTGTTAAACAGAACCTTCCAGATTTTCCTCATCTTGCACCCTCATCCACGCTGGAAAAATTATTGCTCAATTTCAAGGAGTTAGACTCCATCTCTACAATATATAAAATCCTTTTACAATCCCTTCCTTTCAAAGATCCAAGAGGACACTGGGAAAATGACCTCTCAATTAATATATCAGAAAAGGAGTGGAAAGTAGCAATGCAGAGAATTCACTCAAGCTCCATATGCGCAAAGCATACAATTATACAACTCAAAATTATATATCGAGCACATCTGTCTCGACTAAAACTCTCCAAAATGTTTCCAGGGCATGATCCAACCTGCGAACGTTGCAACCAAGCCCCAGCCTCACTAGGTCACATGTTCTGGGCCTGCTCCAAATTAACATTATTCTGGACAAAAATTTTTAATTACCTCTCAGACAGTCTTGGACTCACAATCCCTCCTAACCCATTAACAGCTGTGTTTGGGGTTCTTCCAGAGGGTCTTAAAGTGGAGAAAGACAAACAAATTGTGATTGCATTCACTACACTGTTGGCACGCAGACTTATTCTGATAAACTGGAAGAACCCAAACTCTCCTCTTTTAAGTCAGTGGGAAACTGATGTGTTATATTATTTAAAATTGGAAAAAATCAAATACTCAGTTAGAGGATCTGTGCAGACTTTTTCAAAACATGGCAGGATCTAATCAGTAATATTTTGAAATGATTTTATAAAGCACAGAGAATTTGTTGATTTAGGTATTTTTACAAGCCTTAAATTTTACACCGTTTGGCTTGCTCTCTCTCTCAAGGGTGGGGATCGATCTGTTCTTAGCATAATTCTTTTTTTTTGTAAAAACTTGATTGCTATGTATTGATTGTAATAAAATTAATAAATAAAAAAAAAAGAAGTCCTCCTCTTCATCCCAGAAGTACGTCATCTCCCCTGTCACTGTCACTAAGACACACTTCCGGGTTATAGGGCACAAACGACTCTCTGGGCCTCCCTGCAGCGTCCTCTGTTGGCCCATGTGGTATCCAGCAGGGCTGTAAAGGAAAACTCCATCGTCCATGATTCCCTGCTGGTATCCGGGGCACCTCCATGCTGCAGGGAGAACGGGAGAGCTCCATCTGGTGGCCTGGGGGTATTGGCCGGGATGACAAGCCGGCCATACGGGACCACACAGCCTACTACTACTATTATTAATAATAATAAATGCTACTATAACTAATAAAAATAATACAGATAATAATATATAAAAAAACTACTTTTAGCAATAATAATAGATAAAATACTATTACTGAAAAAAATACTCCAGTTAAACTCCAGCTTTAGAGTTGTGGCAATTAATGTACCTTTAGCTAGCTTACTGGAAGTTGGACAAATTTAAAATTCTAAAACACACCTGCAAATGCAGCACAAGCTGCTTCTTCATGCTTCCGTTTTTTTCCTTTTTGCTTTCCTAACTGGTGTTGACTTGAAGCCATCTCTCTGTTTCTTAATGTAAAATTATCACAATGGGTCATTATCAATGTCATTAATTTGATGATTCATGAAACAGCAGTAACCCCAAATACAGTCAAGCTAAGGTCTTCCGTAGCTCTTCTCTCTTGAGAAGGTTGGTGCTTTGCAGCATACATCAATAAATGTTACGCGATACGCCAGGTTACACTATGGTTGAGATTAGGGTTGTGGGATGATTATCTGATTCAAATGAAGTAAACTAAGTGACAAAAACATCTGAATCATAGAGGTCTGTGAACCACCAACGGGCCCCCTCACACTAGTTCACAGACCACATGCACAGTGTATGATTTGCAAGGGGCGGCTCTGTGAGATATGTGCATCTTGATTGCTTGGGTTCTTTGCTTTAATACTGAGACTTACAGATATAATTTTTTGAATAAAGAATGCAAATATTCATACATTCCATGCACACATCAAATAAATTAACATCTGTAATTTGGCCCCTGTGTTTGAATTTGTACTCTGATGTACTGGCATACACACCATAATTTAATCCTGGCTTAAGCTCTAACACTTTGTGTTCCTTCAATAATAAAAGTAGGGTACAGAAAATTATCTTTTCTATCACTCTTACTTATGCTGTTGATTAATATATTGTACAATTATAATTTCCACTTTTTAAATTCCTTTTCTTTCTTATTTTTTATTTGTTACTGGTCACATATTATACATAAAACTCAAATTTGAACTTACACAAGCCAGGATACCATCCAATTTAACCCAACAGAACATAGCAGAAGGTAATAACTTGGCTGTTCTTTTTCATGTAAGAAGAGCTGGTTTGTAAAGCATTGATGTCTGTTACCTCTAACAGGTAACACATTATAGACCTTTTCAGTGTAACACCTGCTCCAACTACTGCTTCAACTCCCTTGACCAGATGTCAACATTAGAAAGATTTCAGTAAGAGCAGGCCATGCAGTCCAATAAAGCTCATCGGTTCTATCCACTTAAATCCTCCAAAACAACATCAAGTCAAGATTTCGAATGTTCCTAAAGTTCTACTGTCTACCACACTACTTGGTAACTTATTCCATGTGTCTAAAGTTCTCTGTATGAAGAAAAACCTCCTAAACTGTTTGCAATATTTACCCTTAACAAGTTTCTACATGTGCCCCCATGTTCTTGTTGAACTCATTTTAAAGTAACAATCTTGATCCACTGTACTAATTGCTTTCATAATTTTAAACACTTCAATCATGTCACTTCCTAATCTCCGTTTGCTTAAATTGAAAAGGTTCAACCCCTTCAACCTTTACTCATAACTCATACCATGCAGTCCTAGAATCAGCCCAGTTGCTCTTCTCTGGACTTTTTCTAGTGCTGCTATGTCTTCTTTATAGTCTGCAGACCAAAGACTGCACACAGTACCCAAGGTGCAGCCTCACTAATGCATTATGTGGCTTAATCATATCCTCCTTTGACATGCACCCTATACAACATGATATATAATCTTTTATAAAAGACCAGTAATGGCGCACTGCATGATAATGTGCAGTGAATACCCTTGACTTGAGCATTCATAGTTTTCATCCTCTTTCTCTGTACGTTTAGCATTCTTTTGCTCAGAGGTTGATGCGCTTGCTGCTTCCTAAGCAGCTCTTCTTTTCTTCACCCTAGCGGTCCACTTCTTCTCTTCTTTCGTTTGCATCTATTTGCGTTAAAACTGAATAAGTCAGTGTTTGTGTTGCAATTTCTTAGTACATTTTCTTTAATTTTTCACTTAAGCTGGCACTTAAGTCTTCAATCTGCCTCAAGAATGATTTAAAATATGAAGAGGTAGGGGAAGTGACGGCAAAGGTGGTATTAATGAGAACGGCGCCCTTACGCATGAGCCTCCCTGCTGGCTGCTGCCGAGAGTTGATTCTACAATAAAATAAAATAAAAATAAAAAGAGGGAAATCTTGGAGGTCAATCATCACCCCAGAAGCAGATAGCAGACGTTACGTAGTATATGTGTACCAAGGATATGGAAGCATGGTTAATTAAAAGATAGTGAGAAGATACTATAGATTAGAATTTGAGGTGCACTTAATTTCAACAAATATTGTACACTAATCTGTGGGTTCTCTGACTTTCTTCTCCTCTCAACTGTTGGCTTTGTATTATAATTTATGTTTTACATCCAAAGCAGCTTTATAATGATCTTAGTGCTTGATCTCATACCAGTGAGCTATGGAGCAAGGACCTTTCAAAATCTTAATGAACGCTTTGGCATAACTGACCGATGAAACCTTACCCAGAAAGAGTGGGGCCACAATAAGTTCAAAACATGTTGCCAAAGGCTTGTTACATTTACACCAAGCATGCAGAGCATATTTTGCTCTTAATGATCCAAATAATGCTACTCTGGAGTTTACTGCTTAAAAAACAATTTAAGGTTTATAGCACCTCACATTAACTTTTACTCTCATGAAAGCAAATTAGCCATTAGTTTTTATTCTTCCCTGATTTCTGAATCTGTGCCATTTTAAGTTCGTACAAATTACTTTAATCTTGAAAGGGTCATTCAATGCCCACAGCAGGGACCATCATAGTGTTTGGTTGTCAATATTGCATCCCTCTCTGTAAGGCACAATGAAAAATGTAAAAAGTGATAACGCTGTAGAAATTCTTCCTAGCTTGTCTCCTCAGAACAGTAACAATAATAAAAAGCGTGCACATATACACACACACACACACACACACACACACACACACACACACACACACAAAGCATTCATAGATTTCAACATACCTGTATATATAGGACTGTCACCTCTTCCTTGGCTGGTTCATACATTGTGTCTGAAATTGCTAGACCACTGATCTTGATGTGAATTAAATAGGTTTCAGATTGATATATTCCAGAACAGTTTGGCACTTACAGGTAAATGGAAATGCAAAGGTAGTCAGGTGTTTTTGTCCTATTAGGCAACTTTATGAACTTGAATCCACAAGCTGGAAGGTTTTTGTCTCAGATGGGGCTTACTGTTCTGCTTTAATTAATTCACTTAGCAATGAGTGGTCTCTCATTGTTGGGATAACATACATGTTAAGCATTTTGAAAACAGTACTACTTACAGTTATTATATTTAGAATATACAGTTAATATATTTGGAATATTCCTGGATGGCATTACATAGGGAGCCTCAAGGAAAAGACTGCAAGAAATGTCCAGGGGCCTTCTCTGTGTCTTGAAGACAAGGTCACTGTCATTTAGCAAAACCATCAAACAGCTTAAAATAACATTCTTGAACCCAAATGATCCACTTATGAACTAACACTTAACAAAAGAAGTAAAAAGCAAACAGAGGTTTTCTGTCAGACTCTAGACTAAAATGACTCTTATTACTTTATTATTTTTTGATTCACTACATTTCCTTTAATCAGCTTTGTACCTCAAATCATTCCATTTCCTTAAATATTCTTCCTGCTATTTACCATCCTTGAATTCTGCAGAATGTCAAATTGTATTACAGTAAACCAGCTCAAATTTGGCATCTGCATTTGCCTCTTTTTTTCTTCTGCAGCTTCATAACACCTACAGCTACACAAAAAATAAATAAAAGCCTTGGCTCCATAGAAGATACTCGCCTCCACAAAGAACGAAAGGGAACAGTGGATGCATTATGTAACCCTGAAGGCTGGGCCCATTGCTGAATACACTCTCCCTTACCCTGCAACAGAAACTCATGTGCTTTGGGTGGCGGTGCCATCCATTGCTATTCAGACTAACAACTCTGTACTTGCCTGTGGTATCTTGGTATTAAAATTGTCACTCAGTAATAGAATTAAATTCAAAGGAAAAGATGAAAAGAATAAGCAGCTCAGTGCTCCGGTTTCCTCCGACAGTCCAAAGACATGCCGGTTAGTGGATTGGCAATTCTAAATTGGCCCTAGTGTGTGCTTGGTGTGTGGATGTGTTTGTGTGTGTCCTGCGGTGGGTTGGCACCCTGCCCAGGATTGGTTCCTGCCTTGTGCCCTGTGTTGGCTGGGATTGGCTCCAGCAGACCCCCGTGACCCTGTGTTCGGATTCAGCAGGTTGGAAAATGGATGGATGGATGGATGAAATAAAATTAAAATTAAAACAATATCTTTTATATTTGGTTCTGAGTGGTGAGAACACCACCATTAAAACCTATCAATGAGTGATGCTAATTCTAAAGTAGACCGACATCTCAGGCAAAGTGCTCTTGCACAGCCTGATAACTGCAACTAGCAGTATAGTATTAAAAGTGAAAAAAGCTGTTTGTTATGGGAGGGTCTGAGGTGGCTCTATCCTCACCTTGGGATGTTCTGTATAGGCCTGAGAATCTTCAAACCTTTCATTCTTTTTCTGTTATATCTCACCAGCCTGTCACTGGGATGTGACTGTAGTTGGCAGCTCCATCAGCATGTACCAGGGTTGACTGTGTCTATGCTTAAACTTTCTCACTTCTCTGACCTCTAACAACAACAACAACAAAAATGACAGATTTTAATGTCCCAACAGCAGAAGCAAAGCAAATTGGTATGGCAATTCATAACAATACAACTTGGATGGATAGCAGCTCTTCTTACTAGAACTCTAGGCCTAGATATCAGGTGGCTCCTTCAGTCTTACTTTGCTCTTCTGAGCTGGTAGGTCTTTAATCTGGTATGGCCTCTAGATTTGATATTCACTGAATGAAAGAGAGAGAGATGACAAACTGTTACATATACCCTATATTTATGTTGGGCTTATTCTTCCTTACTGTACCTTATGGACCAATCGGGCACTGAAGTTTAGGAGTAAACTCACTCATGTCTTGGAACCAGTCCTGGATTGGCACAACCTATTTTCTTGAACCTTCTACCAATTAGAGAATTACCAATTATAGTTCCACTTGTGGCCATCTGGATAGCACAGACATTAGTGTTGCTGCCTTAGAGCTCTAAAAAAAACTGAGGTTCAATTGCTGAACTAGGAAGTGAGCAAGTGACAAAGTGAACCATTCACATGATTCCCATGTCCAAGTGGGATTTGTTAGGGTACTCTGACTTCCTCTTGGTATGGCAGTTGTACCAAAGTTGAATAGGGAGCTTAACAGTGAGTTATTAAAACAACACTGAAGATTATAGGAACATAGTTTCCAGGAATTGAAGGCATTTCTAGATCACACTGATTGAAGAGTGCATTTAACATTATTAAAGAACCATTTCACCCTTGTTATAGATCTATCCTTGCCCATCAAGCAGGTTCAGAATCAGTTTTTTTTCCAAGGTCCAAAAATTAACTT
The DNA here is from genome assembly GCF_016835505.1 of Polypterus senegalus. Lineage (NCBI taxonomy): Eukaryota > Metazoa > Chordata > Cladistia > Polypteriformes > Polypteridae > Polypterus > Polypterus senegalus. The sequence continues at coordinate 50,186,107 of NC_053166.1, forward strand.
TCTTTTTTGGGTAACATAAAGTTTAATATTATAAATGCAATAACAATAAGTATGGGATATATGTGCATTATTTGACCAGAAATTCTACAGTTTGGAAGTCTTTCTTGTAATTTATGATATATTATGTTATTGTATATTATACTTTCCTTAGATATTAAGTGTTTATTTTATATTTGGCATTGACTTGAATAGTTACTGGCACAATTTATTTGTAAAAAGCAAAATGACAATAAACTGAGGTTCAATGGACCATCTTCCTCTTATATTGGAAAATGGGATGATATAATAAAACTGGTATAATCACAGATGCCCCCGATTCTGACTGCAACCCTAAACCTTAGCTTTTGTTCTTGGGTTTGCTGTTGTATTCTTCCCTTGGTTATTGATCCTCCTGGACTCCATTATTCTTGTTATTTTAATCAATTTGAATGTAGCAGGATTCGGTTGAGGTGCATATATGGAAAACCAGATTAGCTGGAGATATACTCACTGCATGCATGTAGGCAACATGCAAACTCTACACAGACATTGATTGAGCCTTGAATCATACCTACACCATAGTATTGACTTGAAAAGGAACATGCAGAGTTCACTTTTTAAAATGTCAATGAGACTCCAGTGACAGAAACATACAATAAGGTTTAAGCATGGAATCAAACATCTGTTTGTCCATTTTTAAAGGATTCAATGTGGACTCTTGCACATGTTTAAACAGAATCATTTTCTAAGTTACTTTTTTGTCATGGTCACTTTCAGAATCCTTGACAAAAAACTAAATGGATAAATAAAACCTGTAATTCACTTCAAATGGCCTAAATTCTAAAGCAGAATTGAATGATCTTTATAAATGATGCTATTATGGTCCCCATAAAATTAAGAAATAAAAAACAGAAGGGCACCCCTGAATAAATGCCCTGAAGGTTAGAAATAAAGTTCTGGTATGTATTTTATTTCTGTAATACTTGCATTTATACATAATATTCAAAAAGAATGTTTAGGTCTCCAATAAACCCTTTTCAAGCTGACAAACAGACTAAGCCAATTTAGAGATGGCCATATATTTAAAATAAAAAGCTATCAAGTGCAAATGCAATAAACATTAACTGCCACATAAATTAACTGCAGGCTAAAAGTAAGAAAATGTGTAACATGGATTCTCTCCATATACTCCAAATGACTAAAGCAGTTAAAGTCAGGGTAATAGGAAGAATTCTTTGCAAATGGAAGATTGTCTCAAATTATTTTTTTCTGCTATCGCTAATTGCCAGGAAATGTGAATGAGAATTCGGTTGTGGGCTTCACAACATGTTTCATTAGTGTTGTAGACAATTTCAGTTCTTCTTGGATGCTGTCAAACTTTTCTTTTACTGTTAATTATCCTGTACATTCTCATTTCTTAAGTAATAAACATTGTTTCAAACCAAACATTACTGCAACATTACTGCAATAGCAGTTCTAAACAACTCTAACCCACAAGTGCTTGGGACATGGAAAGTAAACTGGAGTACTCAGAGAAAATCCCACACCGATATGAAAGGAACATGTAAGCTCCACATAGACAGTGACAGAGTCAGGATTTGAACCAGCCTCCTAGAGCTATAAGACAGCAACACTAAACACCATAATTGTACAGGTGCACAAAAATCCTAAGGACTAAGTTTTGTTTTTGGTGAGCACTGTCTTTAGTTAGACTTCAGTTTGAAGAAACTATTGCAAATAGCTGACTTTGGCAGGCTCTAAAGCTACTCATCTGCATGTTGGAATGGCAGTACATTTTGTTGTTGACTCATCCCCATATTGATGTAACTTCTCAGTGTCTTTACATGGCCCTCCCCCTTTGACCAAATCCAACTCATTGCAATGACACACAGACCATTCAAAATGGCAAAGTGGTGTTTAAATCTGTATTTCCATGCAGTGATCTGTCCATGATATGTGAGCAGGCAGACACATTTTGGTTGAGTTGCAGATATGATTACCTTGGTGGTCTTCCTTTCCTGAAATAATGCTGCAAACAGCATTCTAGATTGCAGTCTCAGCTTTGAGATTCTCCCTACATGGCTGCTCACTAACACCTCATTGCTTCACCCTTTCCTTGCTCATGTTTACTATTGGTTTTGCTTCACACCACTCCCATTGGGTCATTGGCAACCCAATATGCCACACGTTTCCTAGCTCCATGAGCCAAAAGCTCTGCCAGTAGCTACACACCCAGGCCAATAAAAATTAGCAGATGATGGAAAATGATGAAAAAGTAATGGTGAAGCTGCAGAGGTATCAGTTTTTTAGTTGTCTTACTTCCTGTGCTAATGCTGCACATAGCATTCCTGCTCTTGGATCTCAGCATCAAGACTTTCCAGCAAACTCAGAAGAGTTTTAACAAGTCCATTTTAAGTCTCTGTGGCACTCTGTGCTTTGCTGAGTCGAACTGTAGGTCCTCTACTTGCTCCACTTGTCACAGCAATGTAGCAGTGGTACTCAATGGCACCATGTACCAAATGGATTTTTGCTCTTTACTATGCTCTTTTTGGTATCTTGCTGTTCTCGCTGTTGCCATAGTAATTGAAATTTATGTGCAATGTTGACGGGCTTAACATTTTTCTAGAATTCCCTGCATCTGGGCATCTGGTTCTAAAGCTGCTCATCTGAGGGATGGAATGCCAGCTCAGTATTGTTGGTGATGTATCCCCAGGCTGATGCAACTCGTTAGTGCTTTTACAATACATACAATAATTATAAGCAATATTAGTTTATTTAGAATAACCAACTAATCTACAGTAACACACACTTCTTTGGTGTAAAAGCCAAAAACATAACACAGGGAGAACATGCAAACTCCACACAGACTGCAAGCCACTGAGTGCAGGATTCAGGCCTGGGATGCTGGATATGTATGACAGTATTATTTCTAATCTTGTTGAGGACATTTCTTTTTTTGCTAAAATTATATTTATGATAGGTCAACCTGTACTTCCAAAAAGGCCAAATAATAGTCTATTGATAAATCATTATGTCCCAGCTAGGTCCCTTTTTGACCATTGTAAACTGACAATATTTCTGTTATTTTTTTATTCATTAATTGACTCCAAATCTCTACCTGGTGACCTCTGCTTTATTTGGTATTCATCATAAACTCCCATTCCATATCCATGCATTGATACAGTTGTGTGTGTATATATATTTTTTTATTTCTTGTCATTTTCTCTCTTTCTCCTTTCATTTTGCTATATCTTTCCCCCAAACTTCTACTGTTGTGGTTTATTTCTTCTCCGCCATTCTGTTCATGTGCGTTGTTGCCCTTATAACTTTGTGTACTCTGTTACTATTATTATTCTACCTTGGTTTTTTTTTGTTAAGCTTACATTTCTATTTGATACTAATTCCCTTTTACACGTATGCTATCCTTGTTTTGATTTTGATTTGTATATGATTAAATTATGTTAATTAGAAAAACATCTGCATCTGTTAAAAATCCTTTGTTATTTAGAGTATTATCTATTCACAAATAAAAATTTGTTCTCAGCAGCCTTGCAGCTCCTCCTCACTTAAAACCATCTTCTTTCTTTTCCACTGTTCTGTATGTTATATGTGTCAAGTCCAACATTACACCTTTTCTCAATTTCATTATTTTATTCACCTTCAGCTACTTTTCTTATTCTTTGGTCGGGCAAAAGAGTATCTCCTGTCAGAATCACTGCTTTCTCATTTCCAGCTGCTGTTTTTACTCTGTTTACCATTCAGATATTGTACCCTACAACAGCACTTATAAATGTAATACATTTGCCATTTTTGTGCTTTATATTTAACTGTTATTTATAATATGTATTTCTTCAAGTTCTTTTTTTTAGTCCCAAATTCCTTATTACTATTCCCATTTTGTTTCCCATAACCCATCCTTTTTCCAAATAGCTCTCTTACTTGCAGTATGAATTAAGAATGGCAGTGCTACCCTCTTGCATGCAGATTATTTCAGTTATTAATCCAGCCTAGAAATCAACAATCATTCCCACATGCATTTTTTCATTCAGTACTTACTAAGTTTGTTTTGCTATTGTTTGGGTTAACCTTTCCCTTTTTATTTTCTGTTCTTAATTTTGTTTCATTGGTGCCTTCTCTCCATGCCTTCTATCTTAGTCTCTCTCTCTCCTTTATAATAGGAATGTTCATTTACTGTGCATGTACTTATTACCCTCTTTTTGCTTTCTCACCCATAAGCTTCAGCCTTCCCTTTGAAGAAATTCCTTAATTATGTTTTTCTTTCTAATCTGTGGGGTTTTGTTCTATTGCATTTTTAGCAGTTGTTAGAGTGACAATGCATTTCTTTTATGCTTCAATATAACTGTCTACTGTTATTTTGACTTTCTCTTATTATTACTCTTTTTATTATCAGATGCCTTTATCCAAGGCTACATAAAAACAAACCCTTATTTCTAAGCAAAGTAATCTGAGTGAAGAAATGTAAAAAGAGAACAACATTCAATTGCCTTTTCCTCTGTTTACTCTTTCAGATAATATTTTCACTTATACACGTTAAGATTTCCACCATTTGAACTAATTCCTTCTCTTCTTTTTGTTATTAATATTTATTTCATTTTTTCTTTTTTGCAATAACTGTGAATCAAGTCAACTATTTTCAATATGAAAACCAGAATATACCATTTGAAAATATTTAAAAATTGCTTGCATTGTAATCATTAATTTGCTTAAAACTAAAATGACAGTGACCCACAGACATTTACAAGAAGGACCTCCTGAACATTGTGCCTCACAACAAGGAGAAATGGATTCAAATCCCAGGTGATTCCAATTATTGAGTTTACATGTCCTCCCAAGTCTACCTGGGGTACCCCGGTTTCCTTCCACAGTCTAAAGACATGAAGGATAGATGGCGTAGAAATGCTAAAATGGCCTGTGATGAATATGTGTGTTCACTCTGTATTGTTCTGCAATGTGCCCATTGCTTGCTGGGATAGGTTCCAGCTTACCGAAGACCCCACTCCAGATGTGGGGGTTTAGAAAATTAATGTATTGTCTTTCATGCATAATACAAGACACATATTAAAATTGTAAAGCATACCTTGTTAGAAATCGGTAAAGTCATCAGACATAATGGAATCAGAAATAGGGCAAGAAGGTTTCAAACAGTGCAAACTTATGAATCTGACATCAGTGACCCAAGCCCAAGAGTTTTATTCTTGTGGATACATCACTGCCCTTTAGTGGCCCCTTTTTCCCTGTTAACTTTTCAATACTTAAACATTTCACTGGATTGGTTCTTCACATTCCCATCTCATCTTATGTCTGCCATCTTCACAGGGTCATGCAGATTTATGTTTTTGCTCTGAAAACCCTTTTAGGTTGTCTGGCAACTAAACTGGCCAAGTGAGGGTAAGCATGAATGCATGCTTGAGTGTGCCTTGTAATGAACTGGCATCCTGTTTAAGGTAAAAACCATGGAAGCTTTGAATGGGGTTAAAGTCCATAACTGGGCACACTCATTCACACATGACCCTGTCAGGGACAACAGTTAACCTAACCTGGATGTCTTTTGAGTGTGAGAAAAAAAATAGCATACCTGGATGATAGTATACCTCACACACACATAGAATATTCAAGCTCTACACGGACAATGGCCAGGCCAGTAGTCCATCCTAGTCTCTTGGATTAGTGTAGTGGCAGTGCTAACGCCTACACCATCATTCAACCCTACATGCACCTACAGGGTGAAGAGGTTTATGATTGGAAAGTACTTTCCAGGTCAATGGATACCTCAGCCACCATTCAAGAAAGTTAAGTCGCGTGTGTGGGCAAGAAAACAAGATAGATTTGTTAGACCTCCTAGCCTACAGGAAGAATCATCTAGTCACTCCTTGAAAGGAGTCTCAACCCTTGGCAGGCAACTATAGCATCAGGAGAGCACAGGTGCAAATTTTTAAGGTGATGGTATAAAGCACCCTCATGGTAGAAGATCTTTGAGCCTATATGCAAGAATGTTAGAATGTAGGCAGATTGTAAGGCAGAAAAGCACCAAACAAGCAATGGAAAATATGTTCAAAATAGTCACATGAAAAAAAAGGTTTTGGTGATGGAGTTCTGTCCCACTAAGTAGGTGGTCCAATAAAGAGGGCAGGGTTCATGTGGTCTTACGTACAATTGGAACTGGAAAGGGCAGGGCTTGATTCGCCATGGTGGAAGTGACATCATAGCTAATCATGGGAATGGAAAAAGAACATATGTTATCAATGGTTTTACATCTTCATCCTTTCCCATGTGTTTCCTTCTTTCAAAACCCATGAAATGTGCTCCAGTGACATACAAAATCCTGCTCACAAGTTTCTCTGCATCTTTAATGTGTAACTCTCTACTAAAGTACTGAATTTGGCTCTGATACTTATTTTTTTGCATTGTTCTGAAAACAGTTATTCTCGCTCTCTTCTCTTATAAGCCATGCATTATGTGATATCAGATGGAGTTGCCCTCCAGTGGGTAAACAAGCTGTTTGTATTATTCTACAGATAATGTAAATATTTGCTTTTGGGAAAACCATAGGAAGAGATGAAAACTGAAAAGAAGTAGATTAGTCCTGGTGATCTACTATGGATATGTTACCTTTGCCCTTGGTGAATCTTTTAATTTTTACTCTTTTACATTCAGTAGCTTCAGCTTCTCACCTCCAGCTATTCTGCTCATGAGTGTGTTCACAGGGCTCTAATTTGAGTGCATAGCATCAATACAAGAGAGGTGGTAAAAATGTGTTAATAGAAGAAGTCTACGTCGAGGAGAATAAGCCTAAATTGAGTGCTTTACAGCTGCTAAATTTTCTGTCTGTTAATGACGTTGACACTTACAGCGAGATCTTGTAGCACAGAATTGTAAGAATTGTCACTTTGACACCTCGGCATCTGCTCCATCTGTGGAAAGGATCCTAAAACTTCAAAAATACTGTCTACTAGACTTCAAAATCATCAGTGCTGATCTAATTTTATTCTTCTCCTATTTCAGTTGCCAATCCACTGTCATCAGTTAATTCTGTGATGTGCAAGCATGTGGGAGGATGGAAGAGTAGCGCAGATAAAGATGAGGATTAGGATAAAAATATTTCGCATTGGCAACATGGTGATGCTGAGGTTGTACTGCTTTTTCCAAAATCCAGAGCCCTGGGTTTGAATCCTGCACTATCATTGTGGAGTTTTGCCCCAGAGTGTTTACCCTGTATTTACATGGGGTTCTTCTCCAGGTAATCAGGTTTATTTGTCATATCTCAAAGACATGAATGTTAAGTTAAAATTGCCCTTTACAGTATAGGTGTGTGAGTGGGTCCTACGATGGATTGATATCCTTCCAGGGTTGTTTCATGCCATGTGCACGTAGCTGTCATGCTGTCACATATACTCATGTACATTAGCCAGAAAAGCTAATGCTTTTTATTTTGGGGCCCAGGGAAGCACAGTTAGGTAAAGATTTGCTGCATTTCTCTTTTCCTAGCACCTTTCTTCCTCATCAGTATTAGTTCACTTAGTCCTAGCAAGAAGCTGTTGTTTGGAGCAGAAGGTTGTATTCAGATGCAATGGGAATGATCTGGGATCAAAAGAGACTAGCTGAGAGCAGACAATACCAGTCATAGTCAGAAGACAATGATCAGTGACAGTAATAACTGATTATGGAAGAAAAGGCTGAACAGATGCATTAATTCTAATTGGGCCAGAAACAGTTGGTCAGGTCTGATTTAGTGATTGGTGGCATGAGTGACACACATATCCTGCTGAAAATTAATGACCATTTATGTGTTGATTCTGGGCAAGAAAGACTGATTAAATGCAGCAACGATTGATTAGGAAAGAATGTGCTGACTATTCCTGATGAGCTCAACTGTTATAGATGGGACGTGTACATATTCTAAATACAGAACAGTAGGAGAAATGGAAAGTTAAGAAGCAAAAGTTTTGACTATATGTATACAGTATGTATGTTATATGTATGGGAGGATGACTGGGAATTGCAAGAGTTCATTAGATGCAAAAAAAGCTGACTAACTGGGTGAAGGAGATGATCATGTGTATTTTTCTGACTGCTGACAAAAAAGATACACCAGTTCGACTCTCTTTGTTAAAAGGAAAGTTAGCTTCGTTAGTTTGACCAAGATTCCCATGTGCTTGTGGGAGTAATGAAGATGAAACGATGACAAAAATGGCATCGACATCTGACAAGAGATCAAAGCGAATGCACAAAGCAAAATACTCTGTGGATGACGTTTTTGTATATTATCGCTGAATTGGACTCTGACCTGTCAGACTCTGATGTAAGTGATCTGGAGATTGAGATTGAAAATGAAAGTGAGGAACCGGCATCGGCTGATCGATCTCCAGCTAATCGTGTTGCTGAACACGTTTGTGTAGATGAAGACCACCACTTATAATGACACGAGGTAAAAAAGAAATTGTGCAGCACTGTGCCCGTGACTGCCACCCGCCTGCCAGCCTGCCATGCATTCCTGCCTGCCGTCATGCCACCTGTGAGCGTCTTGAGGCACAAGAGACTGTGAACTGGCGGACCACGGCACCCAGCAACTGATAATTTATGTTGATTTATGTGTGAGACCCTCGCTTTGGGTGCTTTTCAGAAAACTGCATGTTTTGGAAAAAATATTCAGCCCTCAAAGAGTTAAGAACAACTTTGTTATAAGAGATTGTGAACTAGCAAGATCTAATAGACATTAATTAATGCAGTTAGCCGGATGCAACTATTATGACTGGGGACTGAAAGGCCTGACCAGAGACAACTGGATGCATCTGAAGACAGCAAGGTTTGATTTACTTGGGTGACTACTTGCAAGAGGGATGTTCAAGTGCAGCATTAGCCATGAAAGGGGGTAGAAGGAACAACGATTGTCACAGAAGTTAATAAGAGTGAGAATCAGTTCATTAGATATAAAGATGATGATTTGGAATGGAAGAAGGTACAATAACTTGTTGGATGACTTTTTACAGGAGGAATGAATGAGTGTAGCATGAATTCATCTGGAAAATGGAAGGACTGACCAAATGCACTAGCAGCTTGCTAGTAAGAAAAGAAATTGGCTGAATACCAAAGGAGCATTAGGGTCTGTGCAGGTGCACTGAAGATACTGAAAATGTGTTCAGCAGACTAAGTCTAATTTGTTGACTGATTGAGGGAGATAAGTATAAATTCAATAGGAAACTATTTGGGTCAAGAGGTCAGCAGCCAGGAATAACATCTCAAGCTTTAAATCTTTAGAGGAAAAACATGATTTAATCTGTTACTCTGTGTTAGGTTTAAATGTATCCCATTACCTCATAAGTCATAATTCTCATGCATTATTTTTCCTTTTTGCTTCAGAGAGGGAGGTACAGAGTTTAGCTGCAGAGCTAATTATTGGCAGGTGTGACTTTGTTCCCTTTGCTTGTGACTGAGTGAGCAGATCTGCATTGGCACTGCAGTATGACACGGCTGGAATCATTAGAGGAGTCAGAGTGCTATCTAACCAAGGGGCAAATTACTTTCACAGATTAATTATCTGATATCAGAACTTCATTAATTGGATAAAGAAAAAACTAGTTATTGGTTTGCTAGAATTAGAGAAGCACACAGAAGTAATCCTGAGATATTTATTTGTAATCTTTTGACGTAGACTTTCACATGTAATCAAAATTGTAATTACAACTTTAGTGGAAATGCACGTCACGGAATGCCTAGTCCTGGCAGATTTATGTGCATATCATTGCATGTTACAGACTTCACTTGACATTCAACTTCCATTAAAATCAATAAAACGGTGGCAAAGGACATTTTGACAGCAAGTGAATAGGAGAGCACTGTGGAGTTTAAATAGGCAGAGAAACCTCACATTCTAGTAACAGAGTTAGACTATAGTGAGGAACACCCTCTATAAGAAGGGTGGGCCTTCTGCAAAGAATTAGAGCAAAATAGACCAGAAAGTAATAGACCGCCACACCTGTAAACTCCTGAATTATTTCTTTGTAAAGTGTAAAATATCTGGAGCTGAGGCCTTTGGCTTGTTAAGACCATTTCCTGGGTCATATTCCCAGTTCAGTAGGCCACAGTTCTGATAAAGCTAAAGTATTTAGGAGGTGCTCCTGGTCCTGTAGTTTGGATGTTAGGAGTTAGGCAAATTTACATACTTGAAGTTTGGGATCAAAATTGAGTCTAATGGTATAAATACTACAAAACGCTGTGGGACAGGAGACAATATTTCCTTCCCTTGTGATTGAGATCAAACACAATTCATGGTTAGGTAAAGAGACTGCAAGCTGGGCAAAAAAATCACCCGTTTTTGTTGACAGGCCTGCAAACCTATATCTATAGTCTTTGACCACAAACACGTTATCTCTAGGTGACAAATGGTTGGCTAAATGAAGATGGAAGAAATACTGTAAAATGGGATGTCTGATAATATGTGACAATGAGACATTCCCTTTCCAAACTGGAGTAGGTTGTGCTCTATCTTTTATTATGCATGTGCACTTATTTCGTTCTTCTTCTTCCACGGGATGCTTAAGTGCAAGTGTTTCCCAAAACAAAAGCTCCTTATAGTCTTGTGTCTAGGTTGACGGAGCACCCCTTTGCAGTATCCTTAGCCTTAGTGGTCTACATACAGTTGGATTGCTGGAAGAAACTGATTCCTCAAAACATGGTCAAAGATGAGACCACCACTAGCAATTCCATTATGCCATTCAACTCTTGTGACGCAGTTTGTGTTCCATGTTCACCTAAGCTTATCTATACATATAAAAGGCAAAGCTGTCATTGACTCATCATTAATTCTTCCACTTTCCATATAGGTGGGAAGCTGAAATTTCGCATGCTCATTCCTTGCAATGTACTTACAAAAGTTAGGTATGTTTCATGTCCTATTGCAACACCCAAGGGGGGAAACGGGTGTACCCCCTGAACTGTATATATAGATAGGGGAAACCCCTCCTCACTATTTCTGCAACTTCCAATATACATAGAAAGCCCAAATTTCCCATGCTTATCCTTTATACCATACTTACAAACATTAAGTATATTTCATTTGCGCCTTGCCCTGTAACAAAATTTCAAAAATAACATCTTCATTTTGGCAGTTCTCCCCATTATGCCATAAGGAACTTTCAGAACTGACCTCTCCTTTTGGCTGTTTCATTCCTTATTTCCATTAACAGAGGATTTATTTCATGGCAGAGTCACACAAGGGCAGCCCCCAGTTCCCCTTCCTTTTTCTACACGGCCGCTGACCGCGCACCTACTACGTGGTTGGCTCCCTGCCTATATACATAATGACACTCATGTGCCTCCTCACTTGCTTTCTTACTTTCCTCAGCTGTTCGTCATGCTCACTGCTCCCTTCTTTTTTACTTCACCGCTTCAAGCATGTTATTCTGCCTTTTCATTTAGTTTCTTCACACTCTTAATCCTCCGGGCATGCCTCCTTATACTCTACTTTTGAAATTCAGCATTCCAATTATGTTACTACGAAACTTACAACCACCAAAACTTTGTAACAGCACCATGCTTCAGATCAAATCTCTGCACAAGAACCTCATTGAAGTAACTGTTTTCACTGGAACTGGCTCAGGGGAGACTGTATTTATTCCTCGTATCCCTCTCATACCCCCTCACCTCCTATTCCAATTCAGACGTCTCCAATTTCCAGTAAATGTCTGCTTCGCTATGACAATAAATATGTCACAGGGCCAGACTCTAAAAAAGGTAGGCATTTACCTGACACAAGATTGCTTCTCACATGGTCAACTGTACGTTGCATGCTCAAGAGTAAGCTCAGCAGACAGCTTGGTCATTTTACAGCCCGACGGCAGAACTGCAAACGTTGTTTGTAAAGACTTCATTACATCCTAAAAATGTGTATTTCTCATACACAACATTTACAATCATAAATGAAACTCTTCACAATCATCAAATTCACTCTCAATACTAAAATAAGCCTACGACAATTACATTGACAATCATGTTACGTTATTTTTAAAATCTTTTCTTTTCATTACTTCTTTAACACCCTACTTCTCCGCTGTGAAGCACGGGTATTTTGCTAATCTTTGATAACGCCAGTAAAGGTGGAGGATGGCCATTGGACAAATACTAATCAAGACAGAGAGATAAACACTAACACAGCAGAATGAAATATTGTGTTTCAAGGAGTGTTGCATAGAATTGCCTTTGTTGACATAGGCAACGTTTATTACTGTATCTTGGCATTGGCCTTACTCCATCAACAAATGTATCTGAACTGATATTGAGTGTATGGAGCCTAGACTTTAATCTTTATTATGTCCTTCTGTTTTTGGGATGATGAAAATCTACCAATTAAAGAATGAAGACACAAGTAAAACCAGGACAACATTCTCTAAGAGCACACCTGATGAACAGTGGATATCATAGTGTTGATCATCATTGCCTAAAATTGCCTGTTAACTCTTTTGTGTTTCACAGGTAGAGTGACCAAGTTAGCAATAAATTGAGGAGTAACTTTTTGTAATGTTTTGCTGGAGTCCTGTCGGTTAATCAGGTGTATCAAAAGGCAAATATTACTGTCAGGCAGTAGTAGTGCAGGATTCAGACATAGGAATTCAAATCCCACTACTGACACTGTATGACAATAATAAATTTATTTCACCTGTCTTCCCACCAATTGGAAAAAAAACAAAAGAAATGTAACTAATTGTATCTCAAATGTTGTAAGTTGCCTTGGATAAAGGCATCATTCAAAAAATAAGTAACAAAAATATTATCAGGTCACCAGAGCCGCTTACTCTTGAACATGTTATACATGATTGCCCATAAGTAAAACTGAATTAAATATATTCCTGCTTTTCCTAGTAATTTGGCTTTTCTTGATGGTCATTGCAAAGCAATTTTACTGGAAAGTGTAAAATACCGAAATAAAATTTAAGTATATATTATTATTATTATTATTATTAGTAGTAGTAGTAGTAGTAGTAGTAGTAGAAGTTTATGATTTTTGTTTGTTCATGTTGTTTACTCAAGTAACAACATTTATTTCTATAGCACATTTTCATACCCAAAATGTAGCTTAAAATATTTTACAAGATGTCAAAGAAATGGTTACAAGACAAAAACAGATTACATTAGATAAGAATAATAATGAATAAGTAAAAAATAAATCAATAAGAGCTTATAGATATATAATTTGTACAAAAGTAGAGTCCTTCTATGTAATATTGTATGCTGTCACTAAAGATAAGTGTGATGATAAAGTCAGATGGATGGGAGGACAAAAAAAACTTTCAGTTAAGCTGGAGAAAAAAAAAATAAAATCTGCAGGGGTTCCAAGGCCAAAAGACCACCCAGACCCCACTGGGCATTCTACCTAATGTTCTTAACTCATTCCTCATTGTTTCCAGGATTTGCCCCAGTAGGTCTTGTGGGTAGCTGGGGGACCCACAGGCAGCTGCACAGTGCCTCGATCAGGTGGTGGAGCAAAACAGCACTACCCAGAAAGTCACTCTTGCCCTCCCTTTTTGTTTCTAATGAAGCAACACATACTTTGTACTCACAGCCACAGCACATGTAACCAGCACTCAATGTTTATTGTACGCTTGCTTATTATTGACCTTTTCTTATTCCTTGTGTTTCACCAAACTTTCTCCTTCCATTTCATACCTAACTGCAGACACCAAACATGATCATGTCTCTTTTCTCCTGTCCAGGACTGCCTCTTCTTCAGTCATTTGCAAACCCTACTGGTTAGTATTGCTATTCATCTCATCAATCACTTCTGCACCTTCCTTCGTTTGTATAAAGCATTCTCTTTGCACTTTGCAGAATGAATAAGTCAGTATAATATTAATATATATTGACCAATAAAAAGATGTATCGATAAATTTTAAAAAAGTCAGTTAATTTTCTTTTTTCTAGAAAGTCACCAAATTTCAAAACAGTCAAAACACTTTTCAAATTTTTAATTTTGGGGTATTTAGTATTCCTGTTGCAGGGTTTAGATTTACCTTATAGCTAGTGTTAAACTCACATACTATAGTTTGGTCACATTGTGTCTTTATCTTGAGCAGCAAGACTCTGAAAAAGATCATGAAATTGTTGAAAAGGCCTGAGGAAAGACTGAAAGGCCATTACTTTTAATGTGAGACCTGAACTGAAGAGAAAATGTTTCATTGGATGATTAGATCAGAATTATTTTGATGACTGACGGTGTTACTAACTCTGTCAATTGTTTTGTATTTTCTTGTTAATGGGCCAACATAAGGGTAATATTTCTTGACCAGGGAATGTTTATGTTACCAGACTCAGACCTAGGGGAACAGGAGCCTGGTACAGCAAATGCCAGCACTGCCACAAATTGTTTACTAACTGCAGAATAAGAAGAGAGAGATGTTAAGTTACTGCACTGTTCAGCTTGGTTTATTTTGGCACCAGGTAGGTGACCTTTTACAAGACTATATACTTTCTTTCCCCCACTCTGTCCCCCACTCTTTCTTTCCCCTACTGTGCTGGCAGACATTTCTACTGCTCAAGCCATCTCTGCTGAGTAAATAGGCCATGAAAGCATGTGTTCTTTCTAAAAACTAAAGTGCTGATCACTTTATATGTAAAGGGATTTTAAATTTTGTAATTTATATTAGACTAGCAAAATAGTAGTGTGTAGTGAAGTAGTGTGTTAAAGAAGTTATGAAAAAGAAAAGGAAACATTTTAAAAATAATGTAACATGATTGTCAATGTAATTGTTTTGTCACTGTTATGAATGTTGCTGTCATCAAGGATTTGATTATCATTATTTCTTTCAATCAGGTTCGTATTTGGAGGATGTGTTGTGTTCAAGTTACATTCCATGTTTGTCAACTGTTGTAAAGATAACAGGTTTCATTCATCGAAGTGTTCACTACCCAAATTGCTGCTCGTAAATCTAAGATGTTTAACAGGCATTCCCGGTATTAACTTGTGGATTTGCCTGCGAATATTTAGCGTCAGCGTGTCTATGAACTTGTGGAATCGCCTGCGAGTATTTAGCATTAGCGTCTCTATGTAGTTGTGGATTTGCCTGCGAGTATTTAGCGGCAGCATCTCTATTAAGTTGTGGAATTGCCTGTGAGTATTTAGCGACAGCATGTCTATTAACTTGTGGATTTTTCTGCCTGGATTTAGCGATAGCGTCTCTATGAACTTGTGGATTTGCCTGCGAGTATTTAGCGACAGCGTGTCTATTAACTTGAGTATTTGGCAGCAGCGTCAGAGTATTTGGCTAGCTGCATCAGAAAATGTACCATGACGTCTGACACGCCTCCTTTTAACAGATTTCTCACAGCTTGGATTGCTGCTGACAGACGGCCTTAGATGGGCAGGCAGTCAATTATGTGGGAGGTGTTGGGGATGGGGGATGCAATATAGGCAGGCAACCAACTACGTGGGAGGTATGGTGATAGGGGACGCAACTCTGCCTCACACGACGACCGAGCTGCAGGCTATGGACGTATATATGTATGTAAGTAGGATTCAGTTATGACCGCTACGCATAGAATTTCGAAATGAAACCTGCTTAACTTTTGTAAGTAAGCTGTAAGGAATGAGCCTGCCAAATTTCAGCCTTCTACCTACACGGGAAGTTGGAGAATTGGTGATGAGTGAGTGAGTGAGTCAGTCAGTCAGTCAGTGAGGGCTTTGCCTTTTATTAGTATAGATAACATACCCCACTCAACTGAACAATTTTTTCCATTTTAATTAATGGAAATTATGTATTTGTGCTGCAAAAATTCACCTTATGAAAGGAACGGATAAGCTTTGCATAGCTAATTATATTTATTATTATTATGTTTCTGAATTACTTCTATGGAAGCAATATATAACAAGAGAAAAAGGTACTAAGAGGAACACAATGTATACCTGCACATGAAAATGACGAAGTACTGTCCTCGGCCTTCTGTAAACATGGTAAATGCTCAGTGA
The DNA here is from genome assembly GCF_016835505.1 of Polypterus senegalus. Lineage (NCBI taxonomy): Eukaryota > Metazoa > Chordata > Cladistia > Polypteriformes > Polypteridae > Polypterus > Polypterus senegalus. The sequence continues at coordinate 50,202,062 of NC_053166.1, forward strand.
ACATTGCTCACTGCATTAAGGGCAGGTGGGACACTGCCCTCTCATACCCCAGTAGATGGCACTGCTGAACAACAATTAAAATAAGTAATAACTTAGCCTCAATAATGAATTGATAACATTTTTTTTATTAAACTAAACATAGCAATCATAATCAAATGGTTTCAATTTCTTATCTAGAAAAGTATTTTTTTTAAATATGTGAAATTTTTTTTGTGATTGGAGCTGCCAGTCTGTTTCCAGGTGTCTTAGGCAACCCCTTTAACCCAGCAGTGCTCTCGGCACATGTGTAGTTTTGACTTTTCAGTTTGATTGATTTTTAGTAAATCATATGGTGTGTGAACTTGCACATTTCATTACTATAAATTAGTCATCATCATTAGCATGTATCATGTAGGTTAGTCACATATAGTATAATTAAGCAATTTTCCCATTGAAGTAAAATCGGAAATCTATGAATATACATTTTTGTTTCTGTTTTCCTTTTGAGTATTTAATGCTGCTGTGTTTTAATACTGTCATTTGGTGATTATACTGTGTAATAATGTGTTGACAGATCTTCATTTTGTGTGATTTTTTTATGGCATCATTTGGCTGACATTTTATTATCACTGTTGCTGGTAGCCTATTATATTGTGAAATCCAGTATCTCTCTCTCACTCCCTCAAGTTAGACTTACTGGAGGCTACAGTATTTCCTTCTAAGGCCATCGTCTGCTGCTGCTTTGATCTTTCTTGGTTCCATCCATGCAGCTCCAATGAGCTTTTCTCTGTTGTGTCCATTGCCTGCACATTCATGCTGCTAGGTCCCTTTGACATCACTCACATAAGATCATAATCAACACATTCTGCACTCACTTTCCCCAACTCTATTAACTGATCCAAGCCAGAATTCATCCTCAGACTTGCCAAAGATGTTGTGCTTAGACCAATGGAATTAAGTAGAGGAGCAGATTTCATAGGTGCTGCTGTTTTAGTGTATGATCATCTTTTCTCTCACTCTCTCTCTCTCTCATTCACATACACATCACACATCCCATGTAGAGCTTCTCAAAATGGTTCTGCTCCTTTTGACAGTGTTTTGCTTTTTCTCTTGTGGCTTCACCAGCATTTTAATTCCAAAAATAGCACTGTAAATTATTACTAATGTATGAGGTAAAGCAACTGAGTATAGTGTCTGCTAGGCTAACTAAATCTTCAAGCCTGTGATATAGCAAAGTGTGGTCAATAGTACCAAAACTTAGCATGCTACTCAGGGTTCAACATTTATAATACATAATAAGGATATGTTTTATTCATATAGCTCCTTTCCCATTCTCAAGGCACTTTATCACTGTTGTACTCCCAAAGCTAATCTCCAAGCTCCTGAACTTGGGATTCAAAGTCACCATCTGTAACTGGGCTTTAAACAATCAAACTGACACCACCCAGCACATGCAGATTGGCAAAATCATTTCCTCCACACCAATCCTCAACACAGGTCCCTTATAGGGTAGTAACGTGATTGTCTGAATCACCACATAAGGACTTAAAACTACTCTGGCTTCTGTACTCAGGCAGACATGTTTTCTTTTCAAGGGTTAATGGTGGTTAAAAACAGAAGGGCTACAGATTTATAATATTCTAATAGAAGCTCGGTTCGCTAGTGACTGAATAAAGCAATTGCAAACAGTAATAGTAACATATGTTTATGTGTTTTAACTGAAAGACAAAGGTAAGGGAACTCACCAAACCCATTACTATCTATGCTTGGCAAGATATTCTCTACTGATTCTGAATAATTTAATCCAACTCTTTATAACAGTTGGGAAATGACTGCATGTCTCTACTAGAACCCTCTTTCTCCATTTTCTGTATGCTTCATAATAAATCCTCAGATAAGTTATAGGCAGAGCTACAGTATATGTTGTTGTTTTTCGCTAAATACAATTTATTTTATTACATAACACACTTTATATATAGTGAAGTGTGTGGGAACATGTTCTTCATTTTTGTTATCATACTACACAAAGGAAAAGATTTCAGAATCTTTTTTTTTTATTTTTAAACTTGCCCACATCAGGCTTTCGTGCTCTGAACTTCAGAGCTAGCAGTGCTTACTTGTCAGACCTAGAAATGCTGAGATGCACTCTTTTGTACTATTCTAGTAGAGTTTAGAAATGATTTCTGTCTTTTTAACAAGCTAAAGAAAAAAGGCTAACTTGATTTTACCCATGTTGATTACAATGGGGAGACTGAAGCCATCACAGAGAGTGTAGCTTTTGGGAGACAGCAGGAATAATATTTAATGCAGCATGTTATTTCTTTTTCTAAGCTATTAAATCAATTTGTATTCCATTTAGGAAGAAATTTTGCCTTATTTCAAGTTTTTTTTGGGATCATAGACTTGCATTAGGGTGGCACGGTGGCGCAGTAGGTACCGCTGCTGCCTCGCAGTTAAGAGACCCAGGTTCGCTTCCTGTGTCCTCCCTGCGTGGAGTTTGCATGTTCTCCCAGTGTCTGTGTGGGTTTCCTCCCACAGTCCAAAGACATGCAGGTTAGGTGCATTTGGCGATCCTAAATTGTCCCTAGTGTGTGCTTGGTGTGCGGGTGTGTGTGTGTGCACGCCCTGTGGTGGGCTGGTTCCCTTCCCGGGGTTTGTTTCCTGCCTTGTGCCCTGTGTTGGCTGGGATTGGCTCCAGCAGACCCCCATAACCCTGTAGTTAGGATATAGTGGAAAAAATGTAAATCTAAAACAATAAGTAAGGTACTGTTTAGGAACATTCTGATGGTAAATGGATGCAAAGAGCTCCTCAGGTGCAACACAGGCAATTAAAATACACCAAGCAAGACATGAACTCTTGGGTTATGCAAGAGGAAAGTCAACAGGTTATTTAAACTAAGGTGAACAAACAAATCCTATGTATTTGTAGAAAATGTCTGAGAATCCAGACCAAAATGATCTCTCAACATTAATAATATTAATAAAATCCGGGCTTTAATTAGCTGACTCACGCATTTTTGTTTCCACTTGGGTGAACTGCCTGCTTTCAAACTTGAACTAGTATATAACTAGATAGCTACTTATTAGAATATGTCCACCATATACAGCACTTTGAAATGTCTAATGTGAATGGCACAACATAAAATAAACATTGACTGATGTTCATGGCCTGCATGACTAGTAATCACTTTTTTATTCTCTTCTCAAATGACTCTGCTGCTTTTCTGATATGCTATTCCAGTAAAGCAGTGTAACAGTAAATAAATTTACTGTTGCAGTTGAGTAGCAATGTAGCTTAGTGGTGGAGGAGCTGAACATAAAGCTACACTGTTGTGCATACAAACTGTATCACTTTCACTGTATGACTCTGCATGACTAAACTGTTCACATACAGCTAAAATATGTATTTATGTAAACTGTGTAATATTGTATATGAGGAGACACTTTTGGGCAGGCACACTGTGTACCGGAAATGTTGTATATGAACACAGTTCAAATCCTAGTCACTAAATATATTACTACTTACTGTTGGTGACATACAGATAAACTCTGACTCAAAAACCATAATTATATTCTTAACAGTTAAACATTTACATTTTTTAAAATAATAGTCATCTCTCGCTTTTGACAATAGTCCAACCAGTGGTGTTTTTAAAGGCCATCTTTTCCAGGCTCCCTAAAATCTGGGTATCATCCTCTTTTCCTTGTTTTAATTTAACATCTTAGCTTACAAGATCTTTGCACGCTCCATAATTGCACAGCAAGTGTCTGAATGAAACACCAGTGCCCAATTTAAATTAAAAACTGTGTTGCCATTCATCAGATCTAATTAGGTTAGGTTTTCCTGCTGTCTGTCTAAATTAGTTGGCTCCATCCTTCATCAAAACCACCTGATTAATCTTCACGCCAAGACACAAAAGCAAATGATCCTTTTCTACAGAGGAATGTTTTGGTGTAACTATTTCACTGTCTTTGATTTTGTCTCCCCTGCCTTACTGACACCCAAAGAAAATTGTCAGGGAATGCTTTGAACAGTGTATTTACATCTTTTTCTAACCTTATTCTCTTCCTTATCTTTCAGTTTTCTTTCAGAGTAACACAATACAAGAAGAAGGCAGATATATTTTTCTAATATCAGCTACTGTATACTGTATTATTAATTAGAAATGCTAATTGTTATAGAAAAATGGTTGTAGACATGTTTCACCAAACAGTTATTCATTATGACTGCAACATGATGTCTATTACATAGAGCCCAAACATTTCTTACATGTGTAATAATGAATAATGATAAATTTCCTATACCAATTCTATTAAATAAGGCAACGAGATGGAGGATGTAGATCTTATTTAGTGTAATGTGTTTAGATACAGTATATACTCTTTCTAACATCCATTTCTTAAACTTTGTGCATATTGCACACTCTATTTTGACCTACTTCTAAAAATGATTCAGAAAGCTTTAGAAGTAAATACTCGATCAAAGATTTCATTCTACAAGGTCTAGTTCATGCCACTTAGACAATGTGACTGACTGCTTTTCTCCACACCACACAAGGATGAATTATCAGACATAAGGCAAAAGTTGTACTGCTTTATTTTTCTTGAAAAGTTACTTTGAAGTTATGAAATTATTAAGGGAATAAATGAATCCCTCTAGTTATAGGTTATAAGTAAGCCATCCTGGAAAAGACCATGTTGTTGAAATATGTCATCTGCTGGGCTTATCTCTCTGTTGGTATTTTGTTAGAAAGTATTCATTTAAAATCTTTTTATTAAAAGATAGCTTAAGAATTGGCAGATAATTGATAATGGATTTAAAGTAGTGACTTCTATAGTTTTCTTCATAATGGGAAATACAGTCTCAGCTACTGCATTTGGTGATCTTGAATTTTATTTTTCTGAATTTACCAATCAGAATAAAAGGATGGTTTCACCTGTTGTTTGGTACATATGTTTTAAAAAGCAACATCAGAGTATATACCTATAGTGAACATAAAGCATACAGAAGACAAAAGAAAAAGAGGAATATTATCACCCTCTAGTGTGAGTGTGGCTTCACCCTCCATGCCTGTCACTTCAAATCTCTTTTTTGCTCTGCATATCTTTGTAAACCTTGCTCATTGAAGCTCACTGGTGTAAAAGTGTAATGTCAGAAAAATGCTTACACACAGTGCAAAGGCCCCTGAATTCATTATCAATGCATAAACACTGTCAAACAGAGATCATCTGAACAAGAGCAAGTCTTTAGGGAATATCTACTCCCAGGTGGAAAACTAGTGCAATCAAAATAATTAACAGTGAGTTTTCCTTCAAAGGAAAAAGCTAAAAATGTGTTTAAACAACTAACCCTACTGTCATTACTCATGGTCAAGTGTGTTGAACAATACCATGGTGCAGATATTAACTTCAAAGCTTGAAATCTAACTCTGGCATGCCTTGATGGGCCATCAGTCTGTATTTGAGAAAAAAAATATGGAGTCATCTATTACGACATTACACAGCATGAAATGAACTGGAATTGTTCATTATAGAGAGGTGCTGCATAAAATAAGGTTGACTGTTTAAGATGGCTTAATTCACTTATGCTGTCTGGCCTAGTGGTTCAGGAACAGGACATTAAACCTCAAGGCTTCTAGTTTAATACCTGCAACTGACTCACGGCTATACCCTGAAGCAAGTCATCTAAGCTTCCTGTACACCGACTGTGATATAAAGATATTGGCAAACAATTGTCCTATGTACTTCAGAAAGGCATGAATTATAAAAAATCTCTTCGTAAAATATTTGTCTTTTGTGCATAAATGAATACTAGAAAACATAATTGAAATGGTGAAATTGTAGGAAAAGTAGCACCATGAACATTTTGGAATCTTCATTCAAAATACTGACAAGGCTGTTCTTGTCTAAGGTATTTTCTTATTTTCTGTGTTTTACCTTTAGTATCAATTTAGTATCAATCAAGATAAAATGAAAACTTTAATTTTCCATGGGTGAATACATGAATGTGTTATGTAACCTCAGTCTTGATTTTGGGCAAATTTTGTGGAATTCCTACCTCTCCTAATGAAGCTAAAGATCAAAAAACACACATAAGGTACTCATTTTAGAAACAAAATCCTGCATTTATTCAAAATACAATAAATGAAAGTTTCAAGCATTCAACAAAAATAGATTATAGATTATAGTTGAATGCAGCGCCCTGAGGTGGGCCCCTCCTGTCTAACATAACTGTTAGTAATTTATTTGCAACTAGATCCTAGGGGCCGGCTGAGCAGATCACACACTGATGACAAATAAACTGTCTCTCTAAATGGAATTTGTAATAATTTTTTTAATCACTTTATTACAGCTGCTGTAAGTTTTGAAAAAATAAAGTAAATTGTGGGAATGGAAAGTGGGAGGTGTGGGTAGTAGCAGTACATAAATATATGTAAGATGTGGACCCGCTTGATTTTCCAAGACAGCTTTGTGAAGGAAGATAATTAAAATGTGACGTAAGCTAGCAAATAGAAACTGTTCTGTGTTTTAAAATGAAGCAATTTCAATTTGTAACAAATTAAAACGACAACACCTGCTGAAAGGATACTACTATACAATCGACTTGTTTTACACAATTTCTGAGAAAATGGACATCATAAAGTGAGATGTCAATGGCTCCAATAAATTTGCCTTGTCGGTAGAAAATCGCTTTGTCATATATATTGCTTGTTTGTCTTTAGTAGTTTCTCCATTTTGAATGGTTTCAACAGATAGCACTGGATCTGAAGCCGTTGCATCACTTCTTCCAGACTCGGTATAGTTGCAACCATTTCACTCACTGTGCTGTCTGGATAACCTGCCTTACGTTTAGCAGCCCCACTCTTATAATATTTGCCGGATCCACTGCTACTGGCTGACATGGTGTCATTTGGCGAGAGTATAAAAACCGTCAAATTGTTCTAATATTCTGCGTTTGCCGACTAACAGGGATCATAACTTGACAACAGAATTGCTGTGATTTATCATTTACAAGTTTGAATTTTGAAAACTGTTGATATCAAATCAAAGTACAAAAGTAACAATTATTTATGATAATAATGTATATTTACACTATTTATGTGACATCCTTCAAAACTTCTTCCGTTCACATCTTCTATGGCATGCCAAAGGTTGCCAAATTTTGGAAGGTGCACTTCTCTGTAAGGTGGACTAGGACGTGTTGTGCCTCTGATTAGGCTCTGAGCCTTCGAACTCCCGAAGTTTAAATTTGTGTAAAGTGTAGCTCTGCCGATTACGTAATATCATCGTGGATTGGATTGGACTTGCCCGGTGATGGTGCAAACATGTCACTGAAACTCTGAATTATTAATGCAATGAACTGTGCAATTGATTTAAGTTCTTCAATTTAAAAAAAAATCTATACAGCCTCAAAGCTTGTAGGCCCTTGTGCTTTGCACAATCTGCACAATCCAATTTGTACACCATAGGTTGAGTGGACCATTGGTTACTGCTATCTCTCAGCTCCAATGACCTTTATTCAATTGTCACTTTGAAGTGAACTTTGTATATTTTTCATCTGTCCATATAGATTCCTCTAGGTTCTCTTTTTGTGTTCTACTGTACATACTAAAGATGTGCATATTAGATAAAATGAAAACTTTAATAATGGGTGAATACATGAATGTGTTATGCAATTGACTCCTGCATAGTTGGTTCTAACCTAATGCTGGTGGGAAAATGCTAGCTCAGACTGTGTAATATAAAATACATTTTAGAAAATGGATCAAAACATTACAGATATCATGATACTCCTTGCCCTTTTCCTCTTTCTATCCTTTTTAGCTATAACAGTTATTTTATGATGTTTACAGTCCCTAATGTTATTGCTGATACTATGTTCTAAGTAGAAAAATCCTCCTTAGGTATTTTGACCACTGCTCAATGGACAAATCTCTAAGAGGCTAGCACCAGTATTGAACTTTGCCACTTCCTGCATATGTCCCTGGGTGGTAAGTATTATGACTTAGTCAAGGAGTCTGTATCCTTCTCCAATTTTCCTACCTTGGATAAGGAACCAACATCTTCATCCTACCTACCCCAGTGTGATCTTGTTATGAAGCAAATTTTAGGGGGATGAAGACACTGAAAACACAGACAAACCTGAGATCTACAGTATTACCCTACAAGACTGTTTGCATCATTTTAGAGCTGGTATTTGTGTTATGATTTGATTTGGACAAACTGCCACATTATCAAACATTTTACATCCCATTTTTAAAAAAGTATCCCAATGTTGCTGATTACTTATTTTCCCAATAATAATCGCTAACTTACAAAAGAGCTCAAATGCATTATTCATATGAAAAATATCTATTTTATGGAAGCATTGTAAATGAGAAAAAGCATTAAGATGTTAAAGTAGTTTTTAAACAGGCAAAAACGTAGAAAATAATAAGACTTGGAAGAGCTCTATGCAAGAAAACTTCACCAGTTGTGAAGACAAAAACAGAAAAAATACCTTTAAATATAGTGGGGTCTTTTTGTCCAGTCCATTAAACAAGTTGTAGAGCTGCTTGGAGAGGTTGTGAATAAAATGAGTAAGATATAAAGCAGTACAACATACAATACCACATCTTTTTCAAATCAGATCAGACACCCCTAATCCTACCTATTTAGAGTGCAGAAGAAAAGAAAAGATTTATTATTAAGTAATCACTGAATAATACTAAAATATAAAAAAAAATGTAGCCATGGTTTAGCATGTCTATTAATTGAAGACATTAATGAATATATGACAGATTCTAAAGAATTTTCAAACTTTTTTGAATAAAGTGAAATTATTTTTTTCTAATTTCAGGGAAGTAAGTAAATTCCTTTTCACATTGTGTTGTATGAGGTAGGTAAGGAATCTTTCAGTTCAGCTAGGTAAGAAGCTGCACTAGCATTCTATTGTAAGTTATCACAATAGACGTCTGGAAGCATTAATGTTTCATTCAGTATTATTTTACTACAATAAGGTCTTAGAAAGACGCATTCAGAAAACATATTCCTGTGAAAAAAGTATCTGAAGAAAACTCAAACTTAAGGTCTTCACCCACTTACATCAAGGACACTGTTTATTTAAAGATATGTGTGATGCACAATTTTGAGTTTAGTTAAACTCTGTTCCAGTAAGGGAATGGTAGTAAACCTGACAATATTTTTTATTTCATATAACAAAATAAACTTTTATATGAAAGGTTATATTTGAGGTTTAGCTGTTCAAAGGAATGTAAGTACTATATACTATACTTAAAACAAATACTATACTTGATATCTGGTGCCCAGAGCAAACATACATGGACACACTGGTGGATTTCATCTTCATGGTTAACCAAACTGATACAAGTTATCGTCTTTCTGATTCCATCCATAGTTTCATAAGTATATATTCACAACTTTGCAGTAAAATTGAGATAGCCAAATCTATAACTCTATTAGCCTAGCCTGAGAGATTTACTAATGATTTACCACATATAAACTTAAAAATGTTCAACATGTTTTTAAAAAAACCTTAGCCATATGGACCTTGGATATATGATGGTATGTATGTTGTATGCCATTACCAAATAAGCTGTAAGAATAGATTTAACATTCCAAGCGACAAGGTCTAATAAGATGGATTGTACAGCTAATAAGAAGTTGTCAGGGTCAGTGTATCAGGATAACACTGGAGATTCTTACAGATAGCCTACTAAGGACAGGGACTAGAAATACATTTAATGATTTGCTATACTTTTAATGGCAAGACTCTAGAAGCCTATCTGATGAGAATGGTCTGGCTACAGACCTCCAGTGGCAGACCCCTCTATGGCTGCTCCAGCTGCAAGAGCTTAACATTCTCTTCTGAAAAAATATCACTATATTTAGCATACGAATGTTTTAGATATTAAATTATGACAATGCCTCATAGAAATACAGTATATTCAACATGAGAGTGCTTTCAGATATCATCTGTAAAATGACCAGATTTAAGGAAATTTCCACTATAGAACAAATAAAGTAATAGTAAACCATTTTTATTATTGAATTTATGAAATTAGTCTTTATTAGTGAAACACAGCCACACTTTAAATGCACACGTGGCAGTGAATATATTACATACAGAATGTTATATTGGTAATAACAGTTAGTTAAACAGTGTAGTTAAACCCCTGCTCAAGAAAAATAATCTTGACCCCTCTCTAACCTGCCCTTCTTAAGTAAAATTCTAGAGAAGGCAGTCATTTTGCAATTAAATGACCATCTCAATAAACATGCTATTCTTGATAAATTTCAGTCAGGCTTCAGAACAAATCACAGCACAGAAACTGCACTCGTTAAAGTAGTAAATGACTTGCGGGTAAATGCAGACAGTGGCCATTTATCTGTTCTCATCCTCTTAGATCTGAGTGCCGTATTTGACACCATCGATCACAATATTCTTAGAAATCGCCTTAGTCAATGAGTGGGCCTCTCTGGCAGTGTCTTAAATTGGTTTGAAACCTACCTGACAGGGAGAAAATTCTTTGTGAGTTGTGGTAATCACAACTCAAAGACACATGATATTCTATATGGTGTTCCACAAGGCTCTATCCTGGGTTCGCTGCTGTTCTCAATCTATATGCTTCCGTTAGGTCAGATTATCTCAGGTTACAACGTGAGTTACCACAGTTATGCTGATGACACACAGCTGTACTTATCAATAGCACCTGATGACTCCGACTCTTTCGATTCATTAACACAATGTCTTACTGGTATTTCTGAATGGATGAATAGTAATTTTCTCAAACTAAATAAAGAGAAAACTGAAATTTTAGTAATTGGCAATAATGGATTTAATGAGGTTATCAGAAATAAACTTGGTGCATTAGGATTAGAAGTTAAGACGTAAGTAAAAAACTTAGAGGTAACTGTTGACTGTAATCTGAATTTTAAATCGCATATTCATCAGACCACTAGGACAGCATTTTTTCACTTAAGAAACATAGCAAAAGTTAGACCTCTTATATCACTGAAAGATGCTGAGAAATTAATTCACGCTTTTGTTTTCAGTAGACTGGATTACTGTAACGCACTCCTCTCAGGACTACCCAAAAAAGACATAAATCACTTGCAATGAGTACAGAATGCAGCTGCTAGAATCCTAACTAGGAAAAGAAAATCCGAACACATTTCTCCAGTTTTGATGTCACTACACTGGTTGCCTGTGTCATTCAGGATTGACTTTAAAATTCTGCTTATGGTTTATAAAGCCTTAAATAATCTCGCTCCATCTTATATATCGGAATGCCTGACACGTTATATTCCAGATCGTAACCTTAGATCTTCAAATGAGTGTCTCCTTACAATTCCAAAAGCTAAACTTAAAAGAAGTGGTGAGGCGGCCTTCTGCTGTTATGCACCTAAAATCTGGAATAGCCTGCCAATAGGAATTAGCCAGGCAAATACAGTAGAGCAGTTTAAAAAAACTGCTGAAAACACATTACTTTAACATGGCCTTTTTATAACTTCACTTTAACTTAATACTGAAACTCTGTATGTTCAATTCATCATAATAACTATTCATAGTGGCTCCAAAATCCGTACTGACCCCTACTCTCTCTTCTGTTTCTTTTTCCGGCCACCACCAACTACTCAGAGCATCATGATGCACCAACATTGATGGACTGAAAGCCAGAAATCTACGTGACCATCATCATCAAGTCCTTCTATGAAAACCCTAAATACAAAGAGGACTGTTTGATTTATGTTAGGTAGATTGCCCAGAGGGGACTGGGCGGACTCTTGGTCTGGAATCCCTACGGTTTTTATTTTTTTTCTCCAGCCTTTGGAGTTTTTTTTTTGTTTTTTCTGTCCACCCTGGCCATCGGATCTTACTTATTCTATGTTAATTAATGTTGACTTATGTTTATTTTTTATTGTGTCTTCTATTTTTCTATTCTTCATTTTGTAAAGCACTTTGAGCTACATTTTTTTTGTATGAAAATGTGCTATATAAATAAATGTTTATTGATTGATTGATTGATTAATACTATATTGATAGATAAAACAGCACTAATTTAACTACATTTCCAAAACTTTTATGTCACAGATCAGGTCAGGTCATGAGAAGGTAGCTTCATTTACAGCTTTGACTAGGGCAACAAAAATGCTCTTTAATTTCTACTTTTTCTTTTGTAACTATGCTTAGCTATTATTATTGCTAAGCCTATTGAGCTACTTTCATATTAAAAATGTGCTATATAAATAAATGTTTTAATCACAATATGCAGTATAATAACTATTTGGAAAGAAAAGCTTTCATTGCTACATTGTGGACAGCAATTGTATTTGGCACCCCACATTGGAAATTCTGGCACCATATATACACTCATATGAAAAAGTTTGGGAAACCCTCTTAATTCTTTAGATTTTTGTTTAACATTGGCTGAGCTTTCAAAGTAGCAACTTCCTTTTAATATATGACATGCCTTATGGAAACAGTAGCATTTAAGTAGTGACATTAAGTTTATTGGATTAACAGAAAATATGGAATATGCATCATAACAAAATTAGACAGGTGTATAAATGTGGGCACCCTAACATAGATATTACATCAATACTTAGTTGAGCCTCCTTTTTGCAAATATAACAGCCTCTAGACGCCTCCTATAGCCTTTGATGAGTGTCTGGATTCTGGGTGGAGGTATTTTTGACCACTGGTCCATACAAAATCTCTCTAGTTCAGTTAAATTTGATGGCTGCTGAGCATGGACATCCTGTTTCAAATCATCCCATAGATTTTCAATGATATTCAAGTCAGGGGACTGTGACGGCCATTCTAGAACATTGTACTTCTCCCTCGGCATAAATGAAATGCTGTTGTACAGCTGTTTCCCCACTCAGATACAGTGATATAAATACTCCAAGTGGCGCAATGAGAGTAATATTGAAAAAGATGATCCGCTGTGGCAACCCGTAACGGGAGCAGCTGAAAGAAGAAGAAGGTGCAGTGAGAGTAACAATGCTAAAGCAGCTGTTATATTTAGAATAGTTTGACCATTCTGTGGACCATTATATTGTTACAGGTTAATTACAATCAGATGTATTAAACTAATAAACAATATATGGTTAATTTCAGTGTATTTATAAAGCCGCGACAGGGTTGTGGATCTAAAAAAGAAAAGGAAACCACACTGGAACAGAAGCACTGCTTTGACGCTGGGTGCCACCAGTCTGCAAAACCGAGCACAGAACTTGCATGTGCCAGGGTATGAGCTACCATGGAAATGTACGTGGCTTTAGGCCAAGTTTAGGTTTTATACATCGTGATTTGAGTGTGGAAACGTTCGTATGTAACTTTTTTTGTACATACGCACCATTTATACCTGAGGCCCCAGGCCACCTTGCAGTCATTGAGTTGACCATGAACTCCTCTGTATACCAAAGTATTCAAGAGTCAAATGTGAGGCCATCTGTGCAACAGCTAATACTTGGCAGAAACTGGGTCATGGAACAAGACAATGATCTCAAGCACACCAGCAAATCTACAACAGAATGGCTGAAAAACAAAAGAATCAAAGTGTTGCAATGGCCTAGTCAAAGTCCAGATCTTAACCAGACTGAAATGCTGTATGAGAGGTGTGTATAAACGAATGCCCACAAAACTCAATGAAATGAGGCAACATTGTAAAGTACAATGGGCCTAAAGTCCTCCAAAATGCTGTGAGAGACTGAAGTCATACAGAAAATGATTACTTCAAGTTATTGCTGTTAAAGGTGGTTCTACAAGCTATTTAATTATGGGGTGTACTCCGTTTTTCACACACGGCCTCTCCATTTTGGCTTCATTTTTCATAAATAGACAATGACACTGTGGAATTTGTTGTGTGTTGTTTTACACCTGATGTTAGATTTAAATAATTTTAGAACCTGGTAAGGAGCAGATTTTTTTAAAACCATAGAACTGTAAGAGGGTGTACTTTCTTTGTCACATTACTGTAGATTGATAGGTATTATATTTTAAACACATTTTAATATAACTGTGATCATTACCTGAGTAGGTGGTGAACTGGCCTGTATAACTGACACACAAATCTGGATCTATGCTGTCCTCACAGAGACTCTTGACTGTGAAAGGCCAGGGTTTAAGCTCGAACACTGCCTATATACATAAAACTTAATTTTATTCAATAAAATTCTAGTTGTTACCCAGCATGTTATACCTATGTTGCACTAACTTCTTACCTACTTACTTATTTAGTATTCCAATGCATCAAAACGTAAATGTCGCCTTCAAGATCGAGAGTTGGCACTACTGCATAACCCCACCTTAATTACTATCTTTAATTGATTTTTTTTCAGGTAAACACAAGTCATTGTGAAGCAGCAAACTTACTTAAACACGTGTTTGTCACTGATGGGCAGGGATCGGCCGAGAGTAAAAAAAAAAATCCTGCTGTAGTGTTTTGTTAGCTTTTTCACCTCAACCTGTTTTTCAACTCCTCGGAAGACGCGCTGGGCTGCCCTGAGTGGTTGAGTTTTGTCTGATGACGAAGAGACTTAAAAGCGAGGAGGACGGTGAAACAAAGCAAGGCAAGAAAAATCCCGTTGGAGCCGAAAACATCAAACTACGTAAGTAATCGTGGACATTACCGGGGACTGGGGGCGTGAGCGCCAAGCTCGGAAACGTGGACGGGTGGTGGGAGTCACGTGCCCACTAAAAACTAAGCTTAGAAACGCCGGTGCGCGCGCGTGCGCGTATGTTGTACATCGCTCACCGAAATGTCACCTGACAACGGGATGGAATACGCATTTTGTGCTGGCGCCTTTGGGCGGAAAACTCTCAATCCGATACTCCTTACTGTGTTAATAAGTATTAACATTTTATGTTTTGATAACTGTGCTTTGAAATAAGCGGGAATTGTGTCTCATGGTATTACGCATTACATATCTTTTGTATGTATAATTTCTAAGCATTCGGTTCAAACTGAGTATTTCTTTATACCTTTGTAAGCTGAGCCCCTCACTGAGAGTTCAGAGTAATAAGCATATACAATAATGAAATAAACTAAGGTAAATGCAAAATTATCAAATTACAGCAATGCAACAGTGGACAATGGTATTGTAATGCTCAAGAAAAATCAGAACAAAGTAGTGTACATGATTTTTTTGTGTGTGTTTTTGGCACCAACCTTCCGTTTTTTGAGCTGCCGTAGTTGCTCAGTAATGCATTCATGTATGTCAGAGGTAGGAAGACATGGACCTGGAAATTATTCTGGCTCCTTTTTTTTTTTAAACAAATACTTACTTTCTTACTTAAATGATCAAGAAGGAGGCGCCATAGATGATGGCACAGGCAATTTAACAAAAGTCCCTGTTCTTTCTGTAGGGTCATGAAAACCTAGCACTTTGTTCACTTTTCTCAAGTCAAAACAATTTTTTTGTGAAACATGATGGATTAGTAACCATGAATCCTTATCCTTGTTTCTTTTTAAATATTTAATAACATTTATTTAGTGTTGATGAATACATACATGCGTGTGAATAGGTCAATGTAATTTCGGGCATAGCTCTAGGTTACCATTTCTTTTGTTGACTACCTTGTGTTTTAGTCTGTTGCTCCTAAAATAAATGCTAGGTAATGAGAATGAAAAGCAAGAAGTAACTGAAAAAATGTGGACTGAGAATATTAACAAAGAGAGTATGGTGGTGCATTGTTTAGTGCAGGTGCTTCATGAATTAAAAATTTTGGGTTTGTATACCACACTTGGTCACTGTCTCTGGAATATGATCTTTGTCCCTGTTTCTCCAGGGACCGGGTGTGGATATGTGTGTTATTGGGAGAGAGCGACTTTGTGTATGTGAAAATGGGTTGTGCAATGGCATCCAACCAGGTTTGTTTCCTTCTTTGCACTTTGATAGACTCTGGCTCACTTCAACCCTGAATTGGATTACCTGAGCTTCTGAATGTTATCTTATGTTATTTTAAGTGGAGCTAAGGTTGCACTGACAGCTGGATATGAAATGCACCCTTTAGAGGAGATGAGAGGCAGGATATATCTGGGAAGAAGGTAGCTGCCAAATTTTAAAATCTGTCTTTTTTATGTCAGAAGCATTGCAGCAGTATACAAATAGACACTATCAGAGTACATTTATGCTTCTCAGCCTTTTCCCCCATTTTGGATTTTGTACCTACTCAGTTCTACATGTATACCCAACCGACTCACTAATCCTTAGGCATATCTGATAAAAGCTCAAAATCCAAAAAGTGTGTATATATAATATTCTTAAATATTATACCCAGTAAAAATGTATGTCTTCTTCAGCAATTGTTATCAATTGATATTGTATCATCATTTCAACAACATTAATTGATAAAAGTAATTATTTAAACAAATGACAATGAAAAATGTTTCTCTGAAAACATTGATTCAGCTAACACTTCTGAAACACGTCTTCTGTGGAAAAAATAAATCCACCCCTATCTGCAATAGTTGGGTTTTGCCCCCTTTCGCAGAAATGACTACCTGTAAGATTTTCTTGCAATTGGCTACTAGTCTCCTTCATTGACATTGTTATTTTTGCCTACTCCTCTTTACAGAAATATTTCCACTGTGTAATGTTTGGGGGATGTCTTGAATGTACTGCCAGTTTCAATTTTTCCCACAGTATGTGTTCAGATCTGGGATTAGACATTGCCCCTTAGTAAACCTATTTTTGTTCTTTTTGAGATATTCTTTTGTGGATTTGCTTTATTTTTTTTCAGTCATTGTTTTGTTTCAAGTTCCACTTACGGTTTAGCTTCAGCTTTTTGATAGATGCCATTACATTCCCCTTTGATTCTGTGATGACAGGCTGGCCAGATTATAAGGTAGAAGTGCAGCTACAAACAATAATATTTCCACCATTGTGCTTTAACGGATGATATGAGGACCTTTTTGGTGAAAGAACATCTAATGTGTACAGAGCACATTGCGCTTATAGTTGTGTACTTCACATAGGTATTGTGAGGAAAGTGTTGTTTTCTGTAATCTTTTTTTTGAGAGGACAGCCTTCTTCTTTCTCATGTAAGGAAACTTGTGCAGTCTCTTTCAGATGGTTGACTTGTGCACTTTGACTGAAGAATGGCTCGCTTGGAAATTCCTTGATGTTTATCTTATTGTTCTTGGAGACTTCCCACAAAATCTTTCCATCATCTCATGCGTTCAATTTGGTGAGATGACCTGATTTTTTTTTTTCCATCTGTAGATGATCTTGTTGAAACTGAAGTGACTGATTAAGGATTACTTGTACATGGTTTGAAAGCCCTTCCTGGACTCATAGGCATCAACAATCTTTTTTCTTTTCAATCAATTTCTTCTAAGGGGCTTCGAGACTTCTTTTACTCTTGGCATGATATACTTGCACATCTCAATTGCTAAGACTAAACTACATCACAGGTTTCTAATGTTTCTATAAGGCAGAGCCCTCCAAGTTACTTTCTAATGATATTCTAATCATTTGGATCTGTTATTCTGCATCTGATTCTAATTTAGATAAAGGAAGGGACATCTGATAAAGTTAGGGGTGTACTAGATCTTGCTGCTCAAGTAAATTGCATTTCTGCTGATTTAAATAGAATAATTGAGTACTAAATGTCATTCTTCAACATTATTTTTAAAGTATATTTACTTTTTCTAAACAGTTTTTTAAAATCCTGATCAAATACCCTTATGGCTAAAAAAATAAAAATAATCAAGTGTATACTTACTTACTTACATATATATGTATGTATATATCAATACATCTATTTTTTTCTTCAGGAATTTGGCTTTTAAGCATATCATTTTCCTTTGTAGTCTGATGTGACTTTCTCCAATTTAAAGCATTAGGTTCAGAAATGGACTTGAAATAAGATTATGAAAATGGGAGACTGGGTGGAGAATGAGAAATTAGACTCGGAAATAAAAGTATTGATTCAAGTATTAAAGTTACAGGGAGGCAAAATTCTATGTTGCATACTTTATATGAACTTTTATCTGAAATACTGGTTTTGTAGAAAATATGTGGAAAGAAATGATTTGCACATCTTTCCTCTTAATGAACCATAAATGTACAGATGAATTTTTATGCCATATTTCAACAAGATAAATGACAGTAGGATTCATGATAAAAATACTTCAGCAAATCATTATCCATATTCTTGTGGAAAAGATTTTCTTATACAGTGATATTTTATAGTTACAAAATGCCATGAAATTCAATTATATAGTTCTCTGACAAACTTGATTTTCATTTGGTTTCAGAATTTCAAAGTTATTATTCTGAGCCAAATATATAGATAATGGTTGTGTCATTTATACATTTGATTGTATCACATCTCATTATTTGTAATGTGTAAAGTGGTAGTTGCCCTCTCATAATGCTCTTGCATAATATAAAAATGAATGGTGTGTGTATAAAAGGTTGTACAAAAATGAAGGATACAGAAAAGAGGACAAAAGTAAAAATATTATTCAGTGTCACAATCACTTGCCTCTCCTACTAGGCACTGCTTTGGTCACAATAAACCACTTCCTTCTCTCAAAGCCCTAAACTTCTCCAAGGTCTCATTGTGTGAAATCTGGCCTGCTTTCTGATTCTAATATGCCCTCACCCCACCCATCTTCTGACTCAAAGAATTCTCTTGTGACTATAAACTATCCCACTGGTTACTTCTGATACTTCCTGGTAACACTTCCGGAATCACAGGGGTTGCTGGTCTAAAAAAAATCTTAGGGCCACAATGGTTTCTAGTGGTTGTTAATACCACTGCACCACTAAGCCTTATACTAAGCAAGCATACTTAAAAGTGCAAAACTGCCCCATTTCTTCTTTATAAATATGTGTATGGCCACCCAACTCACTGGAGAAAAACAGCTGGCCAAACTTTCATTGGGGTGAGTAAGGTGTCTATATCTGCTGTTGGATTGCTTGCCCTCTGGTGTCCTGATATAATTTTACTTTTTTCTCTAAGGTAAAATAACTCTTTCTCTCATCAAGCATATTATAAGGACTTTACCTTTTCTTATACCACACTTCCCTGACTCCTATTACCCAGCTTGCACAACAGTAGACACGCCGTTTATGAACATCTATTTGTTAAACTACCAATAGCTACCCAGTCCTTTCCTGTACTACTATGCTCTGTGTTTGCAGACTGGATTTAGTGCATTAAGACTATCACCATGTGCTGATAATTAAGTGTAAAGAATATATTACTGTGTGTCAAGTCAAATTAACATTATAAATGTGCAGATGGTGATTTCAATATATCTTCAAATGATGGGGTAATTTTAAATATTTCTGTAAGACATTAAAAATATCTGTAAATTGTGTCAAGATATTTTTAGATGGCTAAAAAAGTATATAGCAAACCAAACTAACATTTAGACATGTCTATAAATTATTTAAAGAAAGATGTAAAATTTCATGAAGATTTCTTAAACTGATTTGCAAACGAGTCAGTATCATTTAAAGATATCTGTAAACAACTGCTTTTAAAGATATCTCTAAATTGTTTCAAGTTATCTTTAAATGCATTTATTAGGCCATTATTTTCACGTGTATAGTACAGTGAAATCGGGAGTGGGGCCACAAGGTTTTGATGAAGCATCAGTGAGGAGCAGGAATAGTTCCAGAGGTGGACAGTTAAAGACAATGGATGGTTTTGACTTAAACATTCACTATATTTAATATAAATGAAACACATTTAATGTTTAATTGTGCCTTTGTTAGAATAATAATAATGTACCTAGTGGGTTTTATTTGTGGCTTGGAAGCTGTGCAGTTGCTTTGGCAATTGTTCAAGTAGCTTAATTCCTCACAGTCAACCTTGTAGTTCCACCCCAAGTGAAAATCTTACCTGTGCTAATCAACATAAAACATATCACCATGTATCGTGAGTATAACTACCTTACTTCATAGAGATGTCTCCAATTTAGCTTGGCTGTGACTGTGTAAATGTTGGCTGATTTTCAGTATGAAGTTGCTTATGTAAGACTTTTAGTTTTCTGCAAGTGCATCCTCGCTTCAGATTCACGTTTTATTTTTTTAGGTTCAGTATTTTCAGACTATTTCCGCAGGAGGTAAATTTTTAAAACACTAATAAGGAACCAGAAAATAAAGCAAAAAGAGCTAAATAATTCTTCAGATCAGATGATTTAATTCAATTTCATTTATCCTACTTAAGTTTCTGATGAAATGGCAGGGTCCAACTGTAGTAGAAAAATGGATGAGCCCTGTGAATTTTCATGTTAGGATACCCGGCCAGCGAAAGACCATTCAGATCTTACATATTAATCTTTTGAAGGAGTGGCATGACCCTGATGAGGTGTTGGCCACTGCCGCTACAGTCTTTAAGACTGACGTTGCTATTGGTGATGATTTGATAGACACTCAGAAGGCTGAGTTGCTGACTTTGATTGGGAAGCACACTGATGTCTTTTCCTCCTTGTCTAGTCTGACTAAATTTGCTGAACATAAAAGCCTGCCGTTATAGTGCAAAATTCACCTGTATCATATACCGAAGGCAAGGGAGAATGTGGTACACGATGAGGTGAAACAGAATCTTGAATTGGGTTTTATAGACAAGAGTAAAAGCAAATGGAGGAGTTCTACCTTCTTAGTGTCCAAACCTGACAGCTCCGTTCAGTTTTGTATAGATTTTAGACACTTGAAAAAATTTCCAAATTTGATGCGTATCCAATGCCATATATTGACAAATTACTAGAGAGAGAGTCAAGCCTTGTATATCTCCACATTGGTTCTAACTGTGTTCGCCACCCTAAATGGATTGTTCAAATTTACTAAGCTCCTGTTTGAACTTCATGGCGCACCTTTAACTTTCCTGCATGTGATGAATCAGATTTTGTGCCCCCCATTCAGAATATTCTGGAGAGTATCTCAATGATATGGTCATTTTCAGTAATGATTGGTGGACACATCTGGAACATCTATAAGCAGTGCATGACGGTTTGAGGCAAGCTGGTTTTAAAGCTACTCCTAAAAAGTGTATATCGAGTATGTCAGAAACGCATAATTTAGGATATTCTGTGGGGAAAGGTTTGCACTTTACTAGGACTCTCTTGTTATTCTAGAAGGTTCATCCAGAATTTTGCAAATAGAACTGCCCCTCTAATTGACCTGACAAAGTGCTAAAAGAGCAGTAGTATTATCTGCTCCGATGATTGTGAAAGGTCCTTCTCTGACTTAAAGGCTGCTTTGTCATCATACCTAAGAAACCACTTTTTTTTTTTTTTGTTTTTTTCTTTTAATGAATTTATTGTGCATTTGGTTTGGGGGCTGGCCTAACTCTAGTTTTTGATGGAACATCCCATCACATATTTATGTAGGAAATGGTTTCCCAGGGAGCATAATCAATCAATCAGTGAGAAAGAATGTCTGGCTGTGGAAGTGCTCCGTTATTACATATGGGGTCAAAAATTTACCTTGGTGATTGATCATGTACCACTCTAGTGGCTGTACAAACAAAAAGATGCAAACTCCCAGCTCACTAGGTGGGACTGACAGCTGTGCAAAGAGATCACAATAGCCACTCTGCTGTGTTTTTGTCACCTACAGCCTGCACCTGCATGTTGTCATTCTGTTAAA
Source organism: Polypterus senegalus (assembly GCF_016835505.1). Classification (NCBI taxonomy): domain Eukaryota; kingdom Metazoa; phylum Chordata; class Cladistia; order Polypteriformes; family Polypteridae; genus Polypterus; species Polypterus senegalus. The sequence goes on from NC_053166.1 coordinate 50,223,656, forward strand.
GAATAAACCAATGGCAAAGTAACACAACTGTCCTTTGAAAACTCCCTCTTAGACAGTATTTCAATGGGAAACAAGAATACTCTTAACTTGCCTTCTATGGGATCAGCTGTGGGTTAGCAGGCTTACCACGTAATATGCTTGTCGCACAATGTTTAGAACATTTAAAGCCAATTGATGACATGTTCATTTGATCAGTCTCCTGTCCTCTTTCTTCCAGACTGCATGTTTCCCAGTCGTCTGCTTCCGAGCCACTGAACCTGTTTGATGAAAAAGGCTTTGTGTTCTTTTAATTTGAAAAGGGGAGCTTTAACCTGTGTGCCTTTATGCTGATAAGAAAAACCCCTATTTTGGATAAAGCCTTGAGACTGTTCCTGCCTTCTCATTGATAAAGTTACTCTTTCCTTAGAAACCTGGTCTCGTCTTCCTGTCTCTTGTGCAACTTTGTGACACAATCTTCACAAGGCGTATTTAGTAAATTCATAAAAATGACAACAATCCCCCAGTGGTATAACTCCACTTTGCGTGCAGGAATCTATTCTATTCGAAAAGGATGCAATCCTTCCCAAATAGTAGAAACCCAAATGCATGAAATCGAAACAATCCATTTATCTACCCATCCATTTTCTTAACCCACTCACTGCATTTTACAATGGATATGAAAGCTAAAAGTAAAAATAAAGGTAGTGCTAAGAAAGCTAGGATTAAGCAAACAAAAAATGCTTTTGAGATATGCAGCATAATTTGAACATACCAGCTTTATTAAGAACAGGTAAGAAAAGTAGTCACCCATTAACTTTGCAACACTGCATTGCCTCATGACTTCAGTAGCTAACTGCAGTAGAAAGTGTGATTCGCCCTAAGGTCTGTCCGATTACCAAAAATGCACTGGGTTTCTAGCATTATTAACATGCTGTGTCTTATGTGTGATGCTTCATGTGACAACACAATTAACGTCCGTTTACTATAAAAACCCTGAGGCCAAAAAGAGTAGTTGTAACTTAGTGCTGCTACAAGTGCTTCTTTTGTAGGTAGCTTCAGGCTTTAGAATGTTGACTATGTGTAGCCTTTTAGAAAAGGGAAAATGTTTACTGATTGCACAATGCAAGTATTAAGCAACTGAAACTCTACCTGCAACAGGAGTGTGGTACTGTGGCGTGGTGATGATAGGATGGAGTTTGTGAGTATTACAGAAAATGATATGACCAGCGTGAAATATTATTATGACTGTAGAATATGAAGAAATTATCTCTGGAAGGATATGCAGTAATATTGATCTATTTTTCTGTTATCACCTCCCCAAGACAGACAGTGGTGTTGGCAATTGAAGGTACAAAGCTGAAGCTACCTATAATCTGTAGCACCTTACTCTTGAGCATCGTAACTTGTTACTCCAGCATCTACATGAGTCCAAGGGACAGCTGATTTAGGAGTTTTATGTATTTTTTTTTTCTTTTGTTTGGGGTTACCATGATGGTCTAATAATGCCCCAGCTCCACTATGGAGTGGGGATGGGCTGGTCTTTATCATGTCACTCCAGAGCTTAAAGACAGTCCCACTCTGCCACTGAGTACTGTAATGTACTTAATTCAAAATTTAGCCTAGTACTGCCAAAATAAATGTACTGCTCCTTAAACAGATGTACACTGCTACAGTTTGAGTTAGGTGGTACACCATATACTGGTACAAATGTGACACCAGTAGATATTTTCATATATCATTTTTATCACAGTTGAGAACATCTGAAAGCAGTCTTTATTACTTGTTATATATGAACTATAATCACTCAATGTATCTTCATTATTCTATAGTCATTTTTACCATGTTATACTATAAACTAGCTGTGCTACAGAAATCTAAGTAATCAACATAGACCTCATTGTTAATGTTTGCAGTGCATCATGCAATGCACATGTCTGTGTTAATTTCCATTTGCTATGGGATTTATAAAAGCAGTTTGTGATGCAGCATCTATAGGAATGTCAAATGCATCTATCCATCCATTAGCCAACCTACTATATCCTAACATACGGTCATGGGGGTATCCTGGAGCCAATTCCAGCCAAGACAGAAACAAATCCTGGGCAGGGCGCCAGCCCACCGCAATGTCAAATGCAAAGCATTTTATTACTAAAAATGCTTGTGATCCGCCATTTTTGGAATATCAGAGACATAGCCACCAGATGGACACACAAACAGACGCACATACAGTACACTTATCCTTTTTATTAAGGTGGATGTGTGTGCTTTTATTATATCAAAGCACTGTAAAAGAAGAGCCAAAGATTAAAATATTATTAAAAAATTCAGATATAAAGAAAAATAATAATATTTGAAAACAGAAAAGTAAAAAAATGTGTAATAGTATCTTTTTTTATATTAAAACTGGTACAAGTTGCAAGCACAGACTAAATCAATCCCTCTCATATTGCTTGCATTTTTCTTTGCAATCCTTCTGCCTTTAGAATTATCCTAATTGTGTTAAATATTGCCAGAATCATTATTTTTTGCTGTTGTTCAGCTGCTTCTGGAGAGTCGAATGTATATGATTGACCATCAGCCATTACTTTTAGTATAGCTGAAAAAATAAGGCTGTTTGATTGTAGCTCTATGTAGGTGCTGTTTGATGCTGTGAAGTGCAGCCCATTTTGCAGTGGCTGTAACAGTGAAATCTGGGAATATACATATCTGGTCATTTTTGAATATGATTTCCTCTTTCTATCTGAGGTCTGTTTTCTTTATCCCATAATTTATCAAATCCAATTATGAGATTTCCAGATTTTGATGTATTCAATCCACTCATACAGTAGGCAATTGAGAGCTATGTGTTGGCTTTAAAGTTTCCTCCTTATAGTTTACAATTAAATTCTGCTACAGATTTCAGTGGTTTCTAGTTTTTCAGGTACTCCTTTCATTCCAATGTTTTTTCTTCTGTATCAATCTTCAGACATCACAAGTTCATTACAAAGCATATTGCATTTGGAATCTTGGGCAGATATTCTTTTATTGATAGCAGACATTGTCTGTTCAACTTTCTCAATACAGCCTCTGAGTATATATTGGTGAGCCCCAAGTACTTTTATTCTCAAATTTTGTTCAATTTTTACTCTATGCTTTTTTCCATTTTGCCAACATTTTCTTTCAACTTTGCCTGAATATTATTGCTTGAATATGCCTCCTGATCCTTCATATATCTACTGTATTTTTTTATATCTGTCCCGAGTTTGATAATCACTAACTTCATTTCAGGAGCCTTATCTGTGCAGTATTCTGCAGTGTGCTTTGATGGTATTATGTAACCAGTTGGTGTTGGTGGTGTTAAATACAGGGGGTGTTTGTGAGGGTTGTTGAAGAAGACAATAAAGCCATTCTTGGTTTGGATTTGCCACCCAGAAAGCTGTAATTTCCCTGAGAGATCAAGATATTTGAACCCTTAATTACTTAAAGAAACTTTTCTTGATGCACTGTCCCTGGATTCTACAAGATTTTGAACAATTATGAACAGATCATATCTACCACTGCAACTCTTGATAGTATCATTACAGTATTTGTAATCCAATCTACGTTGATGTTTCAGCCACTGCCTCCTTTTTTGTATTTATTTGTTCCTCAAAATGTTTTTTTAAACTCTTGGAAAATCATGGTCAACATTTTGCCACACTTGCTGAGAACAATCTATCTTATTACTTATAAGCCATGTGGCATCTATCAGATAATTAGGCTATGTGGGTCACATGGTCACCAGGTGCTTGCTGAAAAATTAAATCATGAGGCTTGGCTCAACTTAAGGGTTTTGGAATTTTTGCTCCTGATGAGTGTTTAAAAGATTTAATGACAACAAGCATAGGAATCCAGTTTTGGATTGCTCTAGTCTGAAGCCCTGTTTTAAGACCTGTTTTTTGGAGGTGTCTCTTTTAGGAGCACAGGACTCCAGAAACCATTGTCATTAAAGATTGTTGAATACATAAGCCCTTCCACCACAAGAAGATTGTCATGAAATTTTTATGGTCACATTTTTGTATGTGTGTGTTCCCTGCAGTAAATTGGCTTCTTGCTGGGATTTTGCCTGTGCTTAATGCTGTTGGCATAGGCTTAGATATCCTGCATCACTGCAACTGAAGGAAGGAGGGAACCCTTTATTGTCATTGTACCAGTACAATGAAATTGTAAAAGCTGCAACTGTAAACAGTGCATGTATATCAAGCAGAAATGAACAAATATAAAAAGTACACATCCTATGACAAATACCATACATAAATAAATGAATTATAAATTAAATATTATTCACTAAAGTAATCGCCATATGTACTGGAGAAAAAAAAATTGTAGTTCTATGAGTTCTTAAAATTTTAAATTCTGATGGCACAAGAATAAAAACTATCTGCAAATCTTTTTGTTTTACTTTTAATGTTCTTCTACCGCCTGCTGGTGGCTGTAGTGTGAACAATGATTGGCCAGGATAGGAAGAGTCTTTAATGATTTCCCTGACTCTTCAGAGGCATTGGGCACTGAAGATATCTTCCAGGGATGGCAGAGAGCAGCCAGTTATTTACTCTGCCATGGATATTACCCACTGCAGAGCTTTCCTGTCTGCTGCTGTACATCTAGCATACTATATTGAAAAACAGTGTGCTAAAACATTCTTGATGCTAAGCAGTAGAAGGTCAAGAGCAGCTCAACTTTCCGGAGAAGTCTCAGGAAATACAGACATTGCTGGGATTTTTTGACCACCACCAGAGTTTTTGCTGTCTAGGACAGGTTCTCAGAGATGTAAGTTCCCAGGAACATAAAGGAGATGACCCTCCCCACCAGGTCCCCATTGATGTATAGAGGGGCTGGCTCTGCTCTGTGCCTCCTGAAGTCAATGACCATCTCTTTAGCTCTTCTGCGCCTCGTCTCTATATGCTGACTTACCATCACCAGTTATGAGACCTACCACTGTGGAGTCATCAGTGAACTTGATTATAGTGTTGCTGGAGGAATTAGATGTACAGTCATAGATGTACAGGACATAGAGAAGTGGGCTCAGTACACAGCCCTGAGGGGAGCCAGTGCTAAGTGTGAGGGTGGAGGAGCTGTGTGGCCCGCCAATTCTAACTGTTTCTGAGAGGCCAGTGAGGAAATCCTTTATCTAAGCATGGCTGGTTGATGTTATACAGCTAATTGATTAGTATTCTAGGGATAATTATATTAAACGCTGAGCTATAATCAACAAATAGCATCCTTACATAGGTCCCTGTGTGTTTCAGATGGCTCATCACTATATGGAGGGCTGTACTGATGGCGACTTCCATGTATATGTTTGATCTATAAACAAACTGGTGAGGGTCAAAGGTGGGAGGGAGGCTGGCTTTACTGGGCTGAGCTATAAGTCTTTCAAAACATTTCATGATTGTTCATGTCAATGCAATCAGTCTGTAGTCATTAAGATTATTAATGACTGACTTTTAGGGGCAGGGATGATGACAGGGGGTTAGTGGCTTGTGTCAGTGACAGATTAAATAACTTAGTAAGGACTCATGCCAACTGGTCAGCACGAGTTTTAAGTACCATGCCAAGTATGCTGTCTGGTACAGCAGCTTTCCTAGGATTCACTGTCTTGAGCACCCATCTCACTTAAAGTTCCTAAACAAAAAAAGGCAGCTTTAGATTTGGAATGGATAAATTATTACCAAGCACTGACAAGTACAGAACAAGCTACCTACAAATAAGCAAAAGAATTAGATACTCTAAATAAGTGACAGGCTTATTTCTGTCAAGAAAAGCTATTCTCACAGCTTTACCCCAGTCTTTGCCTTTTCCATAGGCAAATTTAGAATTGCCAATCATCCTAACCACTACATTTTTAAAGAGGAATACTTGTTACATGAAGAAAAAATGTGGATATGGGAAGAAGCTGCAAAGTCTATACACAATAATCATCATTATAATAATAGCACATTTCATTTATGTTGTGTATAAATAACTGCTCAATAACAATTGAAACCAAGATGAAGGGTTTACAGGGTAGTTGTGATAAACTCTGCACCAGTCTATAGTAATAGAAATAACAGAAATATTGTCCTTTAAATTAAAAGCATATTGAACTTAAAAACAAACAGGTATCTTGGGATTTTCTTTTGGTATTTGTCTAAAATGCAAGCCAAGGCTACCACACAGAAGTATGCATTATAAAAATATGTATGGAATAGTCCAAACAGTGCTTCCATGTAAATTATACTTTAGTGATACCACAGAAAATTACTCCACATAATATTTTACAATACAGTACAACTTATATTACTTATATTTTGTATGTACATAAATTAATGTAGAGTATTACTTATGAATTCCTTTAAGTATTAGTGTGTGTGTTTGTACGCCCACACACTTCTGTGTGCCTCCGTGTGTGCATACTGTACATGTATACCTACATAAGTTATGCTCCAAAAGTACAGCTGGTTTCATGACTAAATGGAGCAGATTGCAAAACTCCTGGTTAATTTAAACAATTTCTGTGCCATTTGTCATTGAACATAGGTCAAACTGATTTGGTAAAGTATGGGAATAAGTGCTGGACCAACCTGGACTAAAAACATTGGACCTTGAGCCTGTAACAAGATAAAGTGATGCAACTTGTTTGAAGAAGATACCTTTCAAAAAACTGACCTATCATTGGACGGATATCTTGGAAGCTGCTTCTTCTAAAATGCTCTATATTTATTGGGTGTCATCATCCAGGACCTCTATACAACTCAAAAAAATGCACAATTTTCCAATGGAAACTGTAATTTAAAAATTCAACACACACTTGCATACACACATACACTATGCTAAAATTAACTTTTTTTGACATTTTGAACATCAGAGAATCAGAATCTGAACTTAACTTGATAACACATTTTTGATCCCATCACTAAACATGCATATATTTGGAGTTAAAATGTAGTGGTTATTAAAAACTGAAATATAATCTAGTTATTCTGTTCAAGTGCAATGGACAGATCCTAAATGTCACTGATTCATCAAGCCTCATGTCACAGGCAACTTTTGGCTTGGCAGTGGCGTTCTAGGTGAACAGGACTACATACTTCATAAATTCAGCTACTTGTTTGTGCATTTGGTTGAGATATTCACATTGCTACCATTTCAGGAAGAAAAGGCTTCACATTTTAGTTTTTAATGTGTTTATTGTGTGTATTGCAATACCTACCAGCTGTGCAGATTTACAGTTTTAGAAGTATTCACCAATGCACATTGTATCAGATGAGACAACAAACATATGGACACAATGTTACATTTGTCACCTTGACCTTTAGCTTAGATTTTTTTAAATTATGTAACACAATGGCTCTCAACCTGTGGGGCTAGGGGGGCCCGAAGAATACAAAAAGGGGCACGAAGATGTGAAAAAAAGAAAACAAGAATTAAAAATATGAAAAAAACATCTGTTGAAACCAAAACAAATTAACTTAAACTACATCCTGATACTAGAAAAATAAATATAGAGTTAGATAAATGTCGATAAAAGTTAAGTAGGTATAAAAAATATGCATCTACATTTCAAAAAAATGTTAGGGGAGGGCGTGATTAAAACTGTTATGAAACCTCGGGTCGCAAATACTTAAAGGTTGAGAAACGCTGATGTAACATGTAACAGTAAAGTCAATACTTTCATAAGAAAAAAATCACAGGACTATTATTATTATTGGTTATTTTTTAGATCTGGTTAACTTCTCTTACTGAAATTTATATTTTACATGTTTTCTCTACCTGGATACTGTTGGGGAAAAAAAAGTTTGAGACCACATCATTAGATTACCTGTCTGCATGAATTTGCATGATTCAACATAGTCGAATACAAAAGATGTGTTTGTTTTGGGAGAACTGTTTGCAGCAGTCACACAAGAAATAGAGAGAAACGGCCTTTTCTTGGCTATTTTGTTCTTATCACCTATTGTTCATTTAACATTAAGATTTTACTTTGGGTATTTTCCACACAGCTTCTATTTACCTTTATATTTCATACACACACCACACAGTCCAAAGTGAATTTGTGGGGAAGACTACTGTGCACACAATTCTTTGCTTATATTTTCTGTGTTAAGATGTAAATTGGATGGATCACTTGTTTGTCACTGAATATGTGGGAGTATTCAGTTTTGAGTATTGGCTCCTCATGTAGGCTTGGTTAGATCACATTAGATATACATATTTGACCCCAAGGGGAAGTTAAAACATTACAGACACTTAAGTGAAGAATAAAATGTATGTGTCTGTATGCTTCAATAAATTTATATGTGTATAAATAAGCAAAGAACCTCCCCCCCCAACGCACACACACCACCACCACCACCACCAATGCACATAAGAACTTCTGGCTTGGATAATCTGCTGTCAATAACAGGCTTGTAGCTGGCAGTAAGATGATGGGACCTGTCCATATATACTACAGGTTTACATTTTAGGGCATTAAAATTTGAATGCAGCAGGTCCAGCTTGCTATTTTCACAAAAGGAATCTGTGTTGAAGTGGGTGCCAGACAGCCCCAAACCACAGACAGCAATACAGCCCACAATGTAGAATTCAATAAAATAAAAGGGTTTTGATTTCATAAACTGCGGTGGGCTGGTGCCCTGCCCAGGTTTGTTTACTGCTTTGCACCCTGTGTTGGCTGGGATTGGCTCCAGCAGACCCCCATGACCCTGTAGTTAGGATATAGCGAGTTTGATAATGGATGGATGATTTCATAAAGCAGCTTCTAATGAACATCTCTCCACCATTTAGCCATAATTATACAATAAACCAACAATAAATAACCAACCCTGCTGAGTGTTGCCTGCTGCCTCCTGACTCTGACTCAATTCAAGTAACGCAGCAGACTCAGGAACTGCTTCCGGTCTTCTGTCCAAGTCATCCAGAGCATTCCCAGATTGTGTGTAAACCAGGGCAGTCCTCCCCCAACAGCTCCATCTGGTGGTCCCTAAAGACCCAGACAGGGCTGTATTTCCAGACTCCATCTCCCGAGCTACCTCTCCCGGGTTTATGTAGGAGGGACAATACCACCTGTCGTGCATGAATCCTTCCTTTATCCTGGTCAGGATGAATGTCCTTCTCTGACACTTGCACGTGCCATTAGATTTCTGTTCCATCCAAAGTTGTATGGTTGAAGATACAAGAGTTCAGAATGACTCAGACTTTAGACAGTTCACAATGCAATGAATCATTTCTGTTGCTGAGTTTCCAAATAAGTATCGGCAGGCTGGGTGGAAGGATGGATGAAGGTATGGATTTTCTGATTCTTGTGTGTATGTGCCTATACATGAAGGCACATTTATCTGGTGGTTTTAGATGGAAATATGAGTTGTCTTTGCCCTCCACCTTTGCAAGATTAATGAATTAGATCTCTCAACTGCTTCTGGAATAATGAGGTTCAACAGGTTTTTTGCCTGTTAATGGAATAAAGCAATATAACAGTGCATTCATTATTCATTCTTTGGCTTATTTCACAGTTCATTTATATTCTCTTTGAGAATGAGTGGCCAGTGGTGCAATTTTCTATAAGCCATATTAACCACGTTCTGCTGCTATAAAAAGTTGTACCCCTCTAGCCATTTCTTGTATGCCATGATCCTTTTTTCTTACCTGGAATCCATCATAGTTTTATCAGATAACAAAATCGGCTAAAATAATGCGTGTGATGTACCTGGCAATGGACTGGCGCTACTTCCTGCCTTGTGCCAGATGCTGCTTGGATAGGCTGCTGCCTCAAGAAAACCAAAATTGGATTATGTGGGTTTGAAAATGTTATGTTATATTATGTAATGGAGTATGACAGTTACTCATTTCGTAGCTCTTATAGTTTGCATGCCCTATCTGCACATTTCGACATCAATGAAGGCAGGTTATGTGGTCATTCCTAATGTAGAGCAAACATTTTTGATATTCTGGTTCTAATGTACATGTTCCCAGTCTTAGTCTTGAAGATGTAAATATTTTTAAATGTTGTGTTTAAGATTATAATTAAGTTAAAAGAAGAATACAGTTCACTGACTCCCCACGAAAATGCAATAGACTTTTTTTTTTGCACTTGGTTACACTCAATGTGTGAAATCTTTGCTATTGGCTCTTGCTGCTGATTGTTTATCAGTGAAAAGACATATTTTTGTCCTCTGTTACCTATCTGTTCTGGTAGAATGTATGGAGTCTAATGATGGTTAAGTGTGGGGTCTGCTGATCATAGCACTGTAATTTGCACTTGCTGCAAATCCAGTTATTCAGTTTTTAAACAGTATACACACGGTGAAAAGAGGTCACAACTCTGTAATCTTTAATACTGTTTATAGCAAAATTTAAATAATTGACAATTTATTGTATGATACAGCAGCATTTTACTTTTTGTTTTCTTTAGGATTATTTTCATAATGTGAATATTTGTGTAAATATTGACTTATGAATTGTAAATTCAAACCTAAAGCCTTAATACTTCTGTTAGACTATGAAGAAATTCAGAAGAACTTGACAACAAATGCTCTCTCAAGTTAAAAAAAAAAAAAGCCTTCAGCAATATATTAATAACTGAAAAATCATGCCTGTGAAATTGTTTCTTTATATTTTTAAAAATAAATGTAATTCCCCTCTGTGTTGGATTTAAGTGATTATATCATATTGGTTTCCCATCTAAAATACCTTTCACACATTCTAGTTATCTCCGTAATTTTCCTGTAAATTCTTGGGTCTAATGCATGTGTGAGTAAAGCCAAACAAATAGTCCCAGGAAAATTAATCTGTCAGTTCCTAGGTCAAGAATTCATATGCAGTACAGTATTTCTCAGGTTAGAGTGTACAGTATTTGAACAGATTAGGAAAAAATGTCAGATAAAGTATGCAAACCTTCATAGTATCCTAACATAGAATGTGCTGAAGTTTGTGTGATTTTTTTAAGGTTAATAATTTGTAAAGCTTCTTTGAAGATTCTGGAAAAAAATTCTTTCTTTTCAAGTAAAGCAGGAAATTGTTGAGCCTAGTTTCCACCAAATGCAGCTCTGCTATTCAAAATTAGCAAACAGTTTCTAGGGTACTGAAAGGATATAAAGTTCTTGCCTGAGTAAAGCTGAGATGTGTGCATCATTTGAGGCTGATAAAAATCCAGTTGCAGATGTCTTTGAATTCTTGTTGCTTCATATTTGCCCCTACTGTTATTCAGTTTCTCATTCTTATGTCTCAGTTACTGTAAGTCTTAATCATTGGACTAAATTGTCAAACCATCTTAAACCAGTTTGGGGTCACAGATGCTAGAATCTCTCATGATAGCATGGGGTGCATAGCCTGAAGCAGGCGCACTTACACATACAAAAGTATATTGTGCAAAATAATAATTTAATAAATAAACAGAACCTAAACGGCATTTAACAATTGCCTCTCACCAACATAATTTCTTTTAGATGATGAAGAAAAAGCTTAGTCAATGTTTTCAAGCCATTTTTACACTTTTAGAATCCAGATCCCAGTACTTAGAATATATTGAAATTAATTGTCTACTGCTGAGCACCAGCATTTACAAGAACAAGGAGGAGCCCATTTTAAACTAATATATACAACAGTACCATTCACCAATGGAAAGAATACCCAATCAATAACTTTCAAGAATTATCATTTTTTGATATCAGTCAGCCATATATACTAATACAACTGAATACTGTTTCCCCAATTAGTTCAACAATTATCTGCTTTAGTGAAATCAAACAATAAATTAGTTGAGAATTCTGCATGTTGCAAGACAATATTATTATCTATGAATTTCAAGAGCTGAACCTGTGATTGTGCTCAAGCCAGAGAAAGTTTTGATGTTACTTCTAACAATTATTCATAATAGTTCCAAACTATTGAAGTCCTGCTTTCCCCAGCATTTGCATAGCAAAATTAAACAGCTTCTTATAAAGCAAGATGTAGGAAAGCTGTAGTAGTTCAGTCATTTTCATCATGTAGAATTGAATATTGCAATGCTTTAATACCCAGCTGTTCAAATAGTTTGACACTAGAATTACCAAAGCCTACAAAAAAACTTGTAAACTCAGTCCACCTTAAATCCATTCGCACCTCTCTCTAAATAAATCAAGGTGAATATCATTCAATCTGTCTTTTATATAAGTAATATATAAATGTTTTTATATAAAGACAATCATAAACAGGACTTTACACGATACCTTGGCGAGCTCTGTAAGTTGTGCTTTTTCTTTGAAGGACTGGTGTGGGGCAGACTGACTGGCAGGAAAATGCCGGACCTCTTGCTGCATCCAAATGGTGCAATCTTTCGCCTTTACACCTGGTGCAGCTGCATTGTTCTTATGTGTGAGTGGACATTTCTTGTGGGGAGGGCCTCTGTTCTCTTTCTCGATGTAGAACCCTCCTCCTCATCTGAGCTCATCTCTGTTATAGCACATCTTTATTTGAAAACAGCAGTGTCATATCGGGGCGAGCATGAGAGAATAAAACTGAATTAAAAAAAAAATGCCTTTGCAAGCACCATACATTTACACCAGCTGTTACAAATGAAATGTATGTTTTTATTGTATAATAGTAACAATAAGAGCAGCTCACTACTCAAAACAGTTATTTGGAGATGCAGCAAGGCTTAAACCCATGACCTGTTGATTATGAGTCAGCAGTTCTTACTGCTGTACTACCTAAGCAATCGTGACGCGAAGTACATTAATCCAATTTCTTTTTCTTCGGTTATAGTCTTGAATAAAAGCGTACTTGTTTTGTTATACTTGTACCTTTTGTGAAAGTACTTATTTGATATTTGGATTTCAGTGTTCGCACATTATACACTTCATGTCAAAATTTTGTCATTAGTACTAAAACATGAAAAAAGTTTGTCTTTTAAGTATATGTTCAACATTTCTGTCATGCTACACTTACATAGATCTTTGTAGACATGGAACACACATGAAATACATGTGTTCCAAATAACGATATATTATTTACACTATACAGCTCCCATTACCTCACTCCCAGATAAACAAGGCTTGAGCTGGGAGAGCTTTTTGCCATTTCTGCAGTGGAGGGAGAATGCGATAGTAGGCTGCTTGTGGTTATTGACACATTTACAAAACGCAAGACGCTGACGGAGAGATGTGAATGGATTTAAGGTGGGCTGGGTTTACAAGTTTTTTTGTAGGCTTTGGTAATTCTAGTGTTAATTACATCACTATGTTAATTCATATTACTGATGTACAAATCCTTGCTATTATTAAGGAAATACAACTACACAATTTGAATTCTTAGATCATTATATTAACTAGCAGTTGATTTTACAGCTCATTTTTAAAACCCCAATTTGAACATGTGGGCTTATGAACTGATTGTAAAAACTATGAAACTTTCAAATTAAATGTTGAGTACTTTGTTCCATCATATCCATGAGAGCATCCATGGTAAAATAAAGTTACTATGTATTTAATTGTACATAAACCCGTGCTCAATATAAGACTGATCATTTACACAAACTGAATATGAATTCCAAAGATTAAAAAAATGTGTTCTTATATATTTTTCTCCAAACTAGAATTTTCTACATTTTCACTGTTTAGTGTTAATCATCATTCATTTTATTATGGAGCTGCTTTCATTTCCTTTTTCTTGCTCAAACATAAGCATATTCAACATCTAGTTTTTTAAGCAGCATAATGGAGTGAAATAATCCAAAAAGAAATTGAATTCCCTGTACCCAAATACCATGATAAATCCCCATTCTCATGGATTGTAGTTCACTGTTAAGGTATCAGACTTAAGTATGTCCTGTGAAGCACTAGATCATTTAATCTCATTGTTTAGAAATATTTCCCTATGTATGAATATGAACTTTCATCAATGTTTTGGAAGATCAAGGTCATTTTGTTCAGCTGATTGGTTCTCTGATTTAGATACAAAAGAAAAGAACGCATCAAAGCAGTCCATCACATATTAAATTGCCATATTCAACTGATGGACTTCTCTGTCATACCTAGTTAAAATGGCAGAATAAGATAACACAAGCGCTATCTGCTCCAATACATTTGCTGCTTCTGTAGCTTGAATTGGTACAAACTCTGCATTCCATATTTCATCTACATTTTGTGCTATCATTAAATCTAACAAGCAGTTTGGGGACTCTTTTTGTTAACAGACTTAGGGGCTCCTTTGAAACCAGTAGATATTTTTAAAATACTGTCCAATGTTGCAATGACATCCACTAATCAAATGAACACTTCTAGATTTCAACACAACTCATCGTGTCCATGCAGTTCAAATTGGAAAATGCAGTTTATGATTTTTATAATGAAGTAAGCCTTTTTATCTACTTCCTTTTTGGGCCTTTTTCCTAATAATCTGTCAATTTTGTCAAAATTGTGACTTCAGTATTGATACCAGTTCTTGGAGATCAATACCAGTACCAAAACATTTGCAAAAAAAAACAGACAACTTACCACTTACCCTACCCACATCTCACAGCTGCTCCATTCACAGAGCCCTTAAGTATGCATGCCTCGCTGCTTTGCTACATAATAGTACACCTCCCTCGTATGCTATACATTGATAAGAGGAGTCTCTTGTTTGGACTTTTCTGCAAATTTATGTTATTATATGTTTGAAATAACTGAGTGTAATGAATTCTAAGAGGGATCCAAATCAGACCCCCAACGTCTCTGTCGAGAATAGATATCCTGCTGTTAAACTGAAAATCTTAATATCACATAAGGTTATTTAATAATTAAATATTGATAGAGCTTACATTATTCATCCATCTATCCATTTACAAAACCTGCATATAGATTCAACTGCTTGTCTAGAACATTTTGTCTGAATGCAATGGAACTGCCTAGATCATGTCATCTATTAACCACAGGGTTTAGGTTAACAAGCTGTTTAAAGTACCTTCTCCCATGATTAGATGGTGATTCTCTCTTTCAGGAGAATACATAAGACTGTCTGATTTACATGGTCTCAGAGCCAAGACAAAAGTGGTTAAGGTGTTAGTCAATAATGTTTAATAGTCATATATTTCCGTGCTGTTTCTGTCCAGTCCACAAAGAAGCATATAGTTGCTTTGCCAAAGATTATAAGAAGCTAAGATTGAGCCTTAACATCAGGAAAACTAAGATCATCTTGCAAGATGTCCCTAGCCAGGCAACTGCACGCAACTGCTTGCCCAGTATTCTTTATCAGAGAAGACTCTGGAAATTGTTGACGTGTTTCAGTTCCTCATAAGGCCACTCTCCAAAAAAAGCAAAGTTTAGAAAGCTACACATAGTCTTTGACATCTGTGACATCAAAAGGAAAGACAGTCATGGCCTATAATATCATCTGCATCACCATTCTCTATGGTAATGAGACCTCTTTTACCTACAGCTGCCAGATCTCCTATGTCTGCAGGAATGTAACTGTGACTTTGTCTGTTATAGCTGACCGAGGACAAACTCAAACCAGAGAGAGGTCTGTTTTCTTCAGTGGTTCTGCTCACTTTAATTTTTGTTTTATTCTGCTCTGTTGTCAACTGGCCATATTTCAACAATTAATTAATAGATAGATATTGAAAAGTTCTATTTCTGTAAATCACTTTTGATCTGCATAATTATCCATCACTTTAATAGTGACCGCCCCTTTAATGAGGCTGAACTGCTCTGACAATGGAAGAAAACAAAAGCAGAATAATATTAGACATGCAGAAGCCACTCCTTATGAAAACTTCCTGTTCCTATGGTAACAGAAAGTGTATTTAGACTTCTCAGCCATATAAGATAATACTCCTCACCTTGGTGGGTATCTTCTTCAGTTCAAGTGAGTGCTCAATTGATGATCTTTTCTCATTTCAAATCTCCTACCTTCAGCAAATGGAAGACACAATTTATCATTACATTCTAAAATGAAATATAAGGATGATCAATGTGTAACCCCATTTTCTATGTTAATTATATCTTGTTTAAAGCTAAACTTTACATTATATTACA
The DNA here is from genome assembly GCF_016835505.1 of Polypterus senegalus. Classification (NCBI taxonomy): domain Eukaryota; kingdom Metazoa; phylum Chordata; class Cladistia; order Polypteriformes; family Polypteridae; genus Polypterus; species Polypterus senegalus. Next base: position 50,239,624 of record NC_053166.1, read on the forward strand.
CATACAAGGAATCGCCTGTCACTGGTAAGGTCATTAATCAATAAGTATTTTCAATTATTCAGAAAAAAATACAAAAACTGAATTTTTCAAAAAACGTGTTGCTTAGTTTTTCTTTGGCATTATTATGATTACTACATTTTGTCCACTACATTCTAGGACTGTAATTTTCAGTGACAAGCCCTGCCCCAGTCCACAGGGTGATTTGTGTGATACTATCTATGCATCTCTCTTTCACACCTGCTGTACCTCAGTAGAATTTCTGTGAGGGCCCTGTGAAGTAATGTCTTCATTTTTGCCCCAATGTACCTTACTAATAGTCTTCCTTGTCTGGCATTTAGCATGTGCTTTTGCCAAAGGAGTGCTTTTGCAAAAATGGAGCATCGTCATGTGACCCCCCTATAGGCAATTGTCTTTCTTTTGATTTTATTTCAGAATCTTTCATTTTTCTAGTCTTGTTCTTTTGAAGTATTTGATACTTGTCACAAGTTTCAGGATAAAATATCCAAAATAAATCTTTCTCTGTTTTTTCCCTGCCAGCTTAATGCACATCAAGTGCAGAGAGTCGTGTTGCAAGTCAGACATGTTTCATATTCATCAAGCTACTTCACATTATAAATACAGTGTTTCAGTTTCACGCTTAATTTCTTTTGTGTAATTTATACTTTTACACTTGTAAAAAATGTTAAAGGGTTTTGTGCTTCTTTGGAGGTGAAACTTGTTTATTTTTTACGCAGCCGCAAGGGTAGAAGTGATAAATTTGGCATAGAAATAGCAGATGGTGACGTCTCAGCTTTTGAAATGAAGAGGTGTAAATTAAACTTGAGTTCTTAGTATTCAAGGCATCCCATACTCCTGCAGTGTTAACTACACTGTGTTTCAATACTGCTAATATTTTACTTATTTTTCAGTTTAAGAACTCTGAAATGTTGTGAATCTGAAAGCTTAATATACAGGACAGAACTGCATTTACAGAAAAAATGTTTTGGTTTTTTTTTCCAGTTTTGGCAGAGACAGGCACTGTTCACTTTAGAGAGACCTGCTCTTCACACCCTACCTCTAGTTTTGGTCTGTGAAATTTAAATATATATATTACAAAATGCAGACAAGTACCCTAAATAATGAAAAGGTAGATTTCAGCTTAGAATTAATGATAGTATATATTGTTAAACAATGTCACACAGTTTGAGATTTCATTACACTGAAGAACTGTCATTACAGTTCTTTTTATTCAGATGCTTCTCTGGTGGATGTTACAGGGTTAGGGGAAATCAATATCATTCAATATATCCATTTCAGTTTTTGTTATTGCCATTAACAGCATACATCAAGTCGGAGCATAGGGTGGAGTGATTCTACACTATGAAATTGAACTTAAAGTCCAGTACAAGTGTACATTAGTATATTATTAAGTGTATGTTTCTGTATAGAAAGATGCCTGGGGGCTCTTGGAAAATACCTGATATCAAAAATTAGGGATCAGTATACTGGTAACACTTACATAAAACAAAACAACAAAAGCTGGTGAGCTGTAAAACACAGTAGTCAATTTTAGTCAGTTAACAGTTGTAGAATGCAGAAAAAATGTTTGTATGTATTCCTCAGTTTAAAATTTATTACTGATAAAGCTTGGCAATCAAAATTAGGTAGTGAGGTGTGCAATGTAAAATTTCATAAAACTAAAGGAATACTTACCAATATTTTTATACTGAAAGAAGACAGATATTAGCTATGAGGAACTGTACAGTATAAGGAGATGCATCTTTTCAGTTACTGGACATAAAGATTAGGAGTCTTTAAATATAGGATAAGGATTATCTATATTTATTACCCTATTTTTAAAAAATAGTTTATTACAGGTAGGTATACAGTACAACATTGCTTATGCATATTATTTCTTGTATATTATATACTATGAACATTTCTGTGTTACTTACTTTTAGAAGTTTAATGACTTTAATGTTGGTAATTTGTATAATTTTTTATTACATAATTGCTGTTATTTTACTCTTATTTGTCAGGTTTTGTATGTTTTAGGGATGGATGCATTTAGTGTTGGGCTTTTCCGATCATATAAATAGAAGACTGGTTATTTAGAAATACCTACAAAAATATGGTGTCACCTGAGACAGCTGGTTTTTCGAGATTCACCATAACTTTCTGTTAATTACAAATGTGTTCCAAAAATTTTCTGGTAAGAAAGACCAAAGTTTTGAGGTAAGGTGGTTCTATTCACGTATCATGTGATTGGAGGGTAGTGACATATTGCATGTTGATTACCTCATGCAGGGAAAAATTTCACTGTACCTGGAACACAGGACAATAATGACCCCATGAATTAAAAATGAAAGTGGGTTAAGAATAAATTTCATAATATAAAACTGTTTTTACACATAGAGAATAATAAATACCTGCAATACCTTGTCCAAGCAGGGTAGCATGAATTAGTATCTTGGAAGCCTACACTTAAGTATATTTTGAAAAATACAGAGATCGATGAGCTGTAGTCTGAATGCTTCATTGTGGGCGCTTCATGGGTTTATATGAGATATTGACTGAAGTGGACTGTTTGACAATTATTTTATCAGCTGTATAAATTTCAAGCATAAATGCATAGATATTTCTGTATCAGCAAGGAAAATTGTGTGGTTTAAACAGTGCATTTGAAGTGCATGGCTAAACAAAAAACATAATATAGTTTGCTTGGGACAAGAACTAGGTATACTTTCAATTTCTTTCTGACCCATTTATTATATTAGTTCAATTCCATGAAGCACAATTACCTTAACAAACTTAAAAATTAGCCTCATAATTTACAAGTTGCCAAAACTGAGCAGCTACTGAGTTGGCAAGGTAGGATCCAACATAATTCAAATTCAAAACAAAAGAAAATTCCCATTCCAATAAAGTTTGCTTTAAACTTTAATGAAATTTCAAAAAAATGTAAAAGTAAAATAAAAGAAAAAGGGAAAAATGGTTCCTTCTCTACTTCATTGCAATCTTAATGAGATAGAAATTATTGTAACAGTTAACGTGGCATCCTACGGAAGCTCTGAACCGCACAGTGAAAAAAATTATGGGATAACCCTTATCTCGTACGTACATGAAAATATCCCGTACGTACGTGAAAACATCTCGTACGTACGAGATGTTTTCACGTAAGTACGAGATACTTTCATGTATGTACGAGATAAACTAAGATAAAAATAGGCCTATTACAAAAGTGTGCTTCGGGGCTTCCTAACTACGACGTTACCAAGACCGTGGCGCTTCAGTTTGACATCACTTCCAGCGCTTGTAGCGCGGTAAAATAAAAAAGCAGATGGATGGGCTTTTATTTATTAGAGGAGTGTGGGATGGTTAGAGTTGGGTTTAACAGCAGCTTGCAGTACCTACGTCAGGTAATGCCCAGAACGTCAGTCACGAAATGCCAATCGTATACCCCGTTACACTATGGTTAAGATTAGGCTGGGAGGGTAACGGTTTAGTTACGTGCTTTATGTTTACAGGTATTCGTCTGCACACTCGTACGGAGCAACTGAAGAGATCTGGGGCCTCATGTATAACGCCGTGCGTAGAACTCGCACTAGCATGGCATATGCACAAAAGCCGAAATGTGCTTACGCACAGAAAAATCCAGATGCAGGAATCTGTGCGTACTCCAACTTCCACGTTCTTCCGCTACATAAATCCCGATCAGCGTGAAAAGTAACGCTCGTGCACGCGCTTTATGTAACGCCCCAACTCCTCACAGAATTACGCCTCTTTGAATATGCAAAATAATATAAATCGCCCTTAAGCGCAGCCTTCTGTGAAAAGACAATGGGAAAAGCATGGGGGAAAATATAAGAATTTCAGCGAATACCAAGTGGCGGCAAAGGAAAAACATACTATTTGTTCAAATAAACTGTGGTATAATCAACAAAAGGAAGTTGATCGAGTGACATAGCGTGTTGGAGAAACTTGAAAGCTCACATCCACAAAATTGCACAGTGCCGGAAATAAAAAAGAAGTCACATATCAAAGTCGCCGTGGAAAGCCGAGTTGTAGCCCACTGTCTGAGTGTCATATGAAAGCTTATTAGGATGCACAGAGAAAAAGGCACACAGTGGGGAAAAAGCACGAAATGTCAACTTCAATCTCAACATTTCCACTTTAATCACGTAGTTTATTTTGTCATTAAAGTAGAACATCATAAACTTCATCTTAAAATCGTTTAATTAACCAGTTTCTCAAATCACATCATAATTAAAGTAGCACGTTAAATGCTTTGTTTTGTATTTGATTTTCTATGTGTTCTATGTGTGTGAATCACTACTTGCTTCTTAAACCGGCTCTCTTCCTCCAACTGAACACAGAGTCCATTACATTCGTGATATTACAGCTCTCTGAATAACTAAAATACTGAGATGTATACGTGATGTCATTTTCATGATGATAGGAGTTAAAGCACGTTATTAAACATGTGTTTCCCTTCGATGAAATAATTTATTGCAGCAGTACTCAGGGGCGGTTCTAGGCTTGTAGTGGCACTGGGCAGAGGAAGAATCGGTGGCTCCTTCGCCCGTCAATGTCATGCACGGTGGATGGCCACGTCCGTTGCAGACACTGCATAGCCGCCTCGTGTTCATGACACAAGCATTTAACTTTTGCCGAAATTTGTCGCTGCGTTTTTTGCTGTGTTGTTATTTTTTCTTTCTGTTTTATATTCAATATATATTGGCGTAGCCGTCACTGCAGTCAGTGCTTTTCTTTCCCCAAGTAACCGATCGCCATACAATTAGCTCTGTAATAGATGTTAAGCCATCTGTAAGCTTAGCGCCGATTCTTCAAAACGTTTAAAGAACATTGAAATATCTTCGTAGTACATGTTTAATTATTCTATCCTTAACGACACTCCCAGTGAAGAATATAGATTATTTAAATGAAGTTAAAGTTTTATCTGTATAATTTAACAAACATATTTTGCTGCATTTCACCTTAAAAATGATATCGTCATCATATGTAAATACGCGCTTTATAAAGTGGCTCAGGTTGTGAGATATTATAACTGTAGTGCAAGTTTACAGTGGCGTGATTGTACTTATAAGTACATACAGTTCTACAAGGAGCACTTGATTGAGTGCATTTAAAGTTCTTGGGATTAAACTGTTTCTGAACCACGAGGTCTGTACAGGAAAGGCTTTAAAACATTTTGCAGTGGCTGAGACAGCGTGTCTTTGAAGCTGTATACCGATAATTCTCTTTCCGATCAGCTGCTGCTGTGATTCACACTCGGATACAGTGATATAAATACTCCGAGTGGTGCAGTGAGAGTAATATGGAAAAAGATGATCCGCTGTGGCAACGCCTAACGGAAGCAGTTGAAAGAAGAAGAAGAAAAATAAGGTGCAGTGAGTGTAACAACGCTAAAGCAGTTATGGTATTTGTAATACTATGGCTGTTCCCTGGACCATTATATTGTTACGAGTTAATTACAATCAGACGCATTACACTAATAAACAATATGCGGTTAGTTTCGGTGTATTTATAAAGCCGCGTCATGAAAATAATGAGTAATCACACAGGAACAGTACCATTGCTTTGACGCTGGGTGCCGCCAGTCTGCAAAACCGAGCGGATAACTTGCGTACGACAAGGCATGAGGTACCGTGGAAAAGTGCGTGGCTTTACGCCAAGTGTAGGTTTTATACATCGCGATTTGAATGTGGAAAAGTTCTTACGCAACATTTATACATGAGGCCCCAGGCACTTTTAAGGTCGCATCTGCCAATACTGCGTGTGCACCGCATTCTTTCAGATGAGCACCAAATGCCATCGCGTGCTACTGTACATCATTTTCTGGAAACAGGACATATCACTGAACAGTCTGATGTTTTCCTCATACAGTTACAGTCCACAGAAATTAATATTGGCAAGTTTATAAAATCAGGCTATGCATTCAAGCCCAGATCATTAAATCCGCGAAGCAGCACTGCTAACCAATGCACTAATTTATAGTAAAAGGAAATTACATTAGTTAGCCATTTACTTTCTAGCCCGCAGCTTGTTATTCGCACAAGTTACGAAAGGAATTCATATTTCACGTATTTACTGCGTGCGAAGTTTACCCAGTTCAATGTGGGTTCACTAATTTAATTCTCTGGTAAACCTGGCACACTCGATTGCTTATCTGCACCAATGAACTGTGGGATTTAACGTGCATCTAAAGAGTTGAATCCAAATCGGGCCACTTTAACTCCCGCAGTTTTCAGACAAGAAATGTACCCTTGTTAAAAAGCCAAACTTGAATATCCTAGTGAAATCCACTGGCCAACCTGGCACACTGGGTCACCCGTTGCATTGTGCAAAATGAACTGCGATCTTTAAAAGTACAGCAGAGATCTAAATCGTGTTGCTGCCGTTTTTATGGTATTATATTATTGCACAATATTGGCAGGTGCGACTTTAAATAACGAGATAGTAAGTTGTACGCACCAAATTGTTTCCCAGGAAGAAACAAAACACCATATCTCCTCAGGTGCTCCGTATGAGTGTGCAGACGAATATCTGTAAACTAAACCCTTACCCTCCCACAAGCCTACTCTTAACCATAGTGTAATGGGGTATGCGATGGGCATTTCGTGACGTAGGTATTGCATGTTACTGTTAAACCCAACTCTAACCATCCCACACTCCTTTAATTAATAAAAGCCCATCCGTCTGCTATTTTTATATCCCCGCGCTACAAGCGCTGGAAGTGATGTCAAACTGAAGCACCACAGCCTTGGTAAGGTCGTAATTAGGAAGCCCCAAGCACACTTTTGCAATATTTTAATCTAAGTTTATCTTTAAGTTTATCGCGTACGTACATGAAAACATCTCGTACATACATGAAAGTATCTTGTACGTACGAGATATTTTTACGTACGTACGAGATAAAGGTTATCCCATAATTTTTTTTCACTGTGTGGTTCAGAGCTTCTGTAGCATCCTGTAATCCAGTTTAATCCTAGTAATTCTTTTTGGGTGTACTGCAGGCCTGTTTTATTGGTATGTCATGTCTTCACTACAGATATCAGAATGGAAGTGTGTAACACTGCTGAAACAAGCAGTGAAGTAACCACACCTGACAGAAACATGAATGGTCTTTTAATTCGGTAAACTCATTAGATTTGTCAGGTTTACAGAAATACATGAAGAGCATAAGGTTATATGCTTGACTTCAGAAATACAGTACATCTGATGAAATATTATCAGTTTATCCATGTTTCGCATGTGCTACAATCCATTTTTATATTCTATTGATAAAGTAATATACAGTAGAGTCTCGCTTATCCGACATAAACGGGCCGGCCGAACGTCGGATAAGCGAAAATGTTGGATAATGGCAGGGATTAAGAAAAAACCTATTAAACGTCAAACTATGTTATAATTTTACACATTACGAACCTAATAATCATGTTTTACAACAAAACAGAATAAATTAACTGAAAAAAATGAACCTACAGTTACAGAATTGTCTGACGTTAAATACAGTATGCACTGTACTTAAAAAGTTCAGTCCTCTAATGATTTAAAGACATTTTTGACCGTAGTATGCTTTCCTGACGAGTGCCGTTTCTTTGCAGCATCATTATGTCGATTCCTGTAGCTTCTTCTTGTTGCTCAATGTAATTAATTGCAGTTTTTAGCCTTAAGTCTGTCACTAATATAGTCCACATCCATATGAGCGTATACTATTTACTACAAAATTGTGACTGCATGTGTGTGTTTGTGCTGTGACGTGCGAGTCCCCGTCTTGCACCCGAAAACTCAAAGCTGAGTCTCAGTACTTTTAGCAACACCAGCTTTATTAAGCTTGAAACAGCAACAGTGAGGTTATTTAATGTAGCGGGATCTTGCATTCTCCTATACACATACACAGCAGTCATGCAGGGTAGGGAGGAAAGTAATACTGGGCCCAGCGTATTTATAATGTCCCTTGTTCCTTGTATCACCCATCAACGGCAGGCGCATTATAGCATGTCCGCGATCTTTTCGGATTGACTTTTACATCGAACTGCTACATCGCTGGGAGACTGCGATTGCTTTGGGACGCTCTTCTGCGTGTTGTCCCGTTGGGTGGAATCCCACAAGAGTTTAGAAACTCACTCACACCAGCCATGATTCTTTTCAAAGGTAAAGTGTAGGTTAATTTGCTTTATGTAAACTGCTCAAAAAAATTAAAGGAACACATTGAAAACACATCAGATCTCAATGGGAAAAGGAAATCCTCCTGGATATCTATACTGATATAGACTGGGTAATGTGTTAGGAACGAAAGGATGGCACATCGTTTGATGGAAATGAAAATGATCAACCTACAGAGCCCTGAATTCAAAGACGCCCCAAAAATCAGAGTGAAAAAATTATGTGGCAGGCTAGTCCATTTTGCCAAAATTTAATTGCAGCAACTCAAAATCGTACGCAGCACTTTGTATGGCCCCTGTGTTCTTGTATACATGCCTGACAACATCGGTGCATGCTTCTAATGAGATGACAGATGGTGTTGTGGGGGATCTCCTCCCAGATCTGGACCAAGGCATCACTGAGCTCCTGGACAGTCTGAGGTGCAACCTTGTGGCATTGGATGGACCAAAACATAATGTCCCAGAGGTGTTCTATTGGATTTAGGTCAGGAAAGTGTGGTGGCCAGTCAATGGTATCAATTCCTTCATCCTCCAGGAACTGCCTGCATACTCTCACCACATGAGGCCAGGAATTGTCGTGCACCAGGAGCCACTGTACCAGCATAGGGTCTGGACAATGGGTCAAAGGATTTCATCCTGATACCTAATGGCAGCCAAGGTGCCTTTGTCAAGCCTGTAGCGGTCTGTGTGACCCTCCATGGATATGCCTCCCCAGACAATAATTAACCCACCACCAAACTGCTCATGCTGAATGATGTTACATGCAGCATAATGTTCTCCATGGCTTCTCCAGACCCTTTCACTTCTGTCACGTGCTCAGGGTGAACCTGCTCTCATCTGTAAAAAGCACAGGGCACCAGTGGTGCATCTGCCAATTCTGGTATTCTATGGCGAATGCCAATCGAGCTGCATGCTGCTGGGCAGTGAGCTCAGGGCCCATTAGAGGACATGGGGCCCTTGGGTCACCCTCATGAAGTCTTTCTGGTTGTTTGGTCAGAGACATTCACACCAGTGGCCTGCTGGAGGTCATTTTGTAGGGCTCTGGCAGTGCTCATCCTGTTCCTCCTTGCCCAAAGGAGCAGATACTGGTCCTGCTGATGGGTTATGGACCTTCTATGGCCCTCTTCAGCTCTCCTAGAGTAACTGCTTGTCTCCTAGAATCTCCTCCATGCCCTTGAGACTGTGCAGGGAGACACAGCAAACCTTCTGGCAATGACACGTATTGATGTGCCACCCTGGAGAAGTTGGACTACCTGTGCAACCTCTGTAGGGTCCAGGTATCGCCTCATGCTACCAGTAGTGACACTGACTGTAGCCAAATGCAAAACTAGTGAAGAAACAGTCAGAAAAGATGAGGAGGGAAAAATGTCAGTGGCCTCCACCTGTTAAACCATTCCTGTTTTGGGGGTCATCTCATTGTTGCCCCTCTAGTGCATCTGTTGTTAATTTCATTAACACCACAGCAGCTGAAACTGATTAACAACCCCCTCAGCTACTTAACTGACCAGATTAATATCCCATAAGTTTCATTGACTTTATGCTATACTCTGATTAAAAAGTGCTCCTTTAATTCTTTTGAGCAGTATATTTTTACTTTATATTTTGTATTAATCATTTTTATATGAATAGTTTTGGGTTGTGGAACGAATCATCTGAGTTTCCATTATTTCTTATGGGGAAATTCGCATTGATGTACTGTACGAGTGCTTTGGACTGCAAGCACATTTCCAGAACAAATTATGCTCGCAAACCGAGGTTCCACTGTAATTAGCTGCGGCAGAGTCGGGAGCAACAAAAAATAGACTACGCTCAAGCTCACAACTTGCAGTTCTTGTTGCCGATTGATGCATATTTTTTGTTTTTTGTTTGTTTTTTTTTTGCGATGGGACGTCGGATAATATGGAATGTTGAATAAGCGAAGGTAGGATAAGCGACTGTATATGCTCGGGGCCAGATTAAGGTGGGTGCTATTGATGCTGCAGCATTAGGCCCATTCCTGAAATAGGCCCAAATGAAAACAGATGAGAATTTTCCGGAAGCTGAACAGTTTTCCTTTGCTATATTAACCTCAAAATAATTCTTAGAATGAAATTTGGAGTCCGATTTTCGAACGCCTAGACACAGCGTTACTTATTATACAGTTACTATTGTTCTTTGCACTGTGATGTAACTATAACATCGTTGTGTTTATTGAAGATTTCAAGTTAATGCTATCAATTTTACATTAAACAGTTTACTTAGTAATTTAGCTGCGTTTTTTGCAATATCTTGGGGATTCTTGCCACTTTATTATTGTTCTGTAAGTGCCATGTAGTAAATTTTTCACCTTGAAAGTTAGTTGTACAGTAAAAATCGATGGCTATTTAAATGGTTATCTGTAAAGGTTTAACCAAAAGCCGGCCCGCAGGCCCGGCATGTATGTTTAGAATTTTTTAAATCCTTGACATGATCATATTTTTGACATTACATGGATTCTTCTTCAGATCTGCCCTGTACACATTTACTGTTCATCTTACTTTTTAGTAATCCTGCATCATTTGGTTTGTGCAGGGTGAATCTAAATGATGACTGCAAACATCTTTCTTGGGCTGAGTCTGGCTACTGTATATGGGTCAATTGGCTATTCCAATAATGTGCATACTTTTGATTATGTAATTTATTTTTAGAAATAACAGAAGAAAATAACAGATATAATGCATTACTTACGTTAAAACAACCACTATTGAAAATCTGATACATTTATTTGCTGAAATGGACCTCAGAAAACTTTATAAGCATGATGAGAATAAGATCCAGCAACATGAAACTTAAACTTGTTCACTTTTACCGGATTCTGCATCTCTTAAAATTTAATGGATGAACAGACAAAAATTAATGAAATGTGTGAAATTGAAACGAACTCCTGTAAGCCTTTGAATAACAATTATAGAGACACAATTACTGCATTGCGTGTAAATATGTCTTAAGTAGGTAGAGCTCAGCAGGAAAAATATACCCAAATTTGTTCTGCTACAAGTTGCTGCTTTGTTCTATATGCAACCTCATCAGTCATTCCGTAATCCTGGGAGATTTAACAGTCCAAATACCTCAGAATTTTTAACAGTTAGTTACACATGCAGTAGAAAGTGTGCTTTTCAGGTTTTTGACTTGTCTAAGTGTGTCTCTACAAGTTACAGGTTGTAGCTGACAACATGATTGTAAAGGTTTAATTATTTTTTCTTGTCTTATTATGCAAGTTAGAGCAGTGGCATTCTAAACACCTTTGTTCTTGGAGCCAAATTACTGGCCCTATTTTGTAAATAGCTTAATCACCTCGATACTTTTTTGCTGTGTTACCTGATTCAAATTTGTCAAAACAGAGGTATACTAAAAAATCAAGCACATCCATATATTCCCGATGTAGGTCAGACCCCAGGTGATGTGGTTGAACTGATAGTGTTAAATTTCTGTTTAATTAAATTTATCCTTGTATTCGCTCATTTGAAAAGATTGTCATTGAGCATGCTCATTGATTCATAATCAGTGTGGTTTGGAGGGTCACATAGCTGATCAGGGACACCAAGATTTGAATGGCCATGTACACAGACATTGATCAATAGATGGTGCTGGTGTCATGAAATTTAATCTTACAAGAACAGTAATGAAGGAGAGAAACGGAAGGCAAGCTTGTGGCAGTAAGTTGGTGAAATTCAGATGCAATGCATAGTACACAGTCCCTCAGTTGGCGTGTATGGTTTGGTTGCCAATTTTATGGGGACATGAGACTCTGGAGTTATTTTATTAATTCTGGACATTTTAAGGTAGAATACAGTCCATGGTTTTGGTGGTCTCAAAGTAGTTGAGGACTGGTAGTTTGGTGTACCAGGAACATGAAGGGTTCAAATGTCATTCTTTACCAAGAGACTTCAGGGTCTCAAGTTAGGGGCTTAACTGGGACTAGGCTAACTGGTATGGGGAAGAGTAGCCTAGATAACTGAAAGTGAGAGAAAAATAAATATGGGAAGTGAAAGTGACTTTCGGGTTTGTGGTTAGCCAAATGGGAAGGCTACCTCTCAAGACAAATAGGTCAGCACTTTTATAGGCAGTCCAGTGCAGACAGCAGGATTTTATCTGCATTCTGTTTTAAATCATTCAATTTATTCAAAAACACAGAGCACCTGGACTCAAACCCGGAACCTTTTGGATATAAGGCAGTAGTTCTTACCTCTGCACCATCCAAGAATGCATATCAACCTTCTGTCGATTGACATTTGAGCTTGGGTTTTTAATTCATTGAGAGCAACATGTAAATTGAGTGATTTTTTTTTTTCTTTGGTTATATTCTGGTATAAATGCACATATGTTTATTTGATATTTGGACTAAAGTCTTACACACTTCACATCATTATTAGTATAACGTGGAAAAAGTTTCTGGTTTAGGTATGTGTTCAGCATTTTTTGCCTTGCATCTCCTTTCATCCTATACTTACACAAATCATTGTAGACATGGAATATACATGAAATGTATGTATTCCAAATAACAATATATTATTTACCCTATTCAACTCCAGGCACCTCACACCCAGATAATCATACTTGAACTCTGAGAATTTTGCAATTGACTTCAGCTCCGTGGTGGGGGGAAGCGAAGTCGGGTGGGGTTATAGGAAAGCAGGTTGCTTGTGTCGATCGACACATTTCCAAAACAAAAGATGCTGATGAGGTGATGTGTGAAGGTTTTTAAGGTGGCCTGGGATAGCAAGTTTTTTTTGTAGGCTTCAGGGATTCTAGTGTTAAACAACTTTTTAGTTCAACACCAAACACAGAATGTGAGGACATGTTACAATGCAATTGGGAAAATAAAGTAATAATTATTAAAAATGAGTGAATAGAATATCTAATTATTACTAGGCAGACATACTTATGTTGAACTGAAACATCAGAGAACAAACTGGGGAAAAAAAACATGTAAATGAATTTCTTCGAGAAGATTTTCTGTCAGACCTGAACCTTTATGGTCACGTATATTTTTCTGTAATATGTTTGCAGCCTATCCAGATGTTTTCAGCATGCTTTAATGAGTCGCTGGGTGTACTGGGAAGAGAGAGAGAGTTTAGAAGCATGCGCTCATACAGTCCCTGGCTGCACCCACAATATGACAAACCACCTCAAGATCCCAGATTACTTCCCAAGTGTAGCCATGCAATGAGTGACACCTCAGTATCACACTAGTTTAGATGGAATGGAACAGTGTGAGGTTTTTATTGTGACACCAGTGCCAATCCTGCCACCAACCCTGTGGTTTTCCCTGCAGTTTGGAGGGCCTACTTGCAGGGTTGGATGCAGATTAACGTCATACCCAGGACAGAGCAATTGCAGGTTAAGGGCCTTACTCAAGGGCCCAACAGAGTGGAATCACTTCTGGCATTTATGGAATTTGAACCAGCAAATGGGAAGAACACATAAAAATACCTATTTAATACCTATTAGTAGACAAATTCTTATAATCTGACCTACCTCTACACTACTAGGTGAAAGGTTTTGTATGTATTATTTCTGAAGTGCATTCAAAAGGAATAATGAATGTAATGTGTAATCTAGTCCTTACTCCTCTTGGGCATTTCTTTATCAATATTGTAGAAGTTTAACTAATCATTACATGGGCTCACCACAATGTGCAGCAAAGCAAAGTGAAGTAGAATGAGAACAAAGCAAAACAATGAAAGAAGTTACTGACTGAAGTTAGCCATTTTCCATTTTTCCTGTCTCCCATTCTCACCTTATTCCCACATGGATATGTGTGGCATTGCTTTCAGAGCCTTTTAAAATAGTGTGAAATGACAAAGTTAAATGCGGAGGAATGCTATTGCTAGATATTTCTAGATTTTTTGTCAACTCTATGTGTCATAGCATAGTGAGTGACTTTTTCATTGAATGGACTATGTCATAAATGTTACAAATTTTGTTTATTTATTTGGCCAACGCCTTTATTCAAAGTGACTTACAACATTTCAGACACAATTAATTTATTTTTCCAATTGAAGCACAGGCAGGTGAAGTGACTTGCTCAGGGTCACACCATGTCAGTTGTAGGATTTGAACCCGTAACCGCAGAGTTTGAAATCCAAAATCTTAAACACAGTGCCACGCTGCCTGCTGTCTTTTTTCAAAAACAAACAAACAAACACAAAAAGTAAATATAATGTTCACAAATTTGAATTTTAAATCTCCTCCACTGCCTATATTTTGTTCAACACAGATTGTGTGGTTTATCTATATGTATTCGTGGGTAGTAGTGACTATCTCTAAGCAGCAAAGTTTTATATTATAGAGCGTACACTTACAGTTCCAATGAATGTTCAAATTAAATAAAGTAAGCTTTGTTATTTGTTATTTGTTATTTGTTTCCATTTCGGGCACATATTTGTCCTGGTGGGAGCTGTAGAAATTCATAATGTATCCCATCAGTAACGACCACTTAGATTTCTTAGAACATTCAGTGGGCTGGAACAAAACCAGTCACATTTACTGTACCTGTACACTCCAGTTTGACCAGTTTACAAATACAATTAAGCTCACAGCACATTTTTATAGCTTCAGAAACAATGGAGTCCCAGGGAAACATTCATGTGAACATGGAAACTCCAGGTTCCATGGTGGCATAGTTGTTAGCACTGCTGCATTATGAATCCAGCATTGTTTGTTAGAACATCAGGAATTCACTGTCTGTGCAGAGTTAACATGTTACACACATGTCTTTGTGGGATTTGCCCCCAGTTACTCCTGTTTTCCTGTGACATCCTACAAGGCTTGTGTGTCAAGTTAAATGATGACTCTGAATTGGTCCTGTGTAAGAAAGTGTAGGTTTGTAAATGGGTCCATTGCTGGACTGGTGACCTATCCAGAGCTGTTTCCTCCCTTACACTTGCTGCTGAAGTCGGTTAAGCAGACTTGATAATGTTACGTTATAAAAAATCCACAATGAAGGCTCCTCAGGTGGCAGTCTAACATGAGCCTAGTCATTGTAAAACAGCAATTTATTAAAATTAATACATGTATTTATATCATTACAGCAACATTTAATACATATAAATAATTACCTGGATTTTGCAGTGTAACTGTACATGCATGGTTCCTTAGGATCCTGAACTGGATAAGCAGGCCAGATGGCTGAGTGGATGCATTGGATTGCTACCATATTTCTGTTTTACAGTTGACCTCTGGTATTGAGTATTAGTTATTGTTAAAAAAAATATATAAATAATCTTAACATCTGAAAACAAGTAAAAAGAACAGCCATGAAAAACTGCACATAAGAAAAAGATAACAGACTTGGCGTCAGCTCCACCTAGAGGTTAGCTGAAGCCAGCTGCCAAATGCAGGAATAATTGGTGATTCAAAGTGTTTCCTTATTTACTTACTTTCCACAATCCTTCATCTTGCCTGCCGCTCCTTCTGTGGAAGAAACACAGTGTGCTGAATGGTATTAAAGGCAGACAGAGCTTCTGAGTGGTCTGTTCTATTCCTGCAAGGATTAAATGTACAATAAGTTTGAAAGAAGAAAGAAATCCAAGGGAAAAGAAGGTCTCTTGGTAGTTTGCTTTGTGGAGATGCTCATTTAGAAGAAAGAGTTATCTGATTGCATGCCATATGTTGCTTGCTGAGAAAGTTGTTTTGCAGCATACTATATAGTTAGTACTGTTTAGTGAGCATGATAAAAGAAGAATTTTATACGTATGTAATTATATGATGTCATTGAAATGAAACAACTGCATATTATAAATCTTTTTTACTGTAAATCCTAGCAATGTCATTACTAACATATACTCTCTGAGTTGCAGAAAAGTAATTTTGTCCTGTGTCCATTTTCTGAACTTGCTTATTCCAATATAATGTTTGGGGGCCCAAATCCGAATCCCATCCTATCATCAAGAGCATTGGGTGCATTTTAGGGACCAACAAGAAAAGGAACATGAATCCATAACTGGGTACACTCACATGCTCAGACTCATGCTAAACCAGTTTAGAGCTACTAGTCATCCTAGCTTCAGTCCATCATTCCATGGACCAAACCTGCTTAATCCAGGGTCATACAGGGTCAGAACTAAACCTGGAATCATTAATCATAATGCAGGAACTGACCAGTACTCCAGTCCATCACTAAGTACGCTATGCACTCCACTTTCTCGCTTCATACTTGCATAGTTACTGATCTTGATCCCAAAGCCAAAGTCTCAGTTTGCATTTTTAAAAATTAAACAGTCCTTCATTCAATCTGATTATATTATAATGCCACCATATTTTTTATAGACATTTGGTTTTATTCATTAGCATCCTGTACAGGGATGGTTCCTACCTCATGCCTAATGCTGTTGGGGTAAGCTGTGACCTCTGAGACCCTGAGTTGGATGAAGCACAATTATTAATGGATAGATAGATAGAAAGCAGTATTGTACAGTAGCTACAGTTACACTTTATACTATTTAAAACCTTTCTCTAGTGGACTCTGTCTATCCAGCAGGAGGCGCTAGCTCCCTGGTTGGAATAAGTTCTTTTGTAATTGTGGCGTGTTACATAACCCAAAACTATACAGATATAATGTAAAAAGGCGATACCTCTCCCTTAGTGATATGGGAATAAGAAATCACATAGGAGAAATAGCTTAGCTTTCTTTAATGACGATTTACGCGGCATAACAAGATAAGGAAGCCATGACAACACCTTGTGTAGAGTCTCCCATTTTCGTTGCTGTGTTGGAAGGATTTTCCAGATCGGATGACGGTATCTTCCAACCATCCATTGCCTTCAAAGGTGTGCAATGTTCCAAGGCTTTATATACTTTATCCATGTGCAGGCCCTTACTTAAGTAAATTCCAAACAAGGAAAAGAAGATCCAGTGTCATGCTGACTCTGACACACAGAAATAGTGTATGTTGCCCATTTGCAGTTGTTCTTAACTTGTCTTGTCTTAAAATGGTTGTCTAGCAGTTCTAAATTATGAGCCCCTGCGTGCTAAATCTGGCTCTGTGTTAGCTGTTCATGTGAGAAGAAAAGAAAAGTGAATTTAAAACATTTGAACCGAGCACAGTGACATAATAAGCTTACTGTATAGACTTATTACACTCTGTCTTAGGGTGTATTACAGATGTAGCATCAAACCATTTTTTCCACGGTTCTACGTGGAGACTTGCTCAGAGTCACATGTTGGTAGTAGTAACTTGACACTTATCCTTGTTGATTACGATTCAAGGCATTAGCCACTAGGCCACACTACAGCACCAGGTTATCTTTGCTTCAAAGGTACTATTAAGTAGATATAACCATTAATAACAATATATTTCAGAATATCTATATGATAGGATGGCATGGTGCTCCCTTGTAGTAAGGAGTCCAGGGTTTGTAGCATGGATATTTCCTGATTGAAGTTAACATTTTCTCCCTGTGTCCATCCAAGTTTCCTCTTGGTGCTCCAGTTTATCCTTCCATAAACGTGTGCCATGTTCAGATATTGTCTCTGTCTTCCAGCGTATGATTGCTTGGATAGGCTCCAGCAGCCCCATGACCCTGCTCTGGATAAGCAGTTTATAAAATGGATGGATGCATGTATGGATGGTATCTATATGACTGTTCAGTCCTAATTCCTATCATGTTTTCATTTGTGCAATACTTCCTTCCGTACAATCCAAGCTGTTGAAACCAAATCTCTTAAGCAAACATGTACAGTAAGTAAGTTGTAGGCCAATTGATATAGTACTTAGCATGTACTCCATTTTTTTTACATTTAATTATGAATCAGAAATAAAAACAGCGTATGGCACGGTACAGTATATGATATCCTAGTGATAGATGCTAGTGATTCATCCCAAACCTCTGCTTGTAGACATGTATATATGGCTGCACTGCAGCCATTCTGCTTTACTCTATGCATTGTACCATATTCATTTTTAAGCATTAAGATGGCCCTTTTCTCTTAATATTTTTTACCCTGAATGGTACCGAATGGTAGTAAAATTTGACCTTCATAAAATGTAACTTCTCTTATTTTCCTTAGGGCTTATGAAGAATAAACCAATTTATAGGCATTTCTCTAATTGTTGATTTCCATTGCTATACATATGCACCCCTGGATAGACAATTGGCAGGAAACATTAAAGGAAAGTTTACTGGGAGTTATTCAACATTCCTACCTAGATGTTCAGCATCTCTTATAGGCAACCATGGTGCTGTAAGTTTAACATTTTCTTTACCTGCAGTACCTTTATTCACATTGTGGAATTTAGGTAAAACATAGAAGGAGAGCATTAAATTAGGCCAACTTTCAAATGCAGCTAAAAATCAGAAAATGTGGTTTGTTGATATTAGTCTGGTGTGTCTGAATCCACTTTTAATATGAAGTGACATGTACCAAGAGGGGGAAAAATATTACTGTCCCCAGGGTGAACTGAAACCAAATTAAATCTGAATCAAAGCTGTTATATTGTGTTTTCCACAAAGCTTGCTATACTACAAAATAAAAAAAATTGCCTCCTGGCACTTTGATTTCATGTTATCCCAATTGGGGAAACATAGACCTCTGCGTTTAGGTTTTTTTTAATTTACGCCTGCTGGATTGCTTTTTTTTTTTTTTTTGAAAGTTGGAAGGAGCTCAAGTGTTTTATGATGCTTGCTTGATCTGGGATTTAGCTGCCTGACGTGATGGGTGCCTGATGACAGTTTATTATATATAGTTTATAATCCAGTGGGAACCATAAGAGTGGGTATCTGCAGCAAAGAAGAAGGGGTGTCCGTCCAGTTAAGGGTTGGAAACTTGGACAAAGAGTGATGAGGCAGGCAATGGCAAACTCATGTTTCTAAAGCATTCTCAACTAAAACATCCTTGATGGTATATTTTTTATAAGGTATATGAGAATGGAAGTCTTCTGTTATTAGTGGAGACTCTATTTATATTTATTGATTTTATGTTGTATTTGTTTATTGCTTAACCAAAACAAAATACTGTGAGTAAACACTTGCTGTACACAAGTTCTCAGTGGCTCCTGTCAAGACTGCATTTGTGACAGTTGATTGCATTAAATCCAGTTTTTCACAGGTATTTATTTATCTGATATCATTCTTTTAGTAAATTTCTAATCCACTTACCCAGCTCATGTATGCAAAGGTGGAAAACAACCCAGAATAGTGTGCCAGTCTGTTGGAGGGCACATTCTCGTAAACCTAGCCAATTTAGGGTTCTTGGTTCATCTTGCAGGTGAACATTCATATCTTTAGGAGGGGGTAGGAAAGCCAGTGTAGACATATGTGACCACAGAGGGAAAATACAAGCTTCACTCTGTCTGTGGCCATAATTTTAACCCTGAACTCTGGAAATGTAAGACGGCAGTGCTCACCAGTCATTCAAATGACAAAAACAATTTAATAAATTATATGTTAATCCATATTTTTAACACACTTTAGCCATTGCCAGGTTCTTTTAAGCTGGTACCCATTCTGGCAGTAACATGTGAAAAGAAAAACTAAAAACCATACAGTATAAGCAGTGTTAGTCCACTACATTATCAAGTGTGTGATTGGCCATTGTAAAGCTGCCTATCAGTCCAATAGTTTGTTAATGAATAATTGAAAGCAACACCAGGAAAGCTCACATACTTCACATAGGGCATGCATGCCATGCATTTCTGCTAATGTTGTTATCCTGTGTAATTGGTTATTATTTTTAAATTATAATAATTAAACTCTTTAAGAAAACAGTATAGTAGAACCCTGAAATACAATTTTAATTGAATTTAATATAACAATTATACATTTATTTTGTAACCCATTTAATTGATTACAGGGCCACATGGCACAAAGCTTGACCAGGTGGCATTGTATGAAAGTAAGAAACCAGTGCTGGACGGGATGCTATTTTTTTATATATAAACTTACTTTGAACTATTATTATTATTATTATTATTATTATCATGTTCACAGTACCTTACCTTACCAAAACAAAAAATGTAGAATCCCAGCAGAATGTTGACAGTAAAGCAGCTAGTGTGTTTCGGAATTGGACTTTAAATTCATGCCACAATACATGGGAAAACCATTATTTAACTTTCCTCATTCCACTCAAAGCATTGCAAGAAGTGAGATGTTAATGCACTTGTTCTCTTGCGTTTGCGCTTAACCAACTGGGAAGATTTCATGAAGCAGTGACAATTTGCTGATACAGAGGATTCTGCACATGCCAGACTGAACTTGCCAATTGATGATTGCCCAGCCACGTGTTCACAAACCGATCATGACAACAAGTTCCTACCCATGACTGCAATCTGATGGTCTTTCCTTAACTTATAATGGGGATCTTTTAGCCATCAGTTGTGGCTATTGGCGATGAAGAAGAGAAAAATATGCAAAATATACTTGTTGGTGTAACCACTGTAAGGTAAGATTGAAACAATAAAGTAATTTATAGTTGAAGTTGCACAAAATATTTCTCTGTTTTAAGATAGACAAGATTGTAGATAAGCTTATGTTTTTCAATGGGATATTTTGAAATTTCAAAACTTTGTACAGTGTGCTGTGTTCGAAAATCTTAAATTTCAAACTGACTTGGCAAATTTCTTTGAAAAATAAATGTGACAAATTTCAATAAAACCAGTCCTTGGGATAATGAGTTGGTTCATGCAGACAGAGAGAAGGACAGACAGACATGGCTATCCCAGTAGGTACTTCTCGCGTTAAAATGGTCAACATCTTAATTTGCTTTGTCCATCTATCCATCCATCCTCTTCCGCTTACCCGGTGTCGGGTCACGGGGGCAGCAGCTTGAGCAGAGAGGCCCAGACTTCCCTCTCCCCAGCCACTTCTAGCTCTTCCGGGAGAATCCCAAGGCGTTCCCAGGCTAGCCGGGAGACATAGTCCCTCCAGCGTGTCTTGAGTCTTCCCCGGGGTCTTCTCCCGGTTGGACGTGCCCGTAACACCTCACCATGGAGGCGTCCAGGAGGCATCCTGATCAGATGCCCGAGCCACCTCATCTGACTCCTCTCGATGCGGAGGAGCAGCGGCTCTACTCTGAGCCCCTCCCGGATGTCCTGAGCTTCTCACCCTATCTTTAAGGGAAAGCCCAGACACCCTGCGGAGGAAACTCATTTCAGCCGCTTCTATTCGCGATCTTGTTCTTTCGGTCACTACCAATAGCTCATGACCATAGGAATGAGTAGGAACGTAGATCGACTGGTAAATTGAGAGCTTTGCCTTACGGCTCGGCTCCTTTTTCACCATGACAGACCGATGCAGAGCCCGCATCACTGCGGACGCCGCACCGATCCACCTGTCGATCTCACACTCCATTCTTCCCTCACTCGTGAACAAGACACCAAGATACTTGAACTCCTCCACTTGGGGCAGGATCTCTCCCCCAACCCTGAGCGGGCACTCCACCCTTTTCTGGCTGAGGACCATGGTCTCGGATTTGGAGGTACTGATTCTCACCCCAGCTGCAAACAGATTCAGAGAGAGCTGAAGATCACAGCCTGATGAAGCAAACAGGACAATATCATCTGCAAAAAGCAGTGACCCAATCCTGAGTCCACCAGACCGGACCCCCTCAACACCCTGGCTGCGCCTAGAAATTCTGTCCATAAAAGTTATGAACAGAATCGGTGAAAAATTTGCATTGTGATCATGTAAATTAATTGCATATCTACCATTCTTCTGTTTTAGATAACTTGTTCATATTTCTTGGCTCCTGATCATTCTTGCTTACGGTTTTCAAAAAATGGACATGCAATACTTTCTGGGCAAAAACCACTACTTACAAATGCAGAATAATTATTTGCCTTTTGGTAATCTACAGAACCATATATAGAAAATACTCGTACATCTTTCAATCTGATAAAATATGTAATTGGTAATCACATGACATATGCACATACATGCACATGATTTACATGTGTTCATCACTGGTTTACATATGCTTGTTATTGGTTTGTGAGTGAACTGGATTAATTTATGCTCATTATACTGGGTATATTTGAACTTCATTCTTTGTTGTATTGTACATTTTTTCCCAAGCTGTTAGGGTCTAAAACAAATATCCTTAGAAATAAAGGATTCATTCATTCATTCGATAATGTTGTTAAATAAACCGCAATTTAATGATCTTCAGTTTTTACATATTTTATTTATTTATTATTCAATTTTATTGGAGGAAAATAACATTCCATACAATAAAGTTAAACATATACAGTGAAGAATAAAAAATTCCATACAATCGAGTCAACCCTAACAAAACAGAATTCAACTCCCATCTAATTACATAATTAATTTTGATTGTAATTTTAAGTGGCAAAAACATGCTGCTTGTTGGTCCCTCATACTGTGCTATCCCTTAATCCCTACAAGGTGTTGTTTAAAGGTTGTATATAATTTCACATTATAATACTTGACATTTTATTTTAAAAATTACATTAAGCTTTTTTCATTAATTTAGCAAATCACATTCTTAGTGTCATATCTGTACAGATGTTTCCATGAAGAATTATTTTGATATAGTGTTTGTGGCAGAGATTGTTGTTAAAGTGAAATACAAAAGAAATAGTCAAAAAACAAAATGAAAATTTTGTATCTACCTAAAAGAAAAAAAAATAAGTCACTACATAGTCAAATTCTCCAAATTTGAATTTATTTTATTTGTGCACTGTACAATTCTCTTTTCCACAGAACTGAAACAAGTTCCTTTTGTGGATCGTATTCTTCAATAAGATCGAGGGTATTACGTTGCAAAGAGTCTAGTGATATCATTTATGTGCAATACTTAAAATGTAAACAAAAGAATAATTAAAACATCATTTCTGATTAATTATTAATCTCAATGTAATGATAACCATGTGAAAAAGACATTTATTTTTGGTAATATCACACATTTAGTTGCAACCATTTTTATGTTTATGTCAACCAAATTTCACCACCAGCTGAAAGGTGTAGTTTTGTGCAGAAAATCTGATCTCTTGATAGATGTATAAAAAAACTTCATTGCAGCATTCTAGACAGCTTGCTTACATGGTGGAAATGTTTTTCTAAATGTGAGTCTTCATAAGCTGTCTGTTTACCACTTACTTGGTGCATAATACCAATATGCACATCTAGACTAGTAAAGGAAAACTCAAGTTCTAAAATACATCAATAAACATAGAGAACCTTGGCTTTTGGGAAAATATCAAATTACAGAATTCAACTTTAAAGCAAAAGTAAACAAAATTGAAGAGAAAATTGGCAGTGAGGCTGAAATTTTTGTAAGGCAGGAAAAGGGCAAAGGGTCATAATCAGCCTACATAATGAGGGGAACAACATCTCCATCAGCTAGTCCCCTCACTATACAAAAGGTGGGGCCCTTAGTACTCTATGTTCCATGTTACTTGGAAGGTAAAAAATGATGTGGACTTGGGGATACAGGCTCAACCACTTCTCTGGTATGCCCAGGTCTTCTGCCTCACACAGAATGCAGTCAGCTGTGTGGGTGGAGGCCAATGAATGTCAGCTTGCACATTGTCACTGAAGCACTGACAGAAATGAGAGGGAGGCGAGTCCAGCTAGCAGGAAAATAAAGTAGAGCATAAGTTTTGGCTGGCTGACATTCAAGATGAATGCATATTAGGACTGGACTTTCTTATTGCAATGGAAGCCTGTTTAAATGCCTGTAAAAGAGAGCTGGTTGTAAAAGGGCATTCTACACAACTGTGGCATGGAAGACTGCAAGTTGACAAAACATACTTAACCCTCCAGTCACAACCAACTGCTCCTGGCGCTGCTCACAGCTACCACTCAGATGAAACACCTGAAGCCTGCCACTCATCGATGTCAGCTCGGAGCACCAGCCAGCGGCAGTGCCGCCAACTGCAAGTTCTAATCGACGACAGACAGTGAGCACACTGCCCACCTGCCAATCCTCACATCAGCTTCAGATGCCAGCCGATGGCAGGCAGCTATTGTGCCACCAACTGAGCAGTCAAAGCCAGCACCTGAAAGTGCCTGCCAACTACAGACCACCATGTTATTGAGAACCAGAACCTATCTGGGCCTACATCGTGCCATTGAAGAACTCTGTAGTCGCTGCAAAGCTGGGTTGGAGCTCTGCTAAAAGCAGCTGGTTGATGAGCTTCTCCAGGATATCACCGACACCATTGATGTAAAGGACACAGACTGTGGCCATACCAACTTGGTACAGCACATGATTGACACAGGTGATGTAGCACCAAACAAGCTCCACCCACATTGCCTGCCTTCTCCCAAACAAGAAATGGTGGAGGCTGGCATTGTTGAACCATCTTACTGTCAATGGGCAGCTCCGATTGTACTAGCCTGGAAAAAAAGATGGCAGTTGGCACTTCTGTGTGGACTACAGGCAGCTTAATAATGTGACCAGGAATGACTTCTACCCAATTCCACGCTTTGATGATGCACTTGATCACATTGCTGGTTCCCAGTGGTTTTGCTCAAAGGACATGAGAAGTGGGTACTGGCAGGTGAAACTGTTACTAGGGTCCAGGCCAAAAACTGCATTCTCCTTGGGTGAGGGTCTGTGGCAATTCAAAGTAATGCTGTTTGGCTTGTGTAACACCCCCTCCACCTTTGAGTGCCTAATGGTGAGGGTCCTTGCTGGCATTCCTCGAAGCAAGTGCAACATCTACCTGGATGACCTTCTTGTCCACTTCCCAATGTTCAAGGGGGACATATGGAATCTGAGAGAGGTATTTTTGGCCATTTGAAAAGTTAGCCACATTGTTGTGCCCCATGGAGTGGCCACTGACCCTGCCTGGATTGCTGCAGTTCAAGACTGGTCAGTTCCCTGTAAGATTAATGAAGTGAAAAGCTTCCTGGCACTTGTTTCATGCTACTGCCATTTTGTTCAAGGCTGTGCCACCATTGTAGCACACCTGCAACATTTAAACCCATAAAGACCAGCTGTTCCTGTGGGACAAGGCACCAAAAGAATCTCTTGTGAGTGCTCCAGTCCTGGCTTACTCAGATCCCAGTCAAACCTTCATTTTGGACACAGATACCAGTAATGTCAGAATCAGTGCAGTGTTATCCCAAGCCAGACCTGTGGGTGAGCAGGTTGTAGCCTACTACAAGCCGAGTATTGTCTGCAACTGAACGCAACTACTGTTTTACCAAAAGGAAGCTCCTGGCAGTCATCAGCACCCTAAAAAAATTCCGGCCTTATTTGTATGGTACAGTAGGCAGAGCACAATCTGCAGATCCAGTGCTTTCGAAGGTTCCTTGAGTCCCAAATCACAGAGAAGTGTCAACAACATCTTATATATCAAATGGGTTGTGCCTTCCCGGGGAGCCAAGCTGTGGCAGCACGTGGTTCCTCCAGCACTCCAGAAGACTTCTTTCAATGCAGTCCATGGCCTGGTGGGGGCGGCACATTTTGGAGTGGTGAAGACCCTGCAGTGGCTACCTGGAAATTTTTACTGGGTTGGCTAGTGAAAGGATGTGGAGCTGTATGTGGGGACTAGCGCCACCTGCACTGTTTACAAGGAGCCTACAGATCGCTTTTGCACCCTTTTGTAACAATAAGAAGTAGGGGCTCCCATAGGGAGAGATGGTGTAGACATCCTTGGCCCTTTCCTATGTCCCAAGAATGGAAACCGCTTTGAGCTGGTCACCATGAACTACTTCACCAAATAGCAGGAGGCCCTGACCAGAGTGCTATCACGGCAGCTGAAAAGTTGGTAGCCAAAATGTTTTTGTCACCTTCGGGTACCGGAAGAATTCCATATTAATCAGAGAAGAAACATTGAAGCTCAACTGTTCAAAGAGGTCTGTCAACTAATGGGGGTGCACAAGACAAGAACCACTCCCCTACAACTCCCACGAGATGGGCTGGTGGAGTACTTCCAACGAACTTTTCCCACTGAACTGGCTATGCTCACATCCACCCACCAATGGGACATCTACAACTCGTTCAGGAGTCAACCAGGTGCACTCCAGCAGCCCTGATGTTTGGTCATGAGCCGTGTACTCCAGTTAACCACTTCTTTGGACAGCCTCCTGAAGAAAAGATTCCTGGAGCACCTGGTCTGGAGTATCTGACCAAACTCCGGAACTGGTTGGAGACAGCCCACCAATTTGCTAGGAGCCACCAGACTGGGAGTTTTTGCTCCCAGAGATCAGTTGTGGGTGTTTAACCCCTGACGCAAAAAGGGATTGTGCCCGAAACTTGCCAGCCACTGGGAAGGTCCAGGTATGGTCTTGGAGAGACTCTCTGAAGTAGTGTATAGGGGCAGGATGTCCAAAAGGAACAACAGAGCCAACAGCCCCACCTGCTGAGCCTTCCTGTAGATCTCAGCGCCTAAGACATCCTCCACACTGGCATCATAATTTTATTGTGGACTGTGGGGGTGATGAGGACGACTGAACTCCCTTGGGTAGGGGCATTGTAGCAAAAGACAGCACTGACATCCCAGGAGGTTCTGTGCAGCTAGAAAACTAGACTGTTAATTATGATTTTTTTGTGTTGGGTTTCATATCTTTTGACAATGGCAGTTTTTTTATTGAAGTTTAAAGAGGGCGTTTGAGTTTGCCTACCACCACTAACCAATGCTGCTTGGTGTTTGCGTCCCAGGATTGACTATAGAAAGAGCATAACTTTAACATTGCTGTTTGTAGTGATTGTATTACAACATTATCAGTATTAAGAAGAGTAAAGAAAAAGTGTTTTCTTGATAAATCAAGTATTTCTGCTTGCCACAATATTGATTTCCCCTCATACTTCATACTTCATATTTCCCCTCACCTGTGTACAAAGGGAAAGAAAAAGACGGGCATTTTATATAGCTTTTGGAGTGTATTTTCTCCGGCACTTTAAAGGAAAGCCTCCGCTATCGAAAACATTATTATTTTGATTAACAGAATATATTCCTCAGATGTCCAAGTCTTCAGAGGTTATGCTATCTCTGGTTCCAGAAAAAGCTTTTGATAGAGTTCAATAGGACTACCTATTTACTGCATTTCTCAAACTGATGCATTTGTTAATTTACTCCACACTAGTGGAGGCTTAATTTTGTATTTAAAAAGTTAGGTTTTGTCTATTTTAATTTATAATACTAAACCAAGTAAGAATGGTTATTATCTCTAATGCTTTTTGTGATTGCTATTGAACCCCTAGTTATTCATTTTAAGATACAATTCAAAATAAAAAGGATTAAAGAGGAAGGGTTTGAACCAAAAAAATCTATAATTATGGTGATCATATTGTGCTAAAATTGGACTTAATCTCATCACAGAATGTGTTAACTTGTGCTTTAATAACCTAGTTATCCTAGTTATTCAACAGAAAAATGGTTTCTAAAATGTCATGTAAACCCTTATTCCATATAGAAAAACCAGGATAGTGGTCTCTGAAAAAAACAGGTTTATACACTTAGATTTCTAAGCAAATAACCCAGTTATCTGGCAATGTATGCACTAAACCAGGTTGCAGTTAAGGATTTTGTTGTCTGCACATGTCTGTGGCCTCCACATATCTAGCAGCCATGGTTAGAAAAGGGTGGAAGTGTCCAGAAAGGTAAATTTCCTGCTGCAAATACCAAGGTGATAGCAATATTCCTTTACCTAGTTGAAACAATCCGTATCGATATTTCAAAATTCCCTAAACATATGTTGATGAGCTGTATGTGCAGTGCTAAGGTCAGCAGAACAACCTTTAGAGTGGTAGGGAAAAACGAATGTAATGATATCCTAATCAGCATTCCAAAAGACAGAAAATCAAAATTAGTTGAACTGAAATGATCATTTACAGTTATTATATAGCAGCTCCCCTGTCTGTCTATCATATAGTGCCTTTCCTTCCTATCTATATATCTATCCCCTTAGCTGTTTTTTTACATATCTATTATACAGTGCCTATAGGGAGCCAAACAGGCAATTACAATGATTTTCGGAATATATAAAGTAATTACTGAATATATAAAGTCAGCATCAGAATATATAAATTAATTCCTGAATATATAAAGTCAGTGTCGGAATATATAAAGTTAAAACTTGAATATATAAAGTCAGCGTCGGAATATATAAAGTCACTCTCAAATATATAAAGTCATTCCCGATTATATAAAGTCATTCCTGAATATATAAAGTCAGCGCCGGAATATATAAAATCATTACAGAATATATAAAGTCAGCATTGGAAAATATAAAATCATTCCCGAATATATAAAGTTTCCGTGCTTGTCACTTTACTCGTACTAGTGAAAGGTAAACTTCGACAGAAGCCACTCAGAGTCAATTGGGCTTGTGAGGTTCATCCAAAAATGCGCTCATACAAAAAGAATAAATAAATATAGTGTTCAAAATGCAGGGAACATACATCATTTTGAATAAATTAAGTGAACATTTGGGTTTTTTAAAATATTTTTCTGAAGATGGTTTTGTGAACTTAGTTCATTACGTTGTATTAGGAAGTTTACTAAAAATGTGCCTGAGTTGTTTCAATCAATATCAATATAATCTAACTTTAAATTTATATATTCAGGAATGACGTTTTATAGTCCGACGTTGACTTTATATATTCGGTACTGACTTTATATATTCTGATGCTGACTTTATATAATCAGGCTTTGACTTTACACATTCGGGAGATGACTTTATATATTCCAATGCTGACTTTATATATTCAGGAATGATTTTATATATTCCAACGTTGACTTTATATATTCGATAATGACTGTATATGTTCTAACTTTGACTTTATATATTCAGGAATGACTTTATATATTCTGACGCTGACTTTATATCATTGTAATTGCCTGTTTGGCACCCCATAGGGCACTGTATAATAAATATATAAAAAAACAGCTAAGGGGATAGATATATAAATAGATAGGAAGGAAAGGCACTATATGATAAGCAGACAGGGAAGCTGCTATATAATAATAAAATTACTGTTATTACTATATAGATAGACAGGGTGTTCAGGCAGGCAGAGCGGTGAACGTTAAAAAAAAAAAATAACATTTTCTCCCCAGCGGGGAATCAAACTTGCGTCTCTGAGGTAAGGCAATCTGCTGCATTCTCAGTCAGCAAATCTTACCAGTAACCCACAGAAGCTGTTGTATTTTTCTTGAACCTTTTGTGAAAGTGTTTATTTGATCTTTGGACTTCAGGCTTCACACATTTTATAATTGATGCCTACATTTTGTAACATTTATTACTAAAATATGAAAAAGTTTCTGTTTTAACAATGTGTTTACACAGATTACTGTAGAAATAGAACACACATGAAATGTGTGTGTTCCAAATACGATCTATTATTTCCACTCTAAAACTCCATTTCACTCCCAGATAATCAATCAAGGCATGAGCTGGGAGAAGTTTGTGCATGTTCTAAGTCGGCGGGGGATGGAATAGCCGGCTGCTTGCAGCTTGTCTTTATCGGCACATTTAGATGACTAAAGACGCTGGTGGAGAGGTGTGAACAGATTTAAGGTGGCCCGAATCTATGAGTTTTTTCATAGGCTCTGGTAATTCTAGTGTTAAAGTGCTTAATACATTGGTTCCATATTCTGAGTGAATAAAGAGCAATTGGATTGTTAGTGTATTGCCAATTATTTCTATGTACTGGGGCACAAAGCAGGAAATATAAAGAATTATTGCAAGATTTAAATTCCATAGCAGATCAGGTACCTTGTTTATATTCATCAATTTCAATCAATGTCCAGGTTTTTATAGCCTGTATATTTGCCACCCAGTAATAAAATTGAAAGTTAGGTAGTGCAATGCCCTCTTCTGCTTAAGGTCATTGTTGAGTCTCCCTTTGTATGTGTTGGTGTTTCAAATTCCAAATAAATGAGGTTATGATTGAATCTAATTTCTTAAAGAAATATTTGTTAATGTATATGGGAATGCTTTGAAACAGAAAAAGAAGCTTGGGAAGGAAGTTCATCTTGACGGTGTTGATTTTCTGTGCTAATGTTAGATGGAGGGTAGACCATCTATTCACTTCTTGTTTATTGTTTTCCATTCAGATAGCAAAATTTTGTTGAAAAAGAGCTTTATATTTACTTGTGATACAGTATATGCCCCTAGGCATTTAAACTGATCCGCTAAGATAAATGGGATATTGTCCAGTCTAATATTGTGTGCTAGAGAGTTCACTGGATAAAGCACACTTCTATTCATATTGATTTTGAGTCCAGATATCTTTTGAAAATCTGCTAGTGCTTTCAGTACCATATCATCTGCCTACAGTGATATTTTCTGTTCAAGTCCTTCTCTGGTAATCCTCTTTATCTCAGATGCATTTTGAAAGTAAACAGCAAATGGCTCAATGGCAACTGCCAAGAGCAATGGTTATGGGGGCATCCTTGTTGTTAATACAATCCGATGCTTCTGCACTAGTATAGAGTAATTGCATCTATGCACATACTGTATGTTTGGACTGAACCTAAATATCTTCAGTGTGGTGAATAAGTAGACCCATTCAACCATATCAGATGTTTTCTTGGCATCCAAAGATAGCAAGATCTCTGGAGTGTTAGATTTAATGGGTGAATATATTACATTAAACAAGTGTCGAAGATAGAAGCTTAAATGTCCACCTTTAATAAATCCGGTTTGGTCTTGTTATATTACAGAAGGAGACAGTTTTTCAGTCCTTTTGGCTAAAACTTTGGAGGGTATCTTAACGTTATTATTCAGGAGTGAGACTGGTGTGTATGATGCGCATTGTAGCAAGTCCTTATCTCTCTTAGGAAAGATGGTAATTAATGCTTGATGAAAATTTTGATGTGGAATTTTGTTGTTTCTAGCTTTGTAAACTATTCTAATAATAATGGAGCTAACTTATTTAAAATTTTTATTTTAAGATCCATTACAAACTGTGTAATTATTTTTGAAGTATTAGATGTTATCGCCATTATAGCTGAAGAACTATGCAGGTTTAGATTTTAAACACAGTTAAAGTCTTTGGCCATTATAATTTTGTAAGTATTCACATTAGGAATAGCTACAAATATATTTTGGGTGAAATCTCTGTTTCTAAATTGGCCCTAGTGTGTGCTTGGTGTGTGGGTGTGTTTGTGTGTGTCCTGCGGTGGGTTGGCACCCTGCCCAGGATTGGTTCCTGCCTAGTGCCCTGTGTTGGCTGGGATTGGCTCCAGCAGACCCCCCGTGACCCTATGTTCGGATTCAGCGGGTTGGAAAATGGATGGATGGATGAAATCTCTATTGTCCACGTTAGGTGCATAGATATTTATCAAAATCACTTTACTATTAAATTAAAATTCTCATCACCATGTCATATCACACATCAGGGTCAGATGCTATGTCTGATCCTATAAAAGGAATTGTTCTGTGTATTAAGATTCCCAGCTCCTAGTTTTCTTTGTATAGCTGGAATTAAAACCCAATCTCTTTGCAATCTCTTGGCCAATCCAATCTATTAGCAACTGAAACTGGCCCTTACTTATTAAGTGAGTCTGCTGTAAAAATGCTGTTTGTTGGTGAGAGAATACCTTTTTTCTCTTTAATCGATGATTTAGACCTTTTGACATTCTACCTGACAAAGTTCAATGTTTGGTCATAGAGACATTGCTTCTGATCTACACCACCTCCACCTACTCAAAGCTTCATGATGCTCCAACAATGATGAATGGATTAAAAGCCAGAAGTCTACGTGACCATCATCATCAAGTCCTTCCGTAAGAACCCTAAATCCAAAGTGGACTGTTTCATTTATGTTAGGTAGAATGCCCAGAGGGGACTGGGCAGTCTAATGGTCTGGAATCCCTACAGATTTTATTTTTTCTCCAGCCGTCTGGAGTTTTTTTTGTTTTTTCTGTCCCCCCTGGCCATTGGACCTTACTCTTATTCTATGTTAATTAATGTTGACTTATTTTATTTTCTCACTGTGTCTTTTATTTTTCTATTCTTCATTATGTAAAGCACTTTGAGCTACTTTTAGCATGAAAATGTGCTATATAAATAAATGTTGTTGTTATATCTTTTGTTGACATTTTGTAGCCTTACATTATGGTACATTGTGTGGAAAACGTACCCCCAAACACAAACAGACTTACACCAGCACACTCCTTTATTTTATTTTTCCACTGCACCACAATGCCTTCTCTCACCAACTCTCTTTCCATTCTTCTTCTTCTTCTTTTTCTTTCTTTCTCTCCCTCTCCTCTCTCTCTCTCTCTCGACCTCCTTCCTCCTCCTCACAAACTTCGTCTCCTTCCTCCCAACTCTGGCTCGTCTGCTAGAAGGAGGCGGCCCCTTTTATCATGACCCGGATGAGCCCCAGGTGCTCCCCTTGATGTCACTTCCTGGTGTGGCGGAAGTGTCAGGAAAGCACCTGGAAGCACTCCGGGTGGTCTTGGAATTATTTCCGGCAGCACTTCCTGGTGTGGCGGAAGTGCTGCCATCCAGGATTCCCTCACTGTCCGGGCGCCCCCTGGCGGTGGCCATGTCCTCTCACAAATGTCCCAGGTCCCTCCTTGTGGCCCCCAAATAGGCCCGGGCGGCTGCCCTCTCGTCGCCGAGGAGTAATATTGTCCACGTCGGGGACTATCCAGGCGTCCCGGCCGGGCAGTGTCCCCTGACATCTGTGACAATTGTTATATATGATAGCTTTGACCTAGATTTCATACTATTGCCAGGTGTTATGGCTATGGAACTTATTGTTATGTTGGCACTTACTGTTATGGGATAGAAAGGATAAATAAGAAATTGCACTGCTCTCTTTCTCTCCCAACAACCCTGCACCAATTTTGCTTCCCCAAGTGAAACTAGACCACACTTTGTGATGTGACATGCCCAGAGACACAGCATGTCCAGAAAAAATCGAACCCCAGGCATGTGCAAACACCTAACAGAGACTAGATAATGGTTTCCAAGCAAGGTGTTGGATCACTGAGGCAGAAGTCCTAACCACTGTCCTGTCATGCTGCCCTATTAAGATTTATGTTTTAGAAGTTCTTTCACTTATGCACACACTTACACCGGCCCAATTTAGTATTGCCAATCAGTCTTGCATGCACATGTGTAGGAAGAAAAACAGAATACCTAGAACAAAATCCACACTGACATAGGACGAAAATGAAAACTACACATAGACAGATGTTTGGACAGTGGATTTGAACTAAATACCCAGCATTTGTGTGATACCAATGTTAAGTACTGTACCTCAGTCCCATACCATTTCCAAATAGATACATTTTCTAAACTCTTCATGAGTTGTATACTGTGGTTTGAATGTAGCTTACATTCAGCTTGATTGAAAACGTATGATATTTGTCAATGTATATATGTTTATTTCATTTTCATATGGGTGTCCATCAGAAGATTAACTTGGGCCAATAAAGCTATGTAAACAAGAGCCAGAAAAGATTAAACAGTAGCACATATAAAAAGAAAGAAAAAAATACTTGGATGAGTTAAAATGAAGTTTAAGAAAGAGCAGAGAAAGACAGAAAGGATATTGATTTTAAACACTAAGAATATGAAAGCTAGGGATGTGGACATCAGGCTTCTGCTTTTTGATATATTTGGTTTCTTCAGAAACAATCAAGGTCCACTCCTTGGGTCAAAGCAATTCATTTCAGCTGTAGAAGGATGAGCCACTGTGAATCAGACATCCATTTTATTTTCATTTTTCCATTTAGGTCTTTTCCAGTGTCCTTGCTGCAGGCTAAACTGGGTGTTAAAAACATTTCAGTGCCCACAGAGAAGGAAAAATGTGTGCCTTTCAAAGGAAGATATAATGTGAATGAAGAGTCTTTGAAAAAGAGGCAATATAAACTGGGTTATATGAAGGAGAAGAGCAACCTAAAGTCAAAATATTTTAGGTACATATGTAACTTCAAAAAACTCTCTATTGAAAAGTGTCTTTCTGTTCAGAAATAGACTGAGTGCATGAACGCAACTGAATGGATTGGCAGCTTGAGAGACTGAGCCTTGCTGGAAGGCAACCACAATTTGGAATAAATCTTTTTGTTGCTTACATGCTATCCATCTGGTATCCACTTAAAAAAAGAAACAAGGCCCTGGTATCCAGGTGTGCAGATATGTCTTGTCACTTGGGATGCAGGGGAGAGCAAAATGGTGGTGGGATGGAGAAACTTACATGTTAGTGGGTGTCCCTGTAAATGTCACATCCTGATACCTGTGATGTAGATTCACAATGCAGAGATCTGCCAGTATCTGTCAGAAATGTAAAGCTTCTAGGACAAAGGGATATCAGTTTTTCAGTGTCAAAATAGTACCTCAAGGCAGATCCTAAATGAATTATTAATAATGTTTATTTTGTTGGTAACACAAACAGAAAAATGCATTTTTAGTCCCATCTGTGTTACTTTCCTTAGCAGCATTGTGCTTTATCTTCTTAACAAGTGGCAGAATCCCAGTGTTCCCAGAGCTGACAGCTTCTAGGTATCATGGGTTCAGTTCAAAGACTTGTGATGGCCAGGGATGTTTTTTTATTATTTATTTGTTTATTTTTTTCTGAATAGCATGGCAGAATATTATGGTGTGCTTGCTAATATGCTTTCTGTCCCCCCTTAAAAAGGAACAGTTTGAAAAGTGTCTGTCCTCAACAAAATTATATATGCTATGGAAATGCCTCCGCATTTGTTTTATGTATTGATTTAAATTTTTTTTCAATTTTATCTATGCTCATTCAGTTCTGGTTAAATATTGGATATGTGTCTGTTATTTCTTCCACCTTGGAAAAAATTCTAGGACTAAGCAAAACAGGACTGGGAGAAGGAAATTTTGTGTAAAAATCTTAGTCAAAAAGAGCATGGTTAAGATCTCTCTAAATCAGAGCACTAAAACAAAATGTCTAATCAGAAGCCCTTGGTCAAAAAAATGACAATTTTTTTTTTACATTTACTAGGAGATGACACAACAACACACTTCAAAGGTATGTTATTTACTCAGATGCAATGCACACTGTAAGTAGAGCATGCGATTTAATGCAATACTGCATCACTGCCAATAATAAAATGGCTGAGGTCATCTGAACAAAAACAAAATCGAAGCTACCATGACTCAATATAAAAAAAAAAATGGCACAATGACTTTACAAACACAACAATAAACCAAAGACCAAGCTAACAAAAAAAGAATATCTTTCTGCCAGGTACATAACACTAAAAAAGAGAGTCCTGGAGGGTGCATGGGAGTTTGCCCGACTGGTCTACATGTGTTTTGTGGACTTGGAAAAGGCATTTGACCGTGTCCCTCGGGGAATCCTGTGGGGGGTGCTCCGGGAGTATGGGGTACCGGACCCCCTGATAAGAGCTGTTCGGTCTCTGTACAACCGGTGTCAGAGCTTGGTCCGCATTGCCGGCAGTAAGTCGAGCCCGTTTCCAGTGAGAGTTGGACTCCGCCAGGGCTGCCCTTTGTCACCGATTCTGTTCATAACTTTTATGGACAGAATTTCTAGGCGCAGCCAGGGTGTTGAAGGGGTCCGGTTTGGTGGACTTAGGATTGGGTCACTGCTTTTTGCAGATGATGTTGTCCTGTTTGCTTCATCAGGCCGTGATCTTCAGCTCTCTCTGGATCGGTTCGCAGCTGAGTGTGAAGCGGCTGGGATGAGAATCAGCACCTCCAAATCCGAGAGCATGGTCCTCAGCCGGAAAAGGGTGGAGTGCCCTCTCAGGGTTGGGGGAGAGATCCTGCCCCAAGTGGAGGAGTTCAAGTATCTCGGGGTCTTGTTCACGAGTGAGGGAAGAATGGAGTGTGAGATCAATAGGTGGATCGGTGCGGCATCCGCAGTGATGCGGGCTCTGGATAGGTCTGTCGTGGTGAAAAAGGAGCTGAGCTGTAAGGCAAAGCTCTCAATTTACCAGTCG
This sequence comes from Polypterus senegalus, assembly GCF_016835505.1. Classification (NCBI taxonomy): domain Eukaryota; kingdom Metazoa; phylum Chordata; class Cladistia; order Polypteriformes; family Polypteridae; genus Polypterus; species Polypterus senegalus. The sequence goes on from NC_053166.1 coordinate 50,275,616, forward strand.
ATCTACGCTCCTACCCTCACCTATGGTCATGAGCTATGGGTAGTGACCGAAAGAACGAGATCGCGAATACAAGCGGCTGAAATGAGTTTCCTCCGCAGGGTGTCTGGGCTTTCCCTTAAAGATAGGGTGAGAAGCTCAGTCATCCGGGAGGGGATCAGAGTAGAGCCGCTGCTCCTCCACATCGAGAGGAGTCAGATGAGGTGGCTCGGGCATCTGATCAGGATGCCTCCTGGACACCTCCCTGGTGAGGTGTTACGGGCACGTCCAACTGGGAGGAGGCCCCGGGGAAAACCCAGGACACGCTGGAGGGACTATGTCTCCCGGCTGGCCTGGGAACGCCTTGGGATTCTCCCGGAAGAGCTGGAAGAAGTGGCCGGGGAGAGGGAAGTCTGGGCCTCTCTGCTCAAGCTGCTGCCCCCGTGACCCGACCCCGGATAAGCGGAAGAGGATGGATGGATGGACATAACACTAAAAATATGACCGCATTAATGCACTGTGAATCAGATCATCCTCATTAGTATGCGTATATGGCATTTTTTTGGATGTTTTCATATGGTTTGGGATGGCATACAGGCTTCTTTTCATCAGCCCAATAGTTATAATGTACACAGTCTCCTTTTCTTATTATTAATGAAATATACTTGTTTTTGTGTAATGGTTCACTAACTCAGTGGTTTGGTTTAAAACTACTCTGAATAATGATTAGAAGGTCAGTTAATGCAGAAACTGTTTGAATACTGCCTGGGTATTCCAGTGTATTGTTGAACCAACCTCCATCCATTTATTTTCTATACAGGCTGAGAATCCCAAATCTTGGAATTCCAAAATCCAAAACTTTGTTTGCGGAAATGAAACCAAGTGGAAAATTCCACACCTGACTGCACTTGTCCATGTGAGGCTCTGAACCAATATTTCCTGTAATTTTGTTTTACTGATGAGGGAGTGTGAATAACACATGAGCTGGTTGCATACCATTTACAATTGATTATTTCTAGCGGTGCACCAGCAAATGAACAATAAATAGAAGGTAGGAGTGGTTGGGGGAATGTTGCAGAGTGGCACAGCTTACAGGGAACATAGGCTCTGATGCTGTGGTACCATACATTATCACCACCAGACCGATGTTTATAACACACTGTGTTTTCACTTATTCTCTGTGTACTATATAACCTTCCAATCAAGACACAGCATTGTAGGTGGAGACTGAAAACCTGCCATTGTTTGTTGGTGCAGTTGTTTTAACAGCTGATTCAGGTATTCTGCTGATGTTACTATGCACAAACTTTGTTTCATGCACAAAATGTTTAAACATATTGTATGAAATTACCTTCAGGCTGGTGTATAAGATATATTTAAAACATAAATAAATTTTGTGTTTAGACTTGAGTCCCACACTCAACACATCTCATTATGTACATGCAAATATTCCAAAATCTGAAAATATCTGAAAACCAAAATACTTCTGGTTCTGGGTGTTTTGGGTTAGGAATGCTCAGCCTGTATTAAGTGTGGGTAAATTTGTTCCATTTGTCTCTTTCTCTTGTTAGAAAACTGTCCCTACTAACTCTCTGGTTGTCGGTGTGAAATTGTTGTTCCAGGCCTTTTATAGTGACAAACATGAGAAATGTTTAAAGTAGAATTTAGGTTTTCAGGCCCTTTTGTGGGGGTGGCTGCATGAAAGGATGAGGCCTGTTAGACTTCCTGTTCAAGTCTCCACTCCTTTCTTCAGACCTTTTACATTCTGCATCAGAAGATTGGTGGTCACATTCCTAACATTCAGTTCACAAAGATAATGGAGGAGAAGCCATTTGTTTGCACACCAGTTTCAAAACTATCGAATCAAGAAAAAAACCTTGCCTTTAATATCAGGAAATTAAAGTTTTATTAAAAACAATTTCAATCAAGTATAAATTGTATTTTTTTTTTATAATAAACAGATTAGCACAAAATAATTTAAAGTGATAGCTATCTGTGCACCACCGTTACAAGTAATTAAAATAATTTTCAGCCCACTGACAGTACACTAAAAGTCTAGTAACATAAATGCAAATTTAGTGAATTTAAAAAAAGTGTATCTGTTTTTCCTTCAGTTTATGGCCTGGAACAGCAATGACAAGTTTTTAATTGCAGCGTGATGTGCTGTTTGCATATATAAAGCAACTTGAAGAAATGCTTCACAGTAGAAAAAATACATAATTTACAATTTAATCTTGGCAAAGAGAGATGTGCACAAGTGATTTCTCATTAATATTGATTGAGTGCAATTATTGGTCAGTGTTATGATGGAATTTGTATTCCACTTTTATGATTGTCCTATTTTGTCTTTCGCTTCTACAAAAGGTAGCTCAGTGTTTTAATTTGCTGTTATGTAAACAATGATTCCTAAGGAATTACCAAAGATATTCTAATGTAGCCAGCAAGAGCACTGTTACATCATAGCTGCAAAGTCCTGTGTTTGAATCTCAACCCAAGAAAGGAAGGGCTTTAGAGGTCATTGACATGTCTTGATAGTACCACTGAAAAATATCAGTGTTACAGCTGAAAGGGAGAGAAGTACATCTATCTCTCCAATTGGATTATTTCCATCCAAGTTTTCTTCCTGGCCACAATACAAATCTGATAGAATGGCAGTCTCTCAAATGATTATGCACTGGGGTTACGAGATGTCAATCTAAAGTCAGAAGATGAAATCTTCCAGTAATATCAACCCTAAGTAATTTAAGATGAAGAACAAACAAGCACTGATCTGTATCAATGTTTATTATGTCCTACTAGCTGCACAGCAAATGACCTAAGAATGGATAATGCTAATGCAATTAATGCAGCTAAATTCTGGAAATGTCACAAGCCGTCTACTAAAGCAGTTGGCCTGCTAGTAGTTTGGGACCGACCAGGACAGAGGGGGTAATACGATGAGGCACAAGAGAGCCAGATGTTCAAAACAAAAGGTCATTTTATTGTCCCACGATAGAGTAGTAAAAAAAAACAGTTGTTGATGTAAAAAAAGGATGCACAAAAACGTATAAATAATCCTATGACAAGACAAAATCAAATTTTAAAGAGAAAAAAAAATAGGACAAAAAATAGAAATTGGGAAACACAGAGGCTCTTACCCTTATATACTGTGTGTGTGTATGTATGTATATATGTATATATATATATATATATATATATATATATATATAATATAATCTCAATTCCAGTCCATGCAAGGGTATCGGCAGCCTTAAAATTAATACAAAACTGGACTCGCCAGTTTTTTCAACACCGGTCACAAGTACAACTCCTCCAAAAAGTACAAATCTCAGGAGTCATTTTTTGGTAATCAGAGTCTAACACACTCCGTTGCAGCAACCAACAGCTCAGCCACCAGGCACCTCTTAGGCTGGCGTGCCTCGGACTACCTAACCCCTCATAATTCTCTCCAAGCGATCCTTCCTCCCTCTTGCGGCCACTCGGTACTTATAAAGCCTTTTTCATTGCCAGGATCAGCTTAGATAATCATAGGGAGATACCATTTAAGTCCTGCTGGGGAAATCGTACACTGCAAGTACAATTCAAAATATCTGACAACAACATATACATAATAAAACAATAACAAAACAACAAAACATTTATACCTAACCTTGAGGTAACTAATATACAAACTTAAACATTACGGTACACGTACACTACTAATACAACTTGGACTCTGCCTATAGCTGTCGTTTGATCTTCCCAGGCACCCGTGACTGCATTTAGCGTCTGTGCCACCTTTAACCTGAAACATACAGTGAAACATCTGGAAAAGAAACTAAACAAACAACCTGATGGTAAGACCAAAAATCTTATAAAAGAAAAAAAAAAATGTCCTTTTTGTTTTTGTTTTTTCCGTGGTAAACTTGCTGATATATTGTTCATTGTGGTTCATACGTAAAACTTATTGTTTGTTGTGCCCCATATCTATCTGAACTATAATGTATCAGCGTCACGGTAAGGCTATAGCATCACACAATACTTAAATAGATTACATACATTTTCTGGTATACCCTTTAAATTGTGTTACTGTCATTAATAATCATTAGGGAAGTCTCCTCTCTCCTTTCCTGTTTAGCCTCAACACAACAGACTTCCAGCACAATACCAGTGCTTGCCATCTCCAGAAATTTTCAGATGACTCGTCTATGGGATTCTGTATTAATAATGGAGATAGAGTCAGAGTACACGAAAGTCATGGAGGACGTGGGGTGTACTCACACTGGAAATTTGTTCCATGCCCGAGTACCTTTGTCTGCATGTAACCCTGTGAAGTCTAGTTCGTTTGACTAGTGTGATCACTCCGTGCTGGGCCAACTGTACCATGCCCTGGCCCATGTGGAAGAGGAGGGCCCGAGCACAGATAAGTAGCATTTGGGAACAATGTAATTGCTAAAATGTTCCCGCGCATGAAAAACAGATATGAAGTCAATGATGCAGCAAGTCAGTGCAATTCTCATTTCATTCTATACATTTTGAGTTAAATACAGGTTTTTATTCTCACGTTACACATGAAAGTGAATAGCAGTTGCCAAGAAAAGCTGCAAATTCCTCATCATTTGTCACTGTAAAAAAATTTCTCGTATGTGCACCACGATTAAAAGCAAAAAGTTGTGCTGCACATTCAATAAATCTGTAAGAGGATAGAGTATTATCCCATTGTACATGACTCCAAAACAACTACAAAATATGTAATGTCATTTTGACGTGCATACTGTCACTCCATATTCGGATCTTGTTTTGGCTGGTCATGACAAAAGTATGCCTGGGCCCAGAATGCTAAGCGCAGTGTGAGTGCAGGGAGGGGCGACAATCGTGCTTGGGCACTGTATGGAGCAAATGTGCCATGTACAACTTGCAACACAGCAAGACAAAAGAACTTGTAGTGGACTTCTGGCATGCCAAGAAGCCTGTGAGAACAGTCACCATTCAGGGTGAGGACGTGGAAGTGGTACAAGTACCTGGGGGTTCGCTTAAACAACAAACTGGACTGGTCTGAAAACACAGTGGCGCTGTACAAGAAGTGCCAGAGTAGACTGCACTTGCCAAGAAGACGCATGTCTTTTGATGTGCGTTGCAAGCTACTGAAAATGTTCTACCAGTCCATGTTAGCCAGTGTGGTGTTCTACAGTGCACTCTCCTGGAGAAGCAACATGAGAACAAAAGAAGCACAATTCCTTTCCAGGAAAGCCTGCACTATCACATGACAAACCCAGGACACACTGGAAACTGTTGTGGAAAAGAGGATGGTGGCAAAATTGGATACCTTTGTGAAAAATCCCCTCCAGGAGGCACTCTGTTGAAGCACTTTCAGCCACAGGCTCATTTCACCACAATGTTCTAAGAAGTGCCTCTGGGGGGTCTATTCTGGAGACTGCAGTTCAATGCTTTCACTCAAGGTACTCATTCAGTTTATATTTATTTATGTATTTATTTATTAATCAATAGATTGATTGATTAACTGTATTATCTGTCCAATGAGTCTGTATTCTTGTTTATTATGTTTTGTTGCTTTATGCATGAATTTCCATTCGGGATTAATAAAGTTTTTCTAATCCAATCTAATCCAATAAATTACATTTCAATTGTGATTTAACCTGCAAAGAGTTTGATTTTATTGAAATTGATGTAATTTTGTATTATGGTGCTTTTGACACATAAAAGGAAATAAAACTATATTTCTGCTTTGTCTGTGTGAGTTTTTCTTTAGGTAATCTGGGTTTTCTTCTCACGTTCGAAATTTGCCCAGATTAAGTTAACTGGTGGCTCTAGATTGGTTCAGCATGAGTGAATGTAGGTGTAGGCATACTTGAATTCCCAATCTGATTTGTTAGTTCCAAGTGCACGGGTATAAAAGTCAGGGGGACCCACAATGAAAACTGAACCAACTGAGTCTAAGAAGCTTAACCTAGGTGTAGTGGTAAAGAATCTAGACACTATAAAAGGATTCATTTTTGGTTAGTATTGTCATTACAGCATTTTTTCACGCCCCTTGGGAACTTTAAACCGTGAAACTATACAAGGCTTTCCTCTTTAAGACAGGACAACTGATTAATTAATTATTATTCTATATTTCTTCTCTGGTTTTCTTTTCTCTTCTATTTAGAATGGTCATAGGTTTTGGCCTACACTGTCCTGCTTATGAGCATCAGCAGCTGTAATGTAGTACATTGCATGTCCACAAAATCCAGCACTATACTGTCTTTTCAGCTTTAATGATGGCTGTCTCAGTTTGAAGAAACTAGTGACTGTGATTTTTGTGATCACGGTATTTGCCAACTCATGTTATTGGGGGGCGTGTTATTGCTTGATTTTAATGTATTTATATTTTTAAATACAAAGCATACATGTGCTATATGTGTTTCCTATTTACTCCGAATGTAATGCATGCTAAATCCAACTGAAATTTTTCTTGTGTAGCTTATGCACTATGTGATATCTGCAGCTAGAATAATCCAGTTATTTGATTGTCTAATCTATACTAATAAAAGGCAAAGCCCTCACTCACTCACTCACTCACTGACTCATCACTAATTCTCCAACTTCCCGTGTGGGTGGAAGGCTGAAATTTGGCAGGTTCATTCCTTACAACTTCCTTACAAAAGTTGGGCAGGTTTTATATCGAAATTCTACGCGTAATGGTCATAACTGGAAGCAGTTTTTCTCCATTTACTGTAATGGAGATGAGCTTCAACGCCGTGGGGGCGGAGTTTCGTGTGACATCATCACGCCTCCCACGTAATCACGCAGTACATAGAAAACCAGGAAGACCTCAAAAAGCGCTGAAGAAAACATGCATTATATAATTGAGAAGGCAGCGAAACAATAAGAAGCGAGCGAGTGACATATACAACCATATTCATGAGTTCTGCTACTTGGAAACAAAGCACGATGTAAACCTACACTTTAAATTAAGTTCATAGACAGGCTGCGCTGGCGCTTGTAATTTAGTGCCTGCCCATATAAGGCCGTCCGTCAGCGGCAATCCAATAGCAAACTGCCACGGGTAAATATTCACGGGTGAAGGACTGTGCTTATGGAGAGGAAGATGAGATGGTCAGGGTGGTGTTTGACACAAACTCAGCGAAACTGCGAGAGAAAGTTTTAAGTGCCAGGACTAAGGTAACATTAAATACAGCCATGGACATAGCATGAGATGGCACCAGCACAGCTGGGAACCTTCGATGCATGTACACCGAGCGGCTCACGTGAACTGACGCAGTGCACAGATAAAAGCAACAGTTCCAAAGAGCGCTGAACAAAACCGAATTACACAATTGAAAAGGCAGCAAAAATATGAAGCGCCTGATACATATAAGCATATTCATAAATCCAACTACTGCGGAAACAAAGCACACGTTGGAAAAGTCAATGTCCCGCTAAAGGAAGACAGTGTAAAAAACCCATGCATGCAGTGTGTCAGGTCTCAGATAAAGAAGAAGACGAGCTGTTTATTGATGCAGTAAGAAACGAATCGATGAATGAAACCTGTCATCTTTACAACGATTGACAAACACGGAATGTAACTTGAACACAACACATCCTACAAATACAAACCTGATTGAAAGAAATAATGATAATCAAATCCTTGATGACAGCAACACTCAGTAACACTCACAAAACAAATACTGTATATTGACAGTCATGTTACGTTATTTTTAAAATGTTCCCTTTTCTTTTCTAGCTTTTTTAACACACTACTTCTCCGCTGCATACGCGGGTATATATATATATGTATATATATATATCCCGATCTACATACTCGAATAATGGATACTTTATTCGCCATCAATGATTGTTTTGGTAAAGCCATACTCAGTGTATTCATTAGATGAACGGTAAAAAAGTAAGAGCGAGGGGAGGATGACTTATTGAGGCATGCAGGCTGTAGTGCGCCAACTCTATCTGAATTGCGCGATCACATTTGAAAAAAATATATCTTTTCAAGTTCTATTTAGTCCATATGTGTCAAACTCAAGGGCAGCGGGCCACATCCGGCCCGGCGTGTAATTATATCCGCCCGCGAGATCATTTTATATACTGTATTATTGTTATTAAGGCCCGGTATATGAAGCGCTGGTAACACAATAAACTACAGATCCCATAATGCAGCGCTTCAGCTGCCTTGCCGAACACTTACCGCGTTAATCAAGTCTACCTTATGATGCTGCAAGTTATTGAAGCTAGCTCACACGATGCTGAAGAGAAAAGTTGATTCTGAAAATAGAGCCTTTAAAAACCGATGGGAGGCTGAGTATATGTTTACTGAACCCGTGTGTCTCATTTGTGGAGCTAATGTGGCTGTAATTACAGAATTTAATCTAAGACGGCACTATGACACAAAACATCAGGGTAACCTGAATGCAATTCAGAAGATACAGAAAACAGCATAATTAAATAAGAATCTGACACTTCAGCGGACGTTTTAACCCGTGCACAATCACAAAGTGATTTCAAGTGAAGCTGCTTTTATGGGAGACACAAATGCACCAGTTCACCTTGCCCCACTTTCCCTGTTGCCAAGTAATGTTAAACCAAGTCGTCACTACGGTGTTCCCAAACACGCACTTTGCTGATAAACTGAGCGCACTGCGCACTGAGTTTGCACGGCGCTTTGGTGACTTTGAAGAACAAAAAAAGTCCGTCTACATGCGGCTCGAACCTTGTGCATGTTTGGTAGCACATATCTGTGTGAGAAGCTCTTCTCAGTGATAAAGACTAACAAAACAGCACACAGGAGTCGCCTCACTGATGAGCACCTGCAATCCATCCTGAGAATCTCCACAACACAGAACCTCACACCAAACAGAAACGAACCTGTGGCCAAAAAGATGCCAGGCGTCCAGCTCTAAAATGACATATGAGCAAAGACAACTGAATGATTTGATTTGTTATTGCTGAAAGGAACACATTTTATTTATATTTCCAGGTTTTGTTATGCAGCATGTTCATATTTGAATTTGTATAATTTTGACAGGATATATTTTTATGGAGAGCAAAATCTTTTGGGATATTTAAAATCTAAGTTTATGTTTTATATAAAATTACATAAGAGTAAAGAAATTTGAATGTTTGTTCTTTTAACGTTTACTTTATTTCTAACTTGTATAATTTAGACAGGATATATTTTTATGGAGAGCAAAATATTATAAGTTGTTTAAGGTTTGAGTTGATTTATTCACAAATAATATTCCTGTCTGTTTTTACCATTCCTACCAAAGATATTTCTGTCGACTAAATAAAAATTCCTTCTATTTAAAATTTAAATAGAACTTGAACAAATACGATAGTTCATAATATCCACGCAGACTTGCACGTAAGAGCGGAGTCATCCGTTTTAACAAGCAGCGTATTGCACTGATCTGAAATAGCTGTGTGTGTATATATGTAGATATGTATGTATATGTATATATATGTTTATATATGTGTGTGTGTATGTATGTATATATATATATGTATTTGTGTGTATATATGTGTGTATGTATATATGTATGTGTGTATGTATTTATGTGTGTGTGTATATGTATGTGTATATATGTAGATATATATGTGTATATGTATAGATATGTATATATATATATGTTTTGTGTGTGTGTGTAAATATATATATATATATATATATATATATATGACAACAACACTCATCACTCACAACAGTGACAAAACAATAACATTGACAATCATGTTACGTTATTTTCAAAATGTTTCCTTTTCTTTTTCATTGCTTCTTTAACACACTACTTCTCCGCTGCGAAGCGCGGGTATTTTGCTATGTCATATAAATATAACTGATCATCAACAATAATAATGGACTTTTCTTCAGTATGATTGTGGTTTGGTTCTGGCTGATGGTAAGATTAGACAAGGAGGGCCCGATGTCTTGTCAGACCCAGGGAACCATTTCTCTGTGTATGAGTGTGACAGTGACCTGTGCTGGACTAGAGCCCAGTGATCCCAAATTTGGGTTAAGTTAGAGGAAAATGCCTGGATTGCAGGATTTAACTGTAAGCAAAGGGTGGTGCTTGGTGAGTACTGTTAACAGTAATGTAAAACTGCAGAAAGAATGCAGAAAAGTTTTATTGGTTCAAATACAACCCACGCACCATGGGGCAATGCAAACTAGTAAGATGAAAAAGGAAACTCCTTCCACACATTTTATCGTAAATGTAAAGGAAAGATAAATATAAGATGAGAATGAGGGGGTTTGTTGATGGGCAAATTATATTTATTGTTCCTTGGAAAGATACCATGTATGCAAGCACACTGCTGGCAGAGAGTAAAGCACTGCCATGGGCAGGTGAGAGATGTTGATCACATCTGAATCTAGAAACAGCTGGGGAGGTTGAATGAGTTATGTTAGGGTCTTTGGTCTTCTTTCAAACAGTTAAGAAAGCTGACATATATATCACTTTTCTGGTTGTAGATGTCTCTTTGCTGTGCACCCTTTAAGATCAGTTCACCCCATAAAATTGGAATGAAAGCATTCATGACAGGAGAATAACATAGACTAACTCAACCAGTGGTTTAATTCTATTCCAGAAACAGTTTGTTGCATGCTTAAACTCTTTCTGTAACAGAGGCTCATGATCAACTTCATCTGTTTCAACTAGGCATGATTTTTCTGTGCCCATGCAAATCAGCAGCCTTATTTCAACGTAATTGGCAATTAAAGCAGCCAATCTGTTTGTTATCAGAGAATGTATCATTAAATGGACGTTATCAGTGCTTATCAGTTTCATAGAAATGGGCCTATAGGGACCTAATAAGTCTGCTGGAAGTTTAATGAGTGATAAGAACATGTATCAGCTTTAGTAACGATTAAGCATTTATTGAAGTTTAAAACACAGCACTGTAATTCTGATTATTCTTCTTACAGTGAAATAGGTAATGAAACGTTTATATTTATTTATTAAATCTAACTGAGTTTTAACCATTTTTAAAATGCTGACTATTTAATAAAAAACTTGTAAATGTGTGAGGAGTATAGCTGCGCAGGTGTCTGTCTATTATGACTACAAAAAAAATACTAAATTATACTAAACCGGCTGCAAAAATTCAATCAGACCACCAATTAAGATGCAGCAAGGTCAATTGTCAAATAAGTATTTTTAGTTAATCCAACCTGTATTACACATTTATATTTACAACATTCAAAACATTTTATTTAACATTACAACTCAAGCACAAATGCTTCCAACAATATATTTGAGCCCACAGCTTCCAACATTTTAAACATATTATAAAAACATATACCAAGTCAGGTTTAACACCCTTATTTATAAATGAAACAGTCCAGAAGAATGAAGTACCCACAGTGTCCATAATTAAAGCTTCTAACAATGAATATTTATATCATATAGTATAGCTGCGTAGGTGCCTGTCTATTATGACTACACAACTTTTAATATCCAAGTACTCAAATTTTTATTTCATATTTGAAAGAGATGCTCATTAGTTCAATTAGCAACTCTGAATTGGCTCATATTTGTTAATATAGATGTGCATGACTGTCGCAGTTATGGATTGGCATCCAATATAGGGCTGATTTCAGCCTTGTATTTGATGCTGTTTGGATACGCTCAGACCTCAATGGCCTTTAAATAGTGTTAGGTGGATTTGATGATAGATAAAGGGATGGAATGACAAATTAATTGCTGTACATTTTTTTTGAACTATTAGGTTTCATGACCCATGGGTTGAATGTATTAGTTGCATGCAAATAGCAAGTGTTGTTATTGTTTTTCTGGTAAAAAGAGAGAGAGAGAGAGAGGTTAAGAGCACAAGCTGATACAGCACATTGCTGCAGACACCATATGACAAACCAACTCAGGATCCCAAATTAGGACCGCAGTGCAGCCATGCAGCGGGTGACACCTCAGCACCACACTAGTTCAGATAGAATGGAACCAATGTGAGGTTTTGTGTGGTGGCAGAAGTGCAAATTCTGCCACCAGCTCCGAGGTTTTTCCCTGCAGGTTGGAAGGCCTACATGCAGGGCTAGATGCAGATTAATGTCATACCCAAGATGGAGCATTTGCAGGTTACGGCCTTCCTCAAGGGCCCAATGGAGTACTGGTAAAGACTGTTTGAAAAAAGATAAGTGAATTAAATCAGTGTAAAATTATGCTGTCCTTGTCTAAACTAATGATAAGAACTTATTTAGTGTTTGAGAGAAAACAACTACAAAATCTAACAATTACTAAACATATTTAAACACATGTCAGAAAACCCACCTGTTTAATTGGAATTGACTTATTGATTCTCAAATTTTCTTCTCAACCTTTCAACAGCCTTGGTCATTGTGTCATGTCATGTGGTCTCCTTATGTCTCATGTTAACCACTCCTCTCCGCATCTTTTATTTGAGATATTTCTTGGCAGCATCTCTTGCACCTCCATCAATCCATAAGAATGACTTGAGAAGATATTTCTTCATTGGAAAAAGATAGGAGATGTAGGGTCTTTAAAGTGCTGTAGAGTGTGAATACTGTCAAACAATTAAAACGTTTTTTTTCAGTAGCTGAGACGAAATGAGAGTGAGAAAAGCTCCTGACATGACCCACAGATACTGAAACAAGCACTCCATGTTTGTAAAGAACAGGAGTCTAAAAGAAGAAATTAGGTGTTCTAGAGCAGCCTTCCTTTAGGATACATTTTAAGCAGATGTCCACTAGAATGAGTAGAATAGAAGAAGGATAATGAAGTGATAAAAAAGCTGTCCCAATATGCTACAGTTTGTATTAGACAAATGTTTGTTGCTGCAAAACGTTGACATTTTAATTTGTATTTACAAGGTATAAGCTCTTATTGATTGTTGTTCAGTCAAAAGTATAACCTGATTTTGTCCTGTAGTTTTCATTGGATATACTCTGGTTCCACGCAACACTGCCTCACAAAAAAGCAGTCTGAATAAATAGAATGGATAAGCTTGCAGTAAAATATTTGTACAAGGATCAAAAAGAGAATCAATGTGGGTGTTTTCTGGGCACAGCACCGTTTATTACATTTATTGTGTTCCTACGTTGCTATTTTTAACCTTCATATTTTACTCAATAGAATGTTTCTGAACTGTAATGTCGAATGAATTGTGTGTGCGCCTCACAGCACGCCAGCTGACAGCACAATTACTCCAAAAATGATGGCTTGCTGTACTGCTTGAAAGTGGCAATGTCGTTTTTTTTTTCTGCCAATGTGGTGGTCTGTCACAGAGCACTGCATTCTTTCACAAGCTTCACCAATGCCATTGTTTAAATTTGGTTGACTTTAATTCATTTTAATAGAAGATCCATGGCCTTGTTTTAGCATTTTTTCAGAATGTGAAAAACAATGTGCCCGATACCTTCTTTACGTTTCTTACTCATCATCATGAGACTTATCTTCAAAAACTCTTTTTTTTTTTTTTTTTTAGAATGGCAATGCCAGATTCTTGTGTTGAAGCACATGCTTTTATATCAGATTGTGTCTTGCTAAAATCATGTCAAATTAATTGTTGCTAAAGACTGCTGAGGTCAGCGAATCATTTTTCAACCTCGACAGCTTTGAGCTTCTGAATTGTATTAGTGAAGCACTGTTTGCTTAACTCTTTATGTCAGTGCTTGAGTGGTGCTTCTATTAAGTAAGCTTTGAATCAGTCTAATCACTCATTTTTAAGATATTTACCTGTAATCGTGTAATTTATTAGAGGCCCACATTTGATATTGTGTCCTGGGTCGGTTCTTGACAGTACAAGCTCAGACTCTTTGTTACATGATTATGGATAAAGTGCATTCAGAAAAATGATGAATAGGTGTTATTTCATTATTTCTAATCCAGCTATTTTGTATGCCAGATATCTAGGTCAGTGTTTCAAAGAAGCAAGGCCTATCCCTAAAACTTTTGCCACAAAATATGAATCAGCTCTGTATGGAGAGACAGCACATTTATGCACACAACCACATTCCACTCACACTATTCCAATTTCAAGTCACCTGTTAACCTAAGTTGCAAATTTTGGAAGTCTGGATATTGAAAAGTCAAACAAAATGACACCTTTTATTAGCAAACTAACAAGATTACAATATGCAAGCTTTCAAGGTAACTCGGACCCCTTCTTTGACTTCTCACTACATTCATAATGGCTAACACGGTGCAAAACCCTAGTACTACAGACATTCTTTCAACATCTGCAATAAGATGCTGCACATACAATACAGTACAATACAATACAGTTTATTTTTGTATAGCCCAAAATCACACAGGAAGTGCCGCAATGGGCTTTAACAGGCCCTGCCTCTTGACAGCCCCCCAGCCATGACTCTCTAAGAAGACAAGGAAAAACTCCCAAAAAAAAAAACCTTGTAGGGAAAAATGGAAGAAACCTTGGGAAAGGCAGTTCAAAGAGAGACCACTTTCCAGGTAGGTTTGGCGTGCAGTGGGTGTCAAAAGAAGGGGGTCAATACAATACAATACAATACACAGAACAGAACAAATCCTTAATACAGCATAAATACAAATTTTAGAAGCACGGAGCAGAATTTAACTGTAGATGATATCACATAATAAGATTTGGATATTTTTAGAGTCCTGGAGACCTCATCCATCAAGCTGCCTCCCCATTTGGCCATTCCACGGCTGAAACGTTGCTCGGCCAGCCAATCCGATGAAAGGACCCCTCTTTCACATGATTCCTGTGATCCTCCATCAGGGATGACTTTATCATAGGCAGGCAAACAACTTGGCAGGTGGGCCGTGGCACCAGTTGCCACATTTGAGTACCGAGAACAGAAACAGAATAGGTGAGGGTTAGTAACAAATTATAACAATCATGTTACTTATGTTTTAGTGCTAATGACTAACAGAGATGCAGTCTGTACAGTTAATCAGCAGCTCTAGTCAGGATATGCTAAACTGAAGTAGTGAGTCTTCAGCCGAGATTTAAAGGCTGCGACCGAGGGGGCATCTCTTATCGAAGCAGGAAGACCATTCCACAATTGGGGCCCTGTAACTAAAAGCTCAACCTCCCACTGTTATTTTATTAATCCTTGGAATCATAAGCAGACCGGCATCTTGAGATCTTAATGTGCGCTCAGGTTTGTAAGTCATGATAAGTTCAGACAAGTAAGCTGGACCTTGGCCATTTAATGCTTTATATGTTAAAAGAAGGATTTTGAAATCTGCCCTAAACTTAACCGGGAGCCAGTGTAAGGATTTAAGAACTGGAGTTATGTGTTCATATTTTCTTGTTCTTGTAATAATTCTTGCAGCCGCATTTTGTTCTATCAGACGGTTGTGACGAGTGCCCTCTTCTATGCGGTGGTGTGCTGGGGAGGCTGCATAAAGAAGAGGGACGCCTCACGCCTAGACAAACTGGTGAGGAAGGCAGGCTCTATTGTAGGCACGTAACTGGACAGTTTGACATATGTGGTGGAGCGACGAGCGCTGAGCAGGCTCCTGTCAATCATGAAGAATCCACTGCATCCACTGAACAGTATCACCTCCAGGCAGAGGAGCAGCTTCAGCGACAGACTACTGTCACTGTCCTGCTCCACTGACAGACTGAGGAGATCATCCCTCCCCCACACTATGCGACTCTTCAATTCTACCTGGGGTGGTTAAACGTTAACATTATATACAAGATTATAGACTGTTATACCTGCCTCACACTCTGCACCTTGCATTTTTTAACTTGCACTGCTTTTTTTTTATTGCTTTTTAATTAATATTGTTTTTATCAGTATGCTGCTGCTGGAGTATGTGAATTTCCCCTTGGGGATTAATAAAGTATCTATCTATCTATCTATAGACAAGAAATCTGGATGAAAAACACAATTCCAGGAGCAAACCCACATAAGCACAGGAAGAACAAACTTGACACAAATAGACAAGGAATTTAAATGCAGGCTCTGGAAGTGTGAGGCAGCAGTATTAACAATCCACTAGTTTAAATTATTGTAGCATAAAAAATAAATATTTAAATTTATAATTTAGATGACATAAAATCTTTATAATTGATTTGAATGCATTTCTGATAGAGAACAAAATGGAACTAATCCTCAAGGTCCTATTTGAAATATTATGAGTTGTGAGTAAGACAACTTACCATGATAAAATGGCATGCACTGGTATATTTCTGAAGTTCAAATGTGTATGTTTTTGAGATTAGGAATGTGGCTCCTCAAACCTGGGTTCAGTTCCCTCACCCATTTGCTGTCCTTTTCAAACTTGCATGTTCTCTCCATGTTTGTAGGTCTTCCTCTGGATTCTCTAGGTCTTTAAAGACCTACAGTTTAGGTTAACTGACAACTTATGATACGTGGCCTTGTAAGAGTGTGAGTGTGTGTGAGACTGGGCCCTGTGATGGATGTGTGGTGTTCTATCTCATGCGTAGTGTAGCTGGTGTAAATCACGATACTCCTACAACACTGACATTGATCAAGTGGGTATGAGAATTTTATATTATAAACATAATGTATATATTTGTTCGAATCCATCCATCTATTCATGTTAAAAATAAAATTATTTTTTCCTTCATTTGAAAACCAAACATTCCAACAGATTGATACTCAATCAAACAAATAACATTAACATCTATACATATAAAGGAGAGTTGGGATCCGAGAGACTGTTTGTGTGTTTGTGGAGGGATGGAAAGTTAAGGCGGGTGGGGGAGTCACGTGATCATCTCCCCTCCCATTCACGTCATTTCATTCACTTCATTTCGCTCCGAGCTGAGCTACGTTGAGCTCTGCAGCTGACGCGGTCTTGCCATTCTTTTTCCCTACTGTTTATTCCTCTCTCCTTTACTGATTTATATAAAGGAGAGTTGGGATCAGAGAGACTGTGTTTGTGTGTTTGTGGAGGGATTGAGAGTTAAGGCGGGTGGGGGAGTCACATGATCATCTCCCCTCACATTCACCTCATTTCATTCACTTCATTTTGCTCCGAGCTGAGCTCCGCAGCTGACGCAGTCTTGCCGTTCTTTTTCCTTAGTGTTTAGTCCTCTCTCCTTTACTGTTTACTAGACTCAGTACTTACTGAATAGTATTTTTTTCCTTTAGTATTTCTACTTAGTGTCTCTTAGTGTTTAGTAGACGCGGTGTTTCGGTTTACTGGTACTTTCTACTTCGTTTTTGTACTTTATTGTTTAGTAGACTTTTACTACCAAAAATGTTGTATATAAAGAAGCTATATACAGTAAGTCGCATGTAGATACATTATTATTCCAGCTACAGCGACTGCAGCAAAGCGCACGTGGTCTGCTAGTAGTAAATACAACAGTATGCTTCAAAGTCAATCCCAATAAAAACAACTCCGCATTCAGCTCCTACCAAAAAAGAAAAAGAAAACAATACAAATAGCAAACCTCATCTAAAATAGTTCTTTATCTGAACTTAACTGAAAATTAATATTAGGGTAATACAGCTCCTGCAGACTGGAATGAAATCTTAAGTAGAGTTTGTATGTGCTTCTGTAAGTAATACAATTTTCTTTTGTCAGTTATTCCACCTATTATTTTTTTATTTATTATCATTTTAATTATTAATCCAATATTCTTCATGAGAAACCAATTAGATAATTATTAAAAATGAATTGACGAGACAAACGTGATAGTAAATACAAATGTAAACATGCAACTCATAGAGGGTTTGGAATAGGTGGTTTCAGAAAAAAGAAGCAAAATTATGTACTCTTTTGATTATTCAGCAGACCAAATGGTGGTTTTCTGCTTCCCTTGTGGTAGATAACATTTAATATTGAAACTAAACCTCACCTGTTCTTATTGCATATAATAAAAAGAATTTTAAAGATCCTATCTGCAGGGAAAAGAGTTTACTATTGAGATCATTTTTGTTATTTGTGGATGCTTTGACAATGATGCTATCCGATTTCTATGAACTCACTTCTTGCATATGATTTGACTCTGTTTGGATATCAATATACAAGCCATCATGATGAATGTTACTTCAGCAAGTCTAGACTTTAGTGAATTGCACTATTTTGCTTCACTACATTAATTTTGAATCACACTTGCTGTTAGACTTTTTAAAGTTATTCATTTGCACTGGAAAATAATACTTGATTATTTATATCCCAGCATGTAGCCAGGGCCTAGTGCTGTTTCCCAGCTTTTACAACCACATCTGAGGGGCTTTCTTGGCATTCCAGCCATGGTTTACATCTGACATCTGTGGGATATGTGACACCTTGTAGGGCCCCAAAGACTTTGTTCTGTTAGAACCTGGGAATAGTGTTGCCTCCTGCTACTTTAGTATCCAGACTGAGGAGCTGGCTGCATGCTGCCCTGAAATTCACTAGCTACGCATGTAGCTGCACCCTTTGACTTATACACACGAACCTTTCAACTGACTGCTTCATCCTTCCTATTGAATTGAATCTGCAGAACCTCAATACATAAAAATGTTACCTGTTGGCTGCTGGAAGATCCAGGTCTGCTCATTGTTTAAATCTACATTTTTCCATTAAATAAGGTTGCAGGGAGCTGCCACACTTTTTACTTAAAAATGATTTATTGTATTATGTGGCTGAGCATGAGGGTTAGGTGAGGTCATTGCTATTAGTTCTGCAAACTTACCGATGACAGGTTTGGCACATGCCCATCACTTAGGCAACCACTTGGAAGCTGAGAAGTCCTTGGAGTGGATTAAGATATGTTTTTGGCTGGTGATCAATGAAGAAGTCCATTGGTCTCGCACTACTTGTCTGGAATTTCAACTGCATCAGATTCCATGAATGGGCCGTGCTTGTTCCGCTCATTGATGTCCCGTTGGAACAGATAGAGGTAGATATTCTAGGACCCCTTGAACCCTCGGCTCATGGCCATAAATATATCTTGGTGATAGTTGATTATGTTATACGATATCCACAGGCTATCCCCATGAGATTAGCCAATTCCAAAAATATCTCACAGGAACTGGTAGGGGCCTTTGCACATGTCTGAATCCCTAAAGAACTCCTAAGGAATTGTGGGACACCTTTTACCTTAAAGACGTTCGAGAAGGTTGCCAAGTTACTCAGAATTAAGCACTTAAAACCACAGTATATCATCCTCAGACTGATGGCTTCGTAGAGCAGTTTAACCAAATACTTAAATAAATACTGTTCAAGGTGGTCAGCAAGGATGGGAAGAATTAGGATCAGCTACTCCCCTTGTGTTATTTGCATACTGGGAGGTCCCACAATTATCCTTGGGCTTCTCCCTGTTTGATTTATTGTATGGACAACAACCAAAGGAATTTTTGGATATTCTAGAAAAGGGTTAGGACAAAGAGGCACACCCTTCTACCAATATTCTATTATATAAAACACAGTTATGATGTGATTTGAAAAAAATTGAAAATACTAAAAGAACATAGCGGGTGCAGTCAGCACAGGCTCACTATTATGATCATGGCTCAACACTTTGTGAGTTCCATCCTAGAGATTGAGTCTTGGTTCTCTTTTCCACTTCATTTTTGAAACTGTTGGCACATTGGCAAGACTCTCACAAAATGTAGGTAAGGAGAGGACTGGTTGATTATGTGATGAAACAGCCAGATCATTGGCCAGTGGAACAAGTGTATCATGTGAATTTGCTGAAACCATGGTAGGACAGATATCCTGATCCCTTCTCCTGAGAATTTTGTTCCTTTTTGGTGCCTGAAAATTACCCTTAATTTTGGCTCTGATTTGACAATGACAACAGCATGAAGCAGCCATCCTGTCTGTCCCAGAAGTGGTGAATGAACAACCCTGATGAACCTCACTGATCGCACATGACATCATCACAGAGCCATAGGTTGCCATCTGAGAACACCCGTAACGCCTCCTAAAGTGGAACTTGAGATCAAGAGAATGCTAGGTATTGGTATAACTGAGAAAGGTTTTAATCCCTGGTGTAGCTCTATCATCCTGGTCCCAAAGACAGATGGCAGTTTTCAATTTTGCAATGACTGGGAAGAACACATACAACACATGCACATTGTGAAGCCAGTCTTCAAATCAACCCAAGTGTCACAAGGCTCTTTATTTAATGAACAAGATTATAGAAACTGCCCAGTTCTAAGAATGATAAACTGTTTTAAAACAAACTTTGACATTAAACCAGTACCCAAGTGAACATTAAAAGAAAGGAGTATTTGTAGCTTTAGGATATCTGAAGTCATATAAAAATGTATGTGTTTTGCCAAAACAAAAGCAGTATTTCTCAAATTACTCTACAAGCAACATACAATAAAATCTGGCACAACTTCTTGGGTAGCTGAGCAATAACCCTGTAGCATGGGATTATTTTTGGGAGATGCATTGTTTAGGCACTCCATTCACTTCCTAATGTTGATTTGGGACTCCTGGGTCCTACATGTGGAGAGTGACATTGTCTAATGGCAGTCTAAACACTCATAGTATATTAAATATCTAAAGAGTTTCTGAATGAAAGTTTTATTATTACCACTCTGAATAAAAAGAAAAAGAAAAGGAATGATTAAAGATGAAAGTCATTAGAAAATAAAATAAAAAATAAGTCTTATTTGGATTTATTTTAATTACTGTAGGTACCTTTTCAGGAATGAATACGAGGGAGAATGCTACTTTGAGGTTCTAATATCTATTAAGATGTCATCTGAGCTGATTTTGCACAGCAATATTTGCAATCAGTGTTCTGTTTGTCATTTTCAGAATGTGATATATCCCCTATGTTGCTGTTCTGCACTGTGAAATGCAGCCGCATGCATTTCATTTCCTTTGGCCGGACTGGAAAGCACAAGCAACATCTTTGCCAAGCACCCCTCAATGCCTGTCACACACTTAATGGTGCCTAACAGGAGTGATCAGTAGGGACAGTGTAAGCCATAGATAATGTCTGCTTTGGAAACCAAGCTGTGACTCAACGGGTAGCAGAAGCAAACCAAATTACAGTTATTCCCTTCGAAGTGCATCTCGGCAGGTAAATGAAGGGGCTCCTATTGGGAAGAGGCCCATTTCTGACTCCCCAGCTGACTGATTCTGCTGCCTATATCAGCAAGATAGTCATCAATGATTTTGCACATTCCTAGTTTTTAGTTCCTTATTTTAAGGAAGACAGGGTGACCTAGTGGCTTAGTCAATGAAATTAAAAACATATGCTTAATATCCGAGTTCTTCTCCTTGTCTCAGTTTGTCATCCTGAACAAATTGCTAATCCTGCCTATGTATAATTATATAAAAGACACAATAATAATTTACATTGGCTCCGTTCTTGTGAACTACTATGTGGTGGTGTTCACTATGGATAAAGAAGCTATTTAAAAGTAACATTGGTCATTAGATTTTTGGTCAGCATGATTTGGTTTGTCTCTGTCTTTTTTTCTGCCAACTTTTTCATTTACAGCTGTTAATTATTTGATAAGTAACCTATGGTTCCACCAATCAGAATGACTGGTTTTCAAATTCCCAGGTTGTAATCAGTTGGCAGAGTGGCTTGTTTCCTGTACATTCTGTTCTTGATCGTGTGTGTGCATTTTTTTTTTCTGGTTTTCCATCATTATCAAAAGACATGCTAACTCACACTAGAGCAATTTAGAGAGTTACCAGTTAACATAAGTTGCGTGTCCTGAAATGGACTGGTACTGCATTCCAGGCTGGTTCCTGCAAAAACCTGAATAGAATGCAAGCGCCTCCTTTTCATTTACACTCTTCCTTTTGTTTTCAGTCTGCTTGTTCCTCTAAGGGGTTTCAGCCATTTATGATCTTACCCTGACTTCTCAGTCCAAAAAAGATTTCTAATTACCACCAAGAATGTGTTCTGTAAGACAGTGTGAACATAGCCCGGCTCTGATCCCCTTTTCTCCTTTCTTAAATTGCTAAAACCCTCTCTAACATCACATTCAGGGCCTCAGTTTCAGATGAGCTTGTGCTTGTGACCAGAGTGTGCACTGTAGAACCATATCTTTCTAGGTCAGCCCCTTCTTTCACTGATCTTCCTGAAAGTCTACTAAAATGCATACGGAAAGCATAAGGAATAGAGTAGGATGGTGTTGAATGTAGTAATTAAAAATAACCAAATACAGTACAACACATTGTTTACCCATTTTTCCTACATAGGTTTACCAACTCCAGCATTTCCATCATGGTTCCCAAGCCGGAAAAGCCTTGTACTGCTCTCCTTTACCTTTACATCTCATCTCCAGTATATAGTACACTTTCTCTTCTGTTCCGCACTTATACCAACTCATTAGAATTTTCATATACTTCCAATATTCTAAGTTACAGTCCTTATATTGATTTCTTTCACACCTCTTAGTCTCTGCCTCTACTACCCCTGTTCTCCACCACCCCACCCCACCCCACACCCAATACATCCCTACTTTCATCATAAATCAGATCTCCCTGACCATGGTTTAGCCAGATTCCCGGCATTCTTGTTTGAGATAGAAAGATGTGGGCACCCACAGGGAACTATAGGCTGTATTGCATTTATGATTTAATTTACTGGTAAAAGGGGGCATTGGAGCAGAACATTTTTAAAGTTGGATGCTATTCATAATGCTTCTTTACAGCCAATGGTGAATTCATTGTAATCCCAGGTCACATGGAATCTAACACAGTCAAAGTTGGCAGTGACATCTTTCTTAAATACTATATGTCCCTTATCAACAATTGTCGGAGTACTGGTGTTAATGCTTTTTGCTTAGCCATTTCCGTTTTATGTTTAGGGACTTGACATAATCCTTCGAGATTAGGGTTACCAGTCATCCGGCAAAAGGAGGACATGCCTCCTTTTCGAAGTTGTGTCTTCCGTCCGGCAGGAATTGCCTAAAAAGCTGAAATTGCACCCTATCATCTATTCCTGGGCACAATGTCAACGTTGAAAGCGCATTGAAAGAGCATCCTTGATCAACACTCCGTGGACAAAAGAAAGAAATAGACTGTCTGTTGACTCTGTCAGAGGAATTCTTACACTGTACAGTTTTAAGAACGTTTCTTGTCTGGAGTTCCATGCTTATGTTGCCGGGAATGATGAACTGCTGCGAAAAGTTGTCTTGTCTGAAAAATATGAAACTGCATAGTTATACTATAACGTTTAATTTTGATGACTCATTTTATGACTTGTCAAATTAGTTATTTTTAAAGTTTTCATTGTAACACGCAGTTCACACTGTGTTTAGTGAATAGAATGGGACAGCTTCTCCTTTGTTCTCCTTTATGACCTTCAGTGTCCTCCCATGGGTTCACAGGTATCTGGTAAACCAATTCCAGATGAGATAAGAGTTCTTCTCTATCTGTTTGGTCTTCCATTGGTTCTTTTTTGTTTTGCAAGTTCTTCTGACCTGTTCAATGTCAGAGTGGAAATGACTAAGAGATCACTAAAGCCTTTGTACAACATGCCAGTTCCTCTCTCACCTCTATGTACTGTACGTCCTGTAAGTCTTCATTCCTGTACATCCTGTATTCTTATAAACAGAATAGTTTACTAAGCCCTAGATACTGAAGACTAGATTCATCTAATGAAACAACATCAAAAGTGTTTTCTGTTTTATATATAGGTTTGTTTTTTTTAATTCAAGGACCGAAATAAGAAAAGTAGTACTATAATGGAACCGAAGTAGTGTATTATTACTTTAATGACAGCAGAGACACAAAGTTAAAAACGGTCATATAATGAAAAATATTGGTTTAGAATGATGAATATAGTACATCCATATAAATTACACTTTAGTGATAATGCAAGGAAATCACTAAGTGGAAGATTTTTCAGTAGAATAAAACTAATTGTACAGTACAATAATATAGAATCCAGTTTGTTAACCTATGTAATATTTATTATTTACACAAATAAATACAGACTAAAATGAACAGGAAATTGAATCAAGCAAATAACTTTAATAATATTTAATTTGAAACTAAACAAATGAAGTAAACTACTGAATATATAGACAGATTGGTACAGGGGTGGCTTAATGCCTCTGCCCACATCAACCTTTACAGATCTATTGTGTTTGTTCATTTCCATCACTTCATCATCCAGCATATGCTGTGGTAATGTAAGTAAGCTGTCAGTTATCTTCAACTTCACTCAGTTTCTTTGAGTCTGTGAGTGTGTACTTGCACTTGTGTGTGCCTTCATCCATGCATTTATTTATGTTTAAATAAATTATGTATCTCAAAAACTGCTCATTTGCAAATCAATAGGTCTGGTCTCATGACTAAACAGAACAGACTGCAAAAAACCTGGTTGAAATAAACCATTTCTGTGGCATATACCATTAAATGATATAGAAATAGGTACTGGACCAAACTGGACCAAAAATAACAGGCACTAAACTGGACCAAAAATAATAGGCTTAGTGCCTGTAATGAGACACACATAATGCAACTTGTTTAAAAAATGTTAGGTCACTTTTTCCAGAAGTTATCATTGTACATAGCTCTCTGTATTTAGTGTGGATATCACAGAAACTGCTCATTCTAAATTTGTGTATCTTTGTGAGGTTGTAGTCCTCCAGAAGCTCAACACAACTGCATAATTTTCTGACATAAATTGTGATTTTATGATGTGTAGACTCGCATACAGACACCTTGCTAAAATCAGCTTTTCTTGATGTTTTAAACATTGTAGAATCAGAATCCGAACTTAATTTGATCACTAATATTTCCATTCAAGCATATTTCTCACTTGAACATTAATAAAAGAGAAAGCATATTGTTAATAAAGTAACAATTATCATGCAAAGCAGTATAAGGTGAAAACACTTGGTGTAACGTTTAACCAAGCTAAAAGAAATAAATTCTTCCTTATAATAGGTGCAGCACTATTAAAAGATGATTTTTGAAAGGATAGTATAAATGGTCACTAAACTAAGTCACTTAATTCATAGTGTCAAATAAGGAATAAAGCAGTGGACAAGTAATTACTTGATGCAGTTTATTTAACTTGTCTTAAAAAAAATATATTTTTTAATTAGGTACATTATTAACGATACATTCTTCTAGATGAGTATGCAGGTTGTTCAGTATATCCTATTTTTCATTTAACAATTCATTAGATTGAGTAAAAAAGTTGAGCTGATCTAAATTATTCCTAAAAATGTGCACTGTTTAGATAAGTCGTGGTAAAGAATTTGGTGAACAGTCCAGGCTGAAATATTTAATGATATTGAGTGATGTTGAACTGAAAGGCACCACTCTACAGCCTGTCTTGTACTTTTGATATTTTCTAGTGTTATCAGTAGTGCCCAATAATCTAAAAAATACATCCTTCACACTACCATTAGACTGAAATTTATTAAGCCATTTTCTCAATAAGGCACATTAATCTTAATACAAAGTCTTATTTGAACCTCTGTTACATGTTTATTCACAGATATTCAATGTGTCACATAATGGTGAAAACGTTGTGAGGCACCAACCAGTTGTCACAACCACGCAACTATATATACTTGTACTGTGTCTTGAGGCACAAATCTGGGGAAGGTTACAGAAAAAGTTTTGCTGCTTTGAAGGTCCCAATGAGCACACTGGCCTCCATCATCCATAAGTGGAAGAAGCTCGAAACCACCAGGACTCTTCCTAGAGCTGGGGTGCCATCTAAACTGAGCGATCAGGGGAGAAGGGCCTTATAGTCAGGGAAGTGACCAAGAACCCAATGGTCACTCTGTCAGAGCTCCAGAGGTCCTCTGTGGAGAGAGGAGAACCTTCCAGAAGGACAGCCATCTCTGCAGCAATCCACCAATCAGGCCTGTATGGTAGAGTGGCCAGATGGAAGACACTCCTTAATAAAAGGCACATGGCAGCCCGCCTGGAGTTTGCCAAAAGGCACCTGAAGGACTGTCAGACCATGAGAAACAAAATTCTCTGGTCTGATGAGACAAAGATTGAACTCTTTGGTGTGAATGCCAGGCATCACGTTTGGTGGAAACCAGGCACTGCTCATCACCAGTCCAATACCATCCCTACAGTGAAGCATGGTGGTGTCAGCATCATGCTGTGAGGATGTTTTTCAGCGGGAGGAACTGGGAGACTAGTCGGGATAAAGGGAAAGATGACTGCAGCAATGTACAGAGACATCCTGGATGAAAACCTGCTCCAGAGCGCTCTTGACCTCAGACTGGGGCGACGGTTCATCTTTCAGCAGAACAACGACCCTAAGCACACAGCCACAATATCAAAGGAGTGGCTTCAGGACAACTCTGTGAATGTCCTTGAGTGGCCCAGCCAGAGCCCAGACTTGAATCCGATTGAACATCTCTGGAGAGATTTTAAAATGGCTGTGCACCGATGCTTCCCATCCAACCTGATGGAGCTTGAGAGGTGCTGCAAAGAGGAATGGGCAAAACTGGCCAAGGATAGGAGTGCCAAGCTTGTGGCATCATATTCTAAAAGACTTGAGGCTGTAATTGCTGCCAAAGGTGCATCGACAAAGTATTGAGCAAAGGCTGTGAATACTTATGTACATGTGTTTTTTTATTTTTAATAAATTTGCAAAAACCTCAAGTAAACTTTTTTCACGCTGTCATTATGGGGTGTTGTGTGTAGAATTCTGAGGAAAAAATGAGTGTAATCTATTTTGGAATAAGGCTGTAACATAACAAAATGTGGAAAAAGTGATGCGCTGTGAATACTTTCCGGATGCACTGTATATCATGTGGCAAATATAATGATTTTCAGAATATATAAAGTCAGTGTTCTGAATATATAACACCAAAACCTGATTATATAAAGTCAGCGGCTGAATATATAAAGTCGCTCCTGAATATATAAAGTCATTGTCGGAATATATAAAGTCATTCCCGAATATATAAAGTCGGCGTCGGAATATATAAACTCATTTTAGAATATATAAAGTCAGCATTGGAATATATAAAATCATTCCCGAATATATAAAATTTCCGTGCTTGTCATTTCACTGGTACTAGTGAAAGGTAAACTTCGACAGAGCCACTCAGAGTTGATCGGGCTTGTGAGGTTCATCCAAAAATACACCCATACAAAAAGAATAAATAAATATAATGTTCAACATGCCGGGCATATACATCATTTTGAATGAATTAACTGAACAGTGGGTTTTTAAAAATATTTTTCTGAAGATGTTTTTGTTAACTTAGTTCATTAAGTTGTTTTAGGAACTCATTGAGTTTACTAAAAATGTGCCTGAGTCGTTTCAATCAATATCAATATAATCTGACTTTAAATCTATATATTCAGGAATGAGATTATATATTCCAACGCTGACTTTCTATATTCGGTAATGACTTTATATATTCTAACTATATACCACAACTCTATTGACTCATCCACCACCTCAGAAATCATCGCATTTTTGTGCTTCACCCATTGTTTTCATTTCAACAGGTCAAACTAGCACTGTTGTCCTTTCACCTCACAAGTGCCATTCTGTCTTCCCTCCCTGTTCTTTATGTGTGTCTTTGCTTGTCAGTCATTCCAGTCTAATTTTTTTTTGTAGATTGTGAGAGGGTGATTTTGCTGTGGTGGGAAATAAGTTATATTTTCATATCATAGAAGCAAAAGCTTTCTGGGATGCATCTGTTGCATTGTTTATAGGCTTTGTCTCTGATAGCCTACTACTGCTGTAAGTAGTATGGTAAATAGTAGTGGTATGTCACACTCCACAGGATTCACACTCAGCTCATTTTCTTTCACAATCACATGGTAGGCCATCACATACATGTCCTCAACCCAATTTGTTTTGTAATCCATAATTTAAGAAACACTTTTCTACACCTACTATTAGTGTGTCCCTGATGGCTTTGGTTCCTGCCTTGCATCAGATGCTGCAGTGTCCCTCTGTGATCTTTTACTGGATTAAGGGGAATTAACAATGTTACGATATGTTACTCTGCATTAACTGCTGGTGAGCCACATGCAGGATTGTTTCATTTTTTTCAGATGCTTGTATTTCGGACATCTGTAGCTGCCAAAGCAGGTACAAAAATGCATGAACAATACATTTCAAGGCCAGTCACTCACAGAAGTATCAGATACAAATGCAACATAAACATTGAAACAAAAAATCCAGCCTGACATCCTGCCTATGGAATTTTTTTTCCCCTCTGAACCCATGTAGAGCCCCAAAAAGCTGGATGGCCAGGAGCCCTCTCTAGGTATCCTAACAATACACTGGCAAGCAAATTATCTGTTATTTTCTGTTAATTTTTTAGCATGGGAATCTTTTTCCTCTGAAGGCTAAATATATCATTTAAGTGTTTAAAGATTTTCTTGTAATTATAGTTCATTAAATATTGTTCACTACAGTTCATATTTTACTCATGAACCACATACATCTTTTCACCTGCTGAGCCTGCTTGAAACAATGTTTTGCAGCATCAGGCAGAAGATAGAAACCAAACTTAAATAGGATACAAGTCATTCTTGAGTACAACCATGTCAGGACACCGATTAAACTTGCATGCGTGTCTTAGAGAGGTGGGAGGAAAACTGGAATGTCTAGAAGAAACCCCAAGAAGATATAGGGAGTAGCGGTAGTGACCACAGCAAGTTCACCAGTGCACCACTGCACAACTCTGATGAGCTGTAATAAATGCAACGCTTTCAGCTCTATGTTAAAGTGCCCCTATATGGACTGTGACACACACAGTCTTCACCACAAGGTGCAAACCACTCGTAAACCTCAAGCATAGGAAGGACAGATTAGACTTCGCAAGAAAATATTTTTTAAAAGCCTGCCCAGAAGAAATGGCTCATGATCCAATGTATACCACATCATCTGTGAAACATGGTGGATTCAGTTTTATGGCTTGATCATGCATGGCTGCAAATGGAAGTCAGTCACCAGTGTTTATTGATAATATGACCTCTGGCAAAGGTAGGGTAAATTCTGAAGTGTATTGGGCTATACTATCTGCTCAGATTCAGCCAAATGCTGTAAAACTTATAGGAGAATGCTTTACATTATAGATGGACAATGAGCCAAATCATATTTTGAAAGCAAACCAAGTGCTTTTCAACGTAAAGTAGTGGAATAATCTTTAAATGCCAAGTCAATCAACTAACCTCAGCCCAATTAGAAATGCATTTCACTTACTGAAGAGAAACTGAAGGCAGAAAGTCCAATGAACAAGCAGCATCTGAAGGCAGCTAAAGGACTGGCAAAGTATCACTCGGGTGGAACCCCAGCACTTGGAGATGGCCATAGGTCCCAGAATTCAGGCAGTCATCGACTATGAAGGATTTATAACCAAATACTGAAAATGATCATTATATTTAGGATATTAGTTTTTCCAAGTACTTTTGAGCCCTTGGAAATGAGGAGGGGCCACACAGAAATATGGCTGTCATTCCTAAACAGCTCATACAATATTTTTGGTAAACCTCTTAAATTAAAGCTGAAACACTACACTTCAATCACATAATGATTGCTTTATTTCAGTCATTGGAGCCAAAATGGTGAAAATTGTGTCACTGTCCAAATACTTATAGACCTAACTGCATGTTAGGTTAATTATACCGAGGTTCTAAACTGGGACAGTGTGAGTAAATGCAGTGTGTGCTTCAATGGATTAGAATTGTGTCCAGGGTTGATTACTGACTTGCACCGAATACTGCCGCATGACCTTGAATTGGATTAAGAGAGTTTTAGGATATAAGTATTGTGAGCATTGCCCCGGACACAGACAGGCTGACACACTCAAGTCACCCAACACACGTTTATTCTTCATTATGCAATACTCACAGGCCCCAATACTCCTTAGTCCAGGTCAATCCAATGCCTTCTCTCTCTCTTCTTCAAGCCGCCTCCTGCCTCCTCCAAAGACCTTGTCACTCTTCCACCCGACTCTTGTCCCTTCTGCAGGGAGACAGCCCCTTTAAATAAGCACCCGGATGTGCTCCAGGTGTGTTCCCGGCAATCTCCCACTGACACGCCCCAGTGTGGCGGAAGTGCCAGCTGTCTCCTTGAAAGCACTCCGGGTGTCCCCATTTTCTCTTCCCCCCAGCACTTCCGGGTGTAGTGGAAGTGCTGAGGTCTAGGGTCTTCATGGTATTGGGGTCCCCCTGGCGGTAACCCCGGGTCCCTACAGGGTCAAGCTTCCCAGCTCCTTACCTGAGGCCTCCAGGGCGGTCGCCTCCTCAAGGTCTGGAGGAGGCACCAGCCCTCCTCCTGTCTTTTTAGGCATCCCAGCTGGGTACCACCTCTATCCGGTTGTGACAGTATATAAAACTTTTTAAGGCACCCGGTTTCACTTAAGAAACATAGCAAAAGTTAGATCTCTTATATCATTGAAAGATGCTGTGAAATTAGTTCATGCTTTTGTTTTCAGTCGACTAGATTTCTGTAACACTCTTCTCAGGACTACCCAAAAAAGACATAAATCGTTTGCAACGAGTGCAGAATGCAGCTGGTAGAATCCTAACTAGGAAAAGAAAATCCAAACACATTTCTCCAGTTTTGATGTCACTACACTGGTTACCTGTGTCATTCAGAATTGACTTTAAAATACTGCTTGCGGTTTACAAAGCCTTAAATAATCTCGCTCCATCTTATATATCGGAATGTCTGACACCCTATATTCCAAATCGTAACCTTAGATCCTCAAATGAGTGTCTCCTTAGAATTCCAAAAGCTAAACTTAAAAGAAGTGGCAAAGCGGCCTTCTGCTATTATGCACCTAAAATATGGAATAGCCTGCCAATAGGAATTTGCCAGGCTGATACGGTGGAGCACTTTAAAACACTGCTGAAAACACATTACTTTAACATGGCTTTCTGATAACTTCACCTTCATTTAATCCTGATACTCTGTATATTCAAATCATTATAATAACTATTTATGGTGGCTATAAAATCCTTACTGACCCCTATTCTCTCTTCTGTTTCCGGTTTTCTGTGGTGGCGATCTGCACCATCACCACCTAATCAAAGCACCGTGATGTCCTACATTGATGGATTAAAAGCCAGAAGTCTGCATGACCATCATCATCAAGCCCTTCCAAGAGAACCCTAAATACAAAGAGGATTGTTTCATTTATGTTAGGTAGAATGCCCAGAGGGGATTGGGCGGTGGTCCCGTGGCCTGAAACCCCTGCAGATTTTATTTTTTCTCTCCAGGCATCTGGATTTTTTTTTTTTTTCTGTCCTCCCTGGCCATCGGACCTTATTGTTAATCAGTGTTGTCTTATTCTAATTCTTACTTTGTCTTTTATTTCTCTTTTCTTCACTTTGAGCTACATTATTTGTATGAAAATATGCTATATAAATAAATGTTGTTGTTGTTGGTGATACAGTGGTTAGATATCCTGATGGATCCAGCATTCTGTATTTGAATCCAGCAGATGATCACTGTCTGTGTGGAGTTTGATCATTCTCTCCTTGTCTGTGCTAGATGCGTATATTTAAGGTTAATTTGTGATCCCAAATTCATCCAGTGTTATCATGGATGTGTGCTTGATTAGCCCCTGAGATGGACTGGTGCCCAGCTCAAGGTTGGTTCCTGCCTTGTACTTTTAGCTACTGGTATATTATGTCGTTCATGAATACTGATTCAAAGATGCAGCAGTCTAGTGTAATTATATTAAATTATAATAAACGTGTCTAGGCCAAACAGGAACAAAATGTACCCTAGCAAAACAGTTCATGATATTGTGTTAACAGATACAGTATCCATCCCAGGAGAGCTATACTATATGTTCCTTCTAAGCCTGTTTAGAGTGAATCTGTCCTTTCATCCCAAATGAGTATTTGGCCCACATATGTAGTTGTATTTCCAGACAACAATGATATTTTGTGAAAGTGTTCAGCTTGGGTTAAATGCCTTGCATAGTTCACAGAGAAATGCATTTTGCTTTAAAAGTATAAAGTTTCAGTGTGTTATGATACTTATTTCAATGGCTTTCTCATTCTAGTGCACTCAGCCTGAAAATGAAGATGTTGTTACAATAGCCTTGGGTAGCTGTTAGCAGAAGATGTTGCAGTCATGGATGCTTGGCAGAAGGTCATAAACAGGCCAGCACCACAGATGATCTTTGTTGTAATTTTCTAGACCATTTTTGTGTGTGATCACAGGAGGAGAATGTGTGTATTTTAATTTTGTATCATTTTCTTGCTCAAGGAATATACTTATGTAAAGGTGCTGACTTCATTTCTGAAGTGTATTAATAACTGACAAGTTTCAGGACTTTGATAAGTGTTTTCTGTACTTTCTTGTTGTTATGTTATTGTACTGCCCAGGGTTGTAAGGGATCTGCTAGAAGAATGTCCATTGGCACTTCATCTGTGTAACATGATTAGATGTAAATGGTAGTATATGTATTTAGTAAACTTGTAAATGTAAGATGAGAGCATTTGATTGGAGTGAAGACTCAGAAGCTTGAAACACCCATGGCTTCTTACTAGCATTCCCCCAAGCCACCCCATTTAGACAGGTGTTTATAAGGGTAAACATAATATACAAAATTCTTGATCTTTGTGAGGAGGGAACTAAATCCTCAGACAGTGTTTTCAACTTCCTTATCAAAGTACATCTCCAATTTAACCTATGGTCATGATCTATGGACAGTGATTGAAATAATGGAATTGCAAGTGCAAATGTCCAAAATGAGGTTCCTATCCAAAAGACCTTTGGGAAAGAACCAGAGATCAAGAATTGGGCATGCAGTAAGAATATACCCTCGGTTGCCTTGTAGAAAGGTGTATTATGCATGGACTACATTGAGAATACCTAAGGTGAGCTCTAAGAATTATATTTCTCAGATAATCTGTCTCCAGAAGCAGATCAAGATTGTTTTTAGGGCAGGATGTCTCGGTCTGTCCAACTTGATGTGTTACCACTGTGGCCCTTACCAGGACTAACTAATAAAACTAATAAAAACGCAAAAGAAGAAAAAACAATCCAAGATAGCTATGAATAGAACTCTCTGATCATCATTCATCAGTTTCATATACATAAACAAGCCATTTAAGTGCCTTTTATTATGAAAAGGTATAATTTAAATACGCATTGGTTGTTACAAATGTTTTGGTTGAGGCAGGACAGTGTGGTATATTGGCTAAGGTACTGTACTTTAAACAGCACAGTTACCAGTTACTTTCCCAGTTGTAGCTCATTCATTGTGTGACACTCACCAAGTCACTTCACATTTCTGTGCACTAATTGTGATAAAATAGTGTTAATAATCATATATTCTGAAGTTCTAATACACCTGCCATAAAAGTGTCTGGCAGATACAGATTAAGATACAGTGGAAATAATTCTACAAATTACACATACTATATCTTCAGTTGCTCACTAGTAGCAGTCAGGTTAATCAGTCTCAAAAAAGTGTCCTCATAGTCCTCATGCATAAAGGAAGCATTGTAAAATGATGATCTACAGCTGACGCTTGTTCACAGTGGCATTGAATTAAAGGAACATCAATGGATGAGAACTAGCTTTTGTGACTGATAATGGCATTATAACGGAGCTACACACACTCTCACTTTTGTTTCGCAGGCTGCTGTGAAAATTCCAACAACTGCCTGCTTGCTTTGCTGGTTGAGGCACTTTGTAGGGTCTCTTATCTTTAGGATCTCATATCTTTACAAATAAAAACTGCTATAGATTGTTATTTTGTGGGCACTAGGCAAATTAGATGGAAGCTAAAAACTACTCGTCATCTCAAGAGTGGATTGTTTAGGCTCATCTTGTTTGGATGTCGCCTGAGATTACATGTATGGATGACATCGGGATAAATGATTTCTCAAAGTTGTTCTGTTACAAAAATAATTAATGTCTGAGTTGCACAGCTTTGTCTTTAGACACTTGTTCTTACCAACACCTTGCCTGAATCTGTAGTAAGTCCACACATCTGATTTAAGTGTCTAAAATGCTGATTCCAATTAAAGAAGACACATCATTTATGCAAATTAGTAAAGTGCTTTTTCCATAGAAAGCCTTAACAGGCATATTCACACCATCTACTGGATACAATGCCAAAAACGAAGATAATCAAAAATCTGCATATAGCAATTAAGCAGGGCAGAGATTCACGAGATCGATCTTGAGACTTTAAGAATCAATATTGAATCATTTAAATGAAAAATAACAATCAGAAAATAAATATTTTTACCAAGGCTTCATTCCAAACATCAGTTCCTGCATATTCCACCTCCTTTATTCAAAGTTTTTCATACATTCATAGATTTTCAAACCTGCTTAATACATTATTGGATTGCAGGGGTGTTGCAGCTTATACCAGTAAAATCAGATGTTACACAGGAACCAGCCCTGGAAAAAACAACAGTTCATCACCAGACATACTCATAAATGGAGGGCCAAGTCACCTGGCGCACATTTCTTTTAAATGTTGGTGGAAAATCCTAATTCTCAAAAGAATGAACACAGACTCAAGGAAAATATGCAAAGTCCACGTACATGGGGAGTTGGGGTATGTGTTTGAATTAATGGAGCTGAAGCTGTGAGACAGCAGTGTGCTAACCCCTTTAAACAGCATGGTGTCACCCATACCTTTCCGTTCTCTTAAGGCTAATGCATGGCTCTCGTAAATAAAAAAAAAAAATGAGCTAGTAATGTATTCTGGCAGGTCCAGTAGGTGGTCTTAATGAACTTAATTTGTGTGAGGACCTTCAAGACATCACACCAAATTGAAAATTGTTTGTAGTTGTTTTTACCTGATGTGAATGCAGTTTTCAGTAATTCAAGTTGTTATTGTCTGCAAATTTGAAAAACAGTCCTAGAGTGATTAGCCCCACATTTGTGGACTCTGCTGGGATATTTTGATATGGATCCAGGGTTACATTTAACACCTATTCCCTCAGTCTGTTAATTTACTATTGAAAATAGTCTATGTACCATCACTAATAAGAAGACTTTGACATGAGCAGCTGCACAAACCAGCCTTGGTGTGGCAGACCCAGAGCACAATAATGGGGCTCTCCAAGGGGAGACAGCATTTTCCAAATGCAAATTAATTAGGCTGTAACATGAGAAACAATAGGCACATTATTAAAAGCACATGACATTTTAATAATGCAAAAGTGACTCCTGGAGCACATTTAATTGCTTTGTTTGTTAATGTTTGTTTATCTCTATGTAGGTCCTTCTTCATTTTATTATTTTCTTTCTTGCAAAATTTATTTCTTTTTATAACGAAGTCATGGAAAGAAATAAAAACTCTACATGAACACTATAATCATCTCTTTCATGCCAGACACCAAGAAGTAATTTGTTCTTCATTTTAGTAACTCAGCTAAATAGATAAAATATTTAAGTGGCATGAGCAAAAAAAAAAATAAAAATATTGTCACTTTGCCCTCTGCCAACTGAAGCCTCCTTTTCTTTTGGTAATTAAACTCATCTACATAGCCGCCGTGCAGGAATACAGTTATTTAAGTGGCTCTTTAATAGCACACATGACAGACTAGATCCCTAAAAATAAGCACCCAGCCACACACTGACATGCTCATGTGGGTTTTACACTACAAGCCTCAAACACTTGTCTCATTTCCCATTAGGATCCCCTGCTCTATTTAAGGGTAGAAGAGCTTGCATTGGTACTGACAGTGGAAGATACTTTGTAATGACTGAGCGATAGTAATACATATTTGGGGCTTATTTGTGCATTTGTTGCTAGGACTTCTGGGTCAGCTGCATTTCATTTGACAAGCATGTTTTTTTATAATATACTGTATGAAGAAAGCAGAATATTACACTCTTAGGCATGGCTTTCACTGTTGAACTCATGCATTTTATAAATTCTCTTCCATTTATTTGTTCCCTTTAATCCAACTTCACAGAGGAAGGGAAGGGTGGAACAAAGCCTAGAGATGTTTTTCCATTCCAGAGCTCGCGCACACACATCCATTGACTCTCATTCAGACAGTTTCAAGTCTCCAGGTAAAGTGACATGCAAATCTTTGGGATGTGGCTAGAAAATGAGAATGCCCAGAGAAAAATTAATATGGATTCCGAGTTGAATATTGAAACTCCTCACACACAGTGACAGGGCATTAAGTTTAAACCCAGGATCTCTAGATTTGTAATTCGGTACAGCTAATTATTATGTCTTCCACATTGAATGTCATGAATTGATATTTTATTATTTGTTATCTTTTATAGTGCAAACAGTAGGGAATATAAATACATTTTAAACTACAGAAATATTTGTTCTGACTCTGGGTTACGAAAGACTATTGTAGCCTCAAATCGGAGTATGTGTGTCATTGTATGTTATGGAAGATAAGGAAAACCTGTAAGAACAAAGAATTCTAACAGTTAATTTAGAAGTCTGCTGAATGATTCATTCGCTTGGTACAACAAAGATCTCAGCTTATTGTGCGAGTAACACTAAAACGTTAAATGTAATTTTATGAGAGTGTAGTATGCTGGATGTGATAAAGAGGATGAAACCTGTATCATGCATTGTCTAAAACAGTTCATGACACATTCTCAACTCAATCATCCCAAAGATCTAAGAACAAAGGGTAATGTACCCCAGCCTAAGGGGCCGGGCTATGTTTACAATGCATTTCCT
This sequence comes from Polypterus senegalus, assembly GCF_016835505.1. Lineage (NCBI taxonomy): Eukaryota > Metazoa > Chordata > Cladistia > Polypteriformes > Polypteridae > Polypterus > Polypterus senegalus. The sequence continues at coordinate 50,312,085 of NC_053166.1, forward strand.
TTGTTCTTTAAATACTAAACTGGCTTTAAGGCTAAATTACATTAGCAGTTATTGTCCATTTGTGTTAGGGTCAGTTGGTTAATGTGCCTTTTTGGTTGGGAATGAACACATGGGCAGTTCAATAATGAAAATTCCATCTTACATCGCAGAGCTTCTTCATTCTTGATGAAACAAATGAGAATTTTCCTATTCATAAATTTTAATCTTTGAGGCCCACTGACGTTTCATAAAAGGATTTCTTTGCACTAGAGGGTAGATGCTATTGCACCCCTTGCATACCCTCTTGAGTCAGCTTTGTATTTAGTCTACCCATATCATACCATCAGTACCCGCATTTTTCTGATCAAGGCTGACGGAAGCCAGAATCCATTACTGCATCGTCGAGAATTACAGGGACACTCAAACACCCACTAACACTTATCTACATTTGGCCATTTCAGATTTCTCAATCAACATTTCTTTGGGTTTTAGCGAGGAAACAGTGAGGAAACTCCACATAGAATGTAACTTTGCTGGGAAATAAATTAGAGACCAAATAGTGGGAAGCACCTCAAAATGTTTCTCATTTCTGGGGCTTCTTGTACCCTTTTCAGATCAGTATTCCCCTATTTATAATCATCTGGCTTCAGTCTCTCAGGATTCACAAGGCAGTTTATTTATCAATCTGCTCAACTCATGTAATCTGCCTATACTTCTCTATCATTTGAATATTACATTCAAGAATTTGTATGAAGCAGTTTGTCATGACATTTACTGTGACATACACTACATAAAATGAAGACAGATAGATTAAGTTGGTAGACATACTGATGGGCCGCTAATTGTACAATGCCTACCCTCCTGGTGACTTCCTCATCCTTGTCTTCTTTTTAGGCTTTGCTTTTGCAGCAGTGTCACCTCCACAGGGCACAGAGTCAAACACATACGAGCATTTAAATGGCTTAATTATACAGTGCTTTGTGCTGCTGAATAGGGATTAATCGTTTAATTTTATGTACTGTGTCATGAAGACACTCCCGCTTTGTGGCAGACTTGACTGCTGTGCTAATAAGGCGCTCAGATATTTCACAAATGAAAGTTGTTACCATGCAAGCCTGTGGAAGTCCATGGTGACACATGATTTGCCAAGGCTTGTTTCTGCTTTATTTGTTTATACTAAATTGACATCCTGGTGCCCACATATTCTGTCCCTGAGTACCAGTCTAGACAGCTGTGTACTAACTACTTTCATTATAGTTTTCTCTAACACTGTGTGCCAATATGAACACTCAATGAGGAGGTAAAATATAATAAAAATATTTTATTATCCATTAAACAATTGCTACCTTCTTATTAGACCAGTGTCTCATGATCACATAGGATGGGGGTCTTTATCCAGCACCATTATTCTATATGCAGTTTTAAATACTTTATTTCCTGGGTCTTATAGCTGAACTCTTGGCTTACAATACGTTTCTGCCCTCTGACAGTCCCTGGGCAGCACACTGGTTTACCAAGTAAAGTTCCTTAGATGGCCCTCAATTCCTAGAGTTACTAGTGGTTTATTTGTACAGTGTATCAGGACCATGTTGCATTATGATTTTGCACCTTAAATAAAGTTAATTGACACATGGGAATTTCCAGAGATGTCGCAATTCAATTTTATCATGATAGTTTGGTCATATTATGATAATATTGCAGTTTAAAAATCAGTTTGTAATATATTAAGAATTGTAGTACTTCTGTAGTCCTCAGCAATTTGTTATTCACTTTTTAATTTGTGTGAAATTGAGTTGAATTCATATCACTGTAAACCTTTATATATCAATCTGCTTCACCTTTAGTTCAATTTGTTCCACTTAAATCTTTCTTAACCTGGGAAATGGATATCAAGTATCTCATTAATTTCTACTGCAGGACTGCAATACTCAATTATGATACATAACTGTTACAAGTGATTTTATAAATGTGCATGTTTAATTTCTTTTATTATCTTCAAAATTATGTTTTAGTAGTTGTTAGTTTAGTAGTTTTCTTGTCTTTTATCATTTTGTGGCTTTTTCTTGGGTGCCTTCATGTTGTTTATGGTTGCTATGGTTGTTGTTAGGTGTGTGACCTATAACAACATGGCAGCTATGCTATATAATAGGGGTCCTCAATCACAGTCCTGGAGGGCCACAGTGGCTGCAGGTTTTTGTTCTAACCTGGTTGCTTAATTTGAAAGCAATTCTTGCCAATAATTTAATTTCATAGCTTTGTAGTGCTTTAACTCTGCAATGTCAGGTAATTCTCATATCATAGATTTCCTTCCCCTTTCTAAGGATATCATCCAAATAATTTGAAGGCTAAAATGGATGAGTAATTCTTAGTTCTTCACTTTTTTCTCTTCATTTTCCTTCCAATTATTTACTTAAACCCACTAGTGCATGATAAATACACACAGGTATAAATGGAAACAAGCTAAATGGAGAAATGCTGGTATCTTTTGTCATCTCTCTTTTGCATGTTATTGCTAATTAGGAGCAATTAAAAACCAAGAATACAGCTGTTTAAGACTACAATAAGCAATAAGGGTTCAAAATCTTAACGAGCGAGATGACTAAAGTGAAGCAGAAGAGTTACTTAAGCAATTGGGTTGGAGCAAAAACCTGCAGCCACTGTGGCCCTCCAGGACTGTGATTGAGGACCCCTGCTATATAAGATAGCAGCTCATAGCATCCAAGCTTTAGATAAAAATACAAACACTCTTAATGATAAGTTGAGTATTTTAGTTAGGAAAAGGAATGTTTTGTTACAGTTAGGCACCTACAGTACACCTTTGACTCTTCTTTTGTTTAAGTTCTTAATTGTACTGTCATCTGCTGGTCTAATACCTTTACTCCTGCTTCTAGTGTTAACCAAACACTTTAGTAATATCAGACATTTGTTTATTGTCTTAGATTAGCTTTAGGTGACTCTTTTTGAGATAAGCCTAAATATTAGAAGCATGGCTGTCGGTAAATAACTGTGATTAGGAGATATCATATTAATAAGAAATCATTTATGAATTTGTATATAATATTTAGTTGACTCCTCATTCATTTCCATAAATGATGATCATTAGATAGTTAAGTGCTATTATTCATACAGGACCCAATGTGTTTGAGCGCTCAAACAGTACATAGTATAGTACAGTATACAAAATTTTCATAATTCCAAATGATAGACAGGAGCCCTTAATTGAAGAGAGAGCTCTAGTTTATAGTGCGCTGGCATACTACAAATTGTAAAGCGTGTAGCTTGCAAATTTCTTATCTCTTTCTTCCATGAGGCAAATTGAAAACAAAAGTGTGCAAAAACTTAGAAGTGGGCTTATGTCGTTAGGTTTATATTAGAATCTCTTCTAATGTTAGTGGTATGCCATTTACAGTATGTGAATTACAAACAGTATGTTTTGTTTTGCAAGTATTAATAAAAAATATTGCATCTACATTCCTAGAAATGATATGAAAAAAGGCAAAAAATAATATGTGTGTTTAGTGTATTGATGATATATCACAACAAAACACTTCCAATAGTTTCCCTTAAGTTAGCCATGTCTGGTTATAGTGGAGTTAGCAAAGGGCTGTGTAAGTGTGCATCTTCCAAAGGAAAAAAGTAAAGGTTATATGAATGCTAAAAAACAGAAGAAAAGGATACGGACACAACATTTCAGCTATGTAGCATTTATTAGGGGAAGTAGGGAACTACAGTATACTCTATAGGCTTTATCACTCTCTTTCCTGTAGCTGAGGCTTCTGGCAACATATACTTCTTACCTCCAAATAACTTGCAAGCAACAGAAGTCTCTATCCCTACATTCTTTCAGAAACAGGGATTCACTGATCATTCATTTTTTTGTATACCTTGTAAATAAGGACTTTCTTGAAAGCTGGCACAGTCATCCTTGCTTTCTCCCTAACTGAACCAAGAGCTCAGGCCCTCCCTGCCCTCTAGGAAGGTATTGCTCTTCACCAGTTAAGTTTAAAAAGAAACTCTTTTCTGAGCAACTTTTATAAGAGGCTCACTTCAGCTGAGTCCTACCACGCTAATGACATCACTTCATTTAAACCCTTCTAGTATAAATATTAGAACGCATATAGAATAGGTAGTTCACATGTTTCAGTAGCAGTTGGATTTCCTGTATATTTCCAGAAGTTCAGACTGTAAATAAAGCTATCAGTGAAGCCTAACGGCGTCAAATCATGAACTGTTCATCTTTGTGAAGCTGTCAGGTGCATCCAGTCAAGCAGAAGACAGAAATACACGTCGTTCATGGAAAACTGGCCTTCAGAAAGAGTGTAGATACTATCAAAGTGAGCATTCAGGTAAGAAAGAAGCAGAATTCTGAGAGAAGGAATTCAGTTCTATATTCTTCATGTGCAGGTCAATTAAGGCCGAAGACAAGCCTGATTTTGTTTAATGAGGATGGATGGAGGACAAAGGGTAAGTACAACTTGAGCAGAAAAGTAAGCTCTTTATGAATCCCTGTTTGGCTGGTCACTCTGGTATCCATAGTGTTTCTTAATTTTTTTTGTCAATGCTGTGCCCTTTGGTAAACTGAGATGTAGTCAAAAAAGCAGACTATTATCACTTCAGATTCAATTCATTGGTAGCTGTGCTCATTCTCTGCAGAACCCCTATCAGTCAAGGCGATCTGAGGATCATTAGCCAAAACACCTCTTTTAGGGCGTGGATGGACAATGTCGGTCCTGGAGAGCAGGTTATTGTTCCAACCCAGTTTCTTAATGAGAAGTTAATTATTGCTGATGAAGACCTTATTGTTTAAGTGGCATTTTAATGCTTCATTTTAGTGGTCTCACATATTAAGGTGCCCCACCCTTAATTGCTTATTTCAATCTTAAACAGCTGCATTCAGTGTTTTAATGGCTCCTTATTAACAATAAGATGTAAATGACAAAGCAGCCAACAGTTCTCCAGTGTTTATCATACACTGTTTGATTTAATAAAACACTTAATAGAAAATGTGACAGACTGAAAATTATCCTTTTAGGCTTCAATTTATTTGTAGGATAACCTACGATATACTGTAAGACCTTACATTGCAGAGCAACAAGCCATAAAATTAAACAAGGTCTGAGATTGACAAGGATTGGTTTCTAATTAAGCAATTGGGTTGGAATGAAATCATGTAGCCACTGCGGCTCTTCAGGATTGACATTGCCCACCCCTGTTTTAGGGGTATGTGGGTAGACTCCACTATTTCTGCTTAACCTGGAAATCCTGGCTTAAGAACTTTCTTCCTAGTTATAAAAACTGGTGAGTGAGACATTGCTGTCTGATATAAAGTATACTTCATAAATTTAGTAGTGAAAGTACCTGACATTGCTGAATATATTTGTATAATGGGTTAAAAGATAAGAAAGGATACATTTATGTATTTTTAAATGCTTACCCTTTTGTCATTGATGGCTAAAATGCAAGTGTCCTAACCATTGTATACATTACCTGTCTTATCAATGTCTCTTCTCTTGTGGTTTGAGAATTTGTTCTTTTTGTTTATAAATGGGGGCGGCACGGTGGCACAGTTGGTAGCGCTGCTGCCTCGCAGTTAGGAGACCCGGGTTCGCTTCCCGGTTCCTCCCTGCGTGGAGTTTGCATGTTCTCCCCGTGTCTGCGTGGGTTTCCTCCGGGCACTCTGGTTTCCTCCCACAATCCAAAGACATGCAGGTTAGGTGGATTGGCGATTCTAAATTGGCCCTAGTGTGTGCTTGGTGTGTGGGTGTGTTTGTGTGTGTCCTGCGGTGGGTTGGCACCCTGCCTGGGATTGGTTCCTGCCTTGTGCCCAGTGTTGGCTGGGATTGGCTCCAGCAGACCCCCGTGACCCTGTGTTCGGATTCAGCAGGTTAGAAAATGGATGGATGGATGGATGTTTATAAATGGTGTCCATAATTGCAATAACTTCTTGCTGGGTTGAAACTGTGAATGCATCTCTTTTGTATTTTAAGGTTATTGTGGTTTCAGGAAAAGATGTATAATCTCACATTAATAAACTGAACAGGTCATTGAATAATTGTATCATTGATTGATTTTACCTCTACTGAACCCCCATTCATGATAAAAACTTTATGGATCCATTGCAATGTGCCTGAGAGAGTACCATACTAGCTGTGACTCAACACCAAACTACATAGTATGGTGCTAAAAAGAGATGATCCTCAGGTCTGAGTGCTGTTGTAGTGAACAGCTGAAAAAGATCAATGCCAAGTTTAACTAATACGCAGTTAGTCTTATTTTTATTTTGTGTTTCTTCTTGATATGCTCAGCTGGCCATCTAATAGTCCACTAATGGCAGTGTGCTGGCAATGAACATCTCGCTTTCTCTCAACAATGTGCTGCTACACATTCCTCTTTATTTAAAGTGTCAGACCACAGAGAAATAGTACATCCTCATGCATACTTTTTTAAAAACTAATTACACTTGTTAAGTTATATTAGATCGTAATGATCGTAAACTCACCCCACTTTAACTACAGGCTAGAAGATCAGAACAACTTCAGATTTCATCTGCTGCCACCTGCAGACTGTAGATTCATCAATCCATCATCCAACCCTTTATATCCTAACTACAGGGTCACGGGGCGTCTGCTGGAGCCAATCCCAGCCAACACAGGGGGCATGGTAGGAAACAAACCCCAGGCAGGACGCCAGCCCACACATACTAGGGGCAATTCAGAATCGCCAATACACCTAACCTGCATGTCTTTGGACTGTGGGAGGAAACCAGAGCACACGGAGGAAACCCTCACAGATACGGGGAGAACATGCAAACTCAACGTAGGGATGACCTGGGAAGTGAACCTGGGTCTCCTAACTGCGAGGCAGCAGCGCTACCCACTGCACCACTGTGCCACCCGACCTGTAGATTATGCCCGAAAAATGGCATGACTGTAACTGCAATACAGCTACTTTTAGGCAGGAGTGAAATTTCTAGGACATAGTCTACAGGTCAGAAGGTGAGCGCAGATGAATGGATTATTTTGGTTAAACACTGGTGTTTTTCTCTTTTAACAGTATTTCAGGCATTTCACAAATATGTACTTACTCATATATTATATTGCTGCCTCTCAATCAAATGTACAAGTGACCACTGGCTTAAATCTCCAAACAAAACCACCTCCCGGCTTGTTTTATTATTTTATGTTATATTGATTGGGTGTAAATATATGTGTGTCACCTGTGTGGGGTCCTAATCAGATAATTGTATAACTCATTAACCAATTAAGTAGATAATATGGAAGAGTTGATACTTTCATTCATTATGAGGCTCATTTTTCCTAATAACCAAATTAAATGTATAAAATACTGTACCTAGTGTGTGGATGGACAATATGCTTACAGAAATTCTCATCGCAGCTAGACTTGAGAATAGAGTACAAGAGCTATGTAATGCATATTGTGAGAGCTCTTTTATCAGAACTGAAGAACGCTTGCGAAGATACCTACATGACACTCCAAAGGAATACAGCATGGAAAATACTGGCAGCGTCTCTTAAAGCACCCTGGCAGCTGACTCTGTGTCTTTTTACTGAAGATCAATAATTAAATGTATGTTGATCTATAATTTTCTTATATTTATATAATCTTATTTCATATATTACACAATATAAATTATTTCAATGCATTTCTGGTCTTTTTATGTGGTACTTTTTTAAATATATTTAATTCAGTATCACACCATATTTCAGTCCAAATATAAAAATAAAACATGATTTCTATATTTTAATGACAGATTTGGGCTTTTTCATGTCCATAACAGTCTTTCTGAAGTGGGAGTAATTCATTTTGTAAGATTACCCACCATCCCAAGTCCATTAAACCTACTCACGATGTGATCAAAATTGGAACGCAACTTTACTCCCCTTTGCCAATTCCCAAAAGTACACTGCCACTGCACTTAGATATGCCAAATTAATTACCATTGGCAAAACCTTTTTGGTGAGCTAACAGGGCTTTGGCTTTGAATTCCCACCCCCCACATTATTACAACTTTGTTTCTCAAAGGCACTGCAGTGGGCTGGCGCCCTGCTCAGGATTAGTTCCTGACATGCGCCCTGTGTTGGCTGGGATTGGCTCCAGCAGACCTCCGTGACCCTGTAGTTAGGATATAGTGGGGTGGAGAAAGACTGACTGACATGACTTTTGAAAGACAATAAAGTCTAGATGTTAAGTTATATCCACAGCAATATGCATGCAAAATCCCTCTTAATTTCACTCTGTCATTTTGGAATGATGCCTATTTTGTTGTCCACACCATTACAAACACCCTTCCTGATGGTAATCTTTTAGTTTGTACTTTAAGTTGGTTCAGTTTTATTAATACATTCAAAACTTCTTTAAGGTTGACTCAGCTGTTTTGGAATAATGCACAGTTTTTGGGTTACGCCATGATAACTCCAATTGCTGATGAAAATTTTCAAACAACATATGACCCATGCTTAAAGTTGGACCAACTTGCAGAATTTCGTAAAAATCAACAAACAGACAAACAGACAAGATCATTAGTATGCAAAACAGGAAAATAACATCAAATGAAAAATTGAAAAGACAGACAAAGGGTATTATTTATATATTGGAGCACACGACATGAGGTCTTTCTGTACTGCCATATTCAGTGAAGTCAAGATCGGCATTATGTGTGAAATTCAGACCCAAAAATAAATCCAAATATTTTTAAAGTGAATCTCCTTGTCTATTCAAATTTCTTCCATGTCCTCTACCAGGAGTGTCTCCCAGATCAATATATAACTTCTATTCTGAGTTAATTTTGCCACCCAACCGTTTCATGAAGATGCTGCTCAGTTACCATGGCCTTCATAAGAATCAAATGTAATCTTAACTTAGTATTTATGGGACATTCCATAACGGAGCAATTTAATAAAAACGCGTTAGTTGATTTGTGTGAAAATAATGGACTATTTGCAATACAATAATAAAGCTATTTAGAATCTGTTCTGGTAGCACATAGTAGCCCAGCTTTTTTAAATGGTGTTTTATTTCTGTTTCTGCTATTTTAGCCACTGCCTTCAATCTTTATAAATAAGAAAGAACCATAGTGAATTTGTGTATTTCTTTCTAACTTTAACCACAAATTAAAAGGTTTCAGGATAATGCTATTATGGGAATCTAGCCGTTCTTCAATAGAAACAATAAGAATGTTTAAATTGTCATAATCAGTTTAAGGGGTGGTACTGTGGCACAGTGGTTAGTGCTTTTTTTGCATAGCTACAAGAGGCTGATTTCAGTCATAGCTATGTTTCTGCAGGTGTTTCTTGCACAGGACTCTTGGCATCCTCTCACATCCAAGTTTTCTATTGGTTAGATCAGGGGTCCTCAATCACAATCCTGGAGGGCTGCAGTGGCTGCAGGTTTTTTTTCTAACCCGGTTGCTTAATTAGAAAGCAATTCTTACCAATAATTTAATATCATGGCTTGTTAGTGCTTTAACTCTGCTATGTCAGGTCATTCTCATATCCTTAGAAAGGGGAATAAAATCTAGGATATCATCCAAATGATTTTAAGGCTAAAACGGATGAGTAATTCTCTTTTCCTCCAAGTACTTAATTAAACCCAATAGTGCATGATAAATACACACATGTGTAAATGGTAACAAGGTAAATGGAGAAATGATAGATAGATACTTTATTAATCCCAAGGGGAAATTCACATAATCCAGCAGCAGTATACTGATACAAAGAAACAATATTAAATTAAATAGTAATAAAAATGAAAAAAATAAAAATAAAATTAATGTTAGTATTTACTCCCCCGGGTGGAATTGAAGAGTCGCATAGTGTGGGGGAGGAACGATCTCTTTAGTCTGTCAGTGGAGCAGGACGGTGACAAAAGTCTGTCACTGAAGCTACTCCTCTGTCTGGAGATGACACTGTTAAGTGGATGGAGTGGATTATTCATGATTGATTCTTAAATGCTGGTCTTCCTTGTCTTTTGCATGTTATTGCTAATAAGGAGCAATTAAACCAAGAATATAGCATTTTAAGACTAAAATAAGCAGTAAGGTTTCAAAATCTTAACGAGTGAGACCACTTAAGTGAAGCAGCAGTGTTACTTGAGCAATAAGTACTTCTTATTATGCAACTGGATTGGAGCAAAAACCTACAGCCACTGCAGCCCTCCAGGACCGTGATTAAGGACCCCTGGGTTAGATGAAGTGTCAAATCAGTTACAAGTGAGTGTAGATGTTTGTGTGAATTTGTTCTATTATAGTCTGGAAAAAAGTTCTGGGTTGGTTACTGCCTTGCCCCTGATGGTGCCTGGATAGGCTCTGACACCTCAAAATCTTGGATTGGATTAAAATGGGATTGGACAATTGATGGGTGTTGAGTAATCAGATTACCTCACTAAAATGGCAAGACTTAATCTTTCAAGCCTAAAAGTATATTCTTTTCATCCTATGTTCATTGTAATAAAAATTACATTTATTGAAACAGAAATGGGTGAAACAGTTAGCACAGTGGGGGTGATCTCAATTCCCAGACTGACTATACTGTATGTTGCTGTTTTTCTCTATGCCCATGTGGAGTTTCTCCAGATGCTTCCCAGTTCCAAAGGCATCCAGTTTTGATTAATTTGTGACTTATAAATTGACCTGGTATGAGTAACAGTGGTGTGTATGCATGAGGTGCACTGATGTTCATCCACTCTCAGCTCTTGCTTTTTGCCGGGCAATATCTAGATCCCTGTGATTCTGCATTGGGAGAAGCAACTTCGGAAAATCAATGGAGGAATGACTGAAGAAAAAGTTGCCCCACCTTCAGCTCCTTTCCTTCCTAAAATTGTCTATTTGATATTCTTGTTTATATGCTGTTGTATCTATGTGCAATGTATCGTATGGTCTACAACTGGGCCTATACTATAAATGGCACTTTATAATATGAAGATTGATCGATAGTACATTTCCCAGATACCACAGGTAAGTGGTGAACAAAGCACTTCTCACATGAATGAGCTGAATCATGTTGTCTGTGTGTGTTTTGGGCACTTCATAGAGAGTTCTTTGAGGTTCTCCAAAAATATGATGGAAGGTGACATGACTGAAATAAATGATGTTACAAGGTGACACACATCAGCCATGAAAGTGCACTCCATGTGACCTGACAGTTTGGCATGCACTACTGCTCTTGAAAGGACCTGACACATGTCATATTGCACCTTGAGGTTCCTTGAAGCACAATTAGAGTGGAGAATTTATGTTGCAATGTCTACTTTAAATGCTTGGTTTTTACTCACTGTGTTTGACTTGACTGCTTTCTTGCTGTGGTCCTAGCTGGAAGCTTTGTGCTGAATACTTGCTCGCTCTCTCTTCACCCTCTCTCTCTTTTCTTTTCTTTTCATTTATTTTATTCCTCACTCAGTTTGTCCCTGTCTGTCACTTTTAGTTATTTCAATGTAACAAACTTTCCAGGCGGTACTGGCAACTCTTCCACAGAATTACTAAAAACTTTGCTTTCAGGGAATATAACAAATTAACACAGAATGGGCATTATTCAGAAATGTATATAAATGAATGAAAAGCTAAAAGAAATCACTATAAATCTTGACATTATACAATATTCCTTCCATCCACCAATTTACTAAACTCGCTTTAAGTTCAGGATCATGGAGAATCAAACGTCTATCAGGGACTTATTAGGTAAAAGGAATGCACCTGGAAGTTGTACCAGTCCACTTCAGGGCTCACTGGCACACACATGTGTGGTGAATTTAGAGTTACCATCAACTTACCACAACAGAGTAGGAGGAAAACTAGTGCCCATAGAGAAAACCCCACAAAATACAAGGAGAATCTGTGCAGATTATATCCAGATTGTGACCAGACTTGATTTTGAGTTTGAATCCGTAAGTCTAGAGCTGTGATGCACCAGAGCTCACCACTGTATGACCATAGGCAGTTTCATACCTTCATTCTTATTAGCCTGTTAAAAAAGTAGGCTATCTGGCTAAATGACCCATCCATCCTTTACTGAACTCTCTCAGCTAGTTCTGATTCATGTGAAACTGGACAACATTCTATCAATATTAGGTATAAGGCAGTAAACAAAACACACACACACTCACACACCAACACAGGGCCAGGCTAGAGTAGTTAGTGGTCCTAACCTGTATGTCCTTGGAATAAAAACTAGAATACCTGAAGGAAGATCTATGAGATTTGATTTAACTGTTCTTTTCAGAGTTAATATACAAACAACACAATGTTAAATGATTTAAAGGTAGAATTTTTTTGTTGGGAAGAGATGTGTTAATTTAGCCCAAGATATGCACTGATTAGTGGTTTTTCAGCCTGATTCAAATATAATCATAACTTCACTATCAATAATGTAACTCAATAAATATATACAGTACCTCCACATATTGCCAATACTCTTGTCTTTAAACACAGATAAAACAGAGATGTTTATTGTTGGAGGGAATGACGCTGATCACAACAATATTCAGTCATCATTTAACTCAGTTGGAATCCCCATTAATTTCACTGAATCAGCCCGAAATCTCTGAGTTATCTTTGACTCTAGCATGTCATTTAAAGCACATATTACAAAGTTGTCCAAATCATGTTTCTTCCATCTTAAAAATGTTGGGAAATAAAGGTGCTTTCTAAATAAAAAGGATTGTGAGAAATTAATTCATGCATTTTTTTCTAGTAGGACTGACTACTGCAATACAGTGTTCACTGGATGTTCAAACTGTTCTTTATACAGCCTCCAGTTAATCCAAAATGCTGCTGAAAGAATTATTACAAGAACAAGAAAATATGAAAACATAACTCCAGTTCTTAAATCCTTACACTGGCTCCCGGTTAAGTTTAGGGCAGATTTCAAAATCCTCCTTTTAACATATAAAGCATTACTGTAAATGCACCCTCACCCACCCGCAGAAACCAACAGGACTGAGGCTGTGAACTACAATTCCCCATATGTACTGTGGCTATCCATGAAGGCACCATAGGCCCTGGGGGCTGCCACTTTATGTATTAGGGAGTTTACTGCCCTGAATGACCAGTCTCCCCCTGTCTTTTCATTATAACTGCCTTCCAAACAGGTAAGGATACATATTCAGTTCCAACTGGGATGCTTGTCCACACAGGCCAACAGTCCCACTTTTTTGTTTAAGATCCTTAAAACAGTCAACATGCAAAGTAAAAAACTCAAACACATTGATTTATTGGTGTTTGTCGCTGCTGGAAGAAAGTATTGTTTAGCAGAGCCAGCAATAAGGGATCAGAATAAAAACAGAGGGATGACAACAATGTTTTGCTGTTGCTTTCTTAAAGAATCTATAAAAATCATAATCAGCTTCAGGATAAAGCCTGAAGTTGGGGCTCTTTGGTGCAGTGAAAGTTAATAACTATTTCCTTGGTTTTGTTGATTTCTCTTAGTACTAAGAAACAAAGTTCTCCACCTGACTCATACTGTATACAGTTAATGCAGAATAATCTGAGAATTTCTGCAAGTGACATGACCTGCTCTTAATTTTATTGTCTGAGGTATATGAAGTGAAGAGAATAGGAGACGGACTTGTTCCTTATGGTGCTCCAGTGTTGCTCACATCCATATCAGAAACACAGTCCTTGAGTCTCACAAGCTGCGCTCTGCCCAAAAGAGAGTCCATTATCGAGGGCACCATTGGCTCATCCACCTGAGCTGAACAGGGCCACACCAGAATTTAATGTGGTCAGTCAGGATGGGCTCCACTCTTCAGCTATAGGAGTTGGTAGGCATAAATCAAGAAATTCATGCTTTAGAGGTCTAAAAATATAAAATGTGTAGATGAACTGTTTTCATGATAGTAGACAAGTATTAGACCTTTATAGGTGAACATTGATGGTGATTTCATTAACTTTAAAGCTGCTGTCCATGTCCACAGTACTGAGTCAGACAATAACACATAGCGATCTGAATATTCCTAAAGTATTAATGTTGCAAAACTACTTGGTACAACAACTTGTTCCATGTGTCTGTGGTTTTGTATTGGGAAAAAAACTTTTTAATGTTTATGTAAAATTTACTCATAACCAGTTTCTGTCTGTTCCCCTTCAGCTTATTTGTGCAGAAAACGTTTTACATTAACTGGCATGCCTTATACTATCTTCACAATTTTATTTGCAAATTACTTGTAATAGTAAATTCCAAAGCATGTAATACTGATTATCTGAGTGAATACTGCTTTTTATCTTAAAATGAGAGGGAACTGCCACTATATAAGAAACAGGTCTAAACTTTTTAATAATTGAGTGAGGACCCAATGTACAGTACAGTATATATAATGGAAAAGTTTTAGCTTCTTCAGTTCTCCTAGCTAATCTCTCAACTTTTGCTTGTGCTTTTATCATTTTCTTTCTAATATAGAGACTAAAACAGAACATTACAGATGTGGCCTCACAAATCAAACATGAAGTCCCTTGACACATAAACGACCTGGAAAACTATACTAGAGTATTGTTCATCAAACTGATGCTGTTGATCTGCTGAGTGACTTGAATGTAAAGAAACAGCAGGGAGATTTCCATATTTTACCCATAGCGGCTTTCTACCCTGGATGACAACCGATGTCCATTATAAAGGCTTCACGAATATCCTACAAATAATAAAATACCAGACAGTCCGATTGAAAAGCATTGATTTCGCTTACCTTTAGACATTTCTCAGGTTTATAAAAGTTTATCAAACTGGTGATTTTGGCTGAAATATTCCTTTATATTACATATGGTGTAATTTAGTGGGGCATAAGTGCATGTGTCCCAGGTGTGTTGCAGTATTTGAAGAAGGGAATGAGAAGGCTGTAATTTGGGACACATTTGAAATGACACCAGTTCCACTCTCTTCCATAAGGTCATGTAGAGTGAATTGGTGCTTAAGGGAACAGAACAAAAGTTGAATGTACATATTTTGAAATATTGTATACTGGTGCATTATGAAGTGCTGCACAAGCAAATACAAAATGAGTGTGCTGGTTTCAAATAATGGCATTTCAATGTCTTATTAGATCTTTATAGTGATTAGGCATCTCACACACTAGCAGATCATTCTAAGTTTAATGGCTCCCATAAAGAAGATACAAAATTGTCTACAATTATTTTTTGTATTTCCTAAATCAAAATTCAGCCTGCCTCTTATGGTGCCGGGCCTAAGCTGGATTATAAAGGATAAAGATGGAAACATACAAGTGAGGAGGGTGTGTTGAGAAGATGGAAAGAGTACTTTGAAAGGCTGATGAATAAAGAGAATGAGAGAGAGAGAAGATTGGATGATGTGGAGATATTGAATCAGGAAGATGTGCATTACTGTAGTAACTACAGGGGGATAAAATTGATGAGCATGAGGTTTTAGGAAAGAGTTGTGGAAGCTAGGTTAAGAAGGGAGGCGATGATTAGTGAGCAGCAGTATGGTTTCATGCTAAGAAAGACCACCCCAGATGCAATATTTGCTATGAGGGTGTTGATGGAGAAGTACAGAGAAGGCCAGTTTCATTGTGTCTTTTTGGACCTGGAGAAAGAATATGACAGGGTGCCCCAAGAGTAGTTGTGGTATTGTATGAGGAAGTCGTGAGTGGCAGAGTAGTACGTAAGAGTTGTACAGGATATGTACAAGAGAAGTGTGACACTGGTGAAGTTTGCGGTAGGAGTGACAGATGCATTCAATGTGTAGGTGGGATTACATAAGGGATCGGCTCTGAGTCCTTTCTTATTTGCAGTGGTGATGGGCAGACACACAGGTGAGATTGGACGGGAGTCCCCTTGGACTATGATGTTTGCTGATGACATTGTGATCTGTAGCAAGAGTAGGGAGCAGGTTGAGGAGACCATGGAGTGGTGGAGATATGTGTTAGAGAGGAGAGGAATGAAGGTCAGTAGGAACAAGACAGAATACATTTGTGTACATGAGAGGGAGGTCAATGAAATAGTGAGGATGCAGGGAGTAGGGTTGCTGAAGCTGGATGAGTTTAAAAACCTGGGATCAGCAGTACAGAGTAATGTGTATTGTAGAAGAGAGGTAAAAAAGAGAGTGCAGGCAGGGTGGAATGAACAATTTACTGCAGTAGGTCATGACGCTCCACATTCCTGTCTTGAACTATATAGCACATTATTTGTGTCTCCCTTTTTTAAACCATGTTTCTACCCTGCTAGTAATTAAACAAATATGGTGCATTAGACATACAGTAGCCACACTGTTACTCTCTTGTTATCGTTTTGTGCAATTAAAACCTTACAATGTGTAGCAATCAGTCACAAGTGTCTTTTCTAATAATAACCCTGAAATGGAGAATCAGTTACCACTAAATTAGCAGTTTCTTAAATTAGGAGAAAGCAGACACGTTGTGCTCTTAAGAGGCTCTAACTAAACATCTTCAACTGCATGTCATAATTCCATTGCTTTCATCAGCAAATTTGTGAACTTGTGAAATCCATCACATTGGCACAGTTGCAGGATGTCAAACAGACCACTTCAATATCTGGAGGCAGCATGTCATTCAGATTTTTAAACAGGCTAAAATAAAACCAAAGAAAAAAACTGTAAAGATGTTTTTCATCTTGTAAATGACTGTTTTCTATTATTAGAACTCGAAAAAAAGTAGATATTTGCTTCTTGTTTCTCCAGACTACTGAGTATTTTATACTAAATCTGGTAGGCTCACGGGGGAGTAATAATGGAATTAAACTTTCTGAAGGGGGCATGCATTTCAATATATTCTGTGTTGATTATAATTATTACTCTTCATAGTGTCAAACTGGTTGGAGCTCTATGCCTCACAAATGGAGCCTTCACCTTGACCATATGTCTGAGTAAGGTTTTCTCCAGGTGCTAAAGTATTCCTCCTTTTTCTCATAGTGATGTGTAGGTTAGGTTGATTGGCAGCTCTAGGTGTTCCTGACATGAGAAGGTGTTCATTACACATGAGTGTCCCCTATAAAGGACTGGCACCCTGACTATTGCTTAATGCTATTGTCTGTTTCTCGATCTGGCCTATCATGACCCTAAATTGGAAAAGCAGATTCAGAAAATGGATGGATCAATGGATTATGTTTTGTTTAATTGTACAGGACCATGTACAATAAGTCTGAGTGCAAAATTAACAGACTGGGGTAGAAAGCTACATGGTTAATAATACAATTGGAATAAGTGAAGAGACAAACTATGATCAAGAAAAAAGTAGATTAATTAAGTGCAGGATGCATTTTGAACAGCCTTTTTCTGAATGGTGGTAGGTGTTTATGGTAGAGTGATGAACATAAAATAACATTCTGAAGCCTGCTTAATCACAAAACACTATGTGATGCATTCAGTCTTAAACAGTACCAAAATGTTAGCGCTTTTAAGATGTGCTTAAAGTTGATGAGACCTCCATATCGGAATATCACTTGCCAGTGAAGAATGGTTGGTGTTCTGCCTAATGTGTTTCCACAGAGTAACAGTAATAATAATAAATCATTTTATTTATATAGCACATTTAGTCCTTTAGTGATTAGTCAGGGCGCTAGTAAATATTCTGTGGAAGACCTGAGATCAGTAGTAGCTCAAGGTAAATAACCCTTGCACTTATAGATGCAATTTCTAGTGAGGGAATTATTTTGTGAGTGTACTGTGAATGTTTGTGGAGGTCAGAAGAATCAGTGAAACCATGTGGCATGAATACGATATGTTTTGTGCCGTTAATTTTCACTGTAGTAGACTTGCAACCCTGAATTATTCTTTATACAGTAACCAGGATTTTTAATTGTGAATGTAAATGATCAGAGGTGTAATAGAGGCTTACAGTTGGCCCAAACCTAAAATATTATTTCAAATTTGTTCAGAAAACGGTCCCCAGGCTATCTTTTGCCCATGTGCTCAGAGCCAGGAAATGTAATGAGTTTTTGTAAGGCACACCTCCTTTGTGCACATCAGGATACTCAGAGATGATCTTGTACCTAATGATATCACTGTGCTTGCTGTGTAAAGAGTAAGCAGCTTTGAGATCTTAGAGGTCTCATCATTGAAGACCTCTTGTGCTCTTTCAAAAGTAATTATTTTGTTAAGAAGGCATACCTGTATTCCACCTTTTTGGGGAGGCTGTGGAAACGAAAGTCTATTTGTCCCTCTTGTTCCGCCATAACTTCTACAGCTAAAACATACTGATTAGATGCATCACAATCTTGCAGAATATTGCACCACTTTATTGTAGTTATTGGGGAAATAAGTATAGATGAATTGAATTACATTTTATTTTCCAAGCATAATGTTTTCATTTAACTGGAGTTTGGACAGGTTAAGTGACAAGCTAAGTGTGTTATTGTGTGATGAGTGAACTTGCAACATTTTTAGTTAGAATCCAGTTCATTAGCCACTGGGTCACACTAATTAAAGGCTCATTACAAATTTCCATCAGTAATGCTTTTCATGGATAATGACATCCATGAACACTTTACCTTAATAGATAGAAGCATATTTTAAATAGCAAGCTTACAGTCCCACAGTGGGGCCAGTGCAAAGACTTGAACAAACACCTGTGTAATTTCATGCCCCTTACCCACTGTACCACACTGCCTGTTACAGGTACATTTAAGCAATTATTTGTTAATGGCAGTTACTCTGAGAATGAATATTGCTTTGGACTTCAGGAGCCTCAAAGGTGGTGATATTTATGAGATTGCTTGGAAAAAAAACTAAGCAGCTTTGAGATCTTAGGGGTAAATGACATGTTTGGGGAGGCTCTAAAAGTTTGATTTGTCTTTCCCATTCCACATTAACTGTTTCAATACAGTCTGGCATAGTAACTACACTGTGACATATGACAAGTCTGTGGTGATGGTTGGTGAAAATGGCACAATTCATCATTGAAGTTACTCTCCGGCACACATAGGACATTTGTCTCCAAACTATTTGCCCCTGCCATGCAGCAAGAAATACCTTTTTTATTTGATGTTGTACCAACACTCTCATTAAAATGTACTGTGGCCTATTAATCATTTAACTGACATATAGTAATCTCTAAGACCCGTGCCAAAGATTTCAATGCATAGGTACTTGCATTACTTTCAGTTCTAATTCCATCCATCATCCACACACACAGCAAGCACAATTTAGGATTCGCCAATGCACCTAACTTGCATGTCTTTGTACTGTGGGAGGAAACCGGAGTACCCGGAGGAAACCCATGCAGACACGGAGAGAACATGCAAACTCCACGCAGGGAGGACCCGGGAAGTGAACCCAGGTCTCCTAACTGTGAAGCAGCAGCACTACCACTGCGCCACCGTGCCGCTCCAGTTTAAATTGCATATTCTCAATATAACTTTTGTTAATGCTATCTGTAACTGAGAAGCTTGTACTGGCTGATTCTTATATAAAAGAAACAGTACAAAAAAAAAACTATTTCTGCCCTACTTTTTACTTCCTGTTATTTGAGTGCAACTACAATTCTTCCCTACAGATTAAATTCTCTCTGCATCTCACTTCAAGGTTTTTCTTCCACCAGGGAAATGTTACCTTTCTTTTTCATCACCACACTCCTTCCTGCAATTGCTTCTAGAGTTGGGGTTTACATTCAAACTTCACTGCTCCTCCAGCAAATATGTGGCTACTGAGGCTCATGGGCACTTAGATTGGGAGCAGGCACTTGTACATGTTTTTGTGTAAATCTGATGCACACTTATTTTTAAATGTATACAGTTGCATATTTATTGATATTTATTTATTATTTCCATTGTTTTTTTTAGTAAGTCATTTCTGCTGTTTCTTTCTAGCATGCAGTATACCATAGCTATGTTTCTATACCAGTAGCATCAGCGACATATACTTTTCATTGTAAAGTAAGGCATAACAGCAATAAATTGAATTGAATGGAACTGAATGGAAAAGACAGCATTCAACTGGAGGTGAGAGAGAACAGTTTTGAAATGAGTAAAAGATACAGAAATACTCGTAAGAGGAAATTTGGCCACATGGCTCTTACAGTGTATCTCTTATCTGTGAAGTGAGGCCCATACAGTGTGATTGTATTCTGATTACATTTCAGACCCATTTCAGCAAAGTGAAATACCTTCAGTTATCTTAAAATCTGCTGTCTCTGAATCTGCTCTATGTCAGGCTCTCAATGGCAAGGAACAAAGAGTTTGAGACTGCAGCCGATGCTGTAAATGGCCATGGACAACTGATGGAAAATGGTCTGATTCAAACACTTATTTTCACCCCAAGACACTGGTACACCTAGGAATGCATGATAATACTGTATATCTCTCTATTATAATAAAAAAATCTTGAGTCGAGATGTGATCTTCTCGGAAGACACTTTGACGTCCTGCTAGAGACACTTTAACGTCCCATGAAACATGGCAGTGAGACAAAAGGACAGCTGCTGTACAGACTTTTAAATGACTGATGCGTAGCGTGACAAGCAGAATACGCAGCAAGGCAGCAGCAGTCAGAAATCACTTTGACATCCTGCGAGAGACACTTTAACGTCCCGCGAGACAAAACAGTGAGACAAAAGGACAACTGCTGTACAGGCTTTTAAATGACGGACATGCAGTGCGACAAGCAGAACACGCAGTGAGGCAGCTGCAAGCCAGCAGCTCATCCGACCGCATCTCCCTATTGTGTGTTCGCAAAGCCCCCTAGTTTAATAAATATGATTAACCATGCATCAGCAAACACATTAACTACATACTGTATCTACAGGGTGGTCCAGATCTAATTATGTAATTGTCATTATACTATAACTTATTAAGTTTATTACATAGAGAATTCACAAAAAATAATTTTTGTTGCCGATAGATGGCGGCACCTGCCCTGCATTCCAAAATGGCGGGGAGACGGTTGTCAGTCGAAACAGCAATTCTTTTGTCTTGTATTGTTTTCCTGCATTGCATTAAAAGTTGCATAATTAGATCTGAACCACCTTATAGTACCAGTAAAGAAAGTAGTATTGGCAGTCCACTTTGCAAAACCTATCAGTTATTTCTGTGGTTGAACCACTTGTTTAGGAGTTGACAAACTTTTTAGTTGATACGTAAATGATCAGCCCACATGTTAGAAACATTCAAAGAGTGCATTGAACTGGAAGGAAATTACAGAAGTAGTGGAGAAGTGCCACTATAGTCCCTGGGAGCACATAATGAGCAGAATATAAAATGCCCTGCGATTCTGCGATAGACAATGACTTATGATCAGAAAGTAAAAGCATTAGGAATGCAGCACAATTCTCTGTGAATTAAATGACAGGTGTGTAATGCTTCATCCTGTAGATTGTGTGAAAATAAGTTGTGCCACCAGTAGAGCCTCGTGTCAACTTGGATGCTGCTAAAGCAGTAAACACTTTACTGATTTCATTAATTTGCCAGAACATGACCTTTATGCTTTCCTCACATTTGTCTAATTTAAAATTCACATCTGTTTTTTTTTTTCATGTGGTGGCATTGAACACTTCAGGGATATTTTACCAGAGGCCTTATGTACAGAGCTATACGGTGCTTAAATAAATTCAATAACTTAAATGAATGGACTCTTGCTATTGTGATAGAATTTATTTTCTCAGTTTGAACGTAATCATTGTGTGCTCATAATACAGAATTTTTTTTCAAACGTTTAAGTAACAGTACAATACTTATGACTTTATTTAAGTTTGTAGAAAAAAAATTCTTTGAAATATGTATTCAGTAAAAGATGTTAAGTCCATAACCTATACCAGATTTTGAGGATTCATTGTATTTGAAGTCCAGTTCTTTTCTCTGAGTTAGCACATCTATTTGTCTCCTTACTTTTGAGTATGTTCATCTCCTTGCTTGAGTATCCCAAATAATATCGTGTAAGACTGTTTTCTTTTAATGTTATCTGAATGTAGCATAATTGCATGTGGAGAACGCTACCATAATTCTGATACAGTATATACATTAATATGGCAGATATAATGCAATGTATTTGCCACCCTGTCTGTTGGCACAGCTATTGCTGCTTTATGTTTTTTTTACTTAACAACATTGTTATGTGCACTTACGTTGGTGTTTTGTATTTAGCTTTGAACTGTAGCAGCAGAATCCCCAGAGGATCTAAGAAATGAGGTCTGCCATTTTTATAGTTTAAATGACTTCAGGCTTTGCAAATCTTTATGCACCAGTTCAATTCAGTAATTGAAGCTTCTGCTCATCTACACTGTTGCCATCCTTTGGGGTGTTGAGTCAACCTGTACACCTCAACATAACTGAGTTCTAGTGGGGCTAAGTGGGCCTCAGTAGCAGAGTGTTTGCTGGGAGTGCACTGAAGATTGAATGTAAACCCCAACTTTAGAAACAAGTGCAGGAGGATTTGTTTTGTTCTGTGTATTGTATTGTATTGTATTGTATTGTATTGACCCCCTTCTTTTTGACACCCACTGCATGCCCAACCTACCTGGAAAGGGGTCTCTCTTTGAACTGCCTTTCTCAAGTTTTCATCCATTTTTTTCCGTACAAGGGTTTTTTTGGGAGTTTTTTCTTGTCTTCTTAGAGAGTCAAGAGGGGCTGGCAAGAGGCAGGGCCTGTTAAAGCCCATTGTGGCACTTCTTGTGTGATTTTAAGTCTACAAAAAAAAAAATTGTATTATATTGTGTTTTATCATCTCCCTATTAAATGTACTGACACATGAAGTGTTTTTTTACATAGAAAAGGAAACAGAAAATTTCCCTTACAAGAAAGACTCAGTCCAGTTTGGTGTGTCTGGTAAATTTATGTTGATTTTTCTACAATGCCATATTCAAATCCACATACTGTAAATATTTGATTTTGTCCATAATATGCTGGTACCAGCTCTACTACTTTCAGCAGCTTTGTCTTCACTGAAAGATTCTATCACTGATTGACCAAACAATAACATATGAATATGAACCCAAATGGCTTAATGAAGTGGCCAAGAACATTAAGAATAAACTCTACTTAACTAACTGGTCTAAAATGTAATCTTATTTTGATAACCGTTTTCTTTGACTTCATTCTTAAAAGTATTACAATGACTCAGGCAGCTTAACAAAACCGTGCAGAGATTGTATATGTAAGACTGTAAAACTACAAGCAATCATAATGTGAATATTGGGAGTTATGTTGAAAATGTGGACAGTAGTGGTGCTGGCAAACACTATACAGAGCCTTGGCATTTTTAATTATTTTCCAGATGACTTGTTTTCCTTCTAAATGAAGAACTTTCAAACCTGAATCTCCCTAGTGCCCCCATGTTGAACAGAATACTTTATTTGATGTTCTTCAAATTGAAGTCATAACCTTGGGACATTATATGCACCATATGAGCTTCCATAATGATGCCCATGCCTGTTTTTAATTGTTTTTAAATGAACAGCATTCATTTTAATTAGCTGCTGTGCTCACTCTAGATTTTAAAAAACAATCCAAGAACTCATTTTGCTTGTGCACAGTTTATGGTAACTCCTCATTAGAGTTATTTGTCAAGAACTATTGAAAATCAGCCAGCTGAGTACTGGTTGCGAAGCCCAATAGAAGAGATGCCAGGGCCACGGCTGAAGTTAAAATGATTTACTAGGGTGTGCATCATAGTGGGGCCATGACTTTAATCTTTGTGATCAGGCTGATGCAGCTGTCTATATTTGGTCTGAGTGGGAAATTAAAAAGTGTCCTTACCACACTCCCAGGTTCAGCTTCTTATACTTTGTTTCCACCATCTTTCAATCAGGAAAATGAATAAATAAATACTTGGGTTATATATGTTTTAGTGTTTTCATCTCTCTCTCTCGCTCTTCCCGTCTCTATTTTTATCTAAGGTACTTGTAAGGACCAACTGGCTCATTAAAAAAATCTAACCTAGCCATTTGACCATTCATTCCTTATCAAACCTTTTCTACTACCATTTTCTTTTTACTCATTCTTTTTTTTTATTAAATCCATAGTGGTTAAATTCCATTTGAATTTTTAATCACAACATGATCAAACCACTCTCTTCTCACTAGGCTCTGTTTAATTTTGACTTGAAACATTTTAAACATGTCTTAATTTCAAACTTTCAAATACTACATTTAGTCCATCATTCCTGTTTTTTGTGTACCTTAATATGTAATACTCAGAAGCAGTAAATATAAAAAAAAATCCATAAATAAAAATTGTAATTTTCAGAATGTATGAAAATAGAGCTGAAATGCTGTCAGAAGCAGATTTTCCAGATTGTAGGATGAATGGCAGAGTGAGTAGGGATAAATGCATAATCAAATATTATGTGATACCCAGTTTATTTATTGAAACACACACTAATTATTAGTTCCCTATTATTTATTTTTGTTCACTGTCTACCTCAAGCAATTATTCTTAGGAATACACATCATTTTTTACTGATTAAATGTTTCTCAAGAGACATTAGAATGAAGAGAAATTATAAGCAACATCTTCTTTCTTGCATTAGAATCTGCCCACTCATCATTGCCTCAACCATTATATTATTCAAAGCAATAAAATTTGAAAAGCCAATACCATTTTCC
This sequence comes from Polypterus senegalus, assembly GCF_016835505.1. Classification (NCBI taxonomy): domain Eukaryota; kingdom Metazoa; phylum Chordata; class Cladistia; order Polypteriformes; family Polypteridae; genus Polypterus; species Polypterus senegalus. The sequence continues at coordinate 50,336,574 of NC_053166.1, forward strand.
AAGATTCTGAACAAGATTTTGGTAATTTTTTTTTCACTTTACCCATTTGTAAGACAGTTTTAGATTCACATTTCCTCTAAATATAAACATCTAAATCCTCCTCTGGGTAAAACTTGATAGGACAATGATCTGTCATGAAAATGTGTTGTGATGTTTCACACTATGTTGCCAGCTCAAGTTATCATAAGCAGCTAAAATTATCCTAAAACACTCTTTATAACTAAGTGGGAGAAAAAGTATCTTATTTTACTTACAATTAGAAGATATCTATTTTTCCCTACAAAGAACAATCCAAAGCTTTTTGCATGACTTCATTAATGCTTTACAAAAATGAACAAACTGAGCCTCTGTTAACCTTTTAGATGTCTCAGTATTCATGACAGACTACTTCATATTGGGCTCTCTGGCCACACAGCCCCTTGTAGTGAGTGTTAGTACTGATACGAGACATAAACATAGTGTTGATTCCAGTTTCCCTTGATTTGTAGCATATTCACTGTCATTTACAAAATTAAATCAGTAAAATAAAATAAAAACACAAAAAGCAGAATGGCTCACTCTATCTCAGTGGTTGTCAAACTGCTTTAGAATTTCTTGCATGGCGGCCCCTTTAAAAATTGTTTGATGGCTCGCGAACCCTTTTATTAAAAACTAGCAAAATATCCGTGCTTCGCAGCGGCGAAGTACTGCTTTTAAATTTTTATTAAGAAGAAAAGTAAACCTTTTTAAACTGAGGGAAAATATACCAATAATTATTTGTTAAGGATCTCTTTGTATACCACGTTGTCAGTTCAGCACTCCGGTTGTAATATGACCAAGGTGTGCGAGCTTACTCTTGAGCATGCAACGTATAGTGGGCCACGTGAAAAGCAATCTTGCCTCAAATCAATGGCAACCTTTTGTAGGGTCCGTCCCTGAGACTTATTAATTGTCATCACGAAGCAGAGCCTTACTGGAAATTGGAGGTATTTGAATTGAAATGGGAGATCAGAGGGTATAACGGGGATGCGAGGAATAAAAACTCTCTCCCCTGAGCAACTGCCAGTAAAAATAGTTGCCTCAATTAGGTTCTTTTGCAGACACGTGACCTGAAGTCTCGTGCCGTTACAAAGTTTCGGTGGCTGTAAGTTTTTCAGTAACATTATTGGTGCCCCAACCTTCAAAATTAGATTATGCTCAGGAGTGCCTGGAGGATTCAGAGTGTGGAGAAACTGCAGCAACAGTGTGTCTATCAACTTGTTGATTTTTCTGTATTTGGCTGCAGCGTCACAAAGTTGTTTCCGCAAGACCGTGTTAGCTGCAGAGCTCAGCTCGGAGCAAAATGAAGTGAATGAAATGAGGTGAATGGGAGGGGAGATGATGACGTGACTCCCCCACCCACCTTAACTGTCCATCCCTCCACAAACACAGTCTCTCGGCATGACAAACGCCAGTGGCAGCGTGTATATGAACTTAATTTAAAGTTAAGCTTTACACCTTGCTTTCCTATTCTTTTACATAAGCACAGTCCTTCACCAGCAATTTTAACTGCGTTACAGCAATTTTAACTCCGTTACAAAGTGATCAAAAGTCTTGTTTATACCCTGCGTCTTCTCATTAAACTTGTATCTCACGAATATCGTATTCGTCGTAGGCATGACAAACACCAGGGGCAGCATCTTCGTTTGCATAAGCACAGTCCTTCACCCACGAATATTTAGCAGCAGCATGTCTCCCTGAGCGTCTCATCTTCGTTTGCATAAGCACAGTCAATAACGAGCTGCAGGCTATGGCCGTATATATGGATGAAAGTAGGTTCCAGTTTTGACCGTTATGCGTAGAATTTCGAAATAAAACATGCCTAACTTTTGTAAGTAAGCTGTAAGGAATGAGCCTGCCAAATTTCAGCCTTCCAACTACACGGGAATTTTGAGGATTAGTGATGATGTCAGTGAATGAGTCAGTCAGTCAGTCAGTGAGTGAGTGAGGGCTTTGCCTTTTATTAGTACAGTATAGATTTAAAAATCAATATTATTTCAAGAAATAATAAGGGCTGGTTTGTGCCAAGTGATAATGGTGGGAAAACAATGCGGTGGCAGCGAATAACAGAACAGCGGATTAATGGTCGGGTCTAGATGATGGGGGTAACAACGGAGCTCAGTCACTTACTTCCCCTCGGATGGTAAAGGTTAATAATTATAAAAATATAAATAGTATAAATATGCAATCATTTCTCACGATCCCACCGAAACCGCTTCGCGGACCCCAGTTTGAGAACCGCTGCTCTATCTGAACATTGATCCCAATTAGGTGTATTCATACAAAGCAGCAGTGTACCCATCAGCAAATGGAATTAATCTTTAAAGATAATGCGCCATAACAAAAAGGCTGGAAAAGTCCTGGAATTGTTCCAGGCATATGTGAATGAATTCAGTGACCTCCCAAGTCATTAAGCAAACATAACTGAGATGAAATGCAACACTCCGTTTAGAGCAGACCTCTGCGACAATTAATTTGGAATAACCGTTGGCACAACCGTCATCATTATGCCACACTTCACACATATTGTTAAGTCCTTTCCATGACCAATGTGGGCTATTCTAAAGGCATGTGGAGGACCAGATTTCTATTAGTTGAGGAGCATCTAATAAGGCGACCACTGAATGAACAAAAATATTCCCTACATGTCATCTCTATACCCTTGGAATATTTGCGAATACAGAACACTATATCATCTTTTCTTTTTCTATAACACATTCCTGTGTCTTTTTTGCCATTTTTTTATTTGTTATGCCTATGACCTGTGTGCGGCTGTTTGACGTTTTTTCAGTTTTTGCACTTTGCATATTTGTTTTACCTCAGAGGAACATGAATTTTCACGCTGAAGCAAATCTTGGGGGAAATGAGTTAATGTAATGCTGAGCAAATCAAACAACATTTCATTAGTATATTAGCAAGGGAAAAAACATTTTCAAACGTGGGAGCTAGTATTTTTTTTTTTTAAGGTGCCCCCACGTCCCTTTTTCTTGTGTATTATGAATATCTCATGAAAATTAAAAATGCATTATAATTTGCACCTGCAGCATGTTTATGCCACATAATATCACACACGCATTCATACATTTGAACCATTCCCTCCCATTAGACAGGCAAACTCAGTGCATTTTAACTCCCAGAGCCTCTCTGCCCAACACCAGCATATGCTTTTCTATTTGCACTTAGTGTATATGTGTGACATAAACTGCATTTTGCAAGCTGCAGTAATTGTTAACTGATTGGCTGACTCAAAAATATTTTGCCTCAGGAGGCTTCTGGTTTACATAACTGTGAAGCTAATAGTGGCCCCCTTCATATCACATTTACTGCCTCATACAAGACTTCCTTTGAAAAGCCCTGTCGACTTTGCAGCTGTCATCTACGATCTATAATGCCCACTTTCCTTATCTTGTCTCTAGAAGCATCCCTTCAAAGCCTGACTTAACTACACATGTCAGCTTTCCCTGTTAGGCCCTTTCTGTTCTTTTCCCCTGCTTTGCTGTGTCAGAGCCAAAAGGTGGTTTGTACAGTACACCAACCTCCTGACAAAATCAAAAGCACGGAAACTCCCCGAAATTACCCAGCAGGGATGCTGATGAAGTGGGAGCACCTCTGGAGGCATGTCTCTGCTGCCGTCAGGGAGAGCATTGTGTTTACAATGCGTGTGGAAAATCTGCACATGGCTCTGATATCCAGGTAAATCTCAAAAAATATCTACACATCATAATGTCTGATTTCAGCCACTTTATACCTGTGCTTACAAGACAGCAACATAAAGGCAAAGGTATCAAAATGAAGCTCCCTGTAAACATCTTTTGGCAGAAGTTTCCTATTTACTTATAATTTATCTTCCTTTAAACAGAATTTGGTCAGAAATACTGCAGTGTATACCTGTTTATTGCTTTGTGTCATTCAGGATTAGGAAGAGCTGCATCATGAAACAGATAGATTGATGGGAATGTGATTGAATTACACAATAGGAATTTTTATTACTATTTAATTTAATATTGTTTCTTTGTATCAGTATACTGCTGCTGGATTATGTGAATTTCCCCTTGGGATTAATAAAGTATCTATCTATCTATCTATCTATCTAGAGAAACTAGGGCCTGTAAAATAATGTCAAGTTTTGTGTTTTCCATAAATCTTAAACTTTCATTGGAGTGACTTTGCTATAAAACACTGCAAAAGTCAAAGACAAGAATGTTAATATACAGTATTGGACCAATGTGAAACAGGAGGCTATTTCCCTGCGACCACCAAAAACTGTAACATTTCACCATAGTTTGCTCAAAATAAACTTTTCTGCATAAAATTCATCCATCCTTCCATTATCCAACCCGCTATATCCTAATTACAGGGTCACAGGGGTCTGCTGGAGCCAATCCCAGCCAACACAGGGAGCAAGGCAGGAAACAAACCCCGGGCAGGGCACCAGCCCACTGCAGTTCATAGAATTCACTACGATAAAACATTATTTCTAATAACATTCACTTTTCATAACACAGTAACCATGAAATACAGTACACAAAATAAACATGCAATACATTTTTTCTCTTTAGTCATTTCCTACAATTCTGTGACCTTTTGTGCTAACATCTCAATAAAAAGAAACTTTAGTTGTTCCTGTAGAAAAACACATAAAATGGCAAGGTCTTAACATCATCTCTGACACTTTGTCCTTCATGGCTGGCAGGTGACGCTGAAGATCACAAAGGATGCACCAGCTTGAAATAATTGTGTCATCAACATTTGCTTTGTGAACCACTAAAGATCCGTAAAGGTCTTAGAGTACTGGGAGCATAGCAGAGACAAGTTGACATTTAACCTTAAAACTGTAATTGATGGTGGTGTCTCAATAGCCTTTGACGTCTCTAGCCAGCTGGTCACAGTCGATAGAGGCTGCCTACATTTTGATATTAAATTTAACTAACATATTTACAGTATTTTCTCACTAAGCCTCATTAGTGGATTTGTACACTTGGGCTTTGAACCTCGAGGACTTGCACTACACTTTGTGTATATAATTGCAAAACAGAAACTATTTTTTTTTAAGCAAAACAATGAAAATATGCAACAAGTGCACAGGGTGCTCTTTGCTGTATAACAAGTTGTTTGAACAGGACTGGTGTAGATACTAGCCAAATCTCTCCAAATTTGCTCAAATTGCTCTTCTCATTGTTTTGTCTCCGCTATGCAGAGCTGTGAGGCCTGCAAATCTGCATAGTTGCTAGCAGTAAAGTAAATAAAAATGACATTACTAAAAAAATGACATTACTAATCAAATGCTCATGGAAGTTAAACATGTTGTGGCATGCGACTGGGGGTGGAGCCCAGCCGGGACGCCCAGGAGGACTGGAGGAGGGTAGAGGGCATGGAAACCCAACCCTGTATGGGCCCATGGCCACCGCCAGGCAGCGCCCCGGTGCCTGAAGAACCCTGGACCTCAGCACTTCCGCCCCACCAGGAAGTGCTGGGGTGAAGAAGACTGGGGACACCCGGAGGGCTTCCGGGTGCGCAGCCAGCACTTCCGCCACACGGGGGTGTGTCCACGGGGGATTGCCAGGAAGCAGCTGAAGCCCATCCGGGTTGGGATAAAAGGGGCCGCCTCCCTCCGTTCATTAGCAAGAGTCGGGTGGAAGAGGACGGAGCTCGAGGAGAGGAGAGGAGGAGAGGAGGTGGCCAGAAAGGCAATTTGTGACTGTGAGACCTGGACTTTGGGGGATCGGTGCTGGAGGCACTGGGTTTGTGCACTAAATACTTGTAAATATTTTCTTTGTAAATAAACGTGTGTTGGTAATGTTAATGTTAAGGATCAACTCTACTAAATATTTTTAGAGCTGGCACCAGTCCAGTGTAACTATGACAGTTACTAAATATTTCAGCTTTTTATTTTATTCATTTATTGACTTCAATGTTTCATTACAATGCAAAAATTACAAAACAATAAGACTTAAAGTACTACATCTTATTCAATCAAATTGCGCATCTGTTCAATTAAAATAATGTTTTGCGCACTGACAAGAACTTCTATCTATGCATTTATCTATTATCAGTCCTGTTTAATCCGATTAAGGGTTACAAATACTGGAACCTGCTGGGTGCAATTCAGGGCTCTTCCCTGGACAAGAAGTCCATGCACCGCAGTCCATGAAAATACAACACATTCCAGGATTTAAACTTGGGACCCTGCAGCTGTTAGGCAGCAGTGCTAACTACTGACCCATGGTGCCACGCTTCATATTTCATTATAATTGTATATAGTGCAGATAGTTTTTAGCTTAGATATGAATGTCCTGACCTTACTGTACTTGTACAGTATGGCTAGCTACTGTTATTGCCCCACCTCCTTTGTCATTGATGTCAGGTGGCTACTCCAATGTGATGGTGGCAAACACTAACTTGCCTTTTTGGTGTCAGCAAAGAGAAACAGGTTCAAAGGTAGCTGCCCTTTTGAAGTAAGACAGGTGGAAGCAGGCATGATGCAGGATAATATTCAAGTCAAAGGTGTCAGACGGTACATTGCATGATTATTTTGGCTCAGTAAAAAGGAAATTCAAAAGGTTATAAATGTATTACATTCTTAAAAATTGAAATAGAAAAAAATGTGATAACCTTTAAGAGAAAGAAAGTACTTTCAGTGGAATGTGACCTTTTACATTTTCTTCCATATGTAAAAAGTATTGGAGACTCATGATAAAAGAAAAGAAAAAAGTGCTTTTTTTTTTGCTATCTGCTCTCCCTCATCTTATAAATTGCAATGTTGGCTTTTCTGTCAAAAGGGCAAATAAGTGTTTTCCTCTGTGTTACGGTGTTTAGTGTTGTTTTCATTCTGTTCCATTTATAGAGAGTATTTGTTCCCTAGACAAGGACATTTCGACACCCTGCCATTTTCCTCTGTGGGCTTTTGTTAAAGGCCAAACTAGCTTAATGTCATCACAAACTTTAGAGATTATGTTTCTAAAGGAATAATTTTACCTTTAGTCTTACTTTTAAAATATATTGCAAATCAATATATCTCTGTTCTTTTTAGTCTTTACATTGTTTTAATAGTTTGTTCTTAAAATTCAGAAGCCAAGACCCATTGCAAGTTATGTAGCCAGATGACATCAGGCCATACAGTATGTTTTAGACTGACAAGTGTGAGCTCATACTCTTCAATGCGTCTAAGGGGTAAGGTTCCTGGTCTATTTCTTTGAACAAACATGAAAAACCCGCTTCGTTACCCTATAGCTCAGCTTCAAAGCAAGTACCCCCTGAAGAATTTCAATTGCTGCTGAAAGAATGTGCCATCCTGTCCAACACATGCCCACCCTCACAATACCTGATCCTTGAATACAAGAATAGGTCTACACTAGTAAACTGTTTCAAGAGGGATTAAAGCATAACTTGTTGTACTAATTCCAATAATGAGGACACCTCAAGAAGTTAGTGACTGGCATATTTAAAAACTGATCTCTTTTATTCCAAGATAATCATAAAATAATAAACATAAGCTATAAAATTAAAAGAATGGAAACCAAGCTGACTAGATATAAGGACAGCACTACTTTGATGAAGGGGAGAACTAAGTCCCACATATGGCCTTCAGCGGGGGGTAAGTGATATAACAAATCTTATAATGGGATGTTGACAGATATTATGATGATACACAGTTGTTATGTTGATATTTTCATGTTTTATTTCTAAGGCTAGCTTGCAAGTTATTGAAAAGGAACAACCTCACTTGCAACACATTTAAAATTAGGCTAAATCAGTGGTTCTCAACCTGTGGGGCGGGCCCAGCTAGGGGGGTGTGAAGTAACAAAAAGGGGGGGCGCAAAGATGTGAAAAAAAGAAAACAAGAATCAAAAATATGAAAAAAACATCTGTTGAAACCAGAACAAATTAACTACATTCTGATACTAGAACAATAAATATAGAGTTAGATAAATGTCAATAAAAGTTAAGTAGGTATGATAAAATATGCATCTACATTTCAAAAAAATGTTGGGGGGGGCGCAATTAAAACTGTTATGAAAACTCGGGTCGTAAATACTTAAAGGCTGAGAAACGCTGGGCTAAATTAAAGATATATTGGTAAGGAAACTGTAGCTTTTTAGGTGCAAAAACATAAAAAGCACCTATTGTTGCCATTATGTGCCAATGTGTGTGTGTCCCTGTTTGCTTGTCTGTTTGTCTTTCTCACAGTGGACCAATTTTGTCGACATTTGAAACTTATTATTCAAGGAAATTTGTAAGTAAGGTTACATTTTTTTATTAAGATATCTTGACTAGAGCACACTGTATACATTTTTGAAATTTTAAAAAGTTCAGTTTAAAAAGTATTGGTAATTTTCTGTTAAATCATCCATCCATCCATTATCCAGCCCGTTATATCCCAACTACAGGGTCACGGGGGTCTGCTGGAGCCAATCCCAGCCAACACAGGGTGCAAGGCAGGAAACAAACCCCAGGCCAGGTGCCAGCCCACTGCAGAGCACACACACACGCACCAAGCACACTTTGTTAAATCATCCGCCCTCAAAACAAGGAAATATTCTGTTCCGATCTCAATTACATATTAAACTACTTATTCAAATTTATCTTAAGATGGATTATTTAACTGATGTATTTTGTAATTTTACACATCCAATAGCAGGTCCCAATTTCAAAATAAATCCTTGATGTACGTTACTGAAATGCTCAAAGAGTTATCTATGAACACAAAGTCGCTTGCATGCATGTCTGGGTGGACTTCATCGTAGCTTTTAACTTTCGATAAGGTAGTTGTTTAAAAAATTTTATGTTTAAGAAATATGAACTACAATTATTCACAGGCCCACCGTAACCAGCAATTAACAACAGTACTTCAATTAAACTAATTTTTATATCACTTGAGTTAGAATCTGTCTAGGTGTTTGAATGCTATTTCAGCCAGAGCATTTATATTTGCGCTAGATTTTTAACAAGATAATATTGTAAAATTAATCATGCATTGTGTGTATTTATCTATACATCCATCCATTATCCAACCCGCTATATCCTAACTACAGGGTCACGGGGGTCTGCTGGAGCCAATCCCAGCCAACACAAGGTGCAAGGCAAGAAACAAACCCTGGGCAGGGTGCCAGCCCACCACAGTGTATGTATTTACTTATTTTCTTTATGACTCATTGTTATAGAATTTTTTAATGAATCAAAATGTGATATCTCTTTGATGAAGTTAATACACAAAAAATTAAAATACTGTTTTGAAAGTGGGAGCAAACTATGTTGCCAAATGCACCTAAATATTATGTTATGTGCACACTTTCTAATTTTTCCAGTAGTTACTGAAATAGACAGAAGGAAAACATAGTCAGTAATCTTGTAAGCTACATCAGTTTCAGAGTTAGGTGAAAAAAATCCTTTAAAAAATAATCACACCATTAGTCAGAAATCTAAAAAGTTAACTATCCATAAAAAGCCTTCTAAATGGTGCCTGGTTACAGTGAGTGTTGGGGATTAATAACAATGTTAGACAGAATCGTGGTAAGAGAACAGACAGAGATTGGTGCTCCAGATTTGTATATTCTTCATCTTAATAGAAAAAGGAAACTAACTTGAATGTCTTAGAATGGGAAAAGTCATTATCTCTAAGTCCATTTAAACAACTTGTTGCTGGCAAATGTTTCCTTGCCAGAAGTCTGTGTTTTAAACAAAATTCATATCAGTTCCAGAAGTGAATGTCACATTTTTATTAAATAGTAGTTGTGGTGCTACATGCTAATATACACACACATGCACTCAACAACAAAAGCTGCTTGCTGGAAAGCACTGTTAAGGCTATGTAACAGCAAATGCTCAAGACATCTTAATGAACCAAAACATAAACAAAAAGACTGAAGTTTTTATTTCTTTGCAATTAGTGGATGAAAACAAAAAATAAACCAAACTAAATTATTCTAAGAAGCCTCAGACCAAAACACTGAGTGACTGAATAACAATACCTGCTTTTTCAAAACACACATTTTGCCCTAATTTATATATGTGGTAAAAGATAATTGTTACATCACTCACCTTCAGCATCAAGAGCAGAGCGCACCAAAAGGGTGGCTAGGAAGTTAGTGACATGTGCAATGCCCATAGGATATGTAATGGTTTGTATATGTTGTAGGTACGTGGTAAGGGCATTGGTCAGGGGGTACTAACAGCATGAGAGAGAGATATGACCTGATTGAAAAATATTATATTTACACAGGATGATACAAAGAAGAGAAAGGGCAAAGTCATGATGGTGGGAAGGAAGTCTGCCTCAGGTATTGAGAAGTGAGAAGATATTAGCATTTTAAAGCTGAGGTCTGGCTTGATTCCAATTTTAAAATCCCCGCAAAGTAGGTGGCAGCATATCACCCTGAACCAGAGAGACGGAGACTTTGTTGCCTGTTTAAGGAAGCAGGTAAGAGACTGCATTAGAGACCAGGGCTTCATTTATAAAACCTTGCTTAGATTACATTCTAAATTGTTACTTATGCAAGAAAGGCAAAAATATTGTACACACAAAAAATTGATTTTTATAAAAGTATATGGGCAGCACGGTGGCGCAGTGGTAGCGCTGCTGCCTCGCAGTTAGGAGACCCAGGTTCGCTTCCCGGGTCCTCCCTGCGTGGAGTTTGCATGTTCTCCCCGTGTCTGCGTGGGTTTCCTCCGGGCGCTCCGGTTTCCTCCCACAATCCAAAGATATGCAGGTTAGGTGAATTGGCGATTCTAAATTGGCCCTGGTGTGTGCTTGGTGTGTGGGTGTGTTTGTGTGTGTCCTGCAGTGGGTTGGCACCCTGCCCAGGATTGGTTCCTGCCTTGTGCCCTGTGTTGGCTGGGATTGGCTCCAGCAGACCCCCGTGACCCTGTGTTCGGATTCAGCGGGTTAGAAAATGGATGGGTGGATGGATAAAAGTATATGTAAACCAGGTCCCACGAGAAGTTCCCCTATAAATGTCAAATAGACTTAAAAGAATGAACACATACTTGTACTTGCATCCACTCCCCATCACTTCCTGGCAATAACAGTGAATATTCATTGCCTAATCGCCAAGTAAATTTGGTCATGTTCCTGTGTGGCATCTTTACTTTCAAAACCATGGGAAAACTCAGAAAATGAAACTTCAGTGTACATGAACTTGAGGTATTAAACATTTGGAGGAGTTTAAGGAGATACCTGGGTTGCCTGCCCTCACCTCAACAGAGGTCCAATGTTAATAAAATAACCCTCAAATAAAGTGTATTTTTTCCACAATTTTTTGGTCACTCTTAATATTAATATGCTAATCAATGAATTAGGTATACAGTGATATAGTAGAAGTGCTTCTATTGGCTTTAAAATACTACTAATGGTTTACAAAGACTTAAATAATCTGTGCCACCACCGCCTGATCAAGGTATCGCGCTGCCCCCTGTGTGTAGATTAAATGTCGGGTGTCCCAGATGTCCACATAACCATCATCATCAAATTCTTTCATGTGAAGCCAGAAAGCCATGAGGACTGATTTTAGAATATCTATGTTAGGTAGAATGCCTAGTGGAAGCTGAAAGGTCTTTTGGCCTTGGAACCCTTGCAGATTTTGTTTTTTTCTCCAATCTAACTCTTTTTTGTTTATTTCTGTCCTCCTGGCCATCCAACCTTATCCTTTTCTTTGTTACACACTGCATAATATTACTGCCTAATCTTGTTTGTTTATGTTTTATATTAATTTCCTTTTTATTTCATCTTGTAAAGCACTTTGAGGTTCATTTTTTGTATGAAAACGTGCTATTTAAATAAATGTTGCTGTTGTTGTCACTGCTGTCTTGTTGTAAGCAGTCTAAAGGCTGCATCTTGGTGCTCCCTGAGTGGAGTTTGCATGTGGGTCTCTGTTGGTTTGCTCTGTTTTCCTCCCTCAGTACATACCCATATGGGTTAGCATTAGTTTACTGTTTCAGATTTAGCTTGACAAAGTGTATTTCAACTTGACTATTTTGTATTCAGTATTTTCCTCTTTTACATGCCCTGGAGATGTTCCTAAACAGATCCTTGGAAGTTAGCATGACTGATTGAAACAATAGTGTGCACACAGCTGCAGCTTATGACCACCTGTACAAAACAGCAATGGTTGATATTTGTCTCTTTGATGAAGCAAATAACTAACAGAAAATGCTCCAGCTTTCAAATCATTTAACTAAGTCCCACCTGAATGTTTTGCTGTGTGTACATTTTCTAATATCTTAAAATAAGAAAGTCATTATTTTGCCACAACTATAATATGTACACAAACAAAAACATAATGTTATCTGCAATTTGAATATCACCAATGGTATTTATGTCTTTATTTGTGATGATGACCGACTTACAAGCCAATTTAAATGTCCTAAAGCTGTCCAGTTGGAGTATTGTGCCAAATTGGCACCTACTTTACAGAGACTATTACTCAGGAATAATGTGATCCCTGTTCCATTACAGGTTTCAAACAGTCAAGTTTAAAAAATGAATGAATTGATGGACATCAGAATGTGACTGATGAAATCATTGACATATGCAATAAAATTAGATTTTCTGATAACTGTACTGTCCTGCTGCCTGGAGTTGCTAAAATGCCAATACCAATAAAGTCTGTGTAAGACTCACAGTTGGTTGAAACTCTCTGTAACTTTAAGTCAATTTCCACACCACGTATGGCTTTTATAAATCCCGACTTTTGTGTAAGAAATGGCTTAAGCATGTTTCCGAAAATACACAAGTTTTATACACGAGGCCCCAAGGCCTTTTAAGCCAGCTATGGGCTTAAGGTGTTTGGGTACCTAAAGTTGCTAAAAGGAGTTATACAGTACCTTTGTGCACTTAACCTCCTTAATGTTACATTTTTTCTCAAAAAGACACGTAAAAAGCATTGCATTTTTTGTAAAACTTGCAAAACACTAAAAGTACAAAGTCAAAAGTGTAAAAAGTATAATAATGATACAATTATTTATAATAAAATAATAAGTATAACAATTATTATTATTATACTGTACATAGTGTCAAAATATGTCTGTTGTGTGGTATATCTTTGAATGGGAAAATAGCTTACCGTATATACTCGTGGATAAGTTGGGACTTGATTTTACCATATAATTTCTGGTATTTTATAATGTCAGTCATATACAGTAAGTCGAATGCAGAAAACTCAGGCTATTGGTCCAAGAGATCATGAATATGCTAATGCCCACCTGAGACAGCAACCATGGAGAACACTGCCTTTTTTTCTCTATGTATTGTGCTTATGTGACCACACGGTAATACCTGAACTATTCTGAAGCGATGTTTGCACTGATTTGTGTTTTTTGTATCTCACACTCTCATACACATTTATCATAAGAGCATCCCTCATCTACGATGGAGCGTTCAATCAGAAAAAAATATGAAGCTGGTTTTAATTTAAACATTGTTGAAGTAGTGAAAGAAATTGGTAACTGCGCTGCTGGAAGTCAGGTCTGATTTATAATCAATTTTTCAGGTTTCAAGACCCGACTTATACGTGTGTGTATATACGGTAGGTCTTTTACCCAACACCGTTCAGCATAACAGTCCATCTCAACAATTCTTTCAGTCACATTGTCATCAACAAATAACTTCAAAAGAGTAAGTTCTTAGGTGTCAACATTCACTTTTATTCCTGGATGCCCCACAGAAATCAAAACAAGATGGTTTTGGTTTATTTGAAAAAGGGTCATCAAAAACTGAAACGTGAGCATCAACCTAGAATTCATCAGAATCACTTTTGGTCTCACTGTCTGCTTCAGTTTAACTGCCTGAATAAATCATCACTGTCATCACATTGTCATCACTGTGGATGAAAGGCTCCTTGCTTGTATCTCATTGCTTGTATCACTGTCAAGAGCGTGCAACACTTGGGCTACTGAAAACGTTTCTTATGAGATGCTAGAAGAAAATGTGTCTACACTGTTGCCGGAGTAATGCTCGGGACTAATGCTCTTAGCACTTTACAGTCCGAGTAATCTTAGGGTCTAATGCTTACATGAAGCACATCTCTACAGTTGCCCGAGTGGTACTCGGGACTAATGCTTTTAGCACTGTTTTCACAACTCAAGTGACACTCGGGTCTAATGCTATGGTGGTTAATAGTCTATATGCCAGTAAGCTTAATGTGCATTTACAGTAAAATTAATGGAAGGAATTATTAAGGATAAGATTTAGAAGTACATGGCAAGTACAGGAGTTTTTCTGAACAGAGGGGTGGGCATCAAGCTAAAAGAAGTGGGAGTTGAGGCTGATGTTTTTAATGTGTGCAGAATTAGCTCAGACACAGGAAGGAACGAGGAACCTCATCAGAATTGGCTGATGTTAAGAATGGTTTCCACAGGTGTCATTGCCAGGGCCACTGCTATTTTTAAAATATTTCAATGATTTGGATATAAGTAACAAGCTGGTTACTTTTGCAGATGAAATCAAGAAAGGTGGATTGGCAGATAATCTGGAATCTGTTAAATCATTACAGAAGGACTTGGATAGCAAACAAGCTTGGGCAGATTTGTGGCAGATGAAATTTAATGTCAGTAAATGTAAAGTATTACATATGGGAAGTAAACATGTTAGGTTTGAATACACATTGGGAGGTCTGAAAATTGAGAGTACACCTTATGAGAATAATTTAGGAGTCATAGTGGACTCTGCGTTATCAAGTTCCTGAGAGTGTTCAGAAGCCATTAAGAAGGCTAACAATGTGTTGGGTGCAAGTCCAAGGAGGCTTTGTTCAAGATGTGTAATGCACTGGAAAAGACTCATCTGGAGTACTGTGGAGAGTTTTGGTCTCCAGGCTACTAAAAGGACATAGCAGCACTAGAAAAGTTCCACAGAAGAGCAACTAGGCTAATTCCAGAGCTACAGGAAATGAGTTATGAAGAAAGATTAAAAGAGCTGAGCCTTTTCAGTTTAAGCAAAAGAAGAATAACAGGTGACATGATTAAAGTTTTTAAAATTACAAAGGGAATTAGTACAGTGGATTGAGTCTGCTATTTTAAAATGAGTTCATCAAGAACACAGTGACACAGTTGGAATCTTGTTAATGGTAAATTTCCCAATACTAGGAAGTTTTTCTTTATATAGAGAACCATAGACACTTAGAATAATCCCACAATAGTGTGGTAGACAGTAATATTTTAGGGACTTTCATAACTCGACTTGATGTTATTTTACAAGTATTAAATGGATAGGACTGGTGAGTTTTGTTAGGCTGAATGGCCTGTTCTCATCTAGATTGTTCTTATGTTCTAATGTTCAAACCTTCCTTGAGTAATCTTTTTTCTGAGAGAGGAAATATTTTTATATATGTTTAGCCTCTTTGGTATTATTCCCAGTGTAGTGGGCTGCCAGAAGATACCTACAGTATTATGTCACACTTTGGTTGAACATTTAAATGGAAGAAAATGTGGGTCTTCAATCTGGATTTAAATGTTGAAACAGACTAAACAAATTTAGAAAGAATTCCAGATTTACATTGAATGTGCATTTATCAAGAAGTGTGTAATGGGTCTTTGGAAGAGTAAGCTGGCTAGTATAGATGCATATTATGTTGGAGCAAATACAGTATATTATAAGTACCGTTTTTAGCATTGACTGTGCTGTGTTTCCCAGTGACCTTCTTTTTTTCCTGGAAATTCACTGTATGGCCAGTTTAGATGACACTTTTTTCTTAGCACTCTGTGATGCTTTGTAAAACCAGCATGGCACTACAGAATTGTAGCAGCCATGCACAGAACTTTCAAGCATGCATACAGTAAGCGTACTCCATCTCACATTTTACATCGCTGTGCAATCAGCTTTGCTCATATGTGATACTACTGTACACCAAATGATCTTGTACCCAGCATGCATAAAAAATTAGGTATTGAAAGGCCTATACTATATAGCGATCCTTCACATCACAGGCTCTTTGGGTGTGCCATTATGCATTGGTATGCATACATTTTCTGCCGGTACTCAGAACTTCAGACAGGAAAGCAGCAGTATATAGTAGCTCAAACTAATCCAGGACCGATAGTCCTGGAAGCTACATGGTGGGGGTAAGGGCCAAATGCATATACAATTAGCTATGCAGTGCTCTGCCTAGTCAAAACTAACCTTAAAAGAGCCCTCCCTCTCCCAGAGTCAGAAAAAACATGAGACCCTATGAAATAATAATAATAATAGCACAAGATTTATTACTGTTTGCCAAGAATTTCTATCTTTTTGAATGAAGAAAAAAGAGTGCAGCATCTGCACAGATAAATCAGAAAAAGACATGTCAGCTGCATTTGAATTATCCTTGCAGATGTAACGCACTTTCTTCTTTAATCAGAAAGACAGAAACACCTTTTAAATAGTAATACATTTTGATTGTTGTTATTAGTATTTAACAGGGTTAAAATTTCATTATTTTTCATTTTTAAGTTATTTCTTCACATTCGTGGTATATATTCATTTGCCACAAAGTGTTTTTTATAATTTTTGAAAAATTCCTCATCTGTTCATGTGGCTTACAATGGAGCTAATGAATACACAGGTTCAAAGGTGAATGAAACAACCCTTAAAACTGACCTAAGCTAACCTGGATTGATTGTTATTTGTACATAGTACAATGAAACGTTTATGTTTTATTTACAGAATGTAATGAGTACTGTTAAGGAAAAGATGATTATATGATGTGAGTAGACATCTCTCTGTTATTACAAGCCTTGGAAGAAAGTAACTGTTGAAAAAATAGAATTGCAGAAGCAAAAGTAGGGTAATAAGCAGTAGGCAGCTTGATGCTGGGGGCTTTTTGAGATGTCATAGCTGCAGCACAACAGAGGCAGTGAGCAGATAAGCGTAAAGGTAATGTATTTTTACCTTAAGAAAAATAGTTCAAGGAATAAAATAATTATTTCTTTATCAGAAGGATGCCTCATAAACCCAAAAGGCATATTTTTGTTAAATTGAAACATTTGTAGCTTTAAAGAGGACACCTTTAGTAAGTTTTAATGCTTTTTCATTAACTTATGGACCCATGTATCCAATTACTCCCATTATAAGCTGCACAAATAAACAACATAGTTTTAGAATTTTTAGAACTTCCCTTGAAAACATAATTTTATGTCAGTCAGTCAATATATATTCTAACACATGGATACGAGGGTCTGCTGGAGCCAATCCCAGCCAGCACAGGGCAAAAGGCAGGAGCAAACCTGCCTAGGGACAATTTCGGATCGCCAATGCACCTAACCTGCATGTTTTTGGACTGTGGGAGGAAACCAGAGAACCCGGAGGAGGAAACCCACGCAGACACGGGGAGAACATGCAAAGTCCACGCAGGGAAAACCCAGGAAGCGAACCCAGGTCTCCTTATTGCCAGGCAGCAGCACTACCACTGTGCCACCATGCCGGCCGACAGTTTTATGTGGCAAATTAATATACACTATCATTGTGAAAAATAACTTTAACTTGAAAAATACTAAACTTGCCCTATATTGATTTGTGCTACCCACTTCATGGCACAGCCAATCAATGCCCCAAAGATTGGAACTCTTTTTGAGCAAAGCTCAAATTCATCCGCTTAACCACTGTCAAGGTCAACAACAAAATGACATTTCTTAACGGCGGTATCTATTTACATTTTTACAACCCGGACGGCGATATCCCAACCCACCCCACCGGGCTGCGCACAAACACATATAACATTTACAACAGGAAAGACAATTACGAACTTAGTTAATCTTTACACACAATAACTTTCACATAAATTTCCCATGAATTCCCCACAACTATTTTACATAATTTACCCACAAGGCGTCACTCCGCCAGCGCGGACTGCCGGGTTGCTACACAGCCCCCCCCCAAGAGGGTTAGTGTCCCCACAACCCTAATTTTCACAAACAAAGTCTGATAAATGTCCTGGCCGGCGGGGACACGTTTGGGCCTGCCTGACTCTTCATCACCCGTGCCAGGCTCAGTCCTGAGACTGTCAAGTTCTGTCTCGGCACCGAGGGTGGATGTTGGAGAGTTGCTTTGGTTCTCAAGTCTTTCTGGTGCTGGGGCCAATGGGTGGTATGGTGCCAAACGGTCTTTATGCAGCACCACCCGTCTGCCCCGTCCAGGCATTCGGACTCGGAAAACCACGTCCGAAATTGCATCCAAAATTTCTCCAGGTCCCTGCCAATGGTGCGTCAGTTTTGGGGACAACCCCCGTTTCCTCTGGGGGCAAAACACCCACACTTTGTCCCCTTGCTTCAGGGTTGGACCATGCGCCCGAGTGTCATATGCCCGCTTCTGGCGGGCTCCAGCTCCCTCTAGGGCCTCTCTGGCCAGTTGGTGTACAGTGTCCAGTCGCTCTTTCAATCGTCGGAGATAGTCCGTTTCGTGACCGCCAGCAAGCTCAGGCTCAGGGGGTGAGCCAAACACCAAGTCCACCGGCGTGCGCATCTCCCTTCCGAACATCAGCCCCGCCATGTGCACTGACTCGATTCCTGAACAGCCATCCTATACGCCCACAAGACCAGAGGCAAATGTTGATCCCAGTCTCTCTGGTGTTGACTAGTGAGGATCGCAAGTTGGGCGGCCAAGGTGCGGTTAAACCGTTCTACCAGTCCATCGCTCTGCAGGTGAAGGGGGGTGGTCCGGGTCTTGTTCACCCCATCCGCTGACACACCTCTTTAAACAACCGGCTCTCAAAGTTCCGCCCCTGGTCGCTGTGCAGTTCATTCGGCACCCCAAATCGAGTGAACATTTCGTCCAGCAGTTTTGAGCGGCTGTGGAGGCACTTTGATCTGGAATGGCGTATGCCTCCGGCCATTTGGTAAAATAGTCCATCGCCACTAAAACAAAACGATTTCCGGCCTCTGTGGTAGGGAAAGGACCCAGCACATCTACCCCAATCCTCTCCATGGGAGCCCCGACGAGATACTGTTGTAGTGGCGCGTGAGGCGTTGACCAGGTCCTTTCTGCGCCGTGCAAACGTCACAGCAGTGGACGTGCATCTCCGCATCTTGTCGACATCCGGGCCAATAGAATCGCTGCCGCAGCCGACGCACTGTCTTTGCATTTCCAAAGTGCCCAGATCCAGCTGCTCCATGAACCCAACGGAGGACCGTTGTGCGTAAAGCCATGGGAACCAGAAGTTGCAAATGGTCAGTACCCCCTCTTGGTGCCTGCCATCTTCGTAGATCACACCATCGTGCAACTCCAGGCTGCCCCACTGCGAATGTAACAACTTGAGTTCCGCCCTTGGGAAGATACGGTTTGCCAATCGGGCATTCCTGGGTCTCCAGCCAGCCCCTTACCTCCTTCAGCACTTGGTCGTCTGCTTGTAGTTGCCTTAACTGGTCGATGGTGAATGGTTCCTCTGCTCCATCCGTTTCTTCTAGTCCGGCTGCTGATGATGATGGTCCCATACCCCTTTCCTCTTGCCGGCTGCAATATCGGCAGTCATCGAGGACGCATGGCCGCCTGGAGAGGGCATCAGCATTTGCATGCTGCCGTCCTGGTCGATGTTGCACCTCGAAATCATACTCCTGAAGTATTTCTATCCACCTTGCCACCTGGCCCTCAGGTTGCCGGAAGTTTAACAGCCATGTAAGGCTAGCATGGTCAGTTCGAATCGTGAACTTAGTGCCCAAAAGGTAAGGCTTGAAGTGTCGCACTGCCAAGATCACTGCCAATAGTTCCCGCCGGGTAACACAGTAGTTTTTCTCCGGCCGACTGAGGCTGCAACTATAGTAGGCCACCACTCTTTCTCCGGTCTCCCCCTTTTGGGAGAGTACTGCGCCGACCCCCACATTACTGGCGTCCGTGTCCAAAATAAAGGGTTGGTTGGGGTCAGGGTATGCCAGGACAGGTGCACTGGTAAGAGCAGCTTTGAGTTGTTGGAAGGCATCGGCGCAGTCCTCCGTCCACTCGAACTGTTGGCCCTTACTCGTTAGCTGGTGCAAGGGGTTAGCAATAGTTGCAAAGTTTTTCACGAATCTTGGTAGTATGAGCTAAGCCCAGAAAGCTCCGCAGCTCGGTGACGTTGGCTGGTGGGGCCAGTTGCTCACGGCAGTCACCTTTGTTGGGTCGGTAGCCACTCACTCTCGCTAACCACATGTCCCAGAAACTGAGTCTGTTGGGAGAGGAGGTTACATTTTGCGGGGTTCAACCGCAACCCGGCGCTACGAATGGCCGTCAAGACTTCCCGTAAGTTGTGGATAGCCTGATCAAAGTCTCTGGCATGGATTAACAAATCGTCCAGATAGACCACACACCGGGTTCGGGTAATGTCTTTCAGCACCCTCTCCATCAGTCTTTCAAAAGTGGCGGTCGTTACACAGCCCAAACGGCATCACTTTGAATTGCCACAACCCTTGCCCTATGGTGAATGCGGTTTTGTGTCGGTCCTCTGGTGCTAGTTCCACTTGCCAATACCCACTGCGCAAGTCCAAGGTGCTGAACCAGCAGGATCCAGTCACATAATCCAGTGCATCATCGATGCGTGGCAGTGGGTACGAGTCTTTTCGAGTGACTTCGTTTAACCTTCGAAGTCCACACAGGCGCCAACCCCGTTTTCTTCCGTACCATGACCATTGGTGCAGCCCAGGGGCTGTCCGAAGGCTCAATGACGTCGTTGGCTGCCATCTCACAAATCATTTCCTCGGCAGCTTGACGCTTCGCAAGAGGCAATCGGTGGGGGCGCAAACGAATGGGAGTGGCATTGCCAGTGTCTATGTGATGTTTCACTAAATTCGCCTAGTACAGTCCTCCCCTCGAGCCGCAAAACGTCCACATAGTCTCTCAAAAGTTGCTCCTGCTGTGTCGCGTTCAGATGTTCCCCACTTCGACGGCCCAATTCCTCTACAGCGGCGACGGTCTCAGCTGATGGGCGGTCGCGTGAGGAAGACCGTTGGGAAGCACTGGTCTGAGCTGCAACATTCTCCTGAGGATCCCCTTGAGCCTCTGCATCTCCTGAGCAACGATCGGGAGCCGGTGAGCCGCGGGATTCAGGCACATCCAAGCCAGCAGCCCTTCCAGGATGGTTCCGGCCCGTTTGGAGCGGCACAGTCTCATTACTTAAGCAAAGGACGGCCCTAGAGACATCAACACATGCTCCCCAGCGTGCCAACAAGTCCAACCCGATAATGCACGGATCTTTTATATCTGCAAGCCAGAATTCGTGGTTGGTCTGGCTCGTCCCTACCATCACAGATAACAGTTTCTTTCCGGGCATTACTGTCCGTTCACCCGTAACCGTGCGTAGTTCGCTATGTGTGGGGGTCCAGCCCTCGGGAAGAAGACTAGCTGTTTCGGGCAACACTCCTTTTCTCAGCAAACAAATAGTGGACCCCGTGTCCACTAAGGCACTGCATGGCCATCCATCAATAGTGCAGTCCAGGTATAGTCCAGTGGAAAATCCACAGCGCCCAACTTTGAAGCAGTCTTTGTTGAGGGGGCTGAAAACGGAGCGAGGGCCCCCTCACGGCCTCACCCCGATCGTTTCCCTGCGGTGATGCTGTACGAGGTAACGGACTTGGGGCGGGGCAATCCCTGGCAAAGTGTCCTGGCTCTCCACATCGAAAACAGCAGTCCACTCGTTGTCTCTGTCGGGGGGTGGATGTTGATTGGGCGCGGCTGACCTCCACTACCTCAGACAGGTCCCCTTCCACCCTTCGTTCAACGGCTCTGGTTAATCGACTCGGTCGTGGTGTTCGTTTTGCCGGTGACTCCGCCTGTAGTATGTCTTCGACCCGCTCAGCCTCTCTCATTGCCTCGCTCAAATCTCGGGGTGATGATAGACAGACATGCTGGCGAAGACGTTCTGGTGTGAGGCCCCGCAGGAAAGCATGAAGTCCGAGTTCTTCCCTCACTGTTGTCGAGAAGGTAGGATAACCTTTTCTTGTCAATACCCTGACGTCAGCGGCAAAGGCTCCTATACTCTCACCCTCATGCTGACGTCGGCTAGTCAGCTTGTCTCTGTTGCATTCTGCTGAAGTTCTTTGTCCAAAGCGACTGGTGAGAGCAGCTGTGAGAGCCTGAAGATCACGACACTCTTCTGATGTCAGATCAATGAGTACCTGTAGTGCGGGACCCTCCAAGGCAAGGGCCAAGTGTGTCGCAGCTTCTTCGCGGTTCCACTCATTGTGTATCGCGGCCAGGTCCACTTGTGCAAGGTAGGGCTCTAAGGGCGTCAATCCGTTGTATCGCGGCAGCTTAGCAGGTGACCGAGAGAAGAGGACCGGCCGACTGGTAACCTGGGGTATCGCGGTGGCTGCCGGCGACCCACTCTGGCCGTGCTTGGACGATCGCAACACTGTCCGGGGAACACTGGCACCATCAGGTCGGTCTGCCTCTTTTCTCCGCACAGCTCCGCTGATCAGGCGTTTAACGTAACGCTGTTCTCTAAGATGGCACGCTCTACTTCTTCAAGACTCTGTTCCATGACGGCGTCTTCTAAACAGCCTGGTCTCCCACTTCTGACACCAATGTAGCGACCCGTGGTCGAGTCTTGAAGATTTTCAAGCCGATTTCGCCGTGCACCTCTTCCAAGCTGTCGGCTAGCGGATTGCCAGCATTAGGCACGCAGCTGTACCCAGCTCTTTAAGTACGAGCGCTCGTGTCCCATACACCGCACGACTACGAGCGTCTCGGCAGCACGCAGCTGTACCCAGCTTCTCAAGTAACGAGCACTCGTGTCCCATACACCGCACGACTCCGAATGTCTCGGCATTAATTGCTTAGATGAAATCTTAGCAATGAATAACAGCTCTGTCCTGTTGTATCTCTTTATTCACAGATAGCCAGAAAGCAAAGCTCAAATTCATCCGCTTAACCACTGTCAAGGTCAACAACAAAACGACATTTCTTAACGGCGGTATCTATTTACATTTTACAACCCGGACGGCGATATCCCAACCCACCCCACCGGGCTGCGCACAAACACATATAACATTTACAACAGGAAAGACAATTACGAACTTAGTTAATCTTTACACACAATAACTTTCACATAAATTTCCCATGAATTCCCCACAACTATTTTACATAATTTACCCACAAGGCGTCACTCCGCCAGCGCGGACTGCCGGGTTGCTACAATATTTACAATTTTGCTGAACTCCTGACGAATCAAACTTTCAGATCATTGAGAAGAGACCAATAGCAGTCCAAAGACAATGCAATGAAACCATGTATTTCAGGACCCAATCTAGAGAGATGGGGAAGACGGATGCTAATCCACTGCACTGTCTTCCCACATCCGTGACTGAGCAGCGTTACCACTGTGACAACTAGTTGAAAATCTGATGAGAGAACCCCTCTACCCGATGATTCCAGTGCTCCTTTATCAGAGATGACTTTTTCGATAGGCAGGCAGACAACATGGCAGTAGAGCAGTGGAACTAAGTGTCTCATGAGAATACCAAGAAGAGAAACAGAATAGGTGAACGTTAGTAACAGTTAGTACTAATGACAGACAACAAAGATGCAGTCATCTAGATCTGACTTTTTAAGTAATAGTATGATAACTGAAATTTTTTATGTATCAGGAACTAATGATCTATTTATGATTTATTTTTAATATGTGTTGCATGAATATCTATTGAGCCTTTTACTAGTTTTATTGGCACTGGATCTAGGGAACAAGTAGTAGGTTTAATTTTAGAAACTGAAGTTCTGTTACAAGATTAAAAATTCTAAAGTGGTTAACAGAAGGCGAGACAGGGTTTGCCAAGCTAGTATTAAGTTTACACTGTGATGC
This sequence comes from Polypterus senegalus, assembly GCF_016835505.1. Taxonomy (NCBI): domain Eukaryota; kingdom Metazoa; phylum Chordata; class Cladistia; order Polypteriformes; family Polypteridae; genus Polypterus; species Polypterus senegalus. The sequence goes on from NC_053166.1 coordinate 50,360,318, forward strand.
TGAAATCTGGAATCTTATATTTTCGATTTTCTCATTAAAGAAGTTCATAAAGTCTGTACTGCTAATGTCTGTTGGTATTTTTCACTGTAGTTCTGTTAGATAAGGCACTGTTCTAAACAGTACACAAGGATTGTTATTGTTGTTATCTATTATTTTAAAATAGTAGTCTGAGCAGAGAGCTTTTTAATATTTTTTCACATTCTCTTTCCATGCAATTCAAAAGACCTTTAGCTTTGTTCTCCATCTACACTCCAATTTAAGAGCTTGAGTGCTCTCATTAAACCAGGGTGAGTTTCTTTGCACTGTGTTCACTTTTGCTTTAAGGAGAGCCACTACAACCAAAGCATCTCTGAAGGTCATAATATAATTTGATCTAAATTATTTTCCACGATTACACTTAACATACTCAAAATATCAACATATGTTGAAGCAGAGTTACAGTCTAGATGTTGCATTGTCTTTGTTTTAATCTGTGAATGCATCAGTCAGGGCAGAACGAACTCAAACATAATTAAATAGTGATAAGAAATAATTTAATGGAGTAATATTTAAATTTTGAAACTCAAACCTGTAATTTATAACTAAATCTAATATGTGGTTATGATTATGACCATGCTATTCACAATTTGACAAAATAAAATCTCCCATAAAAATTACATGATCATCATTATAGCCAAATTAGATAAAAGGTTTCCAAATTCAGTCATGAACAATGAAGATGGCCCTGGTGGTCTTTAGACTAGCACTACAATTGTGCTGGAATCTGTTTAAATATTTAAAATGAGTGCCTCAAAAGATGTGAATTAGCCTAAATGTTTAGAGGTAGTTTGCATTTTGTCACAAAGAATTATCCCAAGACCTCCTCCTTGACCAGTATGTCTATATTTATGAAGGAACGTGCATCCATCTGGTGATGCCTCAGCTATGGGAACAGTGTTCATTTTACTAAACCAGGTTTCAGTGAGAAGACACATATCAGAATTTGTACTTAATTTTATATCATTTACCAAAGAAGCTTTACTTCCAAGAGACAGGATGTGCAATAAGCAGCATTTGAAGCTGCGTAACAGATGGCATATCACAAACATTTTTAGTAATAAATGGGGCTGTATTTGGGATTTGACTATTGTTTTAGTCTCTTTTTTACCTCCTGCTTTGTTAATAACTGCGGTTTATAACAATGAATCCATTATTTTTATCTTTTCAGCTGCTGAGAAGAGGTAGACTGACTGAACTACAACAGAACATACCAAGCAGAAAGTGGACAGCTGGCGTATTTTGTGTTAAATAAGTCTGTCACTTTGACACTAAAATGTAAAAGAGGAATTACAGGTACATAGTTTTTAAATCTGCTACTTTCTTTGTTTCCTTCACTTTGCAATATGAGTAAAATCCTTTCACAATAAAGTCTGTCCGGTTCACAGAAAAGCAGAGGTTTTTGCCTTACTGCTACTGTCCCCTGCATTCTTATGCCAGCTTGGCCATTGTTTCAATGGAGTTTCCATATTTTTTCTATGTCTGAGTGAGATTTCTTGCAGCTTCTCCAGTTTTTCTCAAACCTTTCAAACTCCTGCAAGTTATGTTGATTGGTTAGTCTTAACTGGCCCTGTATGAATGAGTGGAGATATGTGTGTGTGTGTGTGTGTGTGTGTATCTGAGAATGTGTGCTTAAATGGATGGATGCTGTGCAAATGGTAGGTTTCCTCTCTGTGCCTAATAATCCCTGCAATACTGAATTGGATTAAATATGTTTACAAAATGGCTGGTTAGATTTTGAGCAATGTTACTGACAGTTTGGCCTTATATATTATACTATGTCTAGTTTTATGAATTCTTATATGTCCACATTTGCAAAAATGATCATGAACATCTCAATGTTTTATGATGACATGCAACGTAGACTTCATTATTATGTAATGAAGGCTAAAGAGAGATGTGTTAAATACAGTGTTATCACAATTTTACCTATCAAATTATGAAAACTGCTGATGGTTGGAAAAAAATAAATTGTTGCTATCTTGACTTCTCACAAAGATTTATTGCACCTATCATGCCTGGCATCAGACTTTAAGAAAATGTATCTCTTTGTTCTGCAGAGAACTGGAGAGATGGGGCTGAAAGGAAGCCTTGTTATAATCCCTTGGGGATTGTGATGTATGAGGGGGGCTGTAAACCATCCAGTATGCTCCCTTGGGGATTCTAATGGGATACCCAAGTAAAACATACTGCAAAAATTGTTGGAACTAAAACACAGATGAATTTTGGTGAATTGGCCATTTCATTGCACTCTGCACTTTTGTATAGTCCCTGCAACTTTGAGGCAAGTGAGGTAGTTCAAGTTTGGGATACAGAGAGCTTGCCTGTTTTAGGCCAGACCAGCTGTGATTTGAGAAGAAAACAAATAAACAGAAGAAAGTCACAAGTGGTAAGAAAAGGAGATGTTAAGATCTGGGAAAAAAGGATATGTAAAAACAAAGGAGTTTTATATAAAATATTTGTTAGTTGTTGTGTTCCTATGTCAAAATTAGGTAGAGCCGATGTTAAATTTCTATGCTCCCTTATTGAAATTTTGACTTTCCTTGATGTAAAGTCTGAAATCAAGTCATGGTATTACATATTTAGATTTTTCATTATTTTTTTCCCTGAACATGATCAATTAGTTTTTCACATAAAAATGATTGGACACAAGAAGGTGAACAAGGCATTCTGACATGTGTAAAGTTGTGCCTAGTCAAAGCTGTAATTCAGGTCAGGGTATAGCCATTAGGCTAAGATAGCACATGAGATCCAAAGATACAGTATGAGGCACGATTTCACGCCAGGATGAGGGATGAAGTGCCACCAGTAGGTGGTATTTCCTGTATCATTAACAAGTACCCTGGGAGTAGTTTACTACAGGAGCAAAGGTAGACTAGTGTGGCAGTTAATTTACTAGAAATAACCATACCAGGGTGGTCTTGCTAAGATGGTCATGGACACTAGGAATGTAAATTATCTGTCCCTTTCAATATCTGGGCTCAGAACGGCAGGGCCAGTAGGGAGAGTGCAACGGAGGCAGAGTTCACAATCAGAAGGCATAAGGGGAGTTAACTGCAAAAAATGAAAGATATAGAAGCCGAGAAAGGAATATTTGTTAGTAGTGCTTCTAGGTGAACTAGTGGATAAATTAACCATTAAGACAGACAGAAAAATGCTTTATACATGTAGGCTGAGAGGATCTTTTGGATTTTTTGTGTGATTTTTTTATTTTTTTTAAATTATTTACCCCTTTTCTCCTTTATTTTGTTTTTATAGCTGGGGCTTCTTTGTTATTTTCTTAGGTTCAAGGACGGCTCAAGTGCACCCTCTGTTGTTGGTTTGAGGTTTATGTTAAAAGAGACCAATTTCAGTAAGAGGAGCTTTGGTAACCAGAGATTTGCTACTTTTTTTCCCTGTTGAGTTCTTGGTGTTGGTATCACAAAGTATAAAGGTAAGCAGAGTGGTATTTGGTTGGGGCAACTTTAAAGCAAATATTTGCCAGTTTAGGTTTCACTGTGTGACCTTGAGGAAGTCAATTAAGCTTTATGGGCACCCATTGACAAAATACTGTATGTTTATGAATGTTAACTTGAGTAAAGGGACCAATTGAAGAAAAAAAAACAATAGTAATAAAGCATATAAATTAACTAGCTGGCTTTGCCCAGGAAATTTCCCAAGACAATGGGCCTCAGTTATAGTGTCCTTGGTTAAACATGTCTGAGGTTTTGGATTCAAATCCCATTCTGACACTGTAACTAGGAGAAAGTCACTTCTGCCTGTGCTCCAATTAAAAAAACAAATGAAATGTAACCAAGTGTATCTCTCTTTGTTGTAAGTCACCTTGGATAAAGGCATCATTCAAATAATAAGTAATCATAGTAATAATATTTATTAGGTAACTGTAACTGCTTACTCTTGAATGTGCTTACACAGTTGTCCATGAGTAAAAGATTCCTGTATTAGATCATTTGCTATTTTTTTTTCTGCTTTTCTTAGTATCTTGGCTTTTGCTGATGGTCCTTGCAAAACACAGTTTACAGTAAAGTGTATTCTTTTGAACTTAAACGGTTAATCAAGAACAAAAATATGAAATCTGAGTATATATTATCTTTGGTAGATGTTTACAATTTTAATTTGTTTACACCATTCACTCAAATACAGTATTTCTTTTTGTGTTTTTCAACGCTATGTGTCCCACTGATGCATTAATGTGTAGAGCAAAGAGGGTGGGGAAAGCTATGAGTCTTGCAACACAATTTCAGTGGATTCCTATTAGAAATTCATGCGTTACTATCTAAGACCCACATTTCTCCATTGGAGTTTTCTGGACCGCAATCCATGAGTTGGAAAGGGGAGTGACTTCCTTAATGTTTTAAGAGTCACAATCGAAGAGTGGGGGTTCGAGAAGAGTCGGTTTTCAATGCAGCAACCAAGGGCTGGGGCTCAATGGAATGGACAACTAAGATGACAGCCAGTATGCATCTAAGAGTGCTACTAGTCAGCACTTACTGAGCTTTGCTTCATCCCTGAGCTTTGCTGAACTTTCCCTTTCCATTTTACAACGTGATCATGTCTCTTTTTCTTGTCCAGGACATTGCTGTGTCTTCACTCCTCCATCCTCCCTATTGGTTGCCGGTGCTAATTGCATCTGTCAATAATTTAAGCTGCATCCATCATTTGCATAAAGCGTACTCTTAGCACAGCCAAGAGTATTTAAGTTTGCATAATTTTGATAAATATCAACAAAACATTTATCACCAGTTTTAAAAAAATGTATCCGCTTTTCTTTCACCATATTTCAATCAAATGTGTTAGGGCATTTTTTAAATTTTGGGGTAATTAATATTTCTGTTGTTGGTAAGATTAACCCCTAAATATTAATATATCACAGCGTCCTTTTTTAGCGGATACCTAAGTGAGACAACTTTGTATTATATACAAAAATAAATTAAAATAGGTCTGAAAATATGTTCTAACCTTGAGTGTTCTTCCTAATGGCTAGATAAATAAAGGGACTTTTAATTAGTAGCTAACCAATATGTCTTTTCTCATTTCCTTAAAAGCAGATCCTTGCTTCTTATTGTTTGTTATTGTCCAAAGCAGGTGTATTTTAGAGCCTGATGCATTTGCGTAGTTTCAGTGGTAACTGATATCAGCACAAGAAATGAGAATGAGCAAACCTCAGAAGTAAATGGTGCATTTCAGACACTGCAAATTTAATAGATAAAAAGAGAAAAAAGGCAGAGGTGCGGTCCAGTGCTTTCCATATATCTCTTATTGCAGAAGAGCCACTGTTGTTTAATTCGTTTTAATAGCAGGTGATGCCAATTTTTCAGGATGTGAAAATAAGCAAATAGTTGTGGTGTAATTGCATTTTAGCTGGATCTTGGCTTTGTACTTTATACCATTTTATTTGTAAGAATGTTATACCTACTTTTTATCTGTCTTGGGGGGTGGCTTCATTCTTAGATATCCACAAATAAATGCTCAGTTATTATTATTTCTCTTGTGTCACACATGCAGAACTGGAATTTGAATATTCTTTTCCTTATCTATTTGCACCTGGAAAGATTTTGTGCTTAGGCCTTGGCATTCTGGTGAAGATCAGAGGGTGACCAGTGATAAAGAAAATAAATATATTTACACAAAGAAAAAGATTGATTACATTTCTAAATTATAGAGGGAGTGCACACAGTGGCATCTTTTAATTTCACATTTCTACATTACAGGGAAATAAATGTTTGAAACAGAAAGGAGCTTTTAGGGGACTGTATTAGTAGTGTACCTGCTCCATTATTCTTCAGATTAATTTGTTATTGTTAGTAGTTTAATAAGGATACCTGTGTTCAGAAAGAATAATATTCTCTTCATAGAATTACTTTCCTCTTAAACAGTAAATTTGGAGTTACAACATGGTGAGATTGTGGCTAACAATGCTGAATCTCTTCCTTGACACTGTGATATTCCTCATTCTCCTCATTTTTATGTGTATGTATGTGTGTGTGCATGTGCATGTGTGTGTGTTTGTGTGTTTTCTGGGTGTTTTATCATAATGATGTTCAGACTAGATGGATCTGAAACTACATCAACCCTGTAGTGGATTGGGTTCTACCTTGCATCTGATGCTACACAAGTAGGCTGTGGCCTAAATGAAATTTAGTAGGTACAAAAATGCATGCATGGATAAATATAACATGATTACCAGCAGTACGTATTCAGGAGGAAAAAAAATTGTAACAACTATGAGCTCATAGAAATTGTTTTATCAGTAGACTAGCAAAATACCCTCACTTCGCAGCGGAGAAGTAGTGTGTTAAAAAAGTAATGAAAAAGAAAAAGAAACATTTTAAAAATAACATAACATGATTGTCATTGGAATTGTTTTGTCACTGTTATGAGTGTTGCTGTCATATATATATATATATATATATATATATATATATATATATATATATACATACAGTACAGGCCAAAAGTTTGGACACACCTCCTCATTCAATGTGTTTTCTTTATTTTCATGACCATTTACATTGGTAGATTCTCACTTAAGGCATCAAAACTATGAATGAACACATGTGGAGTTATGTACTTAAAAAAAAAAAAAAAGGTGAAATAACTGAAAACATGTTTTATATTCTAGTTTCTTCAAAATAGCCACCCTTTGCTCTGATTACTGCTTTGCACACTCTTGGCATTCTCTCGATGAGCTTCAACAGGTGTGCCTTATCAGGGTTATTTAGTGGAATTTCTTGCTTTATCAATGGGGTTGGGACCAGCAGTTGTGTTGTGCAGAAGTCAGGTTAGTTGGACAATCATTTATTTTTCAACAGGACAATGACCCCAAACACACCTCCAGGCTGTGTAAGGGCTATTTGACCAAGAAGGAGAGTGATGGAGTGCTGTAAATGGTCATGAAAATAAAGAAAACACATTGAATGAGGAGGTGTGTCCAAACTTTTGGCCTCTACTATATATAATATATATATATATACACTCACCTAAAGGATTATTAGGAACACCATACTAATACGGTGTTTGACCTCCTTTCGCCTTCAGAACTGCCTTAATTCTACGTGGCATTGATTCAACAAGGTGCTGAAAGCATTCTTTAGAAATGTTGTCCCATATTGATAGGATAGCATCTTGCAGTTGATGGAGATTTGTGGGATGCACATCCAGGGCACGAAGCTCCCGTTCCACCACATCCCAAAGATGCTCTATTGGGTTGAGATCTGGTGACTATGGGGGCCATTTTAGTACAGTGAACTCATTGTCATGTTCAAGAAACCAATTTGAAATGATTCGAGCTTTGTGGCATGGTGCATTATCCTGCTGGAAGTAGCCATCAGAGGATGGGTACATGGTGGTCATGAAGGGATGGACATGGTCAGAAACAATGCTCAGGTAGCCCATGGCATTTAAACGATGCCCAATTGGCACTAAGGGGCCTAAAGTGTGCCAAGAAAACATCCCCCACACCATTACACCACCACCACCAGCCTGCACAGTGGTAACAAGGCATGATGGATCCATGTTCTCATTCTGTTTATGCCAAATTCTGACTCTACCATTTGAATGTCTCAACAGAAATCGAGACTCATCAGACCAGGCAACATTTTTCCAGTCTTCAACTGTCCAATTTTGGTGAGCTTGTGCAAATTGTAGCCTCTTTTTCCTATTTGTAGTGGAGATGAGTGGTACCCGGTGGGGTCTTCTGCTGTTGTAGCCCATCCGCCTCAAGGTTGTGCGTGTTGTGGCTTTAAAAATGCTTTGCTGCATACCTCGGTTGTAACGAGTGGTTATTTCAGTCAAAGTTGCTCTTCTATCAGCTTGAATCAGTCGGCCCATTCTCCTCTGAACTCTAGCATCAACAAGGCATTTTCGCCCACAGGACTGCCGCATACTGGATGTTTTTCCCTTTTCACACCATTCTTTGTAAACCCTAGAAATGGTTGTGCGTGAAAATCCTAGTAACTAAGCAGATTGTGAAATACCCGGACCGGCCCGTCTGGCACCAACAACCATGCCACGCTCAAAATTGCTTAAATCACCTTTTTTTCCCATTCTGACATTCAGTTTGGAGTTCAGGAGATTGTCTTAACCAGGACCACACCCCTAGATGCATTGAAGCAACTGCCATGTGATTGGTTGATTAGACCTGTATTAGATCCTGTATAAATCGTTGGTTGTTACGATAAAAAATGTCAGTTAAATAAATCATATAGGAGACACACACAGTGATATTTGAGAAGTGAAATGAAGTTTATTGGATTTACAGAAAGTGTGCAATAATTGTTCAAACAAAATCAGGCAGGTGCATAAATTTGGGCACCACAGAAAAGAAATGAAATCAATATTTAGTAGATCCGACTTTTGCAGAAATTACAGCCTCTAAACACTTCCTGTAGGTTCCAAAGAGAGTCTGGATTGTATATATATATATATATATATATATATATATATATATGTATGTGTGTGTGTGTGTGTGTGTGTGTGTGTGTGTGTGTGTATATATATATATATATATATATATATATATATATATATATATATATATATATATTGTGAACGCTGGCCCGCACAGACAGACGGACAACATTTTTGCACCCAACCCACTCTTTATTTGCACTATTTACAAAGTAGTCCAAAACACGTGCACTCACAAACCCCAGTGCCTTCAGCACCGATTCCCCCAAGTCCAGGCCACACAGTCCTGTGTCTCTTTTCTCCTGGCCGCCTCCAGTCCTTCCTCAAGCTCCGTCCTTCTGCCTCCCGACTTCCACCGCTGACTGGAGGGAGGCGGCCCCTTTTATGGGGAGCCGGATGGGCTCCAGCTGCTTCCCGGCACTTAACGGTGGCCACACACCTGTGTGGCGGAAGTGCCAGCTGCGCACCCGGAAGCCGTCCGTGTCTCCCCAGTCATCTTCCCCCCGGCACTTCCTGGTGTGGCGGAAGTGGCGGCTCCTGAGACAATTAGGCACTGGGGCGCCGCCTGCCGGTGGCCACAGGTCCCTACAGGGCTGGGCTTCAAAGCCCCCTACCCGAGGCCCCCTGCATAACCAGGATGGACGCCCCCACTCGGTCTGGAGGAGGCACACGCCCTCCTCTGGTCCTCTAAGGCGTCCCGGCCGGGCTCCAGCCCCGGCCGAGGACCACACGGGATAAACCGGCATCGGGGCGCCATGGGTAGGGCTTCCATGACCTCGACCCGTGGCTCCCAACAGAACCAGGACGGACGCCCCCTCGCGGTCTGGAGGAGGCACAAGCCCTCTTCACGTCCTCCTGGGCGTCCACAATATTGTAACAAATGGTGCAGGAGACAGCAAAGAGGTTTGGGGTTCTCCGGCCCCGTATATTGTCGCGAATCCGTAGCAACAATGAAAACAAAAACAGGTCAAAATTATAAAGCATTTAAGCGTTCATAAGCGTGACGCCAACCGTGGCGTCCGCGGCCATTTTATAAGGGAGGAGCCGGAAGTGCAGGGATGCTGGGAAGGACCGTGAGGGAGGACGGGAAGGATGACGTCATCGCAAGATGGCGGAGGAAGGGCGGAAGTGCCGTACTGCGGTCAGCCTTCAGCTATGGCGGAGGGAGGTCTTTTTTCCTATGAGGAAGCAGAAGGAGAAAGTTAGTCACCCGCCATTCCCTGCCGCTAACACGTTCTAGGTGCTCGAATCCGTCCCTGCCTCCTACTGGCGTGCGTGATATATATATATATATATATATATATATATACAGTGGGTACGGAAAGTATTCAGACCACCTTCAATTTTTCACTCTTTGTTATATTACAGCCGTTTGTCAAAATCATTTAAATTAATTTTTTTCCTCATTAATGTACACACAGCACCCCATATTGACAGACAAAAAAATAATTTTTGAAATTGTTGCAGATTTATTAAAAAGAAAACTGAAATATCACATGGTCCTAAGTATTCCGACCCTTTGCTCAGTATTTAGTAGAAGGACCCTTTTGAGCTAATACAGCCATGAGTCTACTTGGGAAAGATGCAACAAGTTTTTCACACCTGGATTTAGGGGTCCTCTGCCATTCCTCCTTGCAGATCCTCTCCAGTTCTGTCAGGTTGGATGGTAAACGTTGGTGGACAGCCATTTTAGGTCTCCAGAGATGCTCAATTGGGTTTAAGTCAGGGCTCTGGCTGGGCCATTCAAGAACAGTCACAGAGTTGTTGTGAAGCCACTCCTTCATTATTTTAGCTGTGTGCTTAGGGTCATTATCGTGTTGGAAGGTAAACCTTTGGCCCAGTCTGAGGTCCTTAGCACTCTAGAGAAGGTTTTTGTCCAGGATATCCCTGTACTTGGCCGCATTCATCTTTCCCTCGATTGCAACCAGTTGTCTTGTCCCTGCAGCTGAAAAACACCCCCACAGCATGATGTTGCCACCACCATGCTTCACTGTGGGGACTGTATTGGACAAGTGATGAGCAGTGCCTGAGTTATTTGTATGGAATGTTATTTGATTTTAATAAAATCAATAAAATAAAAAAGTACACTTCAGTGGTGGAAAGCAAAGATCACTCATGGATCGTCAGTTCAATATCTGGGTGAGAAAAGAGACTAAAATGCTTAGAAAATGGAATTTCATTTTAACACAGTTGAAGTTCACACAGAACCTCTATTTTGCACTTTACATTAGAATTTTGCACTAGCTAGACATATCATCATTATTTCAGGGAGACGTATCACAAACTTTAATATACAGACCTCGAAGACTAAAAATGCAAGTGGGCAAATAAAGATCTCCTACAATTGTGAGGTGAGCTGTGTCTGCCAGCTGTTTAAAGTGACTCCAGTTGTCAGCTGTCATTGAACTAGCTTGAGGGCAATGCCAAGCTTGCACAATGATTATTGTTGTAAAAGTTTGAATCTTACATAGATGGCAAGAAGCAGAAGAATAATGAGATATGTAACATATGGCAAATGTGCTAAAGACACATTGCCCCTATTAGCTTAAAAACAGCTGATTATATTGACTAGAAAATGCAGGACATTTGAATGTTTTGATATATAATTAATTTTCCAATTGCTTGGACAATCTAAACTCTATTCATTTCAGAATAAAATGTAATTCATTCATCCCTCTTTCTTTCCTGGATTAAGCGCAACTAAGTGTGGGATAGGAATTAGGTGTGAAACAGATGCTAGACCATTACAGAGTACACTCAAATTGACAACTGCACTAACACTGGGCTACTCTATAGATGTCCTTCAGCCTAACAGCATGTTCTTGGACTGTGGGTGATATCTCTTGATGAAATATGCACTCCAAAGACTGTGCTGCTAAAAATCAAGCCAGGTTCCAAATACAGTGTGCAGGCCACTGCTACACTCTGTGCCTCCATGTTGCCTTAAGTATTAAAAACAAATGAAATTTTCAGAAAGCTTTACAATACAATCCACAAGAATAATATTAATTCATATATTAGATATTGATGGAACAAATGCAAAGAAGATTTGGTTGCTAATGATCCTATTATGGAGGTTTCTGAAAACCAAGACCACCCTTAGATGCACTATGCCAAGAAAAAGCAGCATGTCCTTCCAGCAACACTGCAAACAGTCAGAGGATCACTGTAGTATAAAACATATTGTTTTGTAGTCATCCATTAAGTCAACCCCTTGTAGTTCTGATTGCAAGTAATTATGAGAACTGGTCAGGGACCTGCAGAGTTGTATAAGAAGCTGTTTAATTTTCACCGTCTCATGTTCATTTAAAAATAATGCTTGCTTTACAATCTATAATTTCTTCTGTTTTATTAGTACAAACAGCTTTGTCATTATGGTATTCAGCACCTGTACACTTTCATGCCTTAGCCTTATAGACTACTCATTCATTAAAGCATTTTCTTAAGTAATTATTTTACCAGTGCCTATGAAAATGAAGCTGAGACATTTGTTCAAGTAATTTGTTTAAGGATAGCTTATTCTGTCTTACAAGAATGGATCTAAACCCTCGCCCTAGCTCTGAACAGCGATTGCCTATTACTCACATGTGATGGAATCCAAGAGATAACAGAAAGGCATGTAACGGCTTCATTAAGGCTGCAGCTTCACGTTTATCCCAGTGGAGAGGCTGATCTGTATTTTAAAGAGCCATGAAAGCTTGCAGGATTTACCAATCAGGTGAAGTCATACCAACACATTTTTAAATCCTCCCTTATAAATAAACAAGTAATTATATTCCTGCTGATTGTTTAAGAATTTGGAGCTAAATTGAAATTGGAGTAAGGTATTATTATAGAGCCAAGATGCCAGAGCAGCAAATTGTCCTCAATTTCACAGGCAGCCCTTTTTGAGCGAGGCCATTAGAATCCATCTACTTCATTTGTGATTGATGGCTTGATTAATGTGGACAGATGCAGTTTTTTCGCACTGTTAAAGCTTGCCACAGAAAAGGTCGGACTAATTCATGCGAAGGGAAGGTCTGTACTGTGCATTATTGATAGAACATTCATTACAAGCTAAGGAGGTCACAGCTAAAAGAAAATGTAGAACAACAAGTGCCAAAACAAATTAATATTTTTTTTTGTTTAATGATGGATTGCTTTTTTTTACTTGCTGGTAATATTTAGTAAAGAATATGAAAAAAGTATATGTTTCTAATATATTTTGTTTAAATTGGGATCATTATGATTATAGATGGGAAGGCATGGAGGCACAGTGGTTATCACTAGTGCATGGGCTTAAATCTATCGGCATATTGTTGCCTCTGTGGAGATTACATGCTCTGTCTGCCTGGGTTTCCTCTCACACTCCCAAGCACCCGCATGTTACATTAACTGGCTATTAAGTGTAAATGTGCTCATCAGTGGGCACTGTGATGAACTGTTAGCCTGTACAAGGCAGTTTCCTACCTTGTGCCCTGTGCTCCTGTGATTGGCTCCAGCCAGTCATACATTCATTCATTGCCACACCCTCCAAGTCTAGTTAAGCATAGACATAGAATAACTAGACACAGCATAATCAGCAGCATCGTACGTCAAAGTTGCCACCATATTGTGAGTGGCACGGCTGTGGAGTGAAGTAGTGGATAAAGATGCCTCATGCATGTGCTGCTTGGGATTGTACAAACCGCTGTACGCTCTAAACCAGATCCCGGGGGATTACATTTCATAGGCAAGGCTGAACAATTGTTTTGGTTATATTTAACCATTAGAAAATCTTGTTTTATAATCTTAGCAGTCAAGGTCATATTACAAAAAAATTAAACAACATTAGTAAATTAAAACAAGAGGATGATAAATCAAAAAGCAATAATTAGCAAACAAACAAAGATAACTGGTAGTAACACTGCGAAATTCACAATTGGTATGCCAGTTTGAAAAGATAAGTTTTGAGGGCAGTTTTAAAATGTGTTATTGAATTGAGCTGACAAATATGAGAGGGAAGAGAATTCCAGAGTTGAGGAGCACTGTGAGAGACGCTTGAGCTCCCATAGCACTGAGTCTGATGTGTGGTAGAGAAAGTAGAGCTGCAGATTAGGATCTGAGTGATCGAGATGAGTGTCAGTCTGTAGGAGATCAGTGAGGTTGTGATGAGCTTTAAATGTTCAGAGCAGTATTTTGTATTGTATTCTGTAGTTAACAGGGAGCCAGTGAAGTTGAGAGATAATAGGTGTAATATGTTCAGTGGATTTAGAACAGCAGGTTATTATCCTGGCAGCAGAATTTTGAATATGTTGTAAGCGATGGATACGTTTTTGTGGGATGCCAGATAGAATAGCATCACAGTAATCTATACGTGAGGTGACATGGGCATTAACCGATACTTCAGTACTGTGTTGCGTAAGAACAGGACGGAGTCTAGAAATGTTACTTATATGGGAGGAATTATTTAATAATAATAATAAATATTATTATTTAATATTTGCCATTATTGGTGTATAAATGGATATAAATAATTGCATGTACACGATTCGCCAAAATCTGTTGTATATAAACGATATTGTTTAAAAAGTTATTGTTTTTACATCAGAAAACCCAGTTTCCATGTCTACCTGTATTAGTTTAAATGGCACTTTTGCCACTCGCAATAGGGTGGACGCGCTGACGTATCATGTCGACTGGGCAACATAGTGAATGCGGCGTCTATCTATATATGTCTATGTAGTTAAGAGCCTGAACTAGACGTGGAGGGTGTGACAATGAATAGTGAAGGACAGCATGGTGATACAGTAGTTTTTGCTGCCACACACTGGGCTTCATTTCCAAACCAATCACCATCTGTGTAGTCAAATGTATGCATATTCTCCCCTTGCTTGCAAGTTTTTTTTCCCCCATATTATGTCACATAGTTGACTCGTGCAGAGACTCACATGAGAGCCAGTTTAGAATAAGTACCTGATCTTAATGGCTTAGGCAATATTAGAGAAAAAAATGGAGTGTCCAGGAAGCTCTTCAAACATATAAAAGCTGCCCTTCTCCTAAACAGAGGCACCCACTATTCATTCCCATCAACCCCTCATTACCTGTTTGAGTTTTCCATGTCCATTCATCAAGTGTTCTATCCATTTTAGACACCTCATCACCAGCTTCTGGCAGTTCAGCACCTCTCTTTACCAGAGTATGAAGAATGTGCAGCATCAGATTAGATGATTTTACTATAAAATCAGTCATTGATCTTTGGCCCAGGTATTCTCTAACTAGGTACAGCTATGATCATCCTTGTAATCGAATAAGATGTTCATCATAGAAAAATCCATGTCTAACTCAGAATTCTTTAAATACCTATCAGACAGCCTTGGTGTCACAATCCCTCGTAACCCATTAACAGCTGTGTTTGGTGTACTCCCAGATGGGCTTAAAGTGGAGAAGGACAAATTGTAATTGCCTTTACTACACTATTAGCACGTAGACTTGTCTTGCTCAACTGGAAGAATACTAGCCTACCTCTTAAGTCAGTAGGTAGCTGGTGTTATATACTATTTGAAATTGGAAAAAATCAAATTCTCACTTAGAGGATATGTTCAAAACTTTTTTAAAACCTGGCAGGATCAAATCAATAACATTTTAGAATAACCATTTATATTGGGGAAAAGGATTCTCTGATCTTTTATCTTCTCTTAAAAGTTTTAATGTTGGTTTTGGCCTTCCTCTCTTTCTCATGGGTGGTGGTTAAATTCAGTTTAGTTTTGTCAAGTTTGACTTGCTTGTATGGAATGTTATTTGCATTTAATAAATACAATACAATAGAAAAAATAGTAAAGAATTCTCTAATTAGAATTCACCATTGAGTTAAGATCAAACCAACTGTTTTTCTCCAACAAGCCCCTCAAGGTATCCTTATGTGACCAATAAAGTCTTCCAGTTCCCAATTGATAAAAATTATGTATATTCTGAATATGTGTTAGGGTTGAGATTTGCTAGGGACATTAGATTACTTTTGATAAGAACAGGCCATTTAGCCCAACAAAACTCATATTCCTGTTCACCTAATTTCTCCAAAATTACATCAAATCTAGTTTTAAAGGTCCATAAAGTTCTATTGTATACCACACTACTTCATAATTTATGTCACATGTGTCTAGTTTTCTGTGTGAGGCAAAAATTCCTAAAAATGTGTGCAACAATTACATTTAAAAGGTTTTTGTTTTGATTTTTTTCATAATTGTGTTTGTGTTTCCTGTTCCACTTTTGTGAGTGTTTTATATGTATTGGGGGTTTCATATGTAACAGAACTCATTCCTGCTTTTCATTTTCATTTCTAAAGTTTTCATTTTAGAGGTACAAAATTACTTAACATCTTTTTCTCACAATAACATTTTGTGAGTCAATGGTTTACAGTTGCTACTGTGCTACTAGGTTGGGCGCAACCACAATGGTGTAAAAGTCAGCATCATGCATTTACTAGTTAGCCAAGATTGCGGATACTATTCAAACAGATTGGGTACATTTGTTTTTACCATTTTCTGGCTATGACGTATAGTTTTTGGAGACTCTAGCCACAGTTTTGTTTGTCGTTTTGACTTTGATTTAGCGATTTTCTGGCCCATTTTTAACTATGTCTCATCTCGTGTCTCGATGCATGCTCAATAATCCAGGTAAGGAAATCCTAGAAAGTTGGTTCAGTTCATCAGGACATAGTTCTTTTCCAGGGAGATATGTTACATCACTCATCCAAGTGACTTCCTTAGTCTCCCTCATCTCCTGTTCCCTTATCCTTTAGATTAGCTTTCATCTGTGTCCCCAGGTTTTTGTTGAAGAACTCAGTTTAAAATAACAGCATTTATTCACCATGCTAATTCTCTTTATAATTTTAACCTTTTAAAATGATGCCACCTCTTAACCTTAGTAAAACCAAAAACATTGAGCTCTTTTGACCTTTCCTCATAACTCATTCTTGGAATCTGTCTTGTCACTTTCCTCTGGACCTTCACTACTGCTGCTATATCTTTTTTGTAATATGATGACCAGAACTGCACACTGTATTTCGGCAGAGGTCTCACAAGTGCATTATATGGCTAATCCTAACCTTCCTTGACATGTACTCTCTACGCCAGGCTACGTAACCTGGGGCCTCATCCATAACGCCGTGCGTAGAACTCACACTATAACATGACGTAAGCACAAAAGCCGAAATGTGCTTATACACAGAAAAATCCAGATGCAGGAATCTGTGCATTCGCCAACTTCTGTGTTCTTCCGCTACATAAATCCCGGTCAGCGTGAAAACTAACGCTCGTGCACGCGCCTGCTGTCCCACCCCAACTCCTCCCAGAATTACACCTCTTTACACCTCACACGGCGACCGAGCTGCAGGCTATGGACGTATATATGTACGTAAGTAGGATTCAGTTAGCGCAGGGAAGCCGCCTACCAAATTTCGTGAAGATGGGTCCATAAATAAGAAGGTTTAACATGGTGGATGTTGTCGACCGTTACACGTAGAATTTCTAAATGAAAACCTGCTTAACTTTTGTATGTAAGCTATACGGAATAAGCCTGCCAAATTTCAGCCTTCTACCTACACGGGAAGTTGGAGAATTAGTGATGAGTGAGTGAGTGAGTGAGTCAGTCAGTCAGTCAGTGAGTTAGTGAGGGCTTTGCCTTTTATTAGTATAGATATATTGGTGTGGCAGCACTGTGCAGGTGCACAGTTTGCACATGCCTAAGGCCGCCCCTGCAGTACTGTCTCTTTCGAATGTACTAACCTACAATTCCTGTCCTTCCTTTTCTTTCTCCAAGTAACCGATCGCCACACAATCAGCTCTGTAATGGACGTTCAGCCATCTGTAAGCTTATAACGCTGATTCTTCAAAACTTTTAAGGAAAATTGAAATATCTTTGTAGTACATGTTTAATTATTCTATCCTTCACGCCAGTCCCAGTGCGAGGCAGGAATAATCGTGAGTGCAGCGCCAGATCCTTGCTAGTGTAGCAACACTGTGACCTTTAATTATTAACAATATAAGTTAAAGTTTTATCTGTATAATATAATAAACATATTTTGCTGCATTTCATCTTAAAAATCATATCGTCATCATATGTAAATACACTCTTTATATAGTGGGTCAAATTGTGCAATATTATAACTGTACTGCAAGTTTACAGTGAGGTAACTAACAATTCTACAAGGAGCAGTTGATGGACTGATTGAGTGTGTTTAGAGTTCTTGGGATGAAACTGTTTCTGAACCGCGAGGTCCATACAGGAAAGGTTTGATGCATTTGTCACATGAGAAGCAGTTCATATAGGAAGCATTGCTGAGGCAGCGTGTGCTTGATGCTGTATGACGATAATTCTCTTTCCGATCAGCTTCTTCGACTGGTGCAGTGAGAGTAATATGGAAAAAGATGATCCGCTGTGGCAACCCCTAACGGGAGCAGCTGAAAGAAGAAAAAGAAAGTACAGTGAGAGTAACAACACTAAAGCAGCTATGGTATTTAGAATAGTTTGACCATTCCGTGGACCATTATATTGTTACTGGTTAATTACAATCAGATGCATTAAACAAATAAACAATATGCAGTTCTTTCAGTGTATTTATAAAGCTGCGTCAGGTAAAGAAAGGATAACCACACAGGAACAGTAGCACTGCTTTGACGCTGGGTGCTGCCAGTCTGCAAAACCGAGCGGAGAACTTGCGCACGACAGGGTATTAGGTACCGTGGAAATGTGAATGGCTTTACGCCAAGTTTAGGTTTTATACATCGCGATTTGAACGTGGAAACAGGCTTACACAACATTTCTGTACATACGCACCATTTATACATGAGGCCCCTGGCATCTTGATAGCCTTCCTAATCACTTCTGTCGACTACAGCTGTTAAACCCATCTCTTAAGGTGTACTTTCAAGTTTCAAACTTCTCATTTTATATTCAAATATTACATTTTCACCTTCTTATTACTTTACAGGTCTGCTTAGCTGATTCTACACTTATTATTCTACTTAGTTTAGTACCTAGCTTGTTACTTGTATTCTTATCAAGATCATTTTTGTACAGTATATTAAAAAGTTCATAGACCACAGTATGATCCCTAAGGGACACAACTTTCAACCTAATTCAGAAGACATATCTCCCACCATAACATGTTGTTTTCTATGATATAACTAAATAAAAAATGAAATATTTGTTATACAAACAATAGTGTTTCCAATCAATAATTTTCAAAGAAGATGATTCCCATACTGATTATTCATTTTATTACTGTTTCTGACCACTGTTCTCTCAACTGGGCCAGTATTTGCACTGCTGGCAATGTTTACTGTGCTATTGTTTTTTAAATTGACCACAGTTTAATAAAACTGAAAACCAGAAAAGCTGCATGGAAAGTCACAGAGCTAATTACTCTTGCAACTTACAGCATCCCCTTAGTAATCCATTCATCCATCCATCCATTATCCAACCTGCTATATTCTAATTATAGGGTCACGGGGGACTGCTGGAGCCAATCCCAGCCAACACAGGGCGCAAGACAGGAAACAAACCCCAGGCAGGGTGCCAGCCCACCACAGGGCCCTTAGTAATTCAGCAGGTGTGAAAACACATGATGAACCCCAGTTACAACAACAACAACATTTATTTATATAGCCCATTTTCATACAAAAAGTAGCTCAAAGTGCTTTACATAATGAAGAAAAGAAAAATAAAAGACAAAATAAGAAATTAAAATAAGACAACATTAGTTAACATAGAAAAGGAGTAAGGTCCGATGGCCAGGGTGGACAGAAAAAAACAAAAAAAAAACTCCAGAGAGCTGAACAAAAAAATTCAATCTGCAGGGGTTCCAGGCCACGGGACCGTCCAGACCCCTCTGGGCATTCTACCTAACATAAATGAAATAAGTCCTCTTTGTAGTTAGGGTTCTCACGGAGTCACTGGATTTTGATGGTCAAACAGACTTCTGGCTTTTAATCCATCCATCATTGTTGGAACATCACGGTGCTTTGAGTAGATGGTGGCACAAGCCACCACCAAAAGGACACTGGAAAAGGAAACAGAAGAGAGAGTAGAGGTTAGTACAGATTTTAGAGCCATGAATAGTTATTATAATGAGTTGGATATACAGAGTATCAGGATTTTAATTACAGTGAACCCATGTTAAAATAATGTATTTTCAACAGTTTTTGAAAGTGCTCCACTGTATTAGCCTGGCGAATTCCTATTGGCAGGCTATTCCAGATTTTAGGTGCATTACATTTCAAGCATATTGTTATATTTAAAATATAATATTATATTTGTTGCAGCTACAATAGGTTATGAAAATGTGTTATGAGATTTTTCAGGTAAGGAGGTTAGAAGTAGTAGTTATACAGAACGTAGTTATACAGTACTCGGGTAGTGCTGATATGTTAAATGTTGTTTAGCACATGAAGATTAATATTACACTGTACTTTTTAATGACTCTAGAAATCCATTTAGTGGGTTAAAGAGTTGGTCCTGGTGTGCTGAAATAGAGCTTTCTCACATGAAAAGCTGAGAACTAGTGGACTGCTATCAATGCAGGTAAATGGGATACTGAAAGGAAAGCACGAGCTATGAGTAGCAGAGAATGAGGCCCCAGCAGAGACCCCTTGCTCTTTATCCTCTGTGTCACACTGGCTTGAAACAGAAGCCTTTGATCAGCTTTAAAGGAAGCACAGCAACATTTCAGCAGAATTGTGTTTGATCAGCAGCTATGTGTTTGAGCACAGATCTAAGACCTCAAACAGTGTTATTAAAGAAAGATTAAAAATCAGAATGGGAAAGAATAATGAATGATCTGAGGAAGAAAAGGATGAAATAATTGTGACATGTAGCATGTTCAGCATTTCTAAGTAGGGCTGGCCTACTTCAAATGTGACATTGTACTACATTTGAAAGTTTTTTATGTTATTGTAAAATCATCCACAGCAGCTGTTTTGTCTTTTATGTGAAACCTGAAAAAGGTAATGTAAACTGAACAATGAATGCCAGTCACTTATTATCAAAACCCCCAAAATGTAATCTGACACTCTAAGCACTTTCACTAATGAAACAATATGGAATTTATTTTTTATCTCAGCCACACATTATGAACCCTTTTGCTTGCTCAAAACTGTTATTTATGAATGTGATATTTCTAACAATGGACTGCCCCCCAAACTCGCACCTCCTCGAAGAAAGAGACAATTTAATGTCAAGTAATGTGTGCCATGCCAACATTTAATTTATCTAATTACACAAAATAAAATGAAGTATAAAGACAAATCTCTTTGCTAATTACATGTGTGCTTATCAAAGCTTTAGAGTGGGCAGCTCTTTATCCAATAATGACCTTCTTTCAGGCAGAAAAATAGTACAGTGAAGAGTGTGCACAATGTGCTTTCATTTCATTATTCTTCCAGATTCTGATTTCAGAAGAAGAGTGAAATTGGTAAATACATCCATGTTTAAAGTGAAGTGAACTTTGAGCAAGCAGCTGCCATTTTGTTTGATTCACAGATTTATTCTCTGCTGACCTAAATAAACACAAACTTGACTTATTGTCAGTCAGTAATGTTTGAAGCGTGGTTGTGTATTCTGGCATTGGACAGAATGACCAGAATGTTTTGGCACATGTTGAAAGGTGCGTCATTATGCTGTTCAGTTCAAATAGCTTTAGACAGTATCAGCTACAAGAAGAGAGAGATTTAAATGCTCTTTCATTTACTTTTTTTTTACCACTTGCTGTTACTTTTAGTGAATAATAAAAGTGATAAAAAAATCAACACAGCAGAGTATTACAATATTTTTCATTGTGAGATATCAATACAGAAAGGACAAGTTATGCTTTTTTAATCTATGCAGCAGTTTTAACATTTGGAGTGCTCCCTCTGTGGGAATGTGATGGCGATGTACTGTATTACAGTGTAGTGTAGTGCTTGATGGTGCCAACCCAATGGATTTTAACTAATTTCATTGCTTTTTTCAGGAGTTTGCTGTCCTCACTTTAGCCACACAAGAATGGTGATCTTGTGACAGTGCCAGGCTCCCCCTGTTTTTCAGCTGCCTCTGATGCTGCTTGTTACCATAACAGAATCCCAGCTCATACTGCTGCTGTCTCAGTGCTGATGTCATCCCAGACTGACACAAGAGTCTGTGCCAATACAGTATTTAATGATATGTGCCTTCTACCTTTCAACACTTTGAGTATTACAGACATTGGAACTGCTGTGGAGATTTTTGTAACAAAAACTCATATTTAATGTTTAAGTCAAGTGTCAGAGGTCATTATGACTTTCACAATGTTACACCATTGTGTGTCCAGGAAAAAAAAATACATAGTAGAAAAGTAGTTATATTTACCACTGCAAAGCTACAAAATTAACAAAAAAAACGTGAACAAAGACAAAACCAATCACTTCACAAAAAATAACTTTATACTTAGCTTGTAGTAACATCTTGAGCTACAGAACTTTGAATTGCATCCACATTTGGCTTTAAACCCCCACTGGAGCTCAGCAGAGATGAAAAGCATCAATTAGTTCTGATGCTCTGGTTGTAATCTTTTCTTGATTCTGTCAGAATGTGCAGAAGTTTGGAGAGAGCAACTGAGTAGAAGTCTGAGGGTAGAGCAGATTAGTAGTCGTGGACCTCCTGCAGGTGTCAGGTTCAGCAGTTGTGGAGTTGTCAAATTCTAAAATGTGGAAACACTTTTTACAACTTTAAGAAAATATTGTTTTGGTGCAATAAATCAGTCAGTGTTTTACTGGGGGCATTACCTCATTTTCTTTAGAATGTGTAAGAACAGAAAATTTAATCAGAGTTTCTCTTGGCAGTGTTGAAAAAATGCTTTTTTCACAGTTTGATAAAACATAATAGTAAAAGAAAAAATCAAGAATGCATAATAAAAGTAAAAGCAAGCAACATAATTTAGTAATAATGATAATAAATACAACAAAAATATATATTTTATAAAGAATAATATTTCATACGCATGTGTGAAAAGGGGGCAGCACGGTGGTGCAGTTTGCATGTTCTCCCCATGTCTGCGTGGGTTTCCTCCCACAGTCCAAAGATATGCAGGTCAGGTGCATTGGCAATTCTAAATTGTCCCTAGTGTGTGTTTGGTGTACGCGTGTGTATGTGGGTGTGTGTGTGAGCACCCTGTGGTGGGCTGGTGCCCTGCCGGGGTTTGTTTCCTACCTTGTGCCCTGTATTGGCTGGGATTGGCTCCAGCAGACCCCCGTGACCCTGTAGTTAGGATAAAGCGGGTTGGATAATGGATGGATGGATGAAAAGTTTATTAAATAGAGAGTGACACATTAAATATTAAATGAACTTCACTGCTGTCTACATGTATGCATTTTACAAGCATTATCCTATTAAAAAGATACTCTGGGAAACTACAAATGAGTACTATCTCTCCAAGTCCAGTTGAGTGCTTGAGTGCGTGAAGGTGGATTTAAATTAAACATAGAATTCACAAACCTTAGTAATCAAAGACAAATTGAAGAAAGAGGAGACCTAAGTGAAATTGTGCCTAACAATCCACTGTAGACACTTTGTTAGACACATTGTGTCTCCATTCAGCATCATCTGCAGCAAAGCTCATAGCTAAAGAAAAAAACAATGAACTAGAATGGAAAGAGTTTTTTGGAATGTTTAAAGATTTTTTAATAATTTTAGTAGTATTGCCCGCTAAAGCCTTGTTTACACTTATGTATTTACCCAAGATTTTTCTTGCAGCTTAGTAATGCTGGTAATCCACAGCACAACATCCATCCATCCATTATCCAACCCGCTATATCCTAACTAGGGTCACGGGGGTCTGCTGGAGCCAATCCCATCCAGCACAGAGTGCAAGGCAGGAAACTAACCGCAGGCAGAGCGCCAGCCCACCACAGGGCGTGCACACACATACACACACCAAGCAAACACTAGGGACAATTTTGGATCGGCAATGCACCTAACCTGCATGTCTTTGGACTGTGATAGGAAACCGGAGTACCCGGAGGAAACCAACGCAGATATGGGGAGAACATGCAAACTCCATACAGGGAGGACTTGGGAAGTTGAACCCAGGCCTTCTATTAGCAAGGCAGCTGCGCTACCCACTGCGCCACCGTGCCACCCACAGCGCAACAATATATACATATATTTTTTAATGTGACATGCTTCATGTTTTTACAGTGAACCATCAAAATGCACCATTTATGTATATTGTTGTGTTTTCTGCACAGGAAAGCCCCCTATATTGTTACTTATCCCATGCTATTACATGACAGCTGTCGCTTTCTTGTTTCCTGCAGATGAGGTTAAGAAATATTGTTTCTGTCTCTGACACATTTTTTGGATTTTGATAACTAAGAAAGTCTTACATAATTGTCAAAGTGGGCATTATATTACCCGAATAACTACAATACATGTCGCATGGTTCATCAAAAGGTCTGTAAATTAAAGGATTTTTTTCACTATAGAACTTTATTTAAACACTAAATAACAAGCAGATGTATGTAGAATTAGCACAAAAAAAAACTCTCCCAGACAGAGACTAAAAACTTTTCTTTCTGTTTTACTGCAAATTTAATTTCATGCAAATTCCTGACTCATCACTAATTAGAGCTTAGAGGCATGTAAATTATAAAAGTACAGGAATATTTATTGATATTATGAAAGCATAAACCTCATCTACAGTATGAGACTTAATACAAATGGATTACCTTACAAAAAACTATAATAGATATTTAGTGGATTTATATAAAGCAATCATTCCCTTTCTAACTGGCATATTCCAGTATAAGATCATGTGAATCACAGGACCTAACCCTGCAACAATGGGGGGCACAAAGGATGAATTCTTCGAACAAAGGGACAATCCATTACAAGGTATGTTTACTCTGACTAGGCCAGTTAGGAATCACCTGTCAACCTAACCTGCAATTTTCTTTTCAAATTGAATATAATTAAACTAAAAAGACAGTCAATAATTGTTAAATGCATTTCTTAAAATAGAATGCCAAATATTAGCATAAATGAAGATCAACAAAGCTGAACATCTGCCAGACTACATGTACAGAAAGTATTAAACAGCATAAGTGTGCTCTCCTTAAAAAACACTTTGATTCATATCATAAATCACTTGTTGAAAATATTAACAATCCCACAGCCTTTATTTAGAACAATATCCAGTATGACACAGCATCATTAAAACATTCAGCACAATTCCATCAAAAATTGCAACAACTTTTATTTCTATAGTATATTTTCGTACAATGGATGTAGCTCAAAATACTTTACATGATGTCAAAAATTAAATTAGACAAGAATAATAATGAATATATAGTATACAAAAAATCAGTAATGCACACTTATGTAAGATAGATATATAATTAAGAGAAGTATTGTCCTTAGATATAGAATAGAATAAAATAGACAGTAAGTCTCTAAATGTAAGTCCAATGTTAAGGTCAAGAGCCCATGGAGGACCTAAAAAATCAAAATAACGCCTCTAAATACTAAATGAGTAAAATTTCATAAAAATACTTTTAAAAATAAATTATGTAGCATGAGCTTACAAATGGTACAGTCAACTTCCAAATCTATTAGATACTAGATCTGAATTGTCATTGCAGGTTGCCTAATTTGCTTCATTGGTGTTGCTTTAAATGTTTTTGTTGCAGCAGAGCTGTCTGGTGTTGGAGTAAGTGAAGAGCAAAGCATCTCAATGCGACAACAGAGATAGATTTACATTAAGTTTTTCTGAAGTCTAAGACATAGCCCACACTATTTTGTCTGGTGGAAATGCAAGAGGGAACCCAAATTTGAGGAAGATTCACTATTCTTGATGTACCCGTAATTAACTGCAGCTCCCCATGTTCAGTGGTCTCTTTTAAGACTTCCAGGAAAATTTATTTTATGATTTCTGCCTGTAATGAAGTAAAGATGTTGATTGCTCAACTAAGTACAGATTCTAATGCCAAGACATCTACTGTACATCAGTCACAAAATGCAGAAATATAGCCATACCATGTATCAGAGCATAATATAAGTGCAGTTTGGGTTTAAGTCTGTACACAAGTAACACTGGACAGGTCACTAGCCCATCTCTGGAACAAGTCACAGACATATCCTCACCTCATGTGACTGTAGATTTAAATTAATGACAGGATACTGATGATTTCTAAAATGAAGCCTGCTGTCATGATGAGAAATCTTATTCAGGCTTTCATCTTGTCATGGCACAGAAACAGCCATAGTGTTGTTATAGTTGTATTATTTTATCCAGTGGAGGGAACACCTTTATATTATCATTTTGCTATGAAACATAAGCAAGAATTTTGATGCTATAGGTAATGTCATCCTAATAGGCAGGCATGAGAATTTAGCTGGACTGGTGCTGGCTTTTTGTGATTTATACATACAAATCTAATGTTTTTCAATAGGTACCAAGGTCTAATGACAATTCTTTGTAACACCTTTATGCAGTCAAACATAGTTTTCTTCACAGTCAATTGTTTTAATTCAATGTTCTATTTATATGATGCCATTAGGAGTAATAATTTAGGTACATAATTTTTTTGTATTTCTGTATTTATGACACTCATCTATTTACTTATACATAATATATCCTCAGTCATATAATTTATTACCTTCATTAATAAGATAAAATGGAGTGCATTCTGTCTTTAAATTGGTACATAAACATAATTTCTTGTAATTTAAACATTTGGCGTTTACTTTGATTTGATCTAACCTTCAATTTGTTACATTTAAACATCAGAAACATTGTGATGAAAACAGGCTATTCAGCCTAACACGTGTGTGCACCCGTTCACCTAGATTGTCTAAAATATCATCAAATTGTGTTTTTAAAGTACTATTCTCCACCACAGTACTTGATCATTTATTTGATGTGTCTGTGGTTCTTTGCAATAAGAAAAACGTGTATAATATGCCCTTAACAAATTTCAAACCCTATGCCATGTTCTTGTTAGGGAATTTATTTTAGAGTAACAAGTAGGATCAATTGTACTAATTCACTTCAAAATTTTAAGTCATTCAATTACGCCACCTCTTAATCTTAGTTTGCTTAAACTCTAAAGGTTAAACTCCTTCAATCTGTCCTTATAACACATACTCCTCAGTCTCTGAATCAGCTCAGTCCTCTTCTTGAGACTGCTGCTGTGTCTTTTTTGTAACATGGAGACCAAATCTGTACACAGTATTCTAAGTTAGGCCTCACTAGTCTTCTTATATAATACGCTACCGTGGCTGTCCATTTGTCTGTCCAGGATTTTAAATCACCTGTAATTTGCAAACCATTTCACCTATTGACCTGAAATTTGGTACACATACAGTGGGATGCAAAAGTTTGGGCAACCTTGTTAATAGTCATTATTTCCCTGTATAAATCGTTGGTTGTTACGATAAAAAATGTCAGTTAAATATATCATATAGGAGACACACACAGTGACATTTGAGAAGTGAAATGAAGTTTATTGGATTTACAGAAAGTGTGCAATAATTGTTCAAACAAAATCAGGCAGGTGCATAAATTTGGGAACCGTTGTCATTTTATTGATTCCAAAACTTTTAGAACTAATTATTGGAACTCAAATTGGCTTGGTAAGCTCAGTGACCCCTGACCTACATACACAGGTGAATCCTATAATGAGAAAGAGTATTTAAGGGGGTCAATTGTAAGTTTCCCTCCTCCTTTAATTTTCTCTGAAGAGTAGCAACATGGGGGTCACAAAACAACTCTCAAATGACCTGAAGACAAAGATTGTTCACCATCATGGTTTAGGGGAAGGATACAGAAAGCTGTCCCAGAGATTTAAGCTGTCTGTTTCCACAGTTAGGAACATATTGAGGAAATGGAAGACCACAGGCTCAGTTCAAGTTAAGGCTCAAGTGGCAGACCAAGAAAGATTTCGGATAGACAGAAGCGACGAATGGTGAGAACAGTCAGAGTCAACCCACAGACCAGCACCAAAGACCTACAACATCATCTTGCAGCAGATGGAGTCACTGTGCATCGTTCAACCATTCGCACACTTTACACAAGGAGATGCTGTATGCGAGAGTGATGCAGAGGAAGCCTTTTCTCCACCCACAGCACAAACAGAGCCGCTTGAGGTATGCTCAAGCACATTTGGACAAGCCAGCTTCATTTTGGAATAAGGTGCTGTGGACTGATGAAACTAAAATTGAGTTATTTGGGCATAACAAAGGTGTTATGCATGGAGGAAAAAGAACACAGCATTCCAAGAAAAACACCTGCTACCTACAGTAAAATATGGTGGTGGTTCCATCATGCTGTGGGGCTGTGTGGCCAGTGCAGGGACTGGGAATCTTGTCAAAGTTGAGGGACGCATGGATTCCACTCAGTATCAGCAGATTCTGGAGACCAATGTCCAGGAATCAGTGACAAAGCTGAAGCTGCACCGGGGCTGGATCTTTCAACAAGACAACGACCGAAACACTGCTCAAAATCCACTAAGGCATTCATGCAGAGGAACAAGTACAACGTTCTGGAATGGCCATCTCAGTCCCCAGACCTGAATATAATTGAAAATCTGTGGTGTGAGTTAAAGAGAGCTGTCCATGCTCAGAAGCCATCAAACCTGAATGAACTAGAGATGTTTTGTAAAGAGGAATGGTCCAAAATACCTTCAACCACAATCCAGACTCTCATTGGAACCTACAGGAAGCGTTTAGAGGCTGTAATTTCTGCAAAAGGCGGATCTACTAAATATTGATTTCATTTCTTTTTTGTGGTGCCCAAATTTATGCACCTGCCTGATTTTGTTTGAACAATTATTGCACACTTTCTGTAAATCCAATAAACTTCATTTCACTTCTCAAATATCACTGTGTGTGTCTCCTATATGATATATTTAACTGACATTTTTTATCGTAACAACCAACGTTTTATACAGGAAAATAATGACTATTAAAAAGGTTGCCAAAACTTTTTCATCCCACTGTATACTACGTGACGTCTTTTGGGGTAATGATTTTTATTACTCTTTTTATTTTTATTTTATTTTATTGTAGAATCAACTTTTGGCAGCGGCCAGCAGGGCAGCCATGTGGCATATGAGTACAGGCACCATTCTCATCATAAACAACCTTCACTGTCACTTCCCCTACTTCTTCATATCGTAAATCATTCTTGAGGCAGATTGAAGACTTAAGTGCCAGCTTAAGTGAAAAATTAAAGAAAACATACTAAGTAATTGTAACACAAACACTGACTTAATCAGTTTTAATGTGAAAAGATGCCGATGATAGAAGTGAAGAAGTGGGCCGCTAGAGTGGAGAAAAGAAGAGCTGCTCCGCATCAACCTCTGAGTAAACGAATGCTAAACGTACAGAGAAAGCATAGGAAAACTATAATACAATACAATACAATACAGTTTATTTTTGTATAGCCCAAAATCACACAGGAAGTGCCGCAATGGGCTTTAACAGGCCCTGCCTTTTGACAGCCCCCCAGCCTTGACTCTCTGAGAAATATAAGTCAAGTGCATTCACTGCATGTTATTGTGCAGTCTGCTGTTACTGGTGTATTGTATAACTTAAGCATAAAATCCCTTGACTTGTACACCTACCTTCATGATACACTGTATAATCTCATGATTTAATTCACTTAATCACAGACAAGAGATCAAGAAGGCTAAAAGGATGTTATATTTCTTCTCTATCTAACACTATTTTAAGAAATAACAAATATTTTCTTAAAAAACTAGGGGGCTTTTCCCACTGCTCACTTCACTCGCCAACCCCCTCCAACCCCCTGGGGCACGCTATGTGCCACCCACTCGTGTTGTGAAGGGGGGTGCTGAACAGACGCTAAGGAGATGCGTTCGCATCAGCTGCTGGCTGTTAAAGTGTCTCTCGTGGGATTTTAAAGTGTCTCCGAGAAAATCCTGTATCGTCTCCTTCCAAGCCTTCCAAGATTTTTTTTTTTTTATAATCAAGAGACAGGACTTTGGACAAGCTAATTAATTAATTGGAAGGCATAATGGCACTATGGATAGAACTGCTCCCTCACTGATCCTGAGTTTGAATTAAGTGTGCAGCCGTTGTCTAAGTTGAATTCCTACATTTTTAACATACCTGTCTGAGTTTTCCTCCAGGTACTCTGGTTTCCTCCCATAACTTCAAAGACATGTAAGTTAGGTTATCTGGCAATTCCAAGGTAGACTTCCTAGCTTCTGTGCAGTGTTGCTGGATTGGGTAAAATGGGTTTAAGAAAGACATGAGAATTGACTTTCTCGATGTTTCACTGACTAGCATGTTCAATTTTTATAGTACCCTACAATGAATTCATAACATGGTAGGGGGATTGTTAACAACATAACATTTTCAAACCCACCTAATCCTGATCAGATTCTCATGAAAACAAAATTTATCCTGGAGAGAATTTAGGAAACAACTCTAGATGGGATACTGATCTGCTGGAAGCCCCAGTCATGCACACTCCCACATTCACACTCACAAAAGACCACTTTAGAATTTTAAACAACAAAATATGCACATTTTTTGGGATGTGGGAAAAATGGAAAATATATAGAGAAAAACTTACACACGATTCTCTCATAATCAAATTCAGTGAATTAATTCAGCTTCATTTGCATGTTCTGAGTTATGATACAAAAAGGGACTTGGCAACTGTGTTTTTGTTCACTTTTGGTTCAGCTCACATTTCTGCCTGTGAAAATAATTTTGCTAAGCTACACTTGCAAGACCATCTACTCAATAACAATTGGGTTAAATCATGCCAACTGCATTTAAGGCGGTTTGATGTTCATTCTCGATTCTACTCTTTTCAGATTATTCAGTTCCTGTCCTTACTCATTCCTTCCCTGATCTGAATTGATTGAGCCATGTCTAACCAAAAGCAAACATCAGCTATAATTGAGAAAACAAGACTGAAAGAGCCAGAATTATGACTGACATAAAAAATTATTTTGAGATCATGTTCACTAAGGAACAGAAAAAAGTCATGCTGTATTTAGCTTTGCTTTTGTTTTTGGTTATATTCAGATAAACAGCTTGTCTGTCCCATCTGTTCAGTTGACTGCAATGTAAAATTTTGTCCCTTTGTTTTAGCTCTTCTGTCGTGCTCTCTGCCGTGGCTTTACTAACATTCTGACAGAAGTGCATCCTTGAAAAGATGACCTTATTATGACTTAAGTTAGTTGGAAAATAAGATACTGTACCTGAATGTACTATTGGAACTTCTTTAGTTCAGTGCTGCAGACCATGCTAAGGAAAATATATTACCTCTCAAAATGATGTTTGGGAAGCCTGTCCCATCTAAGAAGGAAGACACCAAGCTTAGTGCAATGCTGATGAAGAACATACATGGCTATCCTCATAGTTAATCAGCAAGCACATCATCTCATTTAACATACGATCTTTTCTGATGAAACCCACTTTTTTCTTATTTTTTTTGACTATGTGTTAATTACAACACAAGGAAAGCAACGGAATGGCACATCATAGGAGCAAATATAACAGCCAACCATGCATGTCTACAGAGTTGTTATTCTTAGAGCTGTTAATCTGACTTCTAGTTACACCTTCTTAAAACTGTCAGTAATGCCAGCAGTTGTCAGATTGGTTAGTGTTGTCCATCCATCCATCCATTATCCAGCCCGCTATATTCTAACTACAGGGTCACAGGGGTCTTCCGGAGCCAATCCCAGCTAACACAGGGGACAAGGCAGGAAACAAGCCTCAGGCAGGGCGCACACACACCCACACACCAAGCACACACTAGGGACAATTTAGAAATGCCAATGCACCTAACCTGCATGTCTTTGGACTGTCGGAGGAAACCCACGCAGACATGGGAAGAACATGAAAACCCCACGCAGGGAGGACCTGGGAAGCAAACCTGGGTCTCCTAACTGCGAGGCAGCAGTGCTACCACTGCACCACCGTGCCATCTGTTAGTGTTGTTGATATGTAATTTATGAAGAATTGCTTTGGGACTGCCCCAACAGAGTGTGTACCACAGTCCTGAATCTCTATGTCACATTTAGGGATAAAAGAGCTTCTTGATTTAACCGCTAAACAGAAAGTGAAACTCATTTTTTCTGCACTCAAACACATTTACACATTTCTGATTGCCCATCCTCAGTCTTGTCTGTAAGCATTGTTCATGAAGATGTCACCTTTTCACCATCAGTCATAGTCAGGAATTTTTTTCACCCAATATATTTCTTCAATTATCCTGTTGTTTCTTTCTTCATAATATTCAGAGGACTCAATACTTTCCTATTGTGCTATACAACTCCTTGTTTTTGCACTGGTTCTCTCTCAGCTGGTCTATTGCATATCACTCCTGGAGTGGCTTCGTTTAATTACTATTCAGCCTCTTTAACTCCTCCAGAATTCAGCTTCTTGAGTGGTGTTCTGCGTTCCTTGTTTCACTCCTAGTACTCCTCTGTGTCAGTCTCTCCACTGGCTTCCTATTGCTGCAAGGATCCAGTTCAGAAGTCTTGTCTGGACGTGTGGTTCTCTGAAGGGTTCTACTCCTCAATATCTCTATTCTTTAGTTTCTTCATATGTCAACTTAAGGAGTCCCCATTCTGCTCTCTGCCTGTCTGCTAATCATCCTTCCTCTTGCCAGACATACCGAGACTGGACAATGCTTCTCCATTCTTGCTCCAAAGCTTGATTTATTCATGTTTAGTTGTCTTTTGAAAATACACCTTTAACTTAAATGTTTTGGAACTGCTTATCTTCTCTTCTACATGATAGCTAAAGTTGCACTGACAAAGAGTTTAGGATACTGACTTTTGTCTTATTCTAGTTGCCGGTGTAATTATACATTAAGAGTAGCATGACTCCCTCTTGTTCAGTTTTTATCTCGTTCTCCATTGCTTTTGTGTGTTTGCACCTTATGATCATTCTATGTATTATAGTTTGTTTTGTAAAGTCACCATGGATAAAGACATCTGCTAAATAAATTAATAATAATGTAAAGTTTATTTTTTGAAATGTACTATTGTTCCTACCCCTTGTGGAGCCGCTGTGTGATGGCTGTATCTTCTTCTAATTAAATGACCCCATCTGATATACTGTAGGCCTTCTTTACACATGTTTCCTGTACCTGTGAGGCTCCCTACCTCTTCTTACCATTGCACTATGCACTATCATGCCATTTTACTTCATAGAGGAAATGCTAAATTGTTAGTTTTGTACTGTACAATTTTGTTTAACTTACTTTTCTTACAATAGTAGTTTGTATTTGTATATTCCAAACTATTTCATTTGCACAAACACACCTGCTATCAGTTTCTGAGAAATAAGTAATTTCACATCATGTTTATGAATTTTGGTGCCTTGCGTTTCAAAAAAAAAAAATAGAAACTGCAGTACATTTGAAGGGTATGTTCATTTTTTTTTAAATCACAGCATGATGAATTAATTATAGCAACATAAACTAATCATGCTAATTAACACAAAATTATGTTAATATGATCATAAACTGTCTTCCCTTAAGTACTATACATATTATATAAATGACTTGTGTTACAAAATATATACATTGAACAGAGGTTGAGGGAATTTTTAAATTGATGGCTTAATGTACACTATATAAATGTTTCTTCCTTGACACCTTTTGATAGACATCTGTGAGTCCAATTAATAAATGTAAGCTACAATATACTCTATAATGATATGCACCATTTTTAGTTATATAAACCATTATTGAAACTGGCAGATAACAATCCACATCATTATTTAAAATGACAGATAGGTAAATGCGGATAATAATCTGCCTCATTATTTAAGTGAACAGATTAACCAATGCATCAAATTGTACATTGACATTTATTTATAGCTTAATATGCATATTAATGGATATCAATCTGCACCATCATTAAATCTAATAAATTAATATGGATAATAATGGGTGTGATTATTTAACTGACCAAAGTATTAGGTGATACATTACAATCTGCAGTTTTGATTATTCTACGGTTAATGTGCAGCAATCTGCATCACCACTTACAATGGCCATAAAATGTATATGCACCCATGAATGTTTTGTATTTTATTGTGCCACAATGTTCCATCTAAACATATTCACTTGGGAATTGTCTTTTGGCATCTAGGGGTCTTAGCCTAAACTGAAAAAACTAGATAACGTACCATACTCAGATTTTTGTAGATTTAATCATCTTCGTGTGCAGTGATTCTGAAGTGTTTTATATTTTTCTTTTCATTACAAACCTGGCTATAATAATATGGAATGAGCAGGGAGGTCAAAATCATAAGAAGCTTTTCGTTTATTCCAAAACACACAATTTGAAAAAGTAGTTTTAAGTATGTGCAGCAATATTGTGCAAATAAACATTAAGCAATGGTAACAAATTGCTATAACAAACTTTTCCTCCAAGGCCTGGGTAGGTAAAGACAACAAAACAGTTCAGCAGATCTAATCAGATAGCAATACCCTTGGTACAAAGAATACGTATGAGGTATACACATCTGAGTTCAGGTTACATACGTATTAGTTATTCATACCTAAACGCAACCCACCCAATCTCCAAGACAAAATTACAAGAAGAAAAAAGTAAATACATCAATCCATCCATTATTCAACCTGCTGTATCCTAACTACAGGGTCATGGGAGTCTGCTGGAGCCAATCCCAGCCAGCACAGGGTGCAAGGCAGGAAACAAACCCCAGGCAGGTTGCCAGCCCACCGCAGAAAAGTAAATACATTTATTGTTTATTTTGGTACATTTATTGAAAATATCTTTAAAAAAGATTCCGTTTACACACACACACAGACTTTTAATCACAATTTTATTCCAAAATATCTTAAAGATACTAATTAAAATATAAGGCAATGGTTACCTGGTGTAACTTGTGACCCCAGCAGGCTACTGTACCAAAGTCTACATTATCAAAGTGAGTTTAAATTTCTACAGATTCTTTGAGTTGAAGTAAAATATAAAAAAATAACAATTGCTTCCATAAGTCTTCAACCCCCTTGATTCTACGTTTTGTATAAGTGTCTTAGGCAAGAATTACATGTTAAGTTAAAGCATACGTCTAGCAGCTTTGCACATAAGATCCCTCCAATTTTGCCCATTTTTTCTGTTAAAAGTAAAGAAATATGCTTCAAGCTGATGAGAACTGTTGCTGGAAGTGAGTTATCATTTTTTGATGCATAATCTGACCTTTGCTTGTACCGAGCTACTCTAAACCACTGAATTTGTAGTTTTTGGGTGCCCTAGCATGGTTTTGGTTGTAAGATTTGACTCATTGTAACAGTAGTCTATTGCTATAGACAGAAATTGACTAAGGATGAAAGAGTAAGAGTGAAATAAAAACTAAATAAAATAAGAGTTACATACTAAAATGTAAGTAAACTTGAAATATACAGAATACAGTGTATTAACTGAAGTAGGTCAATATGCAGTGTGTATAGCACCAATAGCTGTGTATTCGTAAAGAAAAATGTTAAAAGTTTTAGAGTGAACAGAATATAAAGATATACAGTAAAATAGAAATAAAATAGAAATAAAACAATATAAAGATATATAGTAAAATATAAATGAAATAGAAATATACTGGTTGTAAATATACTGGCATAAGAAACATCTATTATAGATTTCTAAGTAGACAATAAGTTGGTGTGAGCAACAGTCAAAACTAAAAATGTTCTTGTTCATGTCTTCATTAGGATGTTTAATGGCCTCGGGGTAAAAGCTCTTCTTCAGTCTCTCAGTTTGGCCATAAGGCTGTAAAAATATTTGCCAGATTTTAAAGGGCTAACGGACAATTGGTGGTTACTCAGAGAACTGCATCACATTAATGCAAGACTGGGTTCACAAAATATGCTCGAAAATATGTACATGAATATGACTGTGAGTTGAAAATAAGACACAAATGGAGTCAGTTAATACAGAATGGTGATATGCAACATGTGTTTTAAGAGAAGAAATAAACCATTAGGACATAAGTGAATGAAAATAAAAAATAACAGAAATGAAACAAAGTTAAACACAAAGGCAATGTACAGTATGACAGACAACACATTACACCCAGTAAGCAATAGAGACAATGCAAAATTTCACATATACAGGTGAGCTAGCATTCAAATATTATTTAATTTGTTACTGGTCATAAAGATGTAAACCTCATCATAATAAAGTACTCTTTACCACAAATAATACTCACTTTGGTAAATTCTTGTGAAGACTGTGTGAATAGGTTATAAGTGAAAAGGCTAAAAGTTTGTAAGTTTGTGATTCAATTTGGATAAGAAAATAAAGGAGAGAGTCCAAACAGGCCAATACTGGTATCGGACCTAGCCAAAGTTTTGTTCAGGGTGTGAACGCTGGCCCAGACACAGACAGACAGACATGTTGTTCTTCATCACACACCGTTTATTTACAGACTAATATTTACAAAGTTACCGTGCTCTCACAAACCCCAGTGTCTCTTGCACCGATCCCCCAAAGTCCAGGCCACACAGTCCTTTTCTGGCCGCCTCCTGTCCTCTCGCCAGCTTTGTCTTACTTCCTCCCGACTCTCGCCATGACTGCTGGGAGGCGGCCCCTTTTATGGGAACCCGGATGGGCTCCAGCTGCTTCCCGGCACTCCTCCGCAGACACGCCCTTGTGTGGCGGAAGTGCCGGCTGCGCACCCAGAAGCCGTCAGTGTGTCCCCTGACGTCTTTCCCCCAGCACTTCCTGGTGTGGTGGAAGCGCTGGGCTCCAGGGTTGTTCAAGCAGCGGGGCGCCGCCTGGCGGTGGCCATTGGCCCCTACAGGGCTGGGCTTACATGCCCCCTACCCGAGGCCACCAACGTAACCAGGGCGGACACCCCCTCGTGGTCTGGTGGAGGTACAGGCCCTCCTCCAGTTCTCCTGGGCGTCCCGGCCGGGCTCCTGCCTCAGCCGGATGTGGCAGATGGTCTGGAAGTGGGGCGCCGCCTGGCGGTGGCCACGGGCCCCTACAGGGCTGGGCTTCCATGCCCCCTACCCGAGGCCACCAGCGTAACCAGGACGGATGCCCCCTCGCGGTCTGGAGGAGGTACAAGCCCTCCTCTGGTCCTCCTGGGCGTCCCGGCCGGGTGCCACAGTGCCCCACCACTAGCGAAGACACGTGGGTCCGAGCGACACTTACTGAAAGGGCAGCATGTCCCCAGGGAGGGTCCTACTCTGCCCCCAGGGTCCAACACGCCACCCTGGGACATCCGTCTTCGGCACCCCCTCCGGCACCAACGTGCCCCTCTGGTTTGCGTCGCTCCTGTCTCCACCATCCCCGCCAGCTGGGGCGCCATCAGCCTCCTGGCGCAGAGCCCTCAAGTGGAGTGGCCTGTTCCAGGAGGGCAGGTCCCAGACGACGTCGGGTCCAGGGCTCGTCAGGGCTTCGAACCTGTGAAATAAGCAAAGGGAGGGCCAGAAGCACTGCCTAGATACTTGCCCCGAGCATCCTGTCGGTCTCTGTACCGGCAGCGCTCTGCCCCCCTATCGACAGCCCACGACTTGCCTGTTTGGGTCCTCCGCCGCAGGTTCCCTGCCCGTCCTTATGGTGTCAGCAGGTCCGCTCTTGCAGGCGGGTTGCCCAGCCGCCCAGGGGTTTCCCTCTGCCACCGCCGAGGACGGCCTTCCTCCGGACACGCACACCCAGCGCAGCGTCCCCTCCTATCGGAGGAACCGGCATTCACCCTTCGGTTCCTCCTTCTCCTCTTGGACGTCCTGACGGACTGGGTCTGAGCATGGCAAAAGCTCAAATCCAGCCCCGTCTGCGTCCAGGCAGAGTGACAGGAGACAGCTGCGGGCTTGGAGCGCAGGGCGCTAGGACCCAGGGCACTCATCAGCCCCGATCCTACCAGCTCCTGTGTGCTCGATCTCCACGCCTCGCAGACTGTCAGCCCCGTCACATCCGCTGTTGGGGAATTTCCTACTTGATGCCGGTCCTCCTTCGGAAAGTCACGCCCATTTTCGGCAAATCCCCCCACATGCTTTACGGGGACGGCAATACTTACCAACCCCGCGGTGCTCTGCCAACCTCCGGTTCCAGCGCCGCGCCGATCCTCCGTCTCCCACGGCGTCTCTTCCAACGCGACCGCCTTCCCCGTCAGCTGCTCCAACCGAGCGGCAAGAGCACTCAGCACCTGTGTCAAAGGCGAGCACATAGAGACAGACGGTGGTGGGCTTACCTATCCATCAGCCCCAGTCCCCGCCTGTCTCCTGTGGGCCAGCCCCTCTGGCCCAATCGGGTCTCTCGTAGGCACGAGACTGGCATTCCTTGGTCCCGCCTCCATCCAATCATGGGCGGGCTCGCAAGACACACCGGCCAACCCCGTGCCTGTCAGCGGGCGGGACATCCGGCCCGCGGCCATCTTGTCTTCCCCACTCTGGGTGCGGTGACGTGCCTCCTTACAGCTATGCAGCTGCTGCGGCTTTTCGAGCTCCAGCGGCTCCACCTCGCAGCCTCCGCTGCTGCCGCCACCGCGCTGCCAACAGCCCCTGGACCGGCGCGGATCCGGACCGTCCCTGCCTGCGGAAAACAAGGTACACTCTACCCCGAAGGGCCGATTACTGCAGGGCAGGGCACTCACCTCCCGGATCCCGTCATGCCGAGGCCCTTGACTCAGTGTGGCCTCCTGTGTTGCAACGCCAGCTGGGCCGCCCTTCATGACAGTGCGGTTCTCGGAGCCCGCTGCACTCTGGCAACGTCTGGTTTTTCTTCCCCGCACCCAGGAATGGCCAATCCGCGGACCGGCAGCGGTCCCCTGGGCGAACCGCTCCTGCGGGTTGTGCCGGCCACTCCCACGGCCGGTGTGTGGGGTCCGCTGCTGCGCCGGGCCGTCCACAGACTTATTTGATATTAATGCAGGTCCCCGTCTTGTACCAGACGGACCATCCGCACGACTACGCCACTGTGAACGCTGGCCCGGACACAGACAGACAGACATGTTGTTCTTCACCACCGTTTATTTACAGACTAATATTTACAAAGTTACCGTGCTCTCACAAACCCCAGTGCCTCTTGCACCGATCCCCCAAAGTCCAGGCCACATAGTCCTTTTCTGGCCGCCTCCTGTCCTCTCGCCAGCTTTGTCTTCCTTCCTCCCGACTCTCGCGCTGACTGCTGGGAGGCGGCCCCTTTTATGGGAACCCGGATGGGCTCCAGCTGCTTCCGGCACTCTTCCGCAGACACGCCCTTGTGTGGCGGAAGTGCCGGCTGCGCACCCGGAAGCCGTCCGGGTGTCCCCTGTCGTCTTCCCCCCAGCGCTTCCTGGTGTGGCGGAAGCACTGGGCTCCAGGGCTGTTCAAGCAGTGGGGCGCCGTCTGGCGGTGGCCACGGGCCCCTACAAGGCTGGGCTTCCATGCCCCCTACCCGAGGCCACCAGCGTAACCAGGACGGACGCCCCCTCGCGGTCTGGAGGAGGTACAAGCCCTCCACTGGTCTTCCTAGGCGTCCATCCAACACGTTTAATAGGAAAAACATATAATGTTGCTACAATGATATATCCATGAATGCATTTCTGAATCCAACTAATCTAGTTTGTGTTCATTCTGGACTTATCCAGGCAGCTTTGGTTGCAAGGAATGACCCAGTGCTAGATACATTAACAGGCCATTGCTGGTCACACTCACACATACTCGCTCATCATATCAGACAAGTTCATAGTCACCACTCAGCACATTCTGAACATCTTTTGGAAAACTGAAGAAAAAATAATAACAGAGACAAAGAGAGAATGTGTAAACTCTGCTGAGGCAGGATTCAATGCATTACTCTGGAGATGAAAAGCAGCAGCACTAACCTCCATTACTCCTATACTGCAAAGTCAAAAATCACAAAATGTAAAATACAACCTGAAACCACTTGTCAGAACTCATCAGTGACAACACGCTACAAGCTGTGCTTTGTGGTATGCACCTTTCGGCACAGTGCTTTTCTCCAACACTGAGCTCAAATACTTGATGTGGAAACATCCTATTGCTCACAACTCCTAGTAATGTTAATTAGTGCATTTCTAGATTAAATCAATTTTGAAAATAAATGGATGGATTGATGGAGGTTTTGAAATAGATTTAATTATGGGGAAGTGAATTAAAAGTAACCTTGAAGCACTTTCAGTGAGTAAACACATAAATAGTTATTTTGAAATATCGGTTTCCTATAAAAATCCAAGTAGTACTTTCCTAGTACAGTACTCAGTACAGTTGTTTATTTGTTCTTTATTTATACAGTGACTAATACTTTATTGGCATGGACGAAATTAGATGAATCCATCTATTGTGGAACCTGTCATCGACAGATTGGGTCATTGAGGCTGGAGCCTATTCTAGAGACATCAGGCATAAAGTAGATAGATAGATAGATACTTTATTATTCCCAAGGGGAAATTCACATAATCCAACAGCAACATACTGATACAAAAAAACAATATTAAATTAAAATGTAATAAGAATGCAGGTAAAAACAGACAATAACTTTGAAGAATGTTAACGTTTACCCCCCGGGGTGGAATTGAAGAGTCGCATAGTGTGGGGGAGGAACGATCTCCTCAGTCTGTCAGTGGAGCAGGACAGTGACAGCAGTCTGTCGCCGAAGCTGCTCCTCTGTCTGGAGATGACACTGTTCAGTGGATGCAGTGGATTCTCCATGATTGACAGGAGCCTACTCAGCGCCCGTCGCTCTGCCACGGATGTCAAACTGTCCAGCTTCATGCCGACAATAGAACCTGCCTTCCTCGCCAGTTTGTCCAGACGTGAGGCGTCCCTCTTCTTTTTTCTGCCTCCCCAGCACAATATCGCGTAGAAGAGGGCACTCGCCACAACCGTCTGATAGAACATCTGCAGCATCTTATTGCAGATGTTGAAGGATGCCAGCCTTCTAAGGAAGTAGAGTCGGCTCTGTCCTTTCTTACACAGAGCATCACTATTGGTAGTCCAGTCCAAATTATCATCCAGCTGCACTCCCAGGTATGAAGTATGAAGCAGCGGTGGCTGGGGCAGTACTGAAGATAAAATGTAATTACAGACTTTCTCCCAGTCATTAATATTTTTAAGGACTGTAAAACATAGAGGATATCTGAGCAGGAACTTATTACAGGAATAACAGCATGTCATTATATATGGTAGTCTTGGTGATCTTCTAAACTCATACACTTAAAAATGATCAACATTAGGAGGTTCTGAAGAAGGTCCCAGTTTAGACAGCAATAAGCTTTTTATGTTTCTTTGTACCCTGTGGCTGAGAGACACTTCATGTGAATATTATCTGAAAGTGAATTTCATTGGAATCTGGAGTCATTGGTGGGCTCATATTAACTTCAGGACTGTCTGGACTGTCTTAACTATTGACTGTATTTTTTATTAAAGGAGCCATGCTATGAGCATAGCATTACTGGCGCTCCTGAAATACTTTGCTGATATAGTGGCTACTTTTACTTTACTGTATATGCATGTATCATCTTATTTGTACAAGCTGATCATCATGTTTGTTTCTTTTCTTCAGCCATACAGATTATTGGTTAAGATGTCACTTTCCATTGAGTGGCTACGATACCGTCATGGAAAATCATCTCTCAGTGAAACATCCGAAAAAACTCCTTTATTACATTCCTCACCAGCACCTTGGCAGAAGAAGCGACTTGTCATTCCAAACAATGAAAGCAACACCCGGGGCTTACAGGAAATTACAAGAAGCTATCTGGGAAATGAAATAAAAACTAACAAATATTCTGTATTCAGCTTTATGCCAAAGAACCTGTTTGAGCAGTTCCACAGGTAACTTTTGCTCTATACGTAAATTATTCATGACTGATAATGAAACTATTTGATCAGATGCCAGTTTTGAGAATTAGCAAGATTACTGTGGTGTGTTTTCTCATGATGTTGTATTATTTTTTTAATAGCTAGGACTTTCAAAACAAGCATATTCTATTGTTTTTGTCTATTTTGTGCTTTTTATAGCTTTCAGCTCTCAAAATTGTACATGTACTGTATATCTGTGCATAAAGTGTACATGATTACACTCAATGACATTCAATAGCATACCATCATATTCTTTATACAGTATATAATACACTATCGTGGTTGTTCATTTGTCTGTCCAGGATTTTAAATCACCTGTAGCTCTCAAATCGCTTGAACTATTGAGCTGAAATTTGGTACACATACACTACATGACATCTATTATCCACTTTCGGGGTGATGGTTGACCTCCAGGGTTATTCCTTTTTTTATTTTATTTTATTGTAGAATAAACTCCTGACAGTGGCCAGGGGGGTGGCTGTGCAGCGCATGTTTGCAGGCGCCTTTCTCATCCTTACCACCTTCACCGTTACTTCCCCTACCTCTTCATATCGTAAATCAATATTGAGGCAGATTGAAGACTTAAGTTTTAATGCAATAAAGATGCCAATGAAAGAAGAGAAGTAGCGGTCAGCTAGGGTAGAGAAACGAAGAGCTGCACAGGAAGCAGCAAGCACATCAACCTCTGAGCAAACAAATGCTAAACGTACAGAGAAAGAGCATGAAAACTATGAATGCTCAAGTCAAGTGTATTCACTGTACGTTATCGTGCAGTGTGCCGTTACTGGTAGTTAATATTTTCTTGCGCATCAAGACAGCAAACACAAGACAATTTCTAGCACTCAGACCCACAAACTTATGTTTTTTAATCTTCAAGCACTAAATATTTTTTTTTTCTGTTCCCTTCCAGGTCTGCAAATGTATATTTTCTCTTCCTGGTTATTCTCAATTGGTTCCCACAGATTGAGGTTTTTCACAGAGAGATCACTATGCTGCCCCTGCTAGTTGTGCTTTCCCTAACTGCTGTTAAAGATGCCATTGAAGACCACAGAAGATACAAGTCTGATGTGCAACTAAATTATAAAGTAACTCAGGTTTATGACAGGTAAGCATGCAAAGACTGAGCAAGGTATAAGTGCTTATACATACTATAAATCTCATTTTACTGTAATTAGAGAAAAACAAAATATATTATAAACAGAAATATAGCCTAAAAACTCCAGTGAGGAATTATAAATGAGGAGGTGAATTTGTTTTGAAATTTCATGTTCACATGTAGAACAGTTGTACTAAATTTATTAAGCACATTTCTTTTCAAGTGCCAGCCACAACTACACAGCTCATCTACAAAATCCTGTCCTGATCAATACATTTTGTCACTTTTGTCTCATCACCGTCTTGTGAGAGAAAGCTGCTCCAACCGTAAAGAGTGGCACATTGGTGCCTGGGCAGACTTTTTTTTTGGGAATGTTGTTGGCCAATTCTGTCTAATTAAATAATCCAGTTTTTTCTGTCTTGATCTTTGAGGCACCTTGCAGATGACAACTAAGTTACAAAGCTAATTGTCAAATGTGTTCTTCTATTTTTAAAACCCTTTACTAGATAGGTTGCCCCAGGATTAATATGGTTTGGTCCCTTTATCTCCTACATTTCAAAACAATGCCAGCTGACCTAACCGGTCATTTAAGGTTAGCCCCTGCTTCCAAACCTTGAACTCCATGACTGCTTTAGAAATAAAAAAAACAGTTGCAATAAAAAATAAAAAGTTGGATAACCATTACCTAACACAGTGTTACAGAATGAACACCACAGTCTTAAATCATCAAAGAGACTGCAGAGGAAATGAGTAGAAATGTTGCAGACATTCCTACTAAGGTTAACCCTCGTGTGGTGTTTGGGACTGTGAGACGCATTTTCATTGTTTAAAGATTAATTTTTCAATCTGAGATTCATTGTCCTTGTCTCATTTTCTTTGAAGAACAAATTAGAGGATGGATTTCTATTGGGAACATACTGTGATCCCCCCAGCCTCCCAACAACACATTAACATCACATTTGTGGTGTTTGGGTCTGATAGACCTGAGAACAATACAGGAGTGGAAATTGTTCACAAACAACACCTCTTTAAAGGCATTGTTTCCCAATAGCCAAAACCTAAAACCATCAGACAAACCATTTACATTACCATCAACTGTGAACAGCCTCCATCAACTCATCTATGCCATAATTGACCAAACCAATTAATATGCATACTTATGGCTTCTGATACTCGCTGCTGTTTTCAAATCCAGTGGGAAAGCCACTGAATCCCTGTGGAAGGCAGAAATAGGCCAAGAATGTTTTAGTGCAACAATGTCTGTAGAAAACTTTAACAATATAGTATTGTCTACTAATCAAGACCAAGTCAATGACAGAGAGACCAGCAAGCTGCAATATGGTCAGGGTTAAACAAATGTGTGGATCGCCTTTCTCTGTGCTCCACTCCTGGGCCCAACATTACTG
Source organism: Polypterus senegalus (assembly GCF_016835505.1). Lineage (NCBI taxonomy): Eukaryota > Metazoa > Chordata > Cladistia > Polypteriformes > Polypteridae > Polypterus > Polypterus senegalus. Next base: position 50,404,062 of record NC_053166.1, read on the forward strand.
TTGATGAGCAGCTTATGCCGTTTCAGGCCTGTTGTCCATTCAGGCAGTGTATGCCATCTAAACCTGCATAATATTGAATCAAGATCTTGGTTACCTGTGACGCTGCTTCATTATACATATGGACCATGCAGTCATATGCTGGGAAATCAGATGGAGGAGCTCCTAAAAAAACAAGCGATGCAGGTTGTCCTGGACATGACACAGGAACTTCATGGTCACAACATCACGCTGATTAGTACAAAGATCGGGCTTGTCAGTTGAAGTAAGTTTCAATTCATAACCAGCACATCTTTGGTATCTTATGGTCCAAAAAAATGCAATATTCATGAGCCTGCTGCATAGGGACTACAGAATCTATGGTGGTAGCATCAAAAACCATAAATCATTGTGGATTACAATGCTACAAAAGGAGAAGTAGATAACTTGGAAAAGTTATAGAGTGCCTACAGCTGCAAAAGAAGAACCCTACACTTGTCCAAGATAGGGAAAATTATTACAAGTGGCATATTCACTTGCAATTCATTTGTCAGACTTTTTCTTCAAGAACTGGGCAAGGAATTGGTGAGAACTCAAATCCAGAGGAGACAACACATCCCAAGGACCCCTGCCACTAAAGTCATTGTTAGATGGATTCAGATGCTGGAGTCACAGGACCACCAACTCCAGAACTTGAAGTCATGTTGCCTGAATATACTCCGCAAAAAAAGAAACGTCCTCTGACTTTCAACTGTTTTTACTTTCAATAAACTTAATGTGTAAATATTTGTATGAACACTAAAAGAGTCAACACCATAAGACATAAACTAAAAATGTTTCACAATGTGTCCCTGAATGAAGGGAGGCTCAAAATCAAAAGTACCAGTCAGTTTCTGGTGTGGCCACCAGCTGCTTGAAGTACTGCAGTGCATCTCCTCCTCATGGACTGGACCAGATTTGTCAGTTCTTGCTGTGAGATGTTACCCCACTCTTCCACCAAGGCACCTGCAAGTTCCTGGACATTTCTGGGGGGAATGGCCCTAGCCCTCACCCTGCGATCCAACAGGTCCCAGACGTGCTCAATGGGATTGAGAACCGGGCTCTTCCACTGCGAGGATGATCAGCTGTCCTTCCTGTCTCCCTATAGCGCTGTCTTAGTCGTCTCACAGTGCGGACATGGCAATTTATTGCCCTAGCCACATCAGCAGTCCTCATGCCTCCCTGCAGCATGCCTAATGCACATTCACGCAGATGAGCAGGGACCCTGGGCATCTTTCTTTGGGTGTTTTCACAGTCGGTAGACAAGTCTCTTTAGTGTCCTGCGTTTTAGAACTGTGACCTTAAATGCCTACTTTCTGTAAGCTGTTAAGGTCTTAACGACCATTCCACAGGTGCATGGTAATTAATTGATTATGGTTAATTGAACATGCATGGAAAACATTGTTTAAACCCTTTACAATGAAGATCTGTAAAGTTATTTGGATTTTTAAAACATTATTGTTGAAATACACAGTCCTGAAAAAGGAACGTTTCTTTTTTTGCTGAGTGTGTGTATATATATATATATATATATATATATATATATTCTGGTGTACGGCCAGGGACCTTGCCCGGGCTCATGTCCAGAGCATTACCTCCCCTGGAGCACTAGGTGGCAGCCCCCCTGGTTTGCAGCAGTGCCTCGGACTCCCACAGGGCTCCGTGGGAGCTGGAGTGTGGTGCAGCCCTGTTGGGTTCCATGGGAGCCACCAGGGGCTGCTGCAGTTGCTGTTATGCCGTTCGTTGCAGCACTTCCGCCACAACCGGGTGCCTTATAAAAGCAGCCAGCAGCCACTACTCTGGGAGCCAGAGTTTGGTGGGAGAAGATGAAGCTTGCCAGGAGAAATGGAGCAAAACAGAAAAAGAAGAGAAGTGTGTTTTGTGTACTGTGACTGTGACTGTGCTGTACATGTGGGAAACGAGAAGAAGGCTTTTGCCACAGGAAAATGAAAAAAAATAAACAAAAGTGTGTGTTTGCACTTGTGTCCCACATCTGTCTATGTCGGGTTTTGTGCAGCAGTGTGCCCCCTGGTGCTCCATTATATATGTAATAGCAGCAAGAGAAAATGCTGTGATGTTCAGGGACCCAAGAAGGACACATACTCAAAGTTTTTATACATTTACTGCAAAAAATAAATTTGGAATACACACACAGTAAAACTCTGTCCTTCATGTGGTGTGTAGATGCCATGAATTCATTTTCAATCAGGCTCATTATATTCTTTAAACTAGCAAAATACCCGCGCTTCGCAGTGGAGAAGTAGTGTGTTAAAGAAGTAATGAAAAAGAAAAGGAAACATTTTGAAAATAACGTAACATGATTGTAATTGTTTTGTAACTGTTGTGAGTGATGAGCGTTGCTGTCATATATATATATATATATATATATATATATATATATATACACACACACATATAAACCTATATATATACATATCCATACATATATACATATACACATATACATATATATATATACTAGCAGAATACCCGCCAGCGAGAAGTAGTGTTTTAAAGAAGGTACGAAAAGAAAAGGAAAAATTTTAAAAATAACGTAACATGATTGTTAATGTAATTGTTTTGTCATTGATATGAGTGTTGTTCTCATATCTATATATCTATCTATCTATGTTGTTGTCATATCTATCTATATATATATATATATATCTATATATATATATATATATATATATATATATCTATCTATCTATCTATCTATATATATATAGCAGAATACCCGAGCTTCGCAGCGGAGAAGTAGTGTGTTAAAGAAGGTACGAAAAAGAAAAGGAAAAATTTTAAAACTAACGTAACATGGTTGTTAATGTAATTGTTTTGTCATTGATATGAGTGTTGTTCTCATATCTATCTATATATATATTTCTCTATCTATCTATATATATATATATACCCGCGCTTGGCAGCGGAGAAGTAGTGTGTTAAAGAAGGAAAGAGAAAGAAAAGGAAACATTTTAAAAATAATGTAACATGATTGTCAAAGTAATTGTTTTGTGTATTTGGCGGCAGCGTCACGAAGTTGTTTTCGGTAGCTGCATCAGAAAATGTACCACGACGTCTGACACGCCTCCTTTTTACTGTTTTCTCACAGCTTGGATTGCTGCTGTCATATATACACACACACACACACACACACACACACACATACATACATACATACATACATACATACATACATATATATATATATATATATATATATATATATATATATATATATATATATATATATATATACATATATATACACATATATATATATATATATCTTCATATCTACATATACACACACTCGCACATACATACCTATCTACATCATATATACACACACATACATACATACACACACACACAAATTATATACATGTATGTATGTGTGTGTGTGTGTGTGTGTGTGTGTGTGTGTATATATATACACATACATATACTTGTGTGTATGTTTGTATGTGTCTATATGTGTGTGTATAGGTTTGGTCACTGAGTGCAAGGGAAAAATAATAAATTATAGTCTATAAGTTATTAAACAGTAAAACATTAACGTTTTAAGAAGTACAGGTACATTGAAATTACATTTTCTATGTGAACATTCAAATTTGTGCCTCTGGTAATGTGCCTTACCGGCATTTAAAGAAAATTAGTTTTGTGTCCTCTGCAGTGTTAAGAGAGAAAGGCTTTGGTTTGGGATAAAAGGAAAAAAGGTGTAAAGAAAGGAAAGTTGCCTTTTTCTTTTATATAGTATAGAAAAAACCAGCTAGCGGAGAAGTAGTGTGTTAAAGAAGCAATGAAAAGAAAAGGAAACATTTTGAAAATAACGTAACCTGATTGTCAATGTAATTGTTTTGTCACTGTTGTGAGTGATGAGTGTTGTTGTCATATATATATATATATATATTTACACACACACACATAAACATATATATATACATATCTACAGTATACATATACACATATATACATACATATATATATCTACATATACATACACACACACATATAAACATATATATACATATACATACATATCTACATATATACACACACAGCTATTTCGTATCAGTGCAATACGCTGTTTGTTAAAACGGTTGACTCCGCTCTTACGTGCAATAACAAATCAAATCATTCAGTTGTCTTTGCTCATATGTCATTTTAGAGCTGGACGCCTGGCATCTTTTTGGCCACAAGTTCGTTTCTGTTTGGTGTGAGGTTCTGTGTTGTGGAGATTCTCAGGATGGATTGCAGGTGCTCATCAGTGAGGCGACTCCTGTGTGCTGTTTTGTTAGTCTTTATCACTGAGAAGAGCTTCTCACACAGATATGTGCTACCAAACATGCACAAGGTTCGAGCCGCATGTAGACGGACTTTTTGTTCTTCAAAGTCACCAAAGGCGTGCAAACTCAGTGCGCAATAACTCTAGCTTCGCAATAACTTGCAGCATCATAAGGTAGACTTGATTAACGTGGTAAGTGTTCGCAAGGCAGCTGAAGCGCTGCATTATGGGATCTGTAGTTTATTGTGTTACCAGCGCTTCATATACCCGGCTTTAATAACAATAATACAGTATATAAAATGATCTCGGGGCGGATATAATTACGCCGGGCGGATGTGGCCCGACCCTTGAGTTTGACACATATGGACTAAATAGAACTTGAAAAGATATATTTTTTCAAATGTGATCGCAATTCAGATAGAGTTGACGCAAGACTACAGCCTGCATGCCTCAATGAGTCATCCTCCCTCGCTCTTACTTTTTACCGTTCATCTAATGAATACACTGAGTATGGCTTTACCAAAACAATCATTGATGGCGAATAAAGTATCCATTATTCGAGTATGTAGATCGGGTTATATATATATACATATATATATACCCGCCAGTCGCAGCGAGAAGTAGTGTGTTAAAAAGCTAGAAAAGAAAAGGGAACATTTTAAAAATAACGTAACATGACTGTCAATATACAGTATTTGTTTTGTGAGTGTTACTGAGTGTTGCTGTCATCAAGGATTTGATTATCATTATTTCTTTCAATCAGGTTCGTATTTGTAGGATGTGTTGTGTTCAAGTTACATTCCGTGTTTGTCAATCGTTCTAAAGATGACAGGTTTCATTCATCGATTCGTTTCTTACTGCATCAATAAACAGCTCGTCTTCTTCTTTATCTGAGACCTGACACACTGCATGCACGGGTTTTTTTTACACTGTCTTCCTTTAGCGGGACATTGACTTTTTCCACCGTGTGCTTTGTTTCCACAGTAGCTGCATTTATGAATATGCTTATCAGACGCTTTATATTTTTTGCTGCCTTTTCAATTGTGTAATTCGGTTTTTGTTCAGCGCTCTTTGGAACTGTTGCTTTTTATCTGTGCACTGCGTCAGTTCACGTGAGCCACTCGGTGTACATGCATCGAAGGTTCCCAGCTGTGCTGGTGCCATCTCGTGCTATGTCCATGGCTGTATTTAATGTTACCTTAGTCCTGGCACTTAAAACTTTCTCTCGCAGTTTCGCTGAGTTTGTGTCAAACACCACGCTGACCATCTCATCTTCCTCTGCATAAGCACAGTCCTTAACCCGTGAATATTTAGTGGGAGTTTGCTATTGGATTGCCGCTGACGGACGGCCTTATATGGGCAGGCACTAAATTACAAACGCCAGCGCAGCCTGTCTATAAACTTAATTTAAAGTGTAGGTTTACATCGTGCTTTGTTTCCGAAGTAGCAGAACTCATCAATATGGTTGTATATGTCACTCGCTCGCTTCTTATTGTTTCGCTGCCTTCTCAATTATATGTTTTCTTCAGCGCTTTTTTGAGGTCTTCCTGATTTTCTATGTGCTGCGTGATTACGTGGGAGGCGTGATGATGTCACACGGAACTCCGCCCCACGGCGTTGAAGCTCATCTCCATTACAGTAAATGGAGAAAAACTGCTTCCAGTTATGACCATTACGCGTAGAATTTCGATATAAAACCTGCCCAACTTTTGTAAGGAAGCTGTAAGGAATGAACCTGCCAAATTTCAGCCTTCCACCCACACAGGAAGTTGGAGAATTAGTGATGAGTCAGTGAGTGAGTGAGTGAGTGAGTGAGTGAGTGAGTGAGTGAGTGAGTGAGTGAGTGAGTGAGGGCTTTGCCTTTTATTAGTATAGATATATATATATACACATACATCCACATATATATACATATATATATACATATCTACATATACACACACACATATACACACACATATACATACAGTGGTGTGAAAAACTATTTGCCCCCTTCCTGATTTCTTATTCTTTTGCATGTTTGTCACACAAAATCTTTCTGATCATCAAACACATTTAACCATTAGTCAAATATAACACAAGTAAACACAAAATGCAGTTTTTAAATGATGGTTTTTATTGTTTATCTTATTATCTTTGGGGTCATCTGAAAGCAATTGTCTATGCTGTGAAGATACGAGATGTGCAGCACCTGAAACTACGGATACTGGAAGCCTGTGCTAGCATTTCTCCTGCGGTGTTGCTATCAGTGTGTGAAGAGTGGGAGAAGAGGGTTGCATTGACAATCCAACACAATGGGCAGCACATTGAACACATTTTATAAGTGGTCAGAAACTTGTAAATAACTCATGAAAGAATAAAGCTCCGTTAAAACCAAGCACACCATTGTTTTTCTTGTGAAATTCCCAATAAGTTTGATGTGTCACATGATCCTCTTCCTTTTGAAAAAACAAAAGTTGGATCCAAAATGGCCAACTTCAAAATGGCCACCATGGTCACCACCCATCTTGAAAAGTTTTCCCCCTCACATATACTAATGTGCCCCAAACAGGAAGTTAATATCACCAACCATTCCCATTTTATTAAGGTGTATCCATATAAATGGCCCACCCTGGTATATGTATGTGTGTGTATATTTATATATGTATATATATATTGAAATAGTTTTACTGTGAAATAATGCAGAGTATGCGACAAGTGTTTCGCCCTAATTTTGGGGTCATGAGGTGTACATACTCAGTGCACCCCCTCTCGGGAATCGAACCTTGGACATCAGCGCTAGAGGCGAAGCCTCTTCCATTGCGCCACGGCGTGTGGTTTGTCAATATATATATATATAGCGGAGAAGTAGTGTGTTAAAGAAGTTATGAAAAAGAAAAGGGAACATTTTAAAAATAACGTAACATGATTGTCAATATACAGTAATTGTTTTGTGAGTGTTATGAGTGTTGCTGTCATCAAGGATTTGATTATCATTATTTCTTTCAATCAGGTTCGTATTTGTAGGATGTGTTGTGTTCAAGTCACATTCCGTGTTTGTCAATCGTTGTAAAGATAACAGGTTTCATTCCTCGATTCGTTTCTTACTGCATCAATAAACAGCTCGTCTTCCTCTTTATCTGAGACCTGACACACTGCATGCACGGGTTTTTTTTTTACACTGTCTTCCTTTAGTGGGACATTGACTTTTTCCACCGTGTGCTTTGTTTCCGCAGTAGTTGCACTTATGAATATGCTTGTATGTGTCAGACGCTTCATATTTTTTTGCTGCCTTCTCAATTGTTTAATTCGGTTTTTGTTTAGCACTCTTTGGAACTGTTGCTTTTTGTTTGTGCACTGCATCAGTTCACGTGAGCCGCTCGGTGTACATGCATCGAAGGTTCCCAGCTGTGCTGATGCCATCTCGTGCGATGTCCACGGCTGTATTTAATGTTAGCTAAGACCCGGCACTTAAAAGTTTCTCTCGCTGTTTCTCTGAGTTTGTCCCAAACACCACCCTGACCATCTCATCTTCCTCTGCATAAGCACAGTCCTTCACCCGTGAATATTTAGCGGCAGTGTTTCTATTGGATTGCCGCTGACGGACGGCCTTATATGGGCCGGCACTAAATTACGTGGGAGGCGGCCATCGAGCAGACGTCTATTATAGTATATGTACGAAAAAATAGGTTCCAGTTATGACCGTTACGCGTAAGTAAGCTGTAAGGAATGAGCCTGCCAAATTTCAGCCTTCTACCTACACGGGAAGTTGGAGAATTGGTGATGAGTCTGTGAGTGAGTGAGTGAGTGAGTGAGTGCCTTGCCTTTTATTAGTATAGATATAAAACTGTGAGTAAACTTTGTGCTTTTAGTTTGTTCATTTCAAAACAATAAACATCAATATCTCTATATATACACTGTGTGCACAATTATTAGGCAAGTGAGTATTTTGACCATATCATCATTTTTAATGCGTATATTCCAACTCCAAGCTGTATTAACTTGAATGCTTATTGGATTTAAGCACGTCAGGTGATGTGTATTTGTGTAATGAGGGAGGGTGTGGCCTAAGGAGATCAACACCCTATATCAAGGTGTGCAGTATTATTAGGCAGCTAGTTTTCCTCGGGCAAAATGGGCCAAAAAAGAGATTTAACTGACTCTGAAAAGTAAAAAATTGTAAAAAGTCTTTCAGAGGGATGCAGCACTTTTGGAATTGCTAAGATATTGGTGTGTGATCACAGAACCATCAAACATTTTGTTGCAAATAGTCAATAGGGTCGCAAGAAACGTGTTAAGAACAAAAGACGCAAATTAGCTGCCAAAGATTTGAGAAGAATCAAACGTGAAGCTACCAGGAACGCATTATCCTCCAGTACTTTCATATTCCAGAGCTGCAACCTACCTGGAGTACCCAGAAGTACAAGGTGTTCAGTGCTCAAAGACATGGCCAAGGTAAGGAGGGCTGAAACCCAACCACCACTGAACAAGAAACATAAGTTGAAATGTCAAAACTGGGCCAAGAAATATCTGAAGACAGATTTTTTTCAAAGGTTTTATGGACCGATGAGATGAGAGTGACTCTTGATGGACCAGATGGATGGACCTGTGGATCAGTAATGGGCACAGAGCTCCACTCCAACGTGGAGGTGGGGTACTGGTATGAGCTGGTATTTTTAAAGATGAGCTAGTTGGACCTTTTGCATTGAAGATGAACTCAAAATCAACTCCCAAACCTACTGCCAGTTTTTCGAAGACACTTTCTTCAAACAGTGATACAGGAAGAAGACCATGATTTTTATGCAGGCCAATGCTCCATCACTTGCATCGAAGTTCTCCACTGCATGGCCAGCCAGTAAAGGCCTTAAAGATGAAGGAATAATGACATGGCCCCCTTCCTCATCTGACCTAAACCCTATCGAGAACTTGTGGGCACTTCTTAAACGCTAGATTTACGGGGGAGAAAAACAATACACCTCTCTGAAGAGTGTCTGGGAGGCTGTAGTCACTGCTCCACAAAAAGCTGATCGTCAACAGATCAAGAAACTGACAGACTCCATGAATGGAAAGGCTTATGACTGTTATTGGAAAGAAGGGTGGCTATATTGGTCATTCATTGATTGATTTATTTTTTTGAAATGTCAGAGATGTTTATTTGTAAATTTTGAGGTGTTTGTTTATTATTCTCACTATAACAGATGAAAATAAACAAGTGAGATGGGAAAATTTTCATTTTTCCTTTAGTTGCATAATAAATCTGCACACTAATAGTTGCCTAATAATTGTGCGCACATATGTATTCCCCTGATGATGTTCACACTCACATTTCCGTTGTGAAACATTCAGGTTTCAGGTTTATTAACATTTTGGATTGACTGATAGCACTGTGTTTGTTCCATATTAAAATTAATCCTCAAAAATACAACTTGCCTAATAATTGTGCACACAGTGTATATATATATATATATATATATATATATATATATATATATATATATATATATATATATATATATATATATATAGTTGATCAAGGCAGATATGATTTATTACTCCTAATCTTAATTATTATTAATTTTGACACAAAAATCACATTTTATTAGATGAATCATTTCATTGATAAATGTGATCTAGAAAAGGCACTTAGTAAACAGTAAACATATTTGCTATCTATATTGTTTTTAAGTGATATAAAGTCAACATCTGTCAGGTAGTTTAAAATAAAATGTTGGGATTTTTTTTTTGTTTAGAAACCCAATAATGTCGCAGGTCTACCAGACCCATGAACACCAGCTCAGTTACAAAAATACAAAGTTTTCTTGCAATTCCAAATGATATTTAGCTTAGATTATTTGATAACTCACATAATTTTGCTTTGTATGGGTATGTGTTTTGCTGGAAAAAACTACCATCATATTCAGGGTTAATGTCTTAGTTGAAACTCTGTTAAACTAAACGATGAATCCACTATCTCCTGAAAGCTTTCAAATATTTAGTTTAATTTGTTCTTATTAAGTGCACTTTCTCTTTAAGATCCCATCATGCTAAACAATAACTAAAAATAAACTTTGACTTAAAAACAAGCACAAATGATAGTATTTAAATATAAACAGAGAAACTCATTAAATATTTACAAAGAAATCTATATATCATAGCCACTAGCAAGCATGCCACTACTCAGAGGAAGCACTCATGCTTGAACCAGATAAAAGAAAATATCTTTATTTTCAATAATGCTCTTTTATAACTTGTCAAGTGCTCTTCTAATAGCTGTAAGATAAGTAATTCTACCCTTTTAACGGCTATCAATCATAATGGTTCATTGCATACATCACTAGATTTCTCAGAGTCCTTTATTGTTTCCGTTACTGAGGAGTTCTTTCTTAGTGCCATTCTTAAAGGACAGGGTCCTCTACACACAAACAGAACTTCTTTCTTTTGAGTTATCTTGATTCCCTGGATCATATTACACAAGGTGAATAATATCTTATGTTCATTCTGAACCTAACTGGTTACTCTCTGCTTCTCAAGCTTCATGATTATTTCTTAGTCTTGATCTTACTGGCCCATAGGTTCCTCAGTTCTTTCCCCAAATTTTCTATGTGCATCTGACTTAGATGGCACCAGGAGAAGGACAGAACGTAGACAAAGGGTGATTGTTGGTTGTATGTAAACAACATTCTCTCATGACTTATTCATCAGGCAAACAGCAACAATTCTAACTAAATTCTAAATGTTTTAAAATAGGTACATCATTTCTAATGACACATACATATTTTGATTAATTCAAAATAAATCAATTTTGGAATAGTAAGTTATTTGTAATCAAAGCCTGCTATACTATGTGAGAAAAATGTTTCAATTGGAGACAATTTTTTCAGTCATCATGTACAGACAAAAAATAATTCAAGCCCAAAATTTTACCGTCTTCAAAACATTGTTGCTAACTTGTAATGGTATTTATGTCAACACTCCATTTTTCATGCTATCATTGGTTGCCTCACAACAGACTATTGTAACAGAAAGCCAAAATCTTGTGATGACACTCATTTCTCTCCCTCTTTTGACCCTGGGCTATGCAATCATTTTCTTATATAGCTTTATTGTTCATGCCCTCTGGAACTTCTGCCCTGTGTTGGTCATTCAACCTTACTTTGTGTTGACAATCAGATCATACTTGAAAATACACCCTTCCTCTTTCATTTAATCATTTCCTCATGTTAGTCTTTATTCTCTAATTGAATCCTTTAAACCTGTTGTACTGAGTCCTGTTCTACTTTTCTTTCACTTGTCAGACTACTTCCATCTCCTGTCATTTCAAATTTCATTTTAAATGTTTTTTCCTTGTAATGTGTCATGTAAAGAATAAGATTACTCTTGTCAGTTTTTGTTCTGGGCTTGTTTAATGCTGTAGTAACTTTTTAAAACAATGCTTAAATGATTGATTTTGTGTTGGTTTAAATAAAACCACCATGTGGGCATTTTTGCCTCATGGCTGAATGGTGTCTTCTACCACTTCTTGCCAAGCATTATTAAAGGTAATCTTAAAGGGAGGATGAGGAGGAGACTGTGTTTTTTATCTAGAATACTCTACAAATGCTCAGTGAGAGTTCTGTCTGAGGGCGATTCTGTCCAGAGAATCTTTCTCTATAACTCCTGACAGGTAGTAGATGTGTTGTTGACATGGTAAAAAGCAAAGATGACATGTTATCATACAGTAGATGATGGCATCTCACACCGCTACAGCCACACAGCCTGTTTTATTTGGATGCATATTATGGAAGTATACAATGGTTTCATTATGGGAATAATGAAAATAACGGATTGAATGACAATATTAGTTTCCAGGGTAAACTCTTTATTAAAACAATAGAATTTCTGAAAACGTATGTCAATAGTACATTATGACATTGAATTACAAGATAAAAGTTATTTTAATTGACATTTTCCTTGTAACAGAGAACTCCAAAGTTTCGTTTTTTGGGGTTTGGACTATGGGGTGCAGTTCTTTTCACATTTCAGAGATGCTGCTATCCAAACAGACTTTTCCCACTCATTTTTCAGCCACATCATCTCCAGTTTATGTTTCCAGAATAATGTCAGCTTCTCAATCCAGACCATCTGATGTTGATCTCTGAGTGAAGTATAATTAGAAATAGTAAAGTTAACAAAGGTTAGGCTTGATAAAGACTGTCGCCTGAAAGCAGAAAGAATGAAAGTCAAACGGCAGAGAGGTGGCGCCCTTACTCAAGGCTGCAAGTTAATCACAGGGTGAACTCTATATAATGCATGTGAGCATGAAACTAAGTTCTGCGTTTTCAAGATTTACTGTATATTCCATATTTTCTTATAAATTGAGGATTATAAACTGTGTGCAAGTAGTATGAAGGTAGGTAGAGAGGCATCTCTAATGGAAAGAAAAGACTCACTTGGCAATGAGGATTAGGCTGTGTGAGGACACTGATGATGATGATAATGATTTAAGTAATTGATTACTGATATACATTATGTAGGTAGACTTATTTTTTATTGAGGAATGGCTACTACACATAGTGTAAAACGAGAAGGCCAACCTCTATCACAGAACTAAATTCATTTACCTTAAACTCAACTAACATCAGAGAACTAATTTCATATTATTTCTCATTATGCTTAACTTTTTATACGTAAGAATTGTCTTAGCTACTTAATGTGTTTTCCTGTTACTCTTTAGCCTTTTATTTTTGAATTGAATGAGTCACGTTACTGGGAAAAAAAAATCTCAAAAGTTTTAAATATTATGTGTCTTTAACAATGGAGTAAGCCTTGTGTAACTATCTATTTATCCCCCCATTCTCTTTCACTGTTTACTCCAGTCAGTGGTCACAGGGAACCACAAGCCCTAGGGCAGAAGTCAGCCTTCAATGGAATGTCAACTGTAAGGTACAAAGAACTCCCACCCACCCACATCCCCTGTCCATAGATATAATTATCTTGACTTCAAAAAACTTTTTTGAGATGTGTGAGGAGGCAGCTTTATTTAATCAGAAACTCTTTTGTTTTAACGTCATACTAAGGCAGATCTCGATGTATGGTCTTACCATCAGTGGTGTTCATAGACCACTTCCTAACTGCTTCTATTTCTCAGACTAAAGCTAATGAGTGTGACTAAGGAGACAAGTGATGGGAAGGTAGAGTTAGCAGAAGGCTTTCATCTGGCCAACATTTTGCAGGAGAAAAAAAATGAATTATTATTCTGTATTTTGGCAACATCTTTATCCAATGTAATGTTCTATATCATATATATTTTATAGCTGTTTACAGGCATTATTTACAGTTGGAGCACAAACAAGATAATTACTTACTAAGTATAACACCAAGTACCATAGACAATACCATAGTACCATAGGACAATAAAACTGAACTGAAAAATAACTGAACTGGTGGTTTAAAGTCCAGTGTCTTAGTAAGTAAGCCATGTTGTATCTTTTTAAATGCATTTTCACTTTTTATCAGTATTGGGCAACACTTTCTGTGGAAAATTAAAAAGAATGAGAGCCTTCATCTCTTGATTCATGATTGTTGAAATAATGTAGCATGAAGGAACGGGACTAATGGAGGACTACATGCTGTTGATCTGCTTTTGAATGCTTTTGTATTTAAAATGCTTAACCACATTTAAAGGGAAACTACAAAAAAGGCATGTTTAGCCTGCAAAAATGTTTCCGGCTGCTTGAGGTCTAGTATCATACATGCTTGTAAAGCTGCAAACAATTATTCACATAGAAACCTGTCAAAAATGTAGAGATGCTCTGCACATATTTCATAAAAAATAGCTACAGTAAAAAGTAGGATGAAATGACACCTTTTGTTGGCTAACTAAATAGATTACAAATGCAAGCTTTCGAGGCAGCTAAGCCCCCTTCATCAGTTACACCTTTCCTTATGAAGGGACCTTAGTTACCTCAAAAGCTTGCATTTGTAATCTATTTAGTTAGCCAATAAAAGGTGTCATTTCACACTACTTTTTCCTGTATCAATCTATGGCTAACACGGTACAACATTTTACTGCTATAATAGCTGAATTTTGTTACATATTTAAAAGATCTTTTTCATTGACCTGGTATACTGAAAAGCAAAAGGCTTTAATTTGCATGGTAGACTGTCTTCAATTTGTAATGGCCTTTAGTATAAACAGGGTTGCACTATTATAACAGCTTGAACACAGCCCCATTTGCATTGATGATTGCTTGTAATTGATTTTTATTGGCTGAATTCAAAGTGATGTACTGTACACTGTTTAAATATGGGGCACATAGAGTTTATAACATGCTGTATATACTGTAAGACATGCAAAGTGTACACTCTGTAATTTCCATTTTATATATCTATCCATACTCTATATATAAATATATAGACACTGCATCTGAAAAGTAACTTGACAGGTTATTTTCATAGTGAAATGTGGCCTTTAATATGGTGGTTGTTAGGACCCAGACAAGCCCAGGCTGAACTAGCAATAAGGAAAGGTAATAAGGTAATGCTTTAAATGACACTTGAGGCAGACAGGTATGTGACTATGCAGGTTTCACAGGGTGAGTCAACTGTAATGGGAATTGCTTCCAAGTGCTCTTCTTACAATTTCTCGCGTGTTACCATTGTCCTGCCAGAGTGTAGCCGCTTCTCCTAAAGCCCAGGCAATGGCTTTCAGCATGAGCACTTTCAAAAAATAACCTCTTTAGGAAGAGTTTTTGGAATCCCTCTTCCAAGATGACTTCAGTGGCTCCCGAGAGTCTTGCGGCAGGAGTATTCAGGAGAACAGGTGCGAAGGAAGACAAGCTCAGGACTGTGTTTCCTAATTTACCCTTTGAAGGCCATAGGAAGAAGGAGCTTCCCAACCGGGACTATGATACTAACATCATCAAAACCACCAAATACACCTTGTTGTCCTTCCTGCCCAAAAACCTTTTTGAACAGTTTCACCGGTTTGCTAATATCTATTTTGTGGGACTTGCAGCCCTAAACTTTGTTCCAGTTCTAAATGCTTTCCAGCCAGGATTCTCGCTCATTCCAATTTGTGTCATATTGGCTATCACTGCCATTAAAGATGCTTGGGAAGACTTCCGTAGATATACAGCAGATAAGGAGATAAATAATATGAGCTGTCTCATTTATACCAGGTAAATATATTAACTGCATTACATTTCTTTGAACCTTTAATTAAACTTGTTAGGTGAAATACCGAATAGACTTGGCTTCAGTCTTGGTAAGGATTATAAAGTACTTTTTTGCCATTTAACCAATTTAAGAACATGAATAAAAGTTACAAAAAGTCTAAGAAAGAGTAGTAACAACACTGCTTATAAGGTAAATATTACTGCACAATCAGTAAAAATAGTGGACTTGAACAGTTGTCGCTGAAGAGATTTTACTTAAACGAAGAGTGACATTTTGGACTTTTTAGGACAGGGTTTCGGCATGAGGTAAAAGTCTGTTCTGGTCTCATGAGTGGGCTTTGTGTGAAGCTACAATTGTGAAGGCTGCCTGTTAATCTGCACTCATTGTGGTTTACAAACCCTGGGTGCTTGCAGTCTTATGGTTACCTGGGATTGTAGACAGGAGCAGGAGCTGGTTAAAGATTACATCATTTTGTGCTCTGTATCTGTATGCCGAGGTATTGATTTTTTTTTTTTCTTATCCTAAATTTGTGCTTTTATTTAATCAGACTTTATCCTGTCTGGATCTTGTGTCTGCAGTCAGCTTAAGCATTTGCACTTATAAAGCATATAAACATGAACAGGGAGTCTACTGTGTTTACATGTGGGATGCCAGTTGCCAAATTGAAGGCTAGGGCGACAGACTGTATAGTCTGAAGAGACAGACAATGAACGAAAATTGCCTTTGAACATATCTACAATATCAAGTGTTACCCAAAGTGATGCTGTACTGTATGTGCTTTGTCTTTTGCTAGCTTTTTCTCTTTTCCCACATCTTTCTGCTGAGGTAAAGTAGTGCTTCACACAGAACACTTATAAACGTTGAGCCTTTCATGGTTGCATATCTATCTCTCTGACATTATAATAAATTCATCCATCAATTAGGGGACAACAGGATTTTAATTTGAGGCCCCAACTCCCCATTGTACAATTATGACTGATATACTTTTTCAAAATCAAATCATACAATTACATTACATAAACACCTGACATATAAACATGCATAAACACCCCCCGTTTGATCTCTGAAGTTTTCTGGAAGCATCAGTGGATCATGTTTCTAAATATAGATGCACCTGTATAATGAGAAATTTAGAAAGAGAGTGCTTTATTTGTCCAAAGGGGAGATTTAGCAGGCACCACTAAAAACAACAGAAGACAGGGTAAGTTTTCCAATGAAACAATTATTTTAATCACACTAAAATGCACTAAAAAAAGAAAGAGTGTAAAAAAGTGTAACTTAACATACCTTCTTGAATCATTAAATAATAAGGGAATTTAATAAATAACTAAAGTTTATAAAAAGTGGGTAGTTGAGGTAGTTAGTAGAACACAGAGTTCTGCCTATGGTATCTGCACATAATAAATAGCTGGGAATAAAATTAATATCATTTTAAAGGTTCATTATATGCAGTGGAATGTGGTGGTGTTTTTGAGTTCAAATCCCACTACTGATACGGTGTAACCCTGAGCAAGTTACTTCACCTGCCTGTCCTCCAACTGGAAAAACAAAAAAAAGAAATGTAACAAACTGTATGTCAAATGTTGCAAGTGCCATCTGTCAAATAAGATTACAATATTGATATTTTAACAAATACTGGAGTTGAAACCCTTCAGTATGTCATATTTAGACTTTATCTTCTAATGTATCTATTGAATACAATTACCACATACAGTATTTTTATTATTTTTTTCATGAAGTATTTATGCAGGAATTTTAAACTAATCCTACCTGCTTGCACACAATGTATGTAATAAGGCAGGGAACTCACCAGCTGTTTCAACACTTATCTGTGCACTTGATCCAAAATACTATCAATGTGAATATTCATTAAAATAGCTCTACATTCAACTAAATAACCATATTGTTAGGAATGACCTGTCTATACACTGCATTGTCAGTTATGAAAATATATTGACTGTTCCTCTGTGCCACATTTGGAAGGCTAACTGTTCAGAAATCTTTGCATATTTTATATGCAAAAGGCACCTTTGTGATACCATCAGTGCTATCATAAACACACAAAACATTAGTACTGTAGAACATGAAGCTAACTTCTGTAAATAACTACTATGTATATAAGACTCTTTAAATTACATAAATCATTAGCTGGTGAATGTGTTCTATAATTTGACACTTTATTGATTACTGAATGCTGTTAATGCCTTCATGAGATTCAGATTGTGTTATAATTTTACAGATAATCATCTGAAGAGGTAACCATTCCCTATTCAGAGTGCCTCAGAGCCTGCACTTCTGATTTTGGTAACCATAAACCCAAACTAATTAAGCAACTTTACTGTTAAAACCTGAAAAAATCGTAAAATAATTTTCTGTTTTTCTTTATTTTTTTATCCTCATCTTCTCTGCTCCTGACAAGTATTTTTGTGTCATCATTGACATTTGGTGACATTGTAGGGAAATTTGTGAGACTGCAACTTTCTTATGAATAAACTTTATTCAATAAGGGAAATGCCGGAGTCCATCCAAGGTGGGATTCTATGCCATTACTGACTCAGGTGGGCCCAGTTAACACATGCTGATTAACCTTTAAACTGTGGGAGGAAAAGCAGAATATCTGGAGGAACATCTATGCTGACACAGGACTGTAAGGCATCAGCTGTAGCACTTGCCACTATGCCTCCTATTATAGGACTGAATATAAATCTAACTAAATATAAAATTTCAATATACAGCACATCACTTTTTCCACATTTTGTTATGTTACAGCCTTATTCCAAAATGGATTAAATTCATTTTTTTCCTCAGAATTCTACACACAACACCCCATAATGACAACGTGAAAAAGAGTTTACTTGAGATTTTTGCAAATTTATTAAAAATAAAAAAATTGAGAAAGCACACGTACTGTACATAAGTATTCACAGCCTTTTCCATGAAGCTCAAAATTGAGCTCAGGTGCATCCTGTTTCCACAGATTATCCTTGAGATGTTTCTGCAGCTTAATTGGAGTCCACCTGTGGTAAATTCAATTGATTGGACATGATTTGAAAAGGCACACACCTGTCTATATAAGGTCCCACAGTTGACAGTTCATTTCAGAGCACAAACCAAGCATGAAGTCAAAGGAATTGTCTCGAGGCACAAATCTGGGGAAGGTTACAGAAAAATTTCTGCTGCTCTGAAGGTCCCAATGAGCACAGTGGCCTCCATCATCCATAAGTGGAAGAAGTTCGAAACCACCATTACTCTTCCTAGAGCTGGCCGGCCATCTAAACTGAGCGATCGGGGGAGAAGGGCCTTAGTCAGGGAGGTGACCAAGAACCCGATGGTCACTCTGTCAGAGCTCCAGAGGTCCTCTGTGGAGAGAGGAGAACCTTCCAGAAGGACAACACCTCTGCAGCAATCCACCAATCAGGCCTGTATGGTAGAGTGGCCAGATGGAAGCCACTCCTTAGTAAAAGGCACATGGCAGCCTGCCTGGAGTTTGCCAAAAGGCACCTGAAGGACTGTCAGACCATGAGAAACAAAATTCTCTGGTCTGATGAGACAAAGATTGAACTCTTTGGTGTGAATGCCAGGCATAACGTTTGGAGGAAACCAGGCACCTCTCATCACCAGGCCAATACCATCCCTGCAATGAAGCATGGTGGTGGCAGCATCATGCTGTGGGGATGTTTTTCAGTGGCAGGAACTGGGAGACTAGTCAGGATAAAGGGAAAGATGACTGCAGCAATGTACAGAGACATCCTGGATGAAAACCTGCTCCAGAGCGCTCTTGACTGTTATGTATTGAAATAAATGTAACAATGATTGGTAGTATTCCCAGGCAGAAGGGGGCGCCAGAGTGGGGTTAAGAGAGATCTTGGACAAGCAGTTTCAGAGAATGTTCTTAGTAAAAGCCTATGGTGCAGTTAACTTCTGGCCTCAGTGTTTGTCATTGAATATCAGCCTCAATTGACCTAACATAGCATTGACCTCAGACTGGGGCGACGGTTCATCTTTCAGCAGGACAACGATCCTAAGCACACAGTCAAGATAACAAAGGAGTGGCTTCAGGACAACTCTGTGAATGTCCTTGAGTTGCCAAGCCAGAGCCCAGAATTGAATCTGATTGAATATCTCTGGAGAGATCTTAAAATGGCTGTGCACCAACGCTTCCCATCCAACCTGATGGAGCTTGAGAGGTGCTGCAAAGACGAATGGGCGAAACTGGCCATGGATAGGTGTGCCAAGCTTGTGGCATCATATTCAAAAAGACTTGAGGCTGTAATTGCTGCCAAAGGTTCATCGACAAAGTATTGAGCAAAGGCCATGAATACTTATGTACATGTGATTTCTCAGTTTTTTTTATATTATATATTTTTAATAAATTTGCAAAAACCTCACATTGTCATTATGGGGTGTTGTGTATAGAATTCTGAGGAAAAAATTAATTTAATCCATTTTGGAATAAGGCTGTAACATAACAAAATGTGGAAAAAGTGATGTGCTGTGAATACTTTCTGGATGCACTGTATGTTCTGCTTTAATTATGATTTCCATGTGAAAGTTTGCATATAACTTACTTGCCATTTGAGGAACAAAAGAATGATAACAGTCATTGACTTTACTTTTACAATTGCACAATTATTATGCAGTCATCTAGCCATTGTCCATCCATTTTAAAATCTGCTTAATCCTTTTCAGGATCAATGACAGCATGAGTCACAGGACCGAAACCAGACCTGGTCTGGATCTTTGTGGAATGTCCATAGACTTTCCAGCCCACCTAATTTATTTCAGGATTCTGGGGATAGGGCTCTGCCAGGCAGCTCTACATGGAAAGCAGTAACCACGTCTGCATGGGGTGCTTCTGGAATGTATAACAGCCATCCACAGTCTTTGATCTGTCTCTGTTCTCTAACAGTGTGACTTCTTGAAACAAGTGGTAGAAGTTCTTATGAAGTTGATTATTTCAAGTTTTTGCTTTAAAATTATCTTTAAAGAACATGTACTATTTTGCTTTCAGTTGCACAATATACATTTTTTGTGTTAATCAATAATAAGTAAATTCTAACCTAATGCAAAGATTCCACTGCAAAGACACTAAAATGAAAAGATGAATGCTTTATGCAGCTGAATATGAATTCTGTCTATCCATCCAATTGTTATTGAGCCCAATTAATGCAGTTCTGGGTCACATAGGCTAGGGCTTATCTTGGCCACAGTGAATGCAAAGTTGGAAGCAGCACACTCATGCAGATTGGAGCAGATTAAAGACAGAAATTGACCTAATGTCCGCCTTCCAGAATGTGGAAAGAAAGCACAGGGAAAAAAACCCACAAAGAACACAAATAAGGGTACTGAGCTAGGATTGTCACCACCTATTTTACAGTCAATTCTTTAGAAATAAAAAAAAAACGCTTGTGAATACTTTTATGCCCTTGGTAGATATAATGTTTAATAACAATGTATGTTGCTGTGTGCCTGCCTTGTACACACCCCATGACCTTTTCACATTTCTACATTACTGCACAGACATCGTGGTTTCTGGATTTCAGTTTATTGGTGACAAAGGCAAAGGTAGCATGTGATTCCTCTACCTCCAAAACTAGAATAGTGGGTTAAGCAGAGACCTACTCAAGACTTGCTGCAATATTAACAATGAAAAGGAATCTGCCAGTTGCGTCTGCAGATATGGAAAGAATGCTGACGCATACAGGTGATGTAGTATTTCAGCTTTTGAGTCCCTGGTGTCAAGGCCAAGTGAATGAAGTGCAGCCACTTCTTGAGCTGCTTATGGAGCTTTTTTAATTGTATATTTCCCATGCCAGATATACAGTAAATAATGCCATAAATACTTATGGCAAAAAGAACAGCTTCTGTTTCACGACTCCAACTTTGGTCTTAGGAAAACAGTTGGTTGCTGCAGCATGGTTTTACTTGCTTTTTATAAGACATTAGGATAATTTCCTCTTTCAATTTCTCGGTATTCTTTGCAAAACAGCATCCTATTTGATCCAGAGTAAGTTTGATGTTACTAAGCTTATTTGAATCATATTTATTAATTCATTAGCCTGTATAAAGCTAAAGTTTAGTCCCAGAGTATCAGGCATGAGGTAGAAACCAAACATGGATGGGGCTCCGGTCAAATCTTATTAGCACATATTGAAATCACATTTATGAATATTTTAACAATATTTACATTCATTTGAATTGAATTCCTTTAGTTAATTGGACTAGAAATGGTGGACTAGAGTTCTTTAGACAGGCACAGGTACTATCTCACAGTGATCGTGAACTGTATAAGCATATTAGAAAATAATATTCATATACATGCTTTTCAATTTTTGTTTATCGATTGACCATTTCTTGCTCTGTGCTAACATGTTATTTTCTGCTGGTCCCATTTTTACTTAACCTTTTGCTTCTAATGGCTTTTCATCTTCACTCTTCCCATGAACCTTCTCAGTGGATGCTCTTTTTTACAGAAGCTTATTTCTACCACTTCAAAAAAAATATTGTGTTACTTTTCAAAAATATTGCATTATCTCACAATAATTTTGTTTTTTGTAAAAGAATATTTTGCAAAGACATTTCCTGCTACGGTTGATAAATAACATTGTGCTTGTGCATGCTCATGCCATCCAGTGACAGAGAACGAGAAAGACATTAAGCACATGAATAACGTGCAATCAAATGACAAAAACTTAACAAAAGTTATAGGACCACATTTAATCCTGCATGTGCTGAGGGGTACCTTTATTCCACCCATCTTAGAGTCACAAAGAGCTAGTAGTAATTGTAGTAGCACTGGGTTTAAATCAAGAAGCAAACATGGTTGACGATATCCCGGTCCATTGCATGGTACAATCACACAGTTAATCAGAAAAGAGTATGCTGTGTGCAATCCAATTAAAGTCACTGATAAATAAAATATCAGATTAGTTTTCCTTTTAATTATTTGAAATTAGATTTTTTCAGACAGTGTTATATAGTGTCTTATGTTCATACCTGAAATCTATAGGGATGGTTGGTGACGGAAATAGAGGATGGCTGTTCTTTACTTTACAGCACATGGAGGACTAAATATATTTTCATAATTGAGAAATATTGCTGTTATATTTTCAGTATACAGTATTAAACAGGTAATTATATGCACACCTACTGTTACCAATCAATCCCCAAATTCACTGGGAGAACATGGAAACTCTGCAGACCCTATCAATGTAAGGCAGGAATGACAACTCTGTGCTATCACTCTGCTTATGCTAAAACAGGGGTCCCCGACTCCAGTTCAGCAGGGCACCAATGGCTGCAGGTTTTCATTCTAACCCTTTTCTTAATTAGTGACCTGTTTTTGCTCTTAATTAACTTCTTTTGATTTTAGTTTATTTGACCTGCTCTTGAAGACTCGGACCCCTTAATTGTTTCTTTTTCCTTAATTAGCAGCCAAACAATCACGAGATACAAAATGAACCAAAACATGACCAACATTGTCGATCATACAATATCTGAAAATAAAGAAAGGTGAAGGTCTCAGGTATGCTGATCTGCTCAGGTCCCCAAAACATCTTAACGCTGCTCTTAGAAAAGAGAAAATCTACAATTTCAGAAATGTATGTTATTGCACAATGAGAGCAGCAACGGGCCACGGAATTAAAGAACGGGTTTAATTAACAACAAGGCTCAGTGCCTAATTAAGCAACTGGTTGGAGTGGAATTAGTTGGAGTTTCAGGCCCTGACTTAGCTGGTCTTCTGTTGACCACTAATTTCACATTTCATTTCTGTTTGGGTGCCATTTAAGGAAATAATTCATAAGAATGATGAAGAAATTCAGGGGAACAAATCTTTAAAAATTATGTCAATTAAAATTAATTCAAACAAAGTTAATTAACAGCAAAAACAGCACACTAATTAAGAAAAGGGTTAGAATGAAAACTTGCAGCCACTGGGGCCCTCCAGGACCGGAGTTGGGGGACCCCTGTGCTAAACTTAACTTACTAAACTTTAACTTCATTAAAACTAATTGTACTGTATGCCTAATGTATTGTTCACTTCATTTCACTGGATTGCAAGCTGCACACATTGCTAAACTCACTTTCACCAGCTGTCATCAGACAACCAAAGCATATAAAATGGTGTGAAAAACTATTTGCCCCCTTCCCGATTTCTTATTCTTTTGCATGTTTGTCACACAAAATGTTTCTGATCATCAAACACATTTAACCATTAGTCAAATATAACACAAGTAAACACAAAATGCAGTTTTTAAATGATGGTTTTAATATTTAGGGAGAAAAAAATCCAAACCTACATGGCCCTGTGTGAAAAGTAATTGCCCCTTGTTAAAAAATAACCTAACTGTGGTGTATCACACCTGAGTTCAATTTCCGTAGCCACCCCCAGGCCTGATTACTGCCACACCTGTTTCAATCAAGAAATCACTTAAATAGGAGCTGCCTGACACAGAGAAGTAGACCAAAAGCACCTCAAAAGCTAGACATCATGCCAAGATCCAAAGAAATTCAGGAACAAATGAGAACAGAAGTAATTGAGATCTATCAGTCTGGTAAAGGTTATAAAGCTATTTCTAAAGCTTTGGGACTCCAGCGAACCACAGTGAGAGCCATTATCTACAAATGGTAAAAACATGGAACAGTGGTGAACCTTCCCAGTAGTGGCCGGCCGACCAAAATTACCCCAAGAGCGCAGAGACGACTCATCCGAGAGGTCACAAAAGACCCCAGGACAACGTCTAAAGAACTGCAGGCCTCACTTGCCTCAATTAAGGTCAGTGTTCACGACTCCACCATAAGAAAGAGACTGGGCAAAAATGGCCTGCATGGCAGATTTCCAAGGAGCAAACCACTGTTAAGCAAAAAGAACATTAGGGCTCGTCTCAATTTTGCTAAGAAACATCTCAATGAGTGCCAAGACTTTTGGGAAAATACCTTGTGGACTGATGAGACAAAAGTTGAACTTTTTGGAAGGCAAATGTCCCGTTACATCTGGCGTAAAAGGAACACAGCAGTTCAGAAAAAGAACATCATACCAACAGTAAAATATGGTGGTGGTAGTGTGATGGTCAGGGGGTGGTTTTGCTGCTTCGGGACCTGGAAGGCTTGCTGTGATAGATGGAACCATGAATTCTACTGTCTACCAAAAAATCCTGAAGGAGAATGTCCGGCCATCTGTTCGTCAACTCAAGCTGAAGCGATCTTGGGTGCTGCAACAGGACAATGACCCAAAACACACCAGCAAATCCACCTCTGAATGGCTGAAGAAAAACAAAATGAAGACTTTGGAGTGGCCTAGTCAAAGTCTTGACCTGAATCCAATTGAGATGCTATGGCATGACCTTAAAAAGGCGGTTCATGCTAGAAAACCCTCAAATAAAGCTGAATTACAACAATTCTGCAAAGATGAGTGGGCCAAAATTCCTCCAGAGCGCTGTAAAAGACTCATTGCAAGTTATCGCAAACGCTTGATTGCAGTTATTGCTGCTAAGGGTGGCCCAACCAGTTATTAGGTTCAGGGGCAATTACTTTTTCACACAGGGCCATGTAGGTTTGGATTTTTTCTCCTAAATAATAAAACCATCATTTAAAAACTGCATTTTGTGTTTACTTGTGTTATATTTGACTAATGGTTAAATGTGTTCTTAGATCCACAGATCAGCTGCTCCTAACCGTTCCCAAGGCACGTTTTAAAGCTCGTGGTGAAAGGGCTTTCTCCGTCTGTGCACCCAGGCTCTGGAACTCCCTGCCCTTAGTGGTTAGGCAAGCCGCTTCAGTCGCCACATTCAAATCTCGCCTAAAAACGCACTTCTTCACATTGGCTTTTAATTCTTAACCTGTTTCATTTTCCACTTGTCTTTTGCTATTTTCTCTATTTTATTTGGTCCCTTGACCTGTTTTTAGTATCTCTGTTGTAATTCTCTCTTAATGTTTATTTTTAATATTTTGCTTTTAGTCCTGCTTGTTGTAACTGTACAGCGCTTTGGTCAGTTGTAATGCTGTGTTTTTAAGCGCTCAACAAATAAATATGGTATGGTATGGTATGGTATGATCAGAAACATTTTGTGTGACAAACATGCAAAAGAATAAGAAATCGGGAAGGGGGCAAATAGTTTTTCACACCACTGTACATATGTATGATGATAATGGCAGCAGCAGGCAATTTTTTTGTAAAGTAATGCAGTACTTTTTTTTTTTTTTTTGAGTAAGCTCAAGTACTTTTTAACTCCAGACCATTAAAAACCCCTCATTGTCCTGTAGCCTTAATGAAGCCAAACTCAAACTTAATTTTATTGGCACTATAGGCACAATTGCTAAAACTTTACAAAGTGTTTCAGTTTGAAAACGGCCAAGTGATTCAGTGACAGTGTGTATCAGCCCTGTCTGATGCTTTCCTCTTATGGCACAACAGGAACTCACCTACGAAGATACACACAAGAGTTTGCGTGTCATTTGGAAAGGGCAAAGTGTACAGTGTGTCATTCTGGGCCTCTCCCTAAGTTGCTCAATAGCTTCACTTGCATCAGCCACATGTCATTCCAGAACCTCTAATGCTATAAGGCCTTTTCTCTCTTTCACTGTGTAACATGTAAAGTGCAGACTTATAAGCGAAAATCAAGAGTTTACAGAGCCAAGTTAACACCTTTGACTTCCACATCCAGCAGATTGAATTCTCTTATGCATTCTTTGTTATCACATTATTCTCAAATAATCTGCTTGTTAGTTTCCAAAGCTATAAATCAATTTTATAACAATCTCATTTTAGTCCTAAATTCCAGTGCATTGCTACTGGAAATTAGTATTGGGCTTTAGAAATGCACAAGGGACAGTTTTTAACAGGATGCCATTTCCTAAATTAATAAACAGTGCATTAAAGGCTTTCAGTTGAAGCCTGGCTTCTTTGTAAACTGTATACAAGACACTAATGCTTCTCACTTTAAAAGATATGCCCAGAAAAATAATTAATTTTAAGCTTCAGATGTTTGTAATATGAAAAACCCAGTTATACAGTAATGATAGTAAATCATTCATATTATGTGTATGGTAAAAGGTAACTTTTAATCAGCGTACAGTATATAGTAACATCCAATGGATCTACTTTTAATAATTTTCTAAGGTGTATCACAAAGATATGCATATTAGAATTAATAGTGATCCTAAGTTAGTGTATGTGAGTGGATTAGTGTCAGTGTGTGCTACGATGGACCCTTCCAGGCTGGGGTCCCACCTGTTACTAAGTACTGCAATATTATGACCCTGAACTGAATAGGCAGGTTATGTTGGATATGTAAATCTGCCCTGTGAATAGGAAGTATTCTATCTGGGGTTGTTTCCTGCCTTGTTCTAATAGTTCCCATGATAAGAACATGGGAGTACATACATACAGAGAGTACTGTACATACTCACTTGTGTACAGTAACTTATTTGGCCATTTTGGTCATTGGTAATTGCTTGCATTTTGTGTTTTTTGTTTTTTCAGTGTGTCATGATAGTGAAAGTCTTTGCTCCAATACATAAAATATATTATGATCCATAAATGAATAAACAATAACAGTGGTGTGTGCTGTTAATTCCCATGCTGTTAGTGCCCAAGGTTCAAATCCCATACCTTTTTCTGTCTATGTGGTGTCTTCACATTCTGCATGGCAGCAGTTAAACTGCCATATTCATAACTGTAATGCACCTTGCAAAGAACTGGTGCTCAGTCCAGGGTTGGGTACTGTCTTGCATCCAAATCTGCCAGGATACACTCTGGCTCCCTGTGACCCCCAGGATGTTAAATTGTGTTAAGTTGTTTTGATGCATGTTTTGTGCCCCAAGATACTGGAAAGCAAAAGGAAACATTGCATTCAGTAAATTAACAGGTGAACTAATTTTATCATTTTTAGTATCTGTTCATTTTTCATTTAAGCACATACCTGGGGTATTAAACATTTTGAATGGAAACAAACAGAGAGCTGACAATAGCAGACACAAGAGAGGAATCCACTCTGGTTTTAAAGTCAATCCAAGCAGGGATTGGATCAGAAATATATAAAATGTATATAGCTTGATCATTTATATGAATATGATGAATATTAACTACAATATATGTGACATAATTTCATTAAAGACTGGTGGGACACAACACAAATCTGTAGTAGATGTTGTACAAAATAAGTAATAAGCTTCCCTAAGCAATTTAATTTATTATTAAAATGTTTATAGCAGCCGTCAAATGTGTCTTCTAAAGCTATATTCTTTTTCTAATTTTCTATCAAATGCTCAATGTACAATTACTTATGAAAAATATATTGTGAATTTATATTAAAATGTCTTTATGCAAGCCTCTGGCTGAGTGGATGAAACGACTGGACCTGCATTGTTCTCTATACCCTTAAAATCAAATCAAATCAAATTTCATTTGAAACATTCAAATGACATATATAGTATAATATGTAGTGAAATTTTTAAATGCTCAACTCCAGTGACTCTACCTTTTGGTATAATCGGACAATAACAATAGCACGACTTTATACATATCAAAAATCATTTATAGAAATATACACGTGATTAATAATAAATCTACTCTATACAGTATACAGGTATATAAAATCCTAAGCCTAAAAGTACAACGATTTTGTGCAACGATTTTATGTGACGTTTTTGTGTGACTTTTTTGTCACTCTTTAAATTGGGCTTATTTTAAAAACCTACATATATATGTTTGGTATCATTCTTTTGAGAATTTATTGAACTTTAATGTGATGTTATTAGATTTTCTGATTCTTATTCCATTTTTAAATTATAAACTAAAAAATATCAAGAACTCGCGTCCCATGGGACAAGACTTTGTGCCAAGTAGATTTAACCACGCTTGGGCCGGAAATAAAAGACAAAGAGTAGAACAGCTGCTGTACAGGCTTTTAAATGTTCGAAGTGCTGCGTGAGATGCAGATCACATGGTATGGCAGCAGTAGCAAGCCAGCAGTTGATTGAGCAAAGAGGAGGTAAAAAAAAAACTATTTGTTTCCCATTGTATCACCGTTTAAGAGCGACCACATCTCCTTGGGGTGCGTTCAGCCCCCATCTTCACAATACGAGTGCCAGAAACGCGAAGTGGCTGGCGCGTAGCACAGGCCTGGGGGGTTGGCGAATGAATCAAGCAGGGGGCGAACCCCCTAGTAATAACTAAATTAATAACTTAAATGACTTAATGTATGAGAGTTAACAATAAGGCATCGTGTATTTTTAGACATTTTCCTTCTTTAAGATGCAGATGGACTGTGGGAAAAAAAATTCCTCCTCATTCTCTTTGAACTGGACTTCAGGCAGCGGTAGAGTTTAACTGACTACACCTCAGAAAAGATGTTGTTGGAATGGTTGGTGAGACTGATAATTTTCTTTGCCCTGGTCCCACATCATTTGGTGTAGATGTCCTGGCAGTTTGAGAGTGCACACCCTGTGATGTGTTCAGCTGATTGTACCACTCTCTGCAGAGTTTTGTGGGTCTGCAGTGTGCTGTTCCCAAACTAGCCATTAATTCTTCCTGTAAGGATATTTCAGTGCTAGGTTTCTAGAAGTTCTTTAGTAACTCAGAGGACAGCCTGGAACGCCTTAGTTGTCTTAGGTGGTAAACACATTGTGACAAAGTTGTCGGTGTGTTTGGACCAGGTTAGGTCATCTGTGATAAGGACACCTAAGTATCTGGAACCTGCCCTCTCTACTTGTTAATACTGAGGGGATGTTAGTGTATCTGCTGTTTCCTCTCCAAGTCGGCTCATTTGTCTTGCAGAAATTCATGAGTAGACAACAGCAGTTTAGCAAAGATGCTTGAACATCATTAAAATGTGGACCAACTGTTGTTGTTGGCTTTTTTTTACCACATGTTCACGCTTCTGATTGAAGCTTTTCCATGTCATAGCCATTCAGCCAGTGCCAGAAAAAAGGTATAAAAAGTCCAGCACCATTTGCTCCCTTAAAGGTGGCCACAGTAATCTGAGAAAAAAAAGAAAGGATATCAATATCAGGAATACATCGTTCACAGGTCATTACACTGCATTTTGATTTTCACCAACCTCTGAAGAGGACCATTGTAAATTTGAAAAAGCCACCAAGGCAGCCTATGTTTGCTCCTTCCACTTCATGGAAAAAAGCCAGCAGTATGAATAACAGATTCCTGATGAGTTAAAAAAAAAATAAAGTTTATAAATAGAAATTCTTTATCCGTGAGAACCGTAACTACAAAGAGGACTATTTCATTTATGTTAGGTAGAATGCCCAGAGGGGACTATGCGGTCCCATGGCCCGGAACCCCTGCAGATTTTTTTTTTTTTTCTCTAGCCATCTGGAGTTTTTTTTTCTGTTCTTTCTATCCATCCTGGCCATCGGACCTTACTCCTTTTTATGTTAACTAATGTTGTCTTATTTTAATTTCTTATTTTGTATTTTATTTTTCTTTTATTCATTATGTAAAGCACTTTGAGCTACTTTCTGTATGAAAATGTGCTATATAAATAAATGTTGTTGTTGTTGTATTGGCCTCACACTGACCAGAAAACACCTGGCCGCATGGTAGTCAAAGCCATTTGATTCTAAACTTGAGGTGCTGCCATTTGAAATTAGTCAGTTTATAGCTAGTATATTTTTGCTGCGGCTGCAAGGCTCTCACTTTTATTATAGCATTTAAATCTGTATGGCCGTATTTAGTCAGAAGGTGATGATGTCAGAGGGTATCACTATGTCCTCATACCAACCGGACCAGGTGCCAGCTCTGATTGATTGATTCTTTTGTAATGTGAAAGGTGTGTGAACTTGCATGTTTTGCTAATCATTAGCAAAAGAGGGACCAAAATTATGAGTTAGGAAAGTTAATATTTACTTTAGAGAAGACCGCACACATATGCAGTGGGACAATTCTGGTGTGCTCACCCTCCCCTAACCCCCCCAGAATGCCAAAAACACCACTAAAATGTAGTATGTGGATTTTTTTAAATACAAAAATACTGCTCTGGAAGTTAAGGTTTTCAAAATAAGGAATTTGGCTTCCTTGAACTAACTCTTATTTTAAATTTTATAAATTAAAACTGAATGAAGCTGCCAAGAGAAGGACCTCATAGTAGAACTGTTACTTGTCAAAATTCAGTGAAGCCAATTGAGGTGTTTTAGACATGTAGTCATGATACCCCAGGGCACCTTCAAAGGAGGTGTACCAGGCACAGCTTACTGCGCCAAAAGCCGTGGACGGACCCAGAGAATTCAGTGGGCACACCTTGTGTCTCCGGATGAGATGAAGTCTGTTGTTGTGCCCTCTGTTCTAGTAATGGTCTGCTCTGTACTGGAATTATAGAATAGATGGAAAGTGACCATTAATTTAAATCAGTTTGATAGTGCAGTGGTTAGCTCTGCTTAATCATTACTAGTAGAGAGAGACGTGGTTCAAATCTTATCCCACTCATGCTCTGTGTTGGTTTTGTTTTTCTCTGCCTGGGCGTTTCCTGTTTTTTTACTGTAAATTGGCCCAGTGACTGCGTACATGAACATGATCAATTGCTGCTCCTTGTGTGGTTGCTGTTGGGACAGACTCCAGCGACTTGCAACCTTTAATGACAATGAGCTTTTTCAGAAAGTTTTTGGTTTGATTACTGGATTATGTTAAATTTGTATAGCTTTTTTATTCGTTATTTCGGTTTCATGAACTGTGGCCTATCCTAGCACATAGAAAGGACAGTTCGTTAGCCACATGCTAAGTGAAACAACTGGCATAGTAGTTTACAAGATAAACTGCAGGTATATCACCTTGGAATTTTTTATCTTGTTAAACATCCTGGATAAATTATTTTCTTGATATGCCAGACAGTGCTGGTGCAATAAACCTTCAGGAACCTAAAGTTGTGCAAGCCTTCACATTCTTCCTTCATTTTCCATAAATACAAAACAGGCAGTAATAAAAATGCAAGTAAGATTTAAAGTATATTTTAAATTCTGCTCCAACAGGCCAAGAAATCTCTAAAAAGAAAGAACAGCACTTCTAATAAATTTGTTTATGTTACAACATACAGAAATGGACGCTCCGAAAGAAGACATCGATCAAGTTGATTTGTTTTAGCTAGAAGGAGACTCGCTCTTCACTTTCAGGAATTCTCTTTGGTAGACCTGAGTCTTTGAACGAATAGCATATTGTCCTTATAATGAATTAAACAGGAGGATATGTCTGCAGGATGAGTGAATGCAGTTTAAAATGAATGGTCTTGCCATCCCACAGATGTACAGTGTTATTTTGATAAAATGAATATTGCAGGAGCCAAAGAGTGTCTTTTGTAAAAATCAAAAACAAAAAAATTTGATTTGCTTCACGAGAAATTTGAAAAGGTTTCTGGTTGTCTTTTGAACCTCTCTTGTCCACTGGGATATTTGCTAAAAATGCTAACTGGACCAAATAAAAAAGTTCCCTAATAAACAATGTCAAAGCAAACAATACACTGAAAGGAATATAAAGCTGACAGGCCTAAACCTTCTTGAGGCAACAGAAAGAGAGAGACAGGATGATCAGTCTATTAAAACTCTTCACTAGTGCCTGCTTCTCCTCCACCGCCTCCATACTGCATATTGTAACTGTACCTGATAATTGCCTGACTACCATATGTTTATTTTACACATACGGCTATTTTTAATTTTGCAGTTGCAGAGATGAGCAGTAGTCCAGTTTACAAAGCTAATTCATTTTGAAATCTTTATGGCTTTATCGTATGTAAAATCAATTCAATACTGTCACTCTTTATACAGATAAGAGTTCAACATTAAAAGAGGCCACTTCATGGAGTCCCAAGATCAGCCCTATACATGGAATTTCTTCGTTGTTTCCTTGAATTTATTTTATTTCTTTGCTGTTCAAAGCAACCATATCTATGTGTTTTGTTATTGACTGGGCATCCCAGGTGGGCATTATTGACATCTGCAAATCATATCTAATGGTTACAATTATTATTGAGTGTTGCTGGATTTGTGTTACTCATACTGCCATCATGACTATATACAGTTTCATTACCTGTTGGAGACTGAAGTTTTCCGTCCATTATTTATACCCACTTAAGTCAATTTAAGTTTTCAGGGGCTGGAGTCTATCCCAGTAGCATCAGGTACATGTCAGAAATAGTAACGTGCACCTTACTATTGCCCATGCAGGAACAGGTTAGAGATACCTATAACCTAACACACACACACACACCTTTGTGGTGGGAGAACAAACTCAAAATACCCTGAGGAAAAGCCCACCAAAACAAATGGAGAACATGCAACCTGCTACAATGGGATTCAAATCAATTCAGTATATTTTTGTTTGTTTTAAATAGCAAAACCTAAATAAGAAGACACATTTTACTATAAAGTGACTTATACCAATCTAAGTACCAATAATATTTTTTGAGTTACATGTAATGTTTATTGTGTTAAAAACATATTACTAAAAGGGCAGGATTTGTTTAGTATAAAACTTGTTTGTCATTTCTATAGTAAATATATAGTTTATTTTTGAATTAAAAATTCACAACATATGAAATCCATTACAAATGAACTTCTATACTCATTCTGAGTCTACATATTCTACTCCATATTTCATTAAATCTTGCTACTCTGGTTATTGCATTATAGTCTCTGTCCCCAGTTTCAAGAAGGTGACTATTTAATCAGATTATGGGTGGACTGTGCAAAAACCCATCTCAGCTCCTATTACACTTCTGTCCCAGTTACTCATAAACAATATACAAAACAGAGATTCTATTCAGGGTTCCAGGAATTTATTTAACTTGATATCTCACTTGCCCTGAAATGTTTTATGCTTAGCTGGTCTACATTTACATTTAGAATGACCTTCCATCATCCCTGGTGTGACACAAAGGTACAGTTGCTACCTTACAGTATTTAGACCCACATACTGTACAATTCCCATCCAGGGTGCTATTGAGTTTGTACATTGTGTTCATGTTTATGAATTTTATTCAGGGACTCTTGTTTCCTTCCTCGATTCAAACATGTTTTTCTGTTGATCAACAAGCCTAAATTGATCCAGGGACTGGTAAAAGTCCTGGTGAAAGTGCTACTGTATATGATGGGATAGCATTCCATCCTGGTCTAGTTCTTAGTTTTTGCCAGTTATAACTGGATGGCCTCCAGTTCTCTGTCACACTTTGCTTAAAAATAAGGATGAATTGAAGATTACCCCCTTTTAACAATAATATTCAGTTAGTACTAACAACAGAAATGGTTATGTGAATGAACTGAATAAGACTTACTTTTTTAGGTAAACCTGGTAACTCTAATGTTAATGCCTTATGAGAAGCAGTTTTTATTACTAAACTTTTATTATTCAAGCAAAAGTAATATTTTTGTTTACGTAACAAATTGGCTTCTGTAAAAAGTCAAAATTTCTATCTATCTATCTATCTATCTATCTATCTATCTATCTAGCTATCTATCTATCTAGCTATCTAGCTATCTATCTAGCTAGCTAGCTAGCTAGGTTGGTGTATTGCTATTTTTTAGTTGAATTCTGGTAAAGATAATTTCCCATCATGCATGGTTTCAGCATACATTGTAAAATTTCCTTGTAAAACCAGTATTGCTGGAAAAGATAAGCAGACAAGCAGTTACATTTTTTGCTTAAAATGATAAAGAATTTACCACTGTTATGTAACCAAAAGTTCAGACTTGCAACACAGATTTATTGCACTATGCTGAACAAGAAGGAACTGCAACTATTCCTGTAAGTTAAAGAGTTTCATCCAGGTTCCTGGTTAACAATATTCTACCTGATACTTATCCATCAATTTTTCTTCATTCTGTGCTGGTGTTGGTGGCTGAGACGGAAGGCTACCCTACATTTTGCCGGTTTTATCTCTCCATGCTATTCTGATGAATTACAGAAACACAGTTGCTTTTGGGACATTTGTTTTTAGTCTTACAAGTGTGTTAACTGATATGGACTTGAATCTATGAAGTGTAGGAACAGACAATAAGAATCAGAGTCACATTTATTTGCCAAAACTTAATCCACAGTTACTTATAACATCATATAAAAATAACATAAATAACCTAAGTTAAAAAAAACATACATCATTAACAGTTGAAAAATAGTGCAATTTTAAAGAAGATGTGCATATGAAGGTGTGTATGTATATACTGTGCACACACATTACATGCACATGTACTATACATATACTTGCACACACTAACACCTTTAAAGAGCATTTGAAAGAACACATGAATAAGTGAGCAAGAAAGGCTAAATTCCTGGTTTGTGAGGGCTCTGATTCTGTGAAAGAAACTGTCTAGATGTCTATTAGTTTTAGTTTTAATTGACCTAAAGGGTTTACCAGATGGGAGTTTTTGGAGCAAGTGATGACTTGGGTGAGATGAGTTAGTGGGAATCCTTTTGACATAGTTTATGACACTAGACACATTCTGGTGTGCAACAGATGGAAGAGCATAACCAATTATTTTCTCAGCAGACCACACCCTCGTGCTGCAATTTATTTTTGGAGTGGACCATTGCTAAACCACATCAGACAACAATGGAGTGAATGATCACACTTCCAATTGTGGCTTTGTAGAGTTGTCTTAGGATGGGCTGAAAAATATTTAATTTCATCAGTTGAAGTAAAATGTACATCTGCTGCTGAGAGATCTTAGTAATGGTTGGGTTGTTAATGTCCCAACTGAGAGAGTTTGTCATAGTTGCGCCCAAAAATCTGAAGGATTACACCCTATTGACTCAAAAGTCATTATTTTCTAGTGACAGGGGTTGTAGCTGCTGTTTGCAAAAGACTATTACCATTTCCACTGTCCTGGTAATATTGAACTCCAGGTTATTTGTACAAAACCAAGACGAAAGAAGAGTTGCCTCCTTTTCTATGTACATAAAAAGATATTAACATGACAACAATCAGCTTTCACCAGACTTTTACTTTTAGTCAGTTCTCCCACATTAATCCAACAAATTATCTGCTATCTGAATCTGCTTAGTTCTGGAAAATGGAAATCAGATTATTTCCTGGAAACATTGTGTGAATGGCCTGTCTGTTGCAGGGCACACTTGTGCGCACACCCACACTCACTAATACAGGGCCAACTCAACATGTCTTTGGAATGTAAAAGTAGAACTTGAGTTCACATGAAAAAGCAAACATGGGTGCTGGGAGAGCATGCAGACACTACTCAGACCATCACAGAGCTGGAATTTGAGCCTGGTCTACTTGTGCTGTGCAGTGGCCTAATTACTGGACTACCATGGTTATGCTGAAGGGCTCAAGGGTTTTATTGTTTTGCCTCAACAAATTGATCAGTAAGACTTTATTTATATAGAAATATCGAACACCTCACAAGTTGTTTTGCAGGATAAACAAAATTATATTATTCTATCAAATAAAACAGGCATTTAGTACAATAAAATGAATACAGTAGTGAAAATCATGATGGACTAAGAGATTGCCACTGTTCTCATTTACGTTTTTATCTTTTATATATATTTGACTGAGATAAAAAGGTAGAGATGTTCACTTTAGAATACATATATAGTGTGATGGATGGCCGGCCATTTATCCCGGCCAATACCCCCAAGCCGCCAGGTGGAGCCCTCCTTGCAGCGTGGAGGTCCCCAGAAGACCAGCAGGGCATCATGGACATTGGAGTTTTTATGCAAAGCCCTGCTGGATGCCATGGGGGCCACAGGAGGGAGCTACAGGGAGGACCGAGGGCTTCTTCGTGCCCTGTGACCTGGAGGTTCGTCACAGGAAGAGCGACGGACTTCCGGGTTGAAGAAAGGGACTATTTACCCTGACCAGGAAGGAATAAGGACTTGTGGACTATTGGGCAGAAACACTTCCGGGTCAGGAGGTATAAAAGGACTATGGGAACTCCCAGACAACGAGCTGAGCTGGGTGGAAGGGTGGCAACGCGTCTGGGAGCTGGAGGATTGTAGTATTATTGTGGTTTATTGTAATTTAATGAGAATTGTGGTGGAGAGTGTGCTTTGTGCACTGTGGCAAGAAAATAAAGTCAATTTGAGGACTTTTACCTGGTGTCTGGAGTCGTGGACAGGGCTTCAAGGGAGCGAGAGTGCCCCCTATCGTTCACAATAGATAAATGAAGAAACCCAATTCTAAAGTATAATAAAAAAAAATTAAAATTTAAAAAATGATGACTTCTTACATTTTTTTCCCTGTAGTATTCTGTGTAAAAATCATGATCGGATAAACTTTACTATACACATACCATTTATGGCTGTAAAATTTCTTTTAAAATGATATACATTTTTAATATGACTTTTTTACATTAATCTTCATATATTACATTTCTTTTAATCAATTCAAAATCTGTTCTGTCTGTGTGATAAGAACATACTTCAAGAAGCTAAAACAGCTCATCAATCTCTATTTGAAAACTCTGTTATCTCGAGATTTGAAGACCCACCAGCATAGTACATGTACGAGACTCCACAAAAATCTTGACATCACACATTATAACCAAATTATATCCAGGATATTGATTTGTCAAGCTGATGTAGTCACACCACTGTAAATTGTGATGTGTTCCCATTTTGGCACACTTATCTCTACACACTACAATTATAGCATCGTGCCAGAGATGCAGTGACTGTGCTTTTGCTTGTTTGTTGGTTATTTTAGTTGAACTAGAGAAAAAAAATGTTACAGAAGAAAAGTGTTTTATTTTTTATGATATAATTTTTTTATTAATGCTAAGACATAAATTGCAAACTACAATTTTGCTCTTCATTTAAGTCTACAGTTTGAGACTCTGAGGAAACCACTTTTCCCACTCTGGGCAAAGTTGGATGAAATTGTTTGATGGTTATAGTAAAAAAAGCAATATGTTTAGTTAAGAAGAAAGAAAGAAAGAAAGAAAAAGATGTTATAGCACGGTGTATTTTACATTGTATAGAATCTGCAGACGAGTCCTTAAAATTAACTAAGCAAATGAGTGAATCTCTCAGTGAAACACACTTTGCCTTCACAATTTCTTACTTGATGCTTGTTATCACTTGCTCTCTAAAGCACTAGTGCTGAGTGTTTATGTATTGTCTAAAAATGTAAGCATTATAAACTGAAGGAAGGTCAACCCAAACTCCAACCCGCCCCAAACTAACAGACACAGCATCTTCTACCTTAAGGTCACAGGGAACTCTCGAAGTCAAGAATCCTGCCAGGAAGCAACATTTTTCTGTCCTGTAGTTATGTAATAATTACAAATACAGTATTGCTAAAAGACATGCAACATAAACACAAATCAAAAATAAACCCGTGTGTTTTGCAGGTGACACAAACTCCCAGAAAAAGATATTTTATCATAATCCTAATGCTAGGCCAAAAACACTCCCACACACACCTCCAAACAGGCAGCGAAAGACAAAATACTGAAACAAAGTATATAAAAAAAAAATAAGCTTAGCTTTTAATGCTGAATTAACTTGAAACATACAAGCAGCGATAGAGATAAGGAGTTTATTGTAACCATCAGTGTCAGAACAAGAGTCTCTGATACAACAGGAATGTGGACAAAATTCTTGCCCGATTCTCCTATCAGTTGTGCTTATGTGGTTTGGTTTAGAAAGGATCCAATGCTGGATGGTTTGATGATTTCCAACAAGTGACTAATCAAAAGTTAAGTCATTTAGAAGCAACAGATAGGTGTGCTCCCTTTTTATTATCGTATTCATATATTATTTACAATTGCCAAACAAATGCTAAAATTCCAAAGACTCTCCTTTTCCTCACTGTAACCATAAATAATGCCAATTTGTAAGCCTGCAACTGTAAATTCATTCTCTGTCTCTGTTTCTGTGTGGATATTTTAAATTTGAAAGGTCTTGTTCAGTATGGTGTTAAATATTCTCAGTACTAGGTAGGAGACTTTTATATAGTGCATACAGCACGCAAGCTAAATCTATGTGTGAAATATGACAATATAGCAAAGAAAATAATTTATATAACTATAAGCATCTAAAGCATAAACAAGTGACCTAGTAATTAGTATGTTTTTACCACTTACAAGTATTATGCATTATATATACAGAATATGTGTATACAGTATGTACAGGTATGTATAGTATACCTGTACATATACATTATTTGTGATGACATTCATTCCAAGGCAGACCATGGACCACCATGGAGACAGTGAAAAGAAAGAAAAATGAGAAAACATATCAAGGGTCAGTCAGAATATAATTAATTAAAGATCAAAATAAGAAACCAATATGTTCAGCACCAGCAGTAGCTCTGACAAGAATATACTATGCTTGAGTCTCGCTGAAACTAACAGGGCTTCTCTGATGTTGATAGGTAGATCGTCCCAGGGTTTCTCCCAGAACTGCTTTAGCATTTACTTGCAGCCTTTTTTATTTATAAAGTCATGGAATCAAACATCATAGTGATGCAACTAGCTAACAATGAACTGATCATCTATTGGTGTTCTCACTCACCAATCATTGATTCAGATAGCTGCAGGGGTTCTGCAGCTCCGGTCCTTGACATGTCAAATTTGAGTCAAACTTATCACTGTAAATCAAATATGTTTAATACTGGAAATACAAGAAATATATTTTTTGCTTAATCAAGCAGAATTTTCATTATCTGAAATTTCCTCATGTCAGGTCTGACTGCCCGATTCTGACAATTAGAGCTGTTGTCCTTAAGCCAGGATTCAAATCCAGACCTCATTGTGTGTTTTCATACCCGGATTATTAAAAATATGGGATGCTGATTATTAATTATTCTGTATGCCAAACACAAATCATATCCTCAGCCTTCAACAAATTCAGTTATAAGCTTGCTGTCTAATAAAATATGATGATATCTGCTCAGCTCCTAGGGCTGGTACATCATACCAGGCAACCATGGGCATGTTAGCTAGCAAGAGTGACTGCATGACAGATTCCCCTCAAGCAAGTATTTGCCATATTAATATGTAATTAGACTTTTTAAAAAGACCAGCCACGGCTAGTATAAATATAACAGTTGAGTAATGATTCACAAGCTGCAGGGCTTCATTAAAATGAAATTAATTAGAACTAATAGGCTGTGATGCTGCCTTGCCAGAATGCAGACTACCTTCTGTGACGCAACATGGGAAGTTCTGCTCATAAGTACAGTATTTTGTGTGTGGCTCACATGCCTTGGGTCCATTGAATGATATCTTCAATCCCAGTGATCTTGGAGAAATTACAATATATTCTATTATGATTTTTAAATAGCAGCTATACATGTTTAAAGATTGCTAATACACTGCTGGAGAAGCCTTGCTACTCTTCTGTATTTTAGTAGTCATTTACTGTATGTCTTGCTCTCTCTTGCATGACTGCTTTCTGTTTTAGGTATTCATTATATTGTACAATGTAATTGACCCAATTGCTGTTCTTATCCAATTTTTAAGTTATTATTTGTTTAATATCATTATGTACAATACAACATAATCACTTTCCTGTATAGCTTTTTGACATGATTTCACCAAAGTTGTGAAATCAAAGCTTTTGTTGTCTTTTTTTTTGTCTTCTATAAAGGATCTGGTTATGCCAATAGTGGATAATAAGGATAAAAAGGTAGCAAAGTGGGCTTAGTTCTCAAACTTGCTGATCTCTGTATTTGCACATTGTCCACTCTAGTTTTCCTTGAGTACTCTAGCTTCTTCACACATTACAAAAATATGTGTGCCAGGTTTAATTGGCCCACTGTGAATACAATTTGGCGTGTAAGTGGTCATGGCCTGTGATGAACTGGTGTTCTTATTTGAGATTTGTAAACTACATTGGCAGGATAAAAAAGAAAAGAATAAAAAATAAAGTTAATCAAAGACTTTGTTAAATGGTGCGACTCAAACCACTTGCACCTTAACACCAGCAAGACCAAGGAGCTGGTGGTGGATTTTAGGAGGCCTAGGCCCCTCATGGACCCTGTGATCATCAGAGGTGACTGTGTGCAGAGGGTGCAGACCTATAAATATCTGGGAGTGCAGCTGGATTACAAATTGGACTGGACTGCCAATACTGATGCTCTATGTAAGAAAGGTCAGAGCAGACTATTCTTTCTGAAAAGGTTGGCATCCTTCAGCATCTGCAGTAAGATGCTGCTACCAGACAGTTGTGGCGAGTGCCCTTTTCTACGCAGTGGTGTGCTGGGGTGGCAGCATAAAGATGAAAGACGCCTCACGCCTGGACAAACTTGTTAAGAAGGCAGGCTCTATTGTAGGAGTAAAGTTGGACAGTTTAACATCTGTGGCAGAGCGACGGGCACTAAGCAAACTCCTGTCAATCATGAAGAATCCACTGCATCCACTTAACAGTGTCATCTCCAGGCAGAGGAGTAGCTTCAGTGACAGACTTTTGTCACCGTCCTGCTCCACTGACAGACTGAGGAGATC
This sequence comes from Polypterus senegalus, assembly GCF_016835505.1. NCBI lineage: Eukaryota > Metazoa > Chordata > Cladistia > Polypteriformes > Polypteridae > Polypterus > Polypterus senegalus. The sequence goes on from NC_053166.1 coordinate 50,444,908, forward strand.
GTTCCTCCCCCACACTATGCGACTTTTCAATTCCACCCGGGGGAGTAAATGCTAACATTAATTTTATTTAAATTTTTTTTTCATTTTTAATTACTATTTAATTTAATATTGTTTCTTTGTATCAGTATACTGCTGCTGGATTATGTGAATTTCCCCTTGGGATTAATAAAGTAAATATCTATCTATCTATCTATCTATCTATCTATCTATCTATCTATCTATGATATGCTCCACCTACCTGGGGCTCTGAATTGAACTGAAAGAGTTAAAATGTTGAATAGTTAGATCAATGGATAATGGGGAAACTGTGATGAAATGTGCCTTGATGTTTCAGCCTATAAAAATCTTGCTTTGAAACACTGGAAATGATTCTGGTTACTTTGCAACTGAATAACTATTATTTCTCTTCCTGCAACAGCACTCTAAAGGATTATGTGGAGAAATGTTGGAAAGATGTTAGAGTTGGAGATTTTGTTAAAGTGGTGTGCAATGAGATCATCCCAGCTGATATCCTCCTCCTACACTCATCTGACCAAAATGGCATCTGTTATATTGAAACTGCAAACCTGGATGGGGAGACCAACCTGAAGCAAAGGGAAGTCGTGAGAAGTTTCTCCAGAGTGGTATGTGGATTTTTTTTTATCTTTGCAATGCAAAATATAAGAATCATTTTATGAAGCAAGATCGCAGTGGAATGATTGGGTTTACCAACACATGCAGCTGTGGATGGAAAGGTATCAAGTGCACCAAAGCAGAAACTTTGAAGGAGTGTACACCTTAGAACATTTTTCAAGATCCTGGAAAGCTTGTTATAATTGTTTTTCTGTGTAGTTATGATTCATTGCAGTCAGTTCATTTATTAATGACTTCCACAATTGTTATTTTCTCTGTATATTGTAAATGGGCAACATTGTCTCAACAGACACATTCAACACACCACAAGAGTTATTTTAATTCATTTAGTTTATGAATAGGTGGCATGATGTCTTTGTGGCTGGTGTTCTGTCAGGTTTGCATGTTCTCCATTTCCTTGCCTGATTTTCACTCCCACATCTCAAAGATGGCCTTTTGGGTTCATTTAAGATTCTTCGTTGGTGCCAGTGTAAGTGTGGGCTGATGTAACAATGTTACATTGAGGCTAGGGATCTGCACTGGCAATCGGAAGGTTGCTGGTTCGAATCCCGTAAATGCCAATAGGGACTCTGCTCTGTTGAGCCCTTGAGCAAGGCCCTTAACCTGCAATTGCTGAGCGCTTTGAGTAGTGAGAAAAGCGCTATATACAGTGGGTACGGAAAGTATTCAGATTCCCATCAATTTTTCACTTTTTGTTATATTGCAGCCATTTGCTAAAATCATTTAAATAATTTTTTTTCCTCATTAATGTACACACAGCACCCCATATTGACAGACAAAAAAAAATTTTGAAATTGTTGCAGATTTATTAAAAAGAAAAACTGAAATATCACATGGTCCTAAGTATTCAGACCCTTTGCTCAGTATTTAGTAGAAGCACCCTTTTGAGCTAATACAGCCATGAGTCTTCTTGGGAAAGATGCAACAAGTTTTTCACAACTGGATTTGGGGATCCTCTGCCATTCCTCCTTGCAGATCCTCTCCAGTTCTGTCAGGCTGGATGGTAAATTTTGGTGGGCAGCCATTTTTAGGCCTCTCCAGAGATGCTCAATTGGGTTTAAGTCAGGGCTCTGGCTGGGCCATTCAAGAACAGTCACAGAGTTGTTGTGAAGCCACTCCTTCGTTATTTTAGCTGTGTGCTTAGGGTCATTGTCTTGTTGGAATGTAAACCTTCGGCCCAGTCTGAGGTCCTTAACACTTTGGAGAAGGTTTTTGTCCAGGATATCCCTGTACTTGGCCGCATTCATCTTTCCCTCGATTGCAACCAGTCATCCTGTCCCTGCAGCTGAAAAACACCCCCACAGCATGATGCTGCCACCGCCATGCTTCACTGTGGGGACTGTATTGGACAAGTGATGAGCAGTGCCTGGTTTCCTCCAAATGTGACGCCTGGCATTCACACCAAAGAGTTCAATCTTTGTCTCATCAGACCAGAGAATTTTGTTTCTCATGTTCTGAGAGTCCTTCAGGTGCCTTTTGGCAAACTCCAGGCGGGCTGCCATGTGCCTTTTACTAAGGAGTGGCTTCCATCTGGCCACTCTACCATACAGGCCTGATTGGTGGACTGCTGCAGAGATGGTTGTCCTTCTGGAAGGTTCTCCTCTCTCCACAGAGGACCTCTGGAGCTCTGACAGAGTGACCATCAGGTTCTTGGTCACCTCCCTGAGTAAGGCCCTTCTCCCTCGATCGTTCAGTTTAGATGGCCGGCCAGCTCTAGGAAGAGTAATGGTGGTTTCGAACTTCTTCCACTTACGGATGATAGAGGCCACTGTGCTCATTGGGACCTTCAAAGCAGCAGAAATTTTTCTGTAACCTTCCCCAGATTTGTGCCTCGAAACAATCCCGTCTCGGAGGTCTACAGACAATTCCTTTGACTTCATGCTTGGTTTGTGCTCTGAAATGAACTGTCAACTGTGGGATCTTATATGGACAGGTGTGTGCCTTTCCAAAGCGTTCTATCTTGGTCTCATCAGACCAGAGAATCTTACAGAGAGTCTTAGCAAACTCCATGCAGGCTTTCATGTGTCTTGCACTGAGGAGAGGCTTCCGACAGGCCACTCTGCCATAAAGCCCTGACTGTTGGAGGGCTGCAGTGATGGTTGACTTTCTACAACTTTCTCCCATCGCCTGACTGCATCTCTGGAGCTCAGCCAAAGTGATCTTTGGGTTCTTCTTTACCTCTCTCACCAAGGCTCTTCTCCCCCGGTAGCTCAGCTTGGCCGGACGGCCAGCTCTAGGAAGGGTTCTGGTCATCCCAAACGTCTTCCATTTAAGGATTATGGAGGCCACTGTGCTCTTGGAAACCTTAAGTGCAGCAGAAATTTTTTTGTAACCTTGGCCAGATCTGTGCCTTGCCACAATTCTGTCTCTGAGCTCTTCAGGCAGTTCCTTTGACCTCATGATTCTCATTTGCTCTGACATGCATTGTGAGCTGTAAGGTCTTGTATAGACAGGTGTATGGCTTTCCTAATCAAGTCCAATCAGTATAATCAAACACAGCTGGACTCAAATGAAGGTGATCTCAAGGATGATCAGAAGAAAAGGAAAGCACCTGAGTTAAATACAGTATATGAGTGTCACAGCAAAGGGTCCGAATACTTAGGACCATGTGATATTTCAGTTTTTCTTTTTTAATAAATCTGCAACAATTTCAAAAATTCTTTTTTTTGTCTGTCAATATGGGGTGCTGTGTGTACATTAATGAAGAAAAAAATTAATTTAAATGATTTTAGCAAATGGCTGCAATAAAGCAAAGAGTGAAAAATTGAAGGGGGTCTGAATACTTTCTGTACCCACTGTAAATGCAAAGAATTATTATTATTAAGAATTATTAATGTAACAAGGATCAGCATTAGTTTGTGTAATGAATGAAAGAGGTACTTCATTTGTCTTAGTATGTTAATATTATCACAATATATAAAACTGACACAAGGAAACTAATTACATTTTCTCCATTTAAAGCAGGTGAAACAGTAAGTTTTCTCATTTTAATGTTTTTTACTGTATGTATTTTACAATTAAATTTCATTTATTGCATTTTTTACTAACAATACAAAAATTATGATTGATAACAAACACATAGAAAAACTCCAAAAAGTATTAAACTCACATTATATAATTAAACAGATGTGAAAAAATGATAATTTGCTAAACCAAGAACTGTACAGTGCATTTGATATAAAGAGAGAAAAATGTTAAAAGTTGATTCCCAAGTAACTTAAAAGTAACATTTCAATTTTTGACTTCTTGCCATAAATAGTCACATTTCAATGTTTGCACTCTGACATTTACTGTCGCAATAATATAATATTCTCAAACTGTTTTAGTCTGATTTTCTGTTGCAGAGGGCCCCCACATTAACTTAAAATATAAAATTCATATTACTTTGAAACAAAGTTTTATTTTGTGCCCCACAATAATTTAACTCAAAGTAAGGGTATTCATTTTCATGAAGTGCAATATCCATGTGATACATAATATAACATGCCAGCTCATCCTCATTGCCCATCACTCCACTTCTTGGACAGTTTTCCACAAATTAACACATTTTAATCATGTGTTTATTATCATCTTGTCACCATAATCATTTGACCACCATTTTCAGCTTGCCGCAAAAGGGAAGGTATGAAGCACAAAATACTTAAGCATCTCTTTTGCCAAACCAGAAAGCAGACCAAATATGAGAAGTTTGTTGACTCTTGCTACACCAAAACCAAACTTTGGTCAGCCTATGTGCTACATAAAAGTCAGCATTCCTCATACAGTATATAAAGTGGGAAAGCCTACCCTATTTAGGTGCATTTATTACTCTGTTATTTTATTTCTTAAATGATAAGTTTGATGTTTTTCATGGTATTTTATGTATTAAATTGCCACATTAATTTGCATTCTAAACTGAATCATTTTTTTAAATTAAACAAAAATACCTAACCTGCTTTTGTGCTTTATAATGGATGTAAAGGACACTGGGGTCCAACATGAAAATAAAGCCTTTAAACTTACTCAATATGTCTACTTTGAAGCAGCAAAGATTTCATCCATGTTTCCAAGGCATGCTGGTGGCAATAAAAGTAAACTGGAAGTAACACATTATATCACAAATTCTTAGTGCTATTTTTTGAGATAGGATACTTTTCTTAGTGACTTGTCTGCTTGCAGCAGGTGCTGTGGGATGACTTTTGAAAACAAGCCCCCCCAAATTCTCCAAAATTCTGAAACTTCACGTTGTGTATTAAACTAGTTGTGTCTGTAATTCTTTTTGTTCAATGGTTATTTTTTCTTTCATTCTGTGTTGTTATTTTACATAGTTTATGGAGTGAAAGTCACTCTGGCTATCAAGATTTGAAGGTTACACATAAGAGTTTCATTGTACTTTGATAACATAAATATATCTGAACTGAACTATTTACACTGCGTTGCATTTTTATAAAAGCCCTCACACTGTTCGATTCCATCTGAACTAGTGTGGTGCTGAGGTGTCACCTGTTGCATGGCTGTACTCGGGTCCTAATCTGGATGCTGAGTTGGTTTGTCATGTGGTGGGTACGGCAATGCGCTGCATCAGTGCGTATTCCTAACTCTCTCTCTCTTAGGTTTTTAAAAGATGCAAGCCACCTAAATGTCAATACCGTGTGAAGGTAAAGCTCACAGGGCCAATCAACTCTCAGCATTACTAGCCATGAAGCGTCTGCATGACACAAGCACAATAAAAAAAAAATTAAGTGAAAAATTTAAAAATGCATAGCGTGTAATAGAGTCAAGCCACAATAAAACACAATAAAGCACCAATTGTTTAATGCTATAGCACAAGCTGAGTCACTCTAGCAGAAGATATAGTAATAAAAGAAGTGAGGACAATGTTTTTGAGTGAGCAAACTCACTGACATCAATCAATCCATGAACACTTGGGGAGAATGTGCAAAATCCATGCAGATCCAGGGACAGTCAGGCAGTAATAACAGCTCTCTGCTAAAACTCTGCCTATGTTAAAGCATCCATACTAAACTTACTAAATTTTAACCTGATTAAAGCTAAATGTATAAATGTGAAAGTAAATGTACAGTATGCCTATTAGTTCTTGTCAGTTCATTGTATGGAATGTGCGTGCTCAACCTTTCCCTCGCTTAGCACACACATACATGATGAGAGCGTCAGCAACAGGCAAATAGCACAATAAAAGAATTCTTAATGTGGCAGGAATAAGCTTCTGTGAAAGACTGTGAGTGAAGGGAAGTATGACTGTTTTCAGTGATTTTTGTCTAGCTTTCTATTGCAAAGAGCTGGGCATCTGCATTCAATAATATAAATTAACAACAATGGGAGACAGCTCTTCAAGATGAAACAATGCCTTTGGCCCTGAATGGTTCTACCAATCTCTTTTAAAGTGGCAGATTCTCACAAAAATGTTTTGCTTTTTTTCCTTTGTAAAATAACACAGAGATGCTGTTTTGAAATTTGTATGCAATCTCTAAATATAGATCAATGCTCAATAACACTCTTGGCTTGCAATATGAATTTATTTGGCAATTTTCAATGCTTTTTGTTATCACATTGAACTTTGTTGTCCTTTAATCTACAGGTATACTAATAAAAGGCAAAGCCATTACTGACTGACTAACTAACTGACTGACTCACTCACTCACTCACGGACTCACTCATCACTAATTCTCCAACTTCCCGTGTAGGTAGAAGGCTGAAATTTGGCAGGCTGATTCCTTACAGCTTACTTACAAAAGTTTCGTCCATATACTGTAATAGCCTGCAGCTCGGTTGCCGTGTGAGGCGGAGTTGCATCTCGCATCATCACATCTCTCACGTAATTGAGTGCCTGCCCATATAAGGTAAATATTCGCGGGTGAAGGACTGTGCTTAGCATATTCATAAGTGCAGCTACTGCGGAAACCCTCCCTCAGCGAAAGTGCAAGAGAAACTTTTAAGTGCTGGGACTGAGCTAAAATTAAATAAAGCCATGGACATCACAAGATCGCACAAAATATTCACGAGATACAAGTTTAATGAGAAGACGCAGGGTATAAAGCCTCGATGCTAAAGACCTGGCGAAGTCATGCCTTCTCTGCTGGGCTAAAAAAATATCTAAATCACAAACTGATGTTAATTATATTTTGTTCATGAATACTTATTAAATAATTCCAAATAGTCTGTTTGTTTCCTTTCATAGCTTTTCCGATGGTTGTGCTGCTTCCAGACATGTATTTTCGTATTAAAGCATTTAACCAATCACATTTCAGCCATCATTTATTGCCAGGCAGAGAGGCCTTCACAATCCGTTGTGCAGGCCCTCTAACACAGAATAAATGTCGATTAAACTGTTGCTTCAACCAATCAGATTTTGAGTTGGTCTCAGTAGGGCCCTCTAGCAGGTGTACGGCAATGTCACCGTATTCAGACCCATTGATTGGATAGAAGCCGATATGAGGAACTCTACGAGGCCAATGAACGCACCGCAGGCACTCCGAGCGCAAGATCTTCGCACGCACTATAGCCAACTCCATGGCAAGATTCTGGACCATATTATTTGCCAGACACAGACCAGATTTCAAGACCACGAAAACTTGATGTTTGTCTCGCTCCTCAGCCCCCAAAAGTTTCGGAAATACAAGAAAAATTTGCCGCATGTAGCCTTCTCCAGTTTAACACAAGAGCCACGGAGCAGTTTTTGATCTGTCTCGGCTAAAAACAGAACTGACTGTAACGTTTGCCATGGATGATTTTGCAGGAAAATCTCCCACTGATCTCCTTGACTTCCTTCATCAGAAAAATATGAATGAGAGCATGGGGCAGCTGTTCACATTGGTATATTTGGTGGTGACCATTCCTGTGTACACTGCTTCTGTCGAGCGGACATTTTCAGCTCTAAAGCGAATTAAAACTTATGCCAGAAATACGACAGGGCAGGTTCGACTTTCAGCATTAGCTTCAATGGCGATAGAAAGGGACTTTTTGATGGAACTGAAGAGCACAGATAATCCATACGACAGAGTGATTGAACTCTTTTTGAGGAAAGAGAGGAGGATGGATTTTGTTTAGAAATAAACCGAATTTTTGGTGAGTAAAATGTTGTGATTTTCCTAAATAATATTGCAAGTTTATGAGTTATTATTGATGTTTTTTATGTGTGTCGCGGCTGCAGTAGAAAGGAACTTGTTCACCCCTGGTTTGTCTATTCAATAAAGGCATTTATTGTGGCTACAGGAGTTATCTATCTGCAATGCAGCGGCTCTTTATACTGTATTTCTGCGTATTAAGATGGTTTGTACATTTAGCACAAGTTAATACCGGGAAAACATCTTATATTCACGAGTAGCGATTTGTGTAGTGAACACTTCGATGAATGAAACCTGTTATCTTTACAACGGTTGACAAACACGGAATGTAACTTCATAACACTTCCTCCAAATACGAAACCTGATTGAAAGAAATAATAATAATCAAATCCTTGATGACAGCAACACTCATAACAGTGACAAAACAATTACATTGACAATCAGGTTATGTTATTTTAAAAATGTTTCCTTTTCTTTTTCATAACTTCTTTAACTCTCTACTTCTCCGCTGCAAAGCGCAGGTATTTTGCTAGTTCCATAATAAAGCCCAAGAGCAGGCTTGGTATGTTTTTAAAACATATAACTAATGCTTTAGTTTAGAAGACAAGTTCATGTGACAAATTAATATATACCATGGTTGCAAAGAAATAACTTCTACAAATATACTGAACTTAACCTTTAAAAAAGCAACGATTACAGCACATTAGAATGCGGGCTCCCATTAGTGTATCTGTTAGTTTCTGTTATGCAACAAAAACTTTACCTATGTGTGTTTGGCTGTAATAGGACTTATGAAGAACCAATCACACGTTGGAATTAGAGCTAACTATAGGTCATGTGTTACCCTTTACTGTTATGTACCAAAACCTTAACAAGCACTTTGTGTGGTCTTAATAAAACATATGAACATACATACATACAAAGTGTAAATGGCATGTTTGAGACAATAAAAAGACTTTAATAAATGCTTTATTTGCATTACACAGTGCTACATGACTTATAACTTCACTATAGCAAGGTCTTGGAGTGCCAGTTATAAAATTTCTAACCAATGTTTACTTTCCCCATATGACCCCTGTTCTCTAAGTAGCTCTGATCGTACATTAAAAGTTTCTGATTGCAAAAGGCTGTCTTGTTACTAACTTGTTTGTGTCACAGAAATGCAACCATTGTTTTTATTCAGAGCCCTGTGGCATGTCCAGCATATTTATGAAACCTTTGTTCTTTCTGTAACAAGATGCCTCCCTTGGCTGTTATCATATGTTTTTTCTCCATGGAGATTAATAATAGATGAGAAGCTATTTGTATAGCTTTATCTGTCAATTGGAAATCAAAGCCATGGCACATATCAGTGAACAATTACAGAGATGGCATTGTCTGAAAATGCAACCAGAGTGTCTCCTTTGTCTGATTACTTATGTTTTGTTCCTTAACAACATATGTCCTGCCTTAAAATTCAGTCATGTATTCATTTTTGTGTAGTAATACATGTATCCATTTGTTTGAAGTGAAGTAATGTTAACTGTGAGCAGCATAACTCTGCAGTAATTACCACTGCAGCTTCACAACTCCAAGATACCAAATGAAAATCCTTCCTTAATCACAGTCAGCATGGAACTGAAACAATTTACCGGTTAAGCACCCCGAGTACTCTGTTTTTGTTTCCACGTCAAAGATGTGAAGGTTTGGTAAATTGGTCCAGATAGAAAAAAATGTGGCTATGTGAGTGAGTGGGGCCTACAGTGAACTGTACCCCATCCTAAGCTGGATCCTTTTTAGCAAATGTTTCTGTCAGGATGGGCTCTAACTCCCTGCAACCATAAATTTACTGTTTTAGAAACTGTTGGGATGGCATGTAGTCATCTCAAGGAAGTTACCTTTATCAGAGGTTATGATTCTGTAATGTTTAAACAACTTTATCTTCATAAAAATGCTTCTGTAGCCAACACATGCTCACTGTAAATTTCAGCAAACTCTGTTTAATTATTATACTAACCAGGATGTGATTACATTTTATTTTAAAAGATACACTTTATTCAGTCCTCTAAAATAATTTTCAAGTATAAGAACAAGCCATTGCAATAACAATTTTTCCATGCAAAATTTTCCACCCATAAATAAAACTATGAACAACCCAGGCTATTATTTAGAACTCTTCTGTTGACACTGCTACTATAGCACCTTTTAACTGGAGCGTGCCATTTAAAAGACTGGGGCTTCGGCTGATTAATCAACCAAAAGAAATCCATCCATTTTCTCTGAACTATTTCAAATCATTTATTTGCTAGCTGGTCTTGACTGTAAATATTATTGCAGCAAATCTTGGGGAATGAAAATGATGCTATATTCTCTCTGTACTCTTAAGCAGAATGTTTGATGGACTGTTTCATCTGAAATGTGTCTGTCATTGGGACAATTTGTCCTTCCTGACCTCAAGGTAACACTGAGATATCCTCAAAGTCGTTAGCTAACAGCATTCGTCTTAAATGAAAGTTACATCTTGCCTGAAGAAGGGGCCTGAGTTGCCTCAAACGCTTGCATATTGTCATCTTTTTAGTTAGCCAATAAAAGGTGTCATTTTGCTTGGCCTCTTATTACACCCATAATGGCTAACACAGTACAACACCCTAGTACTTAACAGAAAAAAATAGACAAATATTGACCAATTTAATAAACGCAGGTGGCACTGCTGCTTTGCAGTAAGGAGATTGTTGGTTCGCTTCCTGGGTCCTCCCTGCATGGAGAGCACTTTGAGTAGTGAGAAAAGTGCTATATAGATGTAAAGAATTATTATTATTATTATTAATGGCTCCACCTTGTTGGAGGCATTGCTCCAGTGGAGGGTCAGGTTGATGTACCTCCTGGCTTAGCCCTTGTTTCCTGTTTTTGATGTATTTTAAGACATTTGTATAATACTGTAAGCTGAGCCAGCAAATCTGAGAGTAGCAGCATTTTAATAAGATATATGACCCAAGTGTTAATTCGTGCCTATTGCAGTGCCACATTGATAAGGAGGTGAAGGATAGAAATACAATTAGACATTTAGACTTGTACAAATTGCTTTGCAAACCTGTAATTGGCCTTATATATCCAGCAATTCATCTTAAGCAACGTATCACATAGATGTCAATAAGATGCAAAGTTCCGTAATGCAGCCAGGTTAATTACTTTGCTAAGGAATTGTGCTTCCTGACATTGACTTATTCCAGCGATGGAGTCCTGTGCTCTTCATTTCGAAAACACAACATGCAGAAAACATATCTGCCCTGTTTTCTCTTTATGTTGTCTTGCTGAGAGGATCTTTTAGGTTAATTACAGGGTACCTTGAGTCCAGGGATTCTGCCTGCAAACACTCTTTCCTCTGGCACCATGTCTCATTGACACAGAGCTCACCAGGCCGTGGGAAGGCTTATTTGGCACTTGAAATGTCAGATGGAGCCTGGGGAAAGTGTGCAAAAGCACAATACAAATAAAATTACCGTTGGATTTGCTAGTGGCACTATGACACAGACATATATACACACACACACACATTTCCCATAAATATCCAAGCTACTGACTGCTAAGGAAAATAGGATAAAAATATGTGACAGCATAGGCTATTCTGAATATTGGCCCCTAAAGGTACATTTCTTATTAAAACATAAAAGAGGTGGGATGCATTCACTTATTGGCTTGCAATGTCTCAGTCCCTAAGCCTGTATATTAACAGTTAGCCTGTTCCATAACTAGTGTACAGTTAATACTTAGCCAAAGGAGAGCAGTTAAAGACACAACAGTTGATGCCAGGTGACTTCAGTACATTCACTGCTTATATGATAAAGTATTCAAATATATACATGTTTTATTCATTTTATGTCAGAGAACACTTGTTTTAGTTCACATCCCCCATCTATTAATTTGCAAACCCACTTGTCTGTTCATCTAGTATTTATCTATTATCTAACCTAATTAATGAAAATTCATTGCAATGGAAATCCAGAGCTTTTCCAGGAAGCCCAAATCAGTTACAACCCTGGATAAGACTTTCAAAAGAGGTGTTTTATTTTTTTGTTAATGACAGCTTAAAATGATTTAGGGCAGAACAAGTCAGAGTCAACCTTTTGAACCAAGTCTTCCTGTGTTTTCGGTCCGACTTTGGTACAGTGTTGTCTTAATTGCATACATTGAAAGTTCTGTAAGGCAGTGCAGTTGTCGAAATTATAAGAACACACTGAACTGGCTTAAGCAAATTCAGATATGGATAAATAAATCACATAATTTAAACTTGTCCCTTTTATCATACTGAAGGTCAGCTGCTTACTCTTGACTCTTTTTACTGGCATAACTAACATCCTGATTTCTCCAGACACCATTATTAAATTTCAGAACAAGCATGGTACAAATATAATGCAAATTAACTGATTAATAGTCTTTCATACCTTTTATAACCGTACTTCTGTACTGAAAAGTAAAACGGTGAGTACAACTACTACAGTTTGAAAACATTCTGCAGTGTTTTAAATCATATTTGTTATTAGGTTGTAGACCTTAAGATATTAATCCTTACCTAAACTTAACATCTGCTTCCTTCCCATGTTATCACTGTTTGAGCATGCAGTCCATTGGTCAAAGCTATACTGTAGTCACCTTGGGTCTAAACTGTGGTTCTGCCTTATCTCTCTTGTAATTACTAGCTTCTAATAAAAATTAAACATATTCTATTTTCAGAACACTTTTTTTTTTTAACTTTTCAACACACCTTTAATAAAGCAAGCCAATAAATTAAGATTTTTAAAAGAATGATCACAGCACATAGAGAACATTAGAATAAAAACAACCAAGAAAAAGAAGAATTATTTAAATGGTTACTCTATAAATGTGTTTATCAAACTCACTAAGCACAAGTTTTCTACGGGCATTATTAAGAAGAGCCAAGATGGCTGTTTTGTTTCTCGAAATGTAGTCCAGCAAAAAAAATTAAGTCGGGAGAAAAGGTTAGATGAAAAATATGTGAGGTAGCATATTGGATAAGATCTGTGAGATTCTACACTGTCACATTTTGTTTATTCCTAACCAGTACTTATATTGAGTAGCTGTAACTAACCCTGCATACTTCCTATCATATTTCCTTTCTTTATGTCTTTGGTAGTGAAGGTGGGCTGGCACCCTGCCCGGGGTTTGTTTCCTGCCTTGCACCCTGTGTTGTCTGGGATTGACTCCAGCAAACCCCCGTGACCCTGTTGTTAGGATATAGCGGGTTGTATAATGGACTGATTAATGGATGGATGAAGGTGAGCCTAAATGAGGTCTGAATAATGTAACACACTTCTTCTCTACTGAAAAATTAATCAAGTGATGATACATCAAAAATCTTACCATCACACCAGTAGCCTGCCGCTGTAAAAAATGTTTAGGAAAGTAAAAAAGTTCTGTTTACTTGAAAGGTTCAAGTATATCTTTCCAAATCCTCACTTTTGATATGAGAACTCTTTACACTTACCATCCACTCACCAGAACACTTAAGCAGAAAGTGTTTTTTTGGAATGAAAATTATGGTGGGAATATACTAGAATTTTCCTGTTTGTCCCTAATGTAAACATTAACATGCCTAACTAACAGTAGCTGTCCTTCTTTCGCTAATGACTAGTGAAACATGCAAGTTCACATACCATTCATGTCAAAAAGTCAAACAATGGAATGCTGGTGCCTGTTTTCTCTCAACTGGCAGCAGACCATTTTGATATCTGCTGTCTAATAAAATACAATCAGATTGATTTAAAAGTTATGTAAACTGAAGGCCTTGCAACCAGACAATGCTGAGGATAATATACTGTATTGACTATGAACCTCAAATGAAATGGCAACCACTCAAGTTTGGAATAGATCAACTTTGGTGTGGAAATGGACAAGCCATGATAACAGAAAAGATGTGAAGACTGCGCACACTGCAAATCTGCTAGCACTGCTAACTACTGCACAGGCAGGATTCTGTGTTGAAACGGGAGCATCATATTGTGGCTACTTTTCAAAAAAATGAAGAAGCTTACACATTCTTCCTTGGTGGATTCCTAATATTGATTTCCTTTCTTTTTTAAATGAATGTGGCTACCTTTAAGAGGTCAAATGGTACTGAGATTTTTGTACCTTTTTGTTGGCATGTGCTGTATGGCCTCTCCTGGAAAAACCTCAAACACACAAATATAGGCAAAACCAACAACAAACAGTCCTCATTTTAATATGGGTGACAATCTTCAGCAGCATCACTAAACTGGAAAGTTCAGGTTGCTCATGTAAGCGTGTACTGTATTCAAAAGTATCGAAAACACTGCAGGGACAACTGGTCCAGCACCTTAGCTGGAAATATGCTTGAAGCACCTAACAATTTCATAAACTACAAGGAGAAATATTTTTCTAGATAAGTCCATTCAGCATGTGATAGAAGATACGAAAAATGCTTAAGACGACAAAGCTGAAGGGTGTTATGAACATTTTAATAAGTTAAATTAATGATGTAAGCTTATTACTTTTTTTTTTTTAGTTTTAACCCTTAACATAGAAATGCCATTGCTCCTATCAAGGGAGCCATTGTTCCTATCAGTACATACAGGGATATATGCACTGAGACAACCTTGGGTACATATGATATGAAAAGATAGTTGTGTTGTGCAAGCAATTATACTTATTTCTGGCTTCTTTGCAGCATGTGCGGTGTACTATTAGGTATGCTCTGCATGGCCAGCAGCCACTACAGGTTGGAACTTTTAATATTCAGCACATTTTGTATTACCTATAAACTTGTAAACAAATATTTGAAATTAAGAAGGAATCCCTGTCAATGTACAGTTGTGGGCAAAGATTTTGAGATTGACAAATATTAATTTTCACAAAGTTTGCTGCCTCAGTTTTTATGATGGCAATTTGCATATTCTCCAGAATGTTATGAGTGATCAGATGAATCGCAATGAATTTGCAAAGTCCCTCTTTGCCATGAAAATGAACTTAATCCCAAAACAAACATTTCCACTGCTGTTGTGAAGAAGGCTTCATGGCACCCAAGAAAGTCCAGCAAGCGCCAGGACAGTTTCCTAAAGTTGATTCATCTTCGAGATCGGAGTACTACCAGTGCAGAGCTTGCTCAGTAATGGGAGCAGGAAGGTGTGAGTGCATCTGCACGCACAGTGAGGTGAAGACTTTTGGAAGATGAATTGGTGTCAAGAAGGGAAGCAAAGAAGTCACTTCTCTTCAAGAAAAACATCAGGGACAGACTGATATTCTGCGTAAGGTACAGGGATTGGACTGTTGAGGACTGGGGTCAAGTTATTTTCTCTGATGATTCCCCTTTCCGATTGTTTGGGGCATCCAGAAAAAAGATTGTCCGGAGAAGAAAATGTTAGCGCCACCATCAGTGTCATGCCAACAGTAAAGCATACTGAGACCATTCATGGGTGGGGTTGCTTCTTAGTCGATGGAGTGGGCTCACTCACAATTTTGCCTAAGAACACAACCATGAATAAAGAATGGTACCAAAACATCCTCTGAGAGCAGCTTCCCCCAAGTATCCAAGAACATTTTAGTGACTAACAACAGTGCCTTTTCCAGCATTATGGAGCACTGTACTATAAGGCAAAAGTGATAACTAAGTGGCTCGGGAAAGAAAACATCAAAATTTTGGGTGCTTGGCCAGGAAACTTCCCATACCTTAATCCCATTGAGAACTTGTGGTCAATCCTGAAGAGGTGGGTGGTTAAACAAAAACCCACAAATTCAGACAAACTCCAAGCATTGATTTTGCAAGAATGGGCTGCCATCAGTCAGGATTTGGCCCAGAAGTTGATTGACAGCATGCCAGGGAGAATTGCAAAGGTCTTGACAAAGAAGGGCCAACACTGCAAATATTGACTCTTTGCATAAATTTTAATTTTCAATAAAAGAAAAACATGTAATTATCAATAAAAGCCTTTGAGACTTATGAAATGCTTGTAATTATACTTCAGTATACTGTAGAAACATCTGACAAAAAGATCTAAAGACACTGAAGCAGCAAACTTTGTGAAAACCAATACTTGCGTCATTCTCAGAACTTTTGGCCACAACTATATATGGCTGTCTAGATTGATTAATCTAAATAACCAAAAATGCCATTAATTAACATAATTTGTTTTTGGAAATCTTTTAAGATGGCTTTATTTGTAATCAACCATCCATCCATCCTCAGCTCCCTTTTATTCAAGTTCAGGTAGAATGTTGGACACAACTTATCGAAGCAGCATCGTTCAAAACAGAAAGTAACTCTGGATGGATCACCAGTGACTGCTAACATGCTGTACATAAAACTCACTTTGATGTTTTATGAGATGCTTTTGTATGTCAGTGTGTACATCTAAACAAAAAGGTTCTATTCTATTATCTATGAAAAAGCAAGTTCACACATTGTTCAGATGCAGATATATTTAATTTTTTTCATTGTGGTTTGTATTAGAGCCTCCTTTAAAGGTTTAATTGAATAGTATATAATTACTTTTGTTATGACAGCAAAAAATGATTACATATGTTAGTACATAGTACATTTAAAGTCACACTCACATTGTTCTTTTAAATAGAGTAATAATTTTGTTTTTAAGACTTCCCCTTAAAGGACTACTATAAGAAATGCATACCAAACAACTAGCAGCTGCCTAAGGAAATATGTGTGGTCCATATCTTCCTTAAAAAGAGAGCAAAACATAATAAATATCATTACTCTGCGAGTTTTTACTGCTGTGACTGTGGCAGATGGGTTGTGCCAGGCTGTCGCTACCCAGGAGCAGTTGAACAGTTGCTGATCTGTCAAATAAGCTCCCCAGGAAAAAGCCATTCATCTTGAGGGCGTTCCTCCGGTTCTCTGTAGTCATGTTTGGTTCAGTGCTGCCTGTGTGTATGCCAAGTGCTGTCAGGCGAATGGACCCTGACGGGGCTGCTTTAGCACAACCAGATTTGAAATTACATGTGAGAAGAGGACAAAGCGTCCTGGGTGGTGGTCAGAAGCCAGGGAGACTGTGCAGATGAGCCCCTGCTTGTTTTCAGAAGACTGCCTCTTTCGTTCACCCACTAATAATGTTACTTAGTGAGGACAGAAGAGGGACTAAGACTCTTGCCATCCGACTCCAAATGCTCTCAAAGGAGAGTGCAGTGTGGGTCGCATTTGAAATTTCACCCCTCAAGTTATTATTTTTTCCCTACTGAGCCCATTGTCAAGGACAGTAAGCAGAAGACAGAGTAAATCTGACTTCTGCTGGGCTCTCATTATTGTTTCCAAGTCACTGGTTACATGCGGAGAGGCAACTGACCTTCAGTTCTCATTTCTGTTTGTATGCTCTTTCTTTATTTACTATCTAATATAATGTTTTTTCTTTGTTTTAACTAAGTTCAACTACAATAATCTGCAATAATCTAAAATGAAAAAAATGTCAGGCCACAGCTACTTTTAAAGTGTCTTTGATGTAAAGAAGTCAGCCATCTTGCTTTTCTAGGTCCCCCTGTACTTTCCTCCTTAATTGTTCTTTGTATGTTGTGATACCCACCATGTTGTAGTCATCCACAAAGCATGTTTGTTCACGGTAGTGTAGGGCAGTCTGAATACCCACTTCCTCTGTCTCTCTCTCTCTCTCTCTCTTTCTCTCTTCTTCACTGAGCTGACCCTCTTAAAGTCTTGTTGAGGTGCTGCTGTCTCATTGTTGGTATCTTGGTTGTGCCATTCGTTAGAGTTTGTGTTAAATATTCTGATGTACAGATCTGGGGCAGAGTTTACAGAGCTTTATCAACATGTGGTAGTAAAACAGGAATTTTTAGAAATTCTTTGCTTACAAGTCAACTTTTATGTCTGGCCACTCCTGTGGCCACTAGCTTTGGCTAAAGCTTCACAAACAAGATTTAGGGTACAAGTGAGTAAACTGTGACAGGGATAGGAGCTCTGTAATCTGGGATAATTAGCAGTTCCTCTGCAACAAGTGGAGCCACTAGTCTCTTAAAGATCTCACCTGAGCAGGTAGTGTTGTCAATGGAGAATTGGACAAGCTCAACTAGACAAATCCAAGACACTTTAGAGCAAGTACGCCATCATAGGAATGCATGGAGACATCCGAGAAGTAACAGGGAAACACATGCTTGGGTTTGTAAAACTAGCTAATCAGATTGTTCTAATACTCACAGATTTATTTGAAAGCCAATGGATGAAAATATTTAGCATAGATTAGTGCATAGATGGATATCTGTATATTTAATATATGGGTTCATTTTATACTGTAGCAATGAACTGTGTATCAGGTTCTGCATCAAAGAAAGCAATTCCATGACTTTGACAACATTCTGACAAACAAAGCTAACATACAGTATCGTTTTTAGGTAAATGAAAAAGCAATGTGACATTCTACATTGGTTTTGATGGTCAGGAACAAACTTACCTGCATACGTACGTAATCCCATAAAACCAAAAATTGAAAGAATGCGATAAAGCCGTTCAGTCTCATCAGACAAAAAAGAGCCGCCAATGTAGCATGCATGTCTGCGTAACACATCTCTTTTCTTCTGTTTCCTGGCACATCCTTGAATAACCGGTTTACAGTGGCTGGTTTACAGAAATCAATTTCACTTCATTATCTAAATCTGCTAAAATTGGAAAGGCACACCGGCTTATGCCTCAAAGCAGCTGTCATCTACATATTATGCGCAATATGTGCTCCACAGGCATTGCCTTTGTAGACAAGACCAGTTCTGAGACATCAGGCTGTGAGTAGCAAGGATTTTGTTTCTTTTGGCCCTTTCCAAGACTTCACAACCTCCCCCCAGCACAGCCACAACATGTCAAGTCCAATGGAATGTTTGAAGAATAGCACCAAAGTGGGAATTTACAGAAAAGGTCCTTAGGGTGCTGCTTTGAACATCTGCCTCCCATCTGCTTTTAGGCACCTTACATTTTGCCTTTTAAAGCAACAGCTGCTATGATCTTTTTTCATTTCATTTGTAATGATATTAAAGGCCCTTCATAGACTTCCTGACTCTTGATTATGTTATAACCCTTTTATATTTTATCCTGTCATTCAGTCTTTATCATTGAAATTTACAATAAGCACAGTATTTCTTACCTGCTGTCTAATTCATTGTGATCTTCAGTCTTGTGAACTTTCTCAGATGTGTGTCAGTACTGTTTCAAGTCCTTGAAAGATGGAAAGTCTTAATGTATTAGTAATATTTTTTTCCTTTGGTATGTGCTTTACCCAAAGTAACTTGCAATTGTTATGTTTGAATTTTTTATGATTGTAACTCATATATTTTAGGTTATTTACTACAGGTCATATAGTGTGATGGAGGTGGGAATCAGACAAGCAGCCATCTGTCCATTCATCCATTTTTTAGCTTACTTGTCAGGGTCCTGGTGGAGCTGCATGGTAGGGCTCATACCAAGCCAATTTAGAGTTGCCAGGTGAACTAAACTGCACATCTTTGGGATGCAGGAAGAAAACCACAGAAGAAAAAAAAATTGAACTCAATGAGAATGTGTAAAATGTACTTGGCTGAGATTAGAGGACTCTACAGCTGAGGCAGCAACACTAACTCCTGCAACACCAGGCCACTTGTTTGGTTTAAAGTCGTCTACAACACACTGCCTGCTTAATCTCAGACATTCATCTTTTCTGATGAGTGCTCAGTGTCAATCTTTAAAGACTATGCAGATTGTGTTAAGCATAACTACAGGCAGATTTAATGATTTGGGGACCTAAGGCAAAAACAGGAATGGGGCCCTCATAAATCCCATTTATCACACTTATTTTGTACTTATTAGTGTAAAGTAGGGGTGGGTAAATGTTTTTTTGGAATTGGGACAAATTATTTATAACAAATCATGCAGTGGGCCGTATAAAATATAGGTGTGCCTATGAACACAGGCAAACTAGCATACGTGTACATCTCAAACATTAACTTTAAAAATATAGTGGCGTGTAAAAGTGTTCAATCCCCTTGAAAGTTATTGTAATTTTCTGCATAGCAAAAGATTTGTACACATATCTATCCATTCAGTATTTTTAATGTGAACTCTTGCGCTGTAACAATACAATTCCAAAGTCAAAATAAGCCATTTTCTGCAGCTACATAGATAGATAGATAGATAGATACTTTATTAATCCCAAGGGGAAATTCACATAATCCAGCAGCAGTATACTGATACAAAGAAACAATATTAAATTAAATAGTAATAAAAATGAAAAAAATTTAAATAAAATTAATGTTAGCATTTACTCCCCCGGGTGCAATTGAAGAGTCGCATAGTGTGGGGGAGGAACGATCTCCTCAGTCTGTCAGTGGAGCAGGACAGTGACAAAAGTCTGTCACTGAAGCTACTCCTCTGTCTGGAGATGACACTGTTAAGTGGGTGCAGTGGATTATTCATGATTGACAGGAGTTTGCTTAGTGCCCGTCGCTCTGTCACAGATGTTAAACTGTCCAACTTTAATCCTACAATGGAGCCTGCCTTCTTAACAAGTTTGTCCAGGCGTGAGGCGTCTTTCATCTTTATGCTGCCACCCCAGCACACCACCGCGTAGAAGAGGGCACTCGCCACAACTGTCTGGTAGAACATCTGCAGCATCTTATTGCAGATGTTGAAGGATGCCAACCTTCTCAGAAAGTATAGTCTGCTCTGACCTTTCTTACATAGAGCATCAGTATTGGCAGTCCAGTCCAATTTGTAATCCAGCTGCACTCCCAGATATTTAAAGGTCTGCACCCTCTGCACACAGTCACCTCTGATGATCACAGGGTCCATGAGGGGCCCAGGCCTCCTAAAATCCACCACCAGCTCTTTGGTCTTGCTGGTGTTAAGGTGTACGTGGTTTGAGTCGCACCATTTAACAAAGCTATTTAACTGAAGAAGAAAAACTCCAAAGTTAGTGTTTGGATAAGTATTCTACCCTTGTGTTTTGTAAGCTTCAGGATTACACAAATGAAAAATGAATCACAAACAACATAAAGGTGACAGTCATTTGACCATAAGTTAAACATAATTAGGTACTACTTGTGAGCCCTTTAGATCTCCCTGGAAATAAAAATCCCCTTTCTAATGACTATAGTAGGACCATAGGTAGGAAATGGCTACAAATAAATATCGAAGAGTTTGAATGTCCTGTTAAGCACTGTTGGATCCATCATCAGAAAGTGGAACGTTCATCACAACACCAAGACAGGTCGGCCCACAAAACTAAACATGAGTGCAAGATGTCAACTGGTGAAAAAGGCTACTTAAAATCCAACTGTCACTCTCAGAAGTCTGCAATGAAGATGCAATTCTCAATTTCAAGAGCTCTCTATAAAACTAGTCTCTACGGTAGGGTAGCAAGAAAGAAGCCATTCCGTAAGAAGGTTCACATAAAAGCACAGTTGTCATTTGCTACAAAGCATGAGAAAAACCCAGTTATGATGGCAGAGAAGGTTTGATTTTCCAATGAGACCAAAAACTTTCTGGCCAGGTTTCAAAGAGGTATGTGGTGTATTAAACTAACACTGTACATGCCTCATGAAACACTATACCTATGGTGAAATATGGTGGTGGCAACATCATGCTGTGGGGATGCTTTTCATGTGCTGGATCTGGGAATCTTGTCAGAGCTGAAGGGACAATGGATGGACACATACTGCACAATATTGCAGGAGAACTTGTTCCAGTCTGCTATGAACTTACAGCTTGGGAGAAGATTTATCTTTCAGCATGATAATGACTCTAAGCATAAGGCCAAAGCAACACTGAAATGGCTCAAAAACAGAAAGGTGAATGTTTTGGAATGGCCAAGTCAAAGCCCTGATCTTACCCCTATTGAGAATCTGTAACACTATTTGAAAACTACTATCCAGATGTGCCATCCCACCAACCTAGAGAATCTCTATCAATTCTACCAAGAAGAATGGGGAAGAATCACTCTGAACAATGTGCTTAACTGGGACATTCTTACCCCAAAAGAATCAATGGGTTCTTGGCAAAGTATTAATGTGTTAGGCTTGAATACTTATGCAAACACTAACTTTTTAGTTTTTCTTCTTCAGTTAAATGTCTACAGAATAAGATTTATTTTGACTTTGGAAATGTACCATTACAGCATAAGAGTTCACATTATAAATACTGAATCGATATGTGTACAAATCTTTTGTCATGCGGAAAATTATAATGGCTTTCAAGGGGACTGAATACTTTCACATGCTGCTGTAGTAGTTCTAAAAAATGGTTTGTATTATAAAACTTTTTTATTACAGGCTATTAAGGGCAATATTCTCACAACAATCAGTAACAGTAATTTCATGCCATTGTTCTGGTCATGAACCTGAAGCTACTTGCTTCTGCACAAATGGTGACTATTAAATGAAATGCTGGATGTTGCAACAGTTTTACAACCGTTTAACTGCAGTTTACTATTTGTGTTTACATTGTAGGAAACTCCATTTCAACCTGAATATTTCAATGGGAAAATAATTTGTGAGAAGCCAAACAACGATCTCAACAGGTTTAAAGGCTATCTGTAAGTATTTACATCCTTAAAGAATGAACAGGAAGTATAAGCATGTAATATTAGCAGTCCACTAGAAACTGGTTGAGGAAGGGTGACAGCCTGTCTGGTCCATAATATGAGAAATCAGCCTTCAAGGGAATCCTTTTGACTAAACTGGAGTTTCGATTGTGACATTGTTGCTAATATTTTTTTCCTGAATATTTACACCAGTATTTTATAGTATTATATCTTAAACTATAGTGACATTTATGTGGGCTTTAGGCCACAAACAGGTAGTGACAACAATTAAAATGCAGTATTTCAATATTTTGTGAAAAGCAACAAACATTTCCCATTACATTACAGTTTCTCATAAAAAAAATCAATTGCACTTAAAATATCTATCTATCTATCTATCTATCTATCTATCTATCTATCTATCTATCTATCTATCTATCTATCTATCCTGGCAGACGACCAGGGACCTTGCCCCGCTGGGACGCCTGGAGCAGGGAAGGACCAGGAAAGGGGCAATATCTCCCCTGGGCGCAAGAGGGCAGCCCCCCTGGATTTCATCAGGGGCTGCGTATACAGAGCTGGGAAGCTCAATCCTGTGGGGGTCGGTGGTCACCACCAGGGGTTGCCTGGATGGTTCATGAGCCCTGCAGGACAACACTTCCGCCACACCAGGAAGTGCTGCCGGAAGACCATCACAGAGCACCTGGAGCACATCCAGGGCGGGATAAAAGGGGCCGCCTCACTCCATTCGGGGAGCTGGAGTTGGGAGGGAGAAGACGGAGCCTGTGAGAGAGGAGTGGAGGTGGCTGAAGAATAGTGAAGGAAAAGGACTAAGTAGTTGTGTGAGTTGGTGGAACCGGATTGTGTACATAATAATTGTAAATGAACTGTGTGTGTTGTGGACATCTGGTGTTGTATCTGTCTGTGGCTGGGCTATCTTTTACACTTTCTATCTATCATGCCTTTTCTTTCTAGCTTTCTGCCAATTTGTTTGCCAGCCTATCTGTCCCACTTTGTTTTTTCACATTAGATAATGTCAATAACTGTACATACTGTACTATCCACATAGTATAGGAATCAATTTTATTCATTGTTGGGTAAACACCTTTTTCCATGACAATTTATGTAATGATCATCCCTACAGTTTTCTGCCATTCAATTCATAGCTCTACTTTGTCCTTCCAGTCTAGATTTCATACTCACTCTATTCATATCCAATAACTTCTGCAAAAGTCATGCTTATCATAAATATCCCAAATGATCTGTTAAGGTTCTGTGCTCACTGTCAAGCTATTATAAAATACATCCATCCATCTGTGTTCTAAGGTTGCTTATTGTAATCCTATAGCTGCCAGAGCCTACTCCAACAGCAACAAGTCCTAGGCAGGATGCCAGTTCATTGGAAGGTACACCCATGCCCATTCTAATACACGATTCCTTAAAGACAACTTCCAGTCACTGTTGTAATATGATCATTGAGATTTTTGCATGCTTATTAAAAAACAAGTGATTATTTTTGTTGTTTATTGACTTCTTGTGAAAGTTTGCCTTACAAAGGTTTCTCCTGGACTTGTTCAGTTAATCAATTCTTATTTTTGATTGTTGTATGAAATGAGTTAACAACAAATTCAAAGGCTTTTTCACAAGACATTTAAACATGAGACCTTTCTATTTTAAATACATCTTTTAAACCACTGGGTCCCTCTACTTGTATTGCCTATACACAGTTTGATTTATACACAGGGTCAGTAGGTGAGGAGATTTGCTGACTATTCAGGATGAGCTGCTTCATTAGTAAGCATCTTGTAAACAGAAAAATCACGTGGATGACCTATGCAGAAAGTCAGCTTCAGCTTATATGTTGATATTCTTAATGGTGTTAACACATGTTATATACCATTTCCAAATTCTATATTATAAACGCATGTTTCCGTGACTGCACATAAAGTGTCAATTCATTGAGCTTTGGTGAAAAAGCTCTGTAAAAAGTTTTAACATATAGTAATTAGGAGTCAAAACGGATGCCACACTTTGCTTCAAGCATCCTTTGTTTTTATGCCTTAGGTTTCAGCTGTACTTTCTTTCTTTGACCAAATGCCTCATTATATATTCATTGAAAAAATAAGAGATTTTCCCAGTAAGATGATAATATCAGTACTTTTCTATCCATTGTCTATTTCTCCATCATCAAAGCTTCTGAACCAGGATAGCAAAGCCTGAACCCATGTCAGATCATCGCATGCCACACCACATTCTCTGACTCCAAGCTAATTTAGAGTTGCCTTTTTATATATATATACACATACAGTGGTGTGAAAAACTATTTGCCCCCTTCCTGATTTCTTATTCTTTTGCATGTTTGTCACACAAAATGTTTCTGATCATCAAACACATTTAACCATTAGTCAAATATAACACAAGTAAACACAAAATGCAGTTTTTAAATGATGGTTTTTATTATTTAGGGAGAAAAAAAAATCCAAACCTACATGGCCCTGTGTGAAAAAGTAATTGCCCCCTTGTTAAAAAATCACCTAACTGTGGTGTATCACACCTGAGTTCAATTTCCGTAGCCACCCTCAGGCCTGATTACTGCCACACCTGTTTCAATCAAGAAATCACTTAAATAGGAGCTGCCTGACACAGAGAAGTAGACCAAAAGCACCTCAAAAGCTAGACATCATGCCAAGATCCAAAGAAATTCAGGAACAAATGAGAACAGAAGTAATTGAGATCTATCAGTCTGGTAAAGGTTATAAAGCCATTTCTAAAGCTTTGGGACTCCAGCGAACCACAGTGAGAGCCATTATCCACAAATGGCAAAAACATGGAACAGTGGTGAACCTTCCCAGGAGTGGCCGGCCGACCAAAATTACCCCAAGAGCGCAGAGACGACTCATCCGAGAGGTCAAAAAGACCCAGGACAGCGTCTAAAGAACTGCAGGCCTCACTTGCCTCAATTAAGGTCAGTGTTCACGACTCCACCATAAGAAAGAGACTGGGCAAAAACGGCCTGCATGGCAGATTTCCAAGGCGCAAACCACTGTTAAGCAAAAGAACATTAGGGCTTGTCTCAATTTTGCTAAGAAACATCTCAATGATTGCCAAGACTTTTGGTAAAATACTTTGTGGACTGATGAGACAAAAGTTGAACTTTTTGGAAGGCAAATGTCCCGTTACATCTGGCGTAAAAGGAACACAGCATTTCAGAAAAAGAACATCATACCAACAGTAAAATATGGTGGTGGTAGTGTGATGGTCTGGGGTTGTTTTGCTGCTTCAGGACCTGGAAGGCTTGCTGTGATAGATGGAACCATGAATTCTACTGTCTACCAAAAAATCCTGAAGGAGAATGTCCGGCCATCTGTTCGTCAACTCAGGCTGAAGCGATCTTGGGTGCTGCAACAGGACAATGACCCAAAACACACCAGCAAATCCACCTCTGAATGGCTGAAGAAAAACAAAATGAAGACTTTGGAGTGGCCTAGTCAAAGTCCTGACCTGAATCCAATTGAGATGCTATGGCATGACCTTAAAAAGGCGGTTCATGCTAGAAAACCCTCAAATATAGCTGAATTACAACAATTCTGCAAAGATAAGTGGGCCAAAATTCCTCCAGAGCGCTGTAAAAGACATTGCAAGTTATCACAAACACTTGATTGCAGTTATTGCTGCTAAGGGTGGCCCAACCAGTTATTAGGTTCAGGGGGCAATTACTTTTTCACACAGGGCCATGTAGGTTTGGATTTTTTTCTTCCTAAATAATAAAACCATCATTTAAAAACTGCATTTTGTGTTTACTTGTGTTATATTTGACTAGTGGTTAAATGTGTTTGATGATCAGAAACATTTTGTGTGACAAACATGCAAAAGAATAAGAAATCAGGAAGGGGGCAAATAGTTTTTCACACCACTGTATACATATAATATGTGTATTGTGGAAACTGGCCCGGACACAGACAGGCAGACACTCTCATTTCACCCACAACACGTTTATTTACACTAATATTTACAGTTATTAAAGTGTACACAAACCCCACAAGTCCCCAAAGTCCTGGCCACAACAGCAATGCCTTACTTCAGACCGCCTCCTTCTCTCTTCTCCAGCTCTAGTCCACTCCTCACCCGACTCCAGCCTTGAATGAAGGGTATCCCCTTTTATAATCACCCGGATGTGCTCCAGGTGTTTTCCGGCAATCTTCCACCGACACACCCCAGTGTTGCGGAAGTGCTGGCTGCATCCCCGGAAGCACTCTAGGTGTTCCTGCTCTTCTTCCAGGGTCCAGGGCTCCAAAGGCATAGGGGCGCCCCCTGGCGATGACCACGGGCTCCTACAGGGTGGAGCTTCAAAGCCCCTTACCCGTGGCCCCCAAAGGCACCAGGGTGGTCGCCCCCACATGGTCTGGGGAAGGCACAAGCCACCCCAGCCATCTGTGACAATATATATATATATATATATATATATATATATATATATATATATATCATATATATATATATACTAATCAGTAGTATGTGACTGGAATGACAAAATGCTTCATAGACTGATCTACAAGTGCAGGGCATCACTCCTGTGGATCATGCAGTGAAGCAGACGGTCCATAGCAACATCCGTTGGTATCCTGGTACATTTTCTCAAAAATGTCCATCCAGTTTCCTAACATTTTCAAACAGTTATCTTTGTACTGTGCTGGTCATAGATTTCTAAATATCAGTTCCTGAGTCTCTCATGATTGTTTCATATGCAATTACATCTCATCTTATCACTTGATGTTTTATGTGACTCACTCAAAGGTTTTATGACTTTGTTCATACCTGAGCACAGCCACCACATTCCCAGGTATTGCACAAGGGTTTTTTTTTCTGGAAAAAGTCTGGGTTGAGTTTCCTGTGTTCTGCTTTCAATGTAGCAGTTAACCTGTATGTGTGAAAGTAGCTGTAGGTATCAGAGATTTTAATCCTGAAATGAATCCTGATTTTTTTTTTGTAAATTATTAGTTTAGGAAAGGGGCAGCATGGTGACACAGTGGGTAGCGCTGCTGCCTCGCAGTAAGGAGACCTGGGTTCGCTTCCTGGGTTCTCCCTGCGTGAAGTTTGCATGTTCTCCCCATGACTGTGTGGGTTTCCTCCGGGTGCTCCGGTTTCCTCCCACAGTCCAAAGACATGCAGGTTAGGTGCATTGGCGATTCTAAATTGACCCTAGTGTGTGCTTGGTGTGTTTGTGTGTGTGTGTCCTGCGGTGGGCTGGCACCCTGCCCGGGGTTTGTTTCCTGTCTTGTGCCCTATGTTGGCTGGGATTGGCTCCAGCAGACCCCTGTGACCCTGTAGTTAGGATATAACGGATTGGATAATGGGTTGATAGATTGATAGTTTATGAAAGGTATTCACTACTTCTGCTGTTCCCTCATCAGGGGCTAAAGAGTTCTGTTTAAATGTATACAGTGATCCCTCATTATATCGCGCTTTGACTTTTGTGACTTCACTCCATTGCGGATTTTATATGTAAGCATATCTAAATATATATCATGAATTTTTTGCTGGTTCGTGGATTTCTGCTGACAATGGGTCTTTTAATTTATGGTACATGCTTCCTCAGTTGGTTTGCCCAGTTGATTTCATACAAGGGACGCTATTGGCAGATGACTGAGAAGCTACCCAATCAGAGCACATATTATGTATTAAATAAAACTCCTCAATGATATACAATATGCTTCCCAGGCGGTGCTTTGCATAC
This sequence comes from Polypterus senegalus, assembly GCF_016835505.1. NCBI lineage: Eukaryota > Metazoa > Chordata > Cladistia > Polypteriformes > Polypteridae > Polypterus > Polypterus senegalus. Next base: position 50,472,849 of record NC_053166.1, read on the forward strand.
TTAAAAGCCCAAATAGCACCTATTGATTTTCGATTGTTTGCTTTTCTGTGTCTCTCTCTGACATTCTCTGCTCCTGATGGAGGGGGTGTGAGCAGAGGGGCTATTCACACACTGGCCTAAAGGATACGGATGCTCCTTTAAAAAATGCTGAAAGACTACCTTCACATTGCTTCCTTTCATGCGGCTGCTTTGTCGGGCGGTGCTTCGCATACTTAAAAGCCCTAATAGCACCTATTGATTTTTGATTGTTTGCTTTTCTCTCTCTCTGACATTCTCTGGTCCTGACGCACACTCCTTTGAAGAAGAAGATATGTTTGCATTCTTTTAATTGTGAGACAGAACTGTCATCTCTGTCATGTCATGGAGCACAGTTTAAACCTTTGAAAAAGAGACAAATGTTTGTTTGCAGTGTTTTAAAGTCCCTGTCTCTACAACCTCCTGTGTTTCTGTGCAAATCAATATACAATATAAAAATAACAATATAAACGTATGGTTTTCTCTTTGCAGATTTTCACCTTCATGTCTAGAGGGCTCTAATAATGTTAAAAAACATATTTAGAAGATTGTAAACAGGTTTTCTATGTTCTAACTGCAAAAATATTCAATTTATAAATAAATTGCAATAAAGCTGCAATAGAACTGAAGCACAGAGTGTACATCAAAGTCTTTCTTTTTTGATTCCTCATTTTATCTGTTATTTATTTATTCCAGAGAAGCTTCTGTTCACAGTGACTTATGCTTGATGAAAATCCCCACAAATATTTTCTTAGGAGTTCAGCCTTTTACACTCCAAACCAAGGCTTGCCAGGGCTGTGCTCTTGCTGCAGATGCCCATGTTGGAATTTCCTCAGCTGAACTCTTAGGGTTTGTGTCCACATGCTGTTTATAATTGCAGATTTTCTTTAAACCCTCTGACACTACTGTGGCCATTCTATGTTGGCAGCAGTGGCCTGCTGTGCGTGTAGGGCTATGAAGAGCACAGAGCACTGTAGAATAACCCCTGGCTGCCAACCAAACCCACAAATAGGGTTGAAATAGGTGTAATTAGACACAATGGAGTAAAGAGCTTAGCACCACTTCTGTCTGGCTGAGGGCAGTCCAGTTGCGCTAGTGTTTATACAGTAAGAGATGGGGTGCTGTTATTTATTCAGACTGATGTCGGCTTTTCTTTGTTGTGTGAATTCTATCAGTGGTTGTAGATTTTACCCTGTCCCATGTGCTACAAGACTTCAGGGAAAGCCATGTATTAGGAAAGTTTTCATGTTCCACACATGGACATCAGTGAAGGAACACTAGTTGTGAGTTCCTTCTTTCATTAGACTTTGATGGAGCACATTAAACCTGTTTTACTCTATCATCTATTTGGAAAGCACTTGAATGTGTAAAACGTTGAAATGACAAATCCATCAAGAGTTACGGTTTCCTATTGATTTCTAAAGAACAGGTGTAAAGAAACAATTCTTCTGATGCTCACAATTATTTTCTCCAAAAAGCCAATTAGTAATCTTAGTAATCTTATTTATCCCTATTTTAGCATTGCACAAATGTGCTGTCCTCCTGAGTACTAGAGGCTGCTCTGCACGTGGAAATAGGTTTGATTGAAGTAATAAATGTATGTTAATTACCAAACTTTATTTTATAAGTTTCCTTTTCACTGCTTAAGTGTAGTGGTTTACACAGTTCGTTATCATCTCAATAATCATATTCACCAATATTTATTATTTTTCCTTACATCAGGATAATAAAGAGTATCCCAGCAACTTTGAAAGCAATGCCAGAATAAATCTACAATAATTAGATATACATTACATATGATAAAAATCCCCACAAATATTTTTTTAGGTGTTCAGCCTTATTCTCCAAAACACGGCTTGGCAGGGTTGTATTTTTACTGCAGCCAGATGCACTGCAGAGTGGAAGCCATTGCAGGACACTCATGTGGACCCACACTCTCTTGGTTTAGAATCACCAATGAACACATCCACAGAGAAACTCCACATATGTATATTTAGGGGACAATATATCAAGTCGTGGCAGGCAGTGCCAGGGTTAGGAATTACAGTAAGATTCCTTGCACCATGAGGAAGTACCATGTGATGAATTTCAAAGTGTAAAATAATGTTTTCAAGCCTGCTTAATCTAAATAAGGGTCATGGTGGGCCAGAGGTATTCTAGACGCACTTGGGTACAAGCCAAGAAACAGCCATGGATGGGACAACAGAGCCCACTTGCTCACACTCCCACACTGACTCAGGGCCAGTTTGAATTAGTCAACCCACCTAACCACCATGTCTATGGAAATGGCAGAGGAGAACCAAGTACCCTGAGAAAACCTCACACAGACATGAAAAATACATGCAAACTCCAAACATATTGGATCCATGAGTCAGCAGTGAGACCCACTGTGTTACCATGATCAAATTATTTCCATAATTAAAAAACTTACAGTTTAATAATAATAATAATACACTGAAGGAAAAAAAAAGAAACATAAGAGTGTATATACATTTCAATTTTGGGAGATCCCCTGTGAATGTCTTAGCCTCAGAGCGCTTCTTCTCTGATTAACTTCAAAGCGCTTCTTCTCTGTCCTGCTCACCAGGTTAAGAGGAGCAGACTCAGCAGTGATACAAATTAGTTTTATTTTTATATATATATGACTGACAGTATTTAACAAGGTATATTCCATAATCAGGAGAAGTTGCAACTATTCATAAATATTTTCCATTGTGAGGTACAGGTAGATTAAGTAACTAAGACTTAGCCAGCATATCCCAATGAGACCATTTGGAGTTTCTTGCCAATGCCTTATTGCACCATCAGAACAAATAGCAACCTGATGATTGGATGTTTTGAATGTTTACTTGATCAGATTACCTGTTGTCTTTTTCTGTAACAAGTTATTCAGCAGAAGTGAGGTTCATAGTTGGGGAAACACCCAACCAATAGCAGAAGCCCTCACTTTCTTTGTGGTTCCTCACAGCTCATTATAGGTTTCCATATAAATATATATCGGTCAAATTATAGGAAAAGGTTTTGCACTTACCATTCTGAAATATGTTTGTGTAGGTATATTTCACTTGCTACCAACTGCTGCTGAATATAAAGGCCAACACATTTGTTAGAACGGCATTCTTTACACAAATTGTCATATTTTCAATGAACAAATTAAAAAGGAGTGTAACAGAGAGTAGCACTTTAGGACCTTCAAAAGATGACCTGGTGTCTCTTAGGAGAAATTAGGTGTATAGGAGTAATAAGCTTTGTTGGTCTAAATGCTTTGTTGTCAAAATTGTTCTAATATTCTACATATTTGTGAGATGCGTGGTTTCCCGATTTTATATTACTAGCAAAGCTACATGAATACTGTAGTACAAAGGAACAGGTCTTTAGGCTGGAGTTATTAGTTTTAGGTTGTAATAGGATTGTAATTGTGATCCTTCCATTCATCCACTTACTAATTTACTTATCCACTTTAGGGTCATGAGCTGTCAGTGCCTATCCAAGAAACTTTGAGCAAAAGGTGGGAATTGACCCAGGGTGGTGTACAGTTCCATCATTGGACACACTCACTCCCACACCTACACACTGTCTGCCATAGGGAGCCAGTTTTGAGTCTTTTTAATCCATATATTTTTGGGATGTGGAAGACAAGCTAATTTTCGAAACTCCATACTGAAAGTGATCAGAATGGTGTTCAAGCCCAAGACACTGACTCTGTGAAGCACCAGCGCAAACCACCTTACCAGTTCAGTTCTTTTTATATAGCATTTTTATTTTGTACAGACTCAATGCAATTACACAGATTCTGAAACATCATATAACATTGATAAAGCACATAAATATAAAACATAAAAACACAAATTGAGGTAAGCAAACAGTTGTTCATATTTTTAGATATCTGTGTTCATCTTATCCTAAACAAAACTATCCTCCACCAGGTATACGCCAAGTTTGTCTTTTGATTCCTAACCTAAGATCAGGGTCACCTGCCAAAGCAGTCCTCACTTTGTACAGTATTTGTAAAGCCAGCTGAGATTCTGAATACCCATCAGGACTGCAATATTTCTTTCGTAAATATAACATTAATTTTCACTGTTATTCTGATGACAGCCAGCTCTACCTTGCTAGTAAACCCACCTCTTCCTTTTCACCATCTTTGGTTATTGACTGCATTGCTGAAATTAAATCCCGGTTTTCTTAGAATTTTCTTAAATTAAACAGTGACAAAACTGAGGTTCTCCTCATTGGCTCAAAATCATCATTATCCAAAGCCAATAATCTTTCTCTTGTTATTGATAACTCTGTTGTTTCCCCATCACCTCAGATCAAGAGTCTGGGTGTCATCCTCGATTGTACTCTATCTTTCCAATCTCATATTACTAACATCACCCGGTTTGCTTACTTCCACCTACGTAATAGTAATCGCATCCGCCCCTCTCTTACTCCCCATTCCACTGCCATTCTTGTTCACAGTCTTGTTACTTCTCGTGTGGACTATTGCAATTCACTCCTCTTTGGTCTCTCTAATAAATCTCTCCATAAGCTTCAGCTAGTCCATAATTCTGCTGCTCGCATTATTACTCGAACCCTATCTATTCACCATATTACTCCGGTCTTGCAGCAGCTTCATTAGCTCCCGATTAAGTTTTGAATTGACTTTAAAATGCTGCTGTTAACATTTAAGGCCATTCATAACCTCACCCCCCCATATTTGTCCAACCTTCTTCATGTTGCCATTCCCTCCCGTAACCTTAGATCCTCTTCGTCCATCCATCTGACCGTCCCTCTCGCCCGTCTAACCACCATGGGGAGCAGAGCATTCAGCCATTCTGCTCCCAAGCTCTAGAATTCATTACCTACTGAACCTAGAAATATCAAATCATTTTCAACCTTTAAATGTAAACTTAAAACCCATCTGTGTAAAATGGCTTTTTCTCTATGATTACAGTGGCTTTGTTTGGTTTTAATTTTTATATCTTCTGTATTTTCTGGTGTTTTAAGTTGTTTATAATGTGTCTTTTTATTTATTTATTTATTTATTTATTGTTTGTTCACTGTCCTTGTTCTCAGAAAGGTGCCTTGTATAAATAAAATGTATTATTATTATTGTTATTATTATTAATATAATGATAATGTGTCACCTTTCTATTTACAGGGAAACACCAAACTCAAAAAAAATTGGGTTTAATAAAGAGAATCTTCTTCTACGTGGTTGCACCATAAGGAACACTGAAGAGGCATCTGGGATAGTGGTGTATGCAGGTATGATGTCTTTGCTTTTAATGTTTTCTCTAAAGTGAAGTTGGTCATTTCTTAACTGAAGATCTACAGCCTTTTGCAAAGTCATTTCAAATCATTTTTGGGCAAAATGAAAAAAAGAGCGTGTTAAAAGTTCTTTTCCACATTTATAATTTATATTAGGCCTTGGAAAGTTAACACGTCAATTTTTGCAATTAATGTGGTCTGTTCAATGCATTAAAAAATATTGTCACATCCAGGGCTGGCAACGAGACAATCACATCAGGCAGTGCTTTGGTCAGGGCGGCATTTCATGTAATTTTTTTTTTTTTACATTATGAAACAATAATACAAAAAAGTTACATGTGAAACTAAAGAATTACATACTCATCCATATTGTATGTATATACTGCCTTAAAAAATAAAATATAGTTTAAAAGTTTCAATTTACACATTTCACAATGCAACAACAACAGAGGTAAAGGAGAGTGGGAGGAAAGAGGGGTTTACGGTAGTCCTGTAGCAATACTAAAGAAAAGTAGGGAAGGTAAAAATTACACTCTCTCTTTTCTATTTCCATGTCATGTTTCTGTAAGAAGATCAAATCAGTGTCATGTCTCATACATATAAAATACATTTTCTTTGAGTGACACTAACACCAAAATAAGTCTCTAGTACCTCTATATTTAACTTGCCGTCAGCCAGGTAGCTTACATTGCTAACTGCATTAATATAATGACAAAATTCAACACAACAGAAGTGAGATGGTTATCCCTACCCATTATTTCAGTTTTTTCATTTATGTAACAATGCAATATAACTACTCAATTAATGCAGTCAGGGTCAGTTTTTAAGCAAGATATCTACTACAGAGAAGTTTTTTTAGCATGCCAGGAGCAATGGTGTAGAGCAGTGTTTTCCAACTATTTTTTTGGTGGCACACTTTGTCTACCACCCACAAAAGCATTAAATGTCATACACATGCTAATCTGTCCAAGGTGGGGGGGGCTATTAGAGACACTGGCAAGAAAAAAAGCAGCTTGGAAGTTGGCATTCACAGACACAGCACTTAGTGAGCACTTTGGAAGCATTTTCCCAGCTGCTTCGTCCTTTGCCCACTCATATAGGCAGGGTAGCTCTCATTACGCACCAGTTGAAATACACTTCTTTAGAGTATAATTATAAAGTCATTGATAGTAATGAACAATTGAGGATTGCATCTACGGAGTTTTAACACAAGTTTTAATGTATACCCATTTATGAGATGCTTATTTCAATTAAGTCAATTTTTAGCAGTGCATTCAAAGTCAACAGTCATTTCAGTCATTTAATTTTACTTTGACATGTCTGTGCCTCATATGCCATACCAATTTGAGAATTGATACATTGGTCTCATTTTCTTAATGCCTTCTTTTCAACTTATGTTTTAGGAAGGTATTTAAATTCAGGTTTGCTCAAGTAGTATTTTGTTAAAAGGTCAGGTTTCAGATCATTATTTAAGTGTAAAGTATGCTATTTTTTTAATTCCTTTGTTTTGATTCTACATTAATTTTGTGATTCAGTACATATTTACTTCATGATTTATGTATTTATTTTGATTGCATGTTTTAATGTTAGATGCTATTAATCATGATTAATTCCATACAATTATGCAATTAATTAGTTTTACTTTTTTAATTGCTTCCCAGCCCTAATTTATATTCAAACTAGTTGTGTTACCTGGGCCTTGGTTGTAGTGCTAAGGGTTAATCAGATGATATCAGTAGTACTATATAACTAGTACTGCGGTGGGTTGGCACCCTACCCGGGATTGGTTCCTGCCTTGTGCCCTGTGTTGGCTGGGATTGGCTCCAGCAGACCCCCGTGACCCTGTGTTTGGATTCAGCGGGTTGGAAAATGGATGAATGAATATATAACTAGTAGAGTACTTTTCTGTATACAGTGCACTTTTTTTCTCCCCAGGGATTAATATTATTAGTTCACTGGTTGTTACTCTTGAACATGCTGCATACAATTGCCCAAGTGTAAAACATTCCAGCTATAGATCAATTCTTGCTTTTCCTACTGACTTGACTTTTTTGATACAATTGTACAAAACACAATTTTAAAGGAAATTGTATTTTTCTGGATCCAAACAGGTAATTAGTATTAATAATTAGAATTTTAGGTATAAATATAATTTCACTCTGTAGCACATGCTGTAAAAATGATAGCTTCAATAAGATTTGAATGTAACACTTTGATCTGTAATTTTGGAGATGTTAGATCAAAAGCGGTAGTGTATACAATGGACTGTGGTTTACTTTAACTTATTGCATACAGCATTGACATTTACAGGCTGCACATTTATGTGGTCAATGGAATTAACTCAATGTTTTAAGTACGGCACAGAAACGAACAGTTGAAAAGAAATAACTGTTCCCCTCGTCTACGTTCTACCCATTGGAGACCCTTTACTGAGATGTGCAAGTGTTTAAACAGACCATGGCATGCTGTCACTCCTGGCTTGTATTGTACCCTGGGCTTAAAGTGGGCTGCTACACTGTAACTGCACTTGCCTGTTTGTGCTTTGCTAAGTTTAGCAGGACGTTGCGGTCTGACCTCCAAGGGGACACCCCAGTTCTCTACAGTATAGCATATATTTTATTGCCAAGTGCCACCTCCACTACCACCTAGCTCTATTCTTTGAAGATACTGTATATATGCATATAAGCACACTCAACAATACAATGCAATTTAAATTTTTCTGTATTTTATACCATCGTGAGGAGTAAGAAGAAGCCAGTATAATAAAAGCATGGCATGAACCCAAGGAAGCCACTTGCTAACAACATGCTGACGTTTCCTTCATCCACATCACATCTCATTCTCCACACATCTCACCACCTTGTCTCTTTTTTCTGTGCAGGGCAGCTGCCCTTCTTCCTTTGCCAACAGCCCCATTTCTCTTCACAATTACAGCTGCAGCTTGGTCGGTAATGCTGTTCTGCTTGTGGTGTTCATTTGCATGTACTGTACACTTTATTTCTCCATGTAAGAAACACTGAAGTAAAAAATTGGCATGCTGCCTAAGAATAACTCACTCACCACACCATTATCACCGACAAATAAAAAAAAAACATGGGTTGGCTAATTTTCTTTTTTTCTGTAACATCATCAAATTTGTTAAAGTGTTTTTAAAAATGTTTTGCAATTTGTGCCCAAGAGTTGCATGGTGCTTCAAAATAAATGTAACCAAAAAAGTCAAAAAATGTGGCTATCAAAGTGGTTTGCAAACATATTTAGACCCTTAACATATTCTCTATACACTGAACAACTTATCCTGCACTGATATTTTTTTTCTATGTGATATTTTTATTTCAAAACACTGAAATCCAATGTGACAAAGTTTTACATTAGAAAAAAAATCATAAGACAAAAAGGCAAAAATGCTGTATCATGCAAATAACGCATCACTAAGAATAGAGTTTCAATGTAGAATTTGTTTTTCAGTAAAACTAGGAGAATTAGTCTACAGATTGAATAGTTTTAAAACTAGATACAAAAATAATCTTGGCGTGAACACTTATTAAGACAAGCGTGCTCAGTGACAGCCGTACTGTATGTACGGTTTGCTGATGGCCTAAAGTGTAAGCAGGGGAAGGTTTCACTAAGCAGCAATCCTCTTATTCTAAATTGGGGCACAAGAGCCTGTGTGAGTCTGGAACTGACACCACCTTTCACAGACAAGGGAGTCAATCAGAACAAAAAAGCTCTCCCTTTTTTAAGCTTCCACAAAGGACAGATTTTCGTAGTATCACAAAGAGAGCAACGCAGCTGCTGGGATCCTAGTTTATATCCTGGAGGGTGGGCGTGCTAACAGAAGTGTGGTGTTCGCTATGTTGGAGTCCTCCACACTTGTAATATAATGTCAGGCTAGAAAATGAAAATGAAGTAGCAAAGACTAGGGGATGAAAGAATTAAGAAGGATCCTCAAAAGAATTATCATTAAAAATGGGCAGAGGTCATAAAGCAGAGAACAAGATTGTTCGCCAAAAACCAAAACTGAATTCAAAAATCAAAGTCAAAGTATAACATAACAAGTGATCTTAATTATGGAAACTTTTCCCTAACCACAACGATGCTTTAGTTTTGTTTGTCCAAAAGACAGAAGAACTGAAGCAATTGTATCACAACCAACAGTATCAATCACATACTTCGCAGTGATGTGATAACTATAGACAATGGCCGCTATTTAAAGAATACTTTTTAAAATGGCAGAAAAATGATAGCACAAAAGGACAGCTAAAAGTAAAGATAATCTAAAATCTATGACAAAACGAATTAGAATTACAAAAAAACATTCTGCCAGTAATGAAATAGCAATTCATGACATACAGAACTTATATACTGTAATGACTAGACGTATACCATTGGATAATATCAATTTTGTTCTGACTGCAGTAAAGCCCACAGCTAATACCACATTAATACACCATGAAAAACAATGCGTATAACTTGTGTGCTTAATGACTGCAGTTGTTTATAAATATCTTTGCTTACTTTTTTATCTAGTTCAGGAACATAGGGAATTGGATCCTATCCTGACATCACTAATGGCAAGGCAGGAAGCAACACTGGATAGAATGTTAGGCCTTTACTGTAAACACTCACTCACTCATACCACTAACTCACTCTTGTTGATGTTGGGATAACGTTGACTCATAAATTAATCTAACATGCACATCTGATATATTGTGAAAACATAAAGTTGGTAGGCCTCTCTATTCTTTTACAGCTTTTTAAAATACAAAATAAGCCCTTTTCACTGTGCCATTGTGTTCTTCTAGATTACTCATAGAAGGTCTCTATAGCCTCCAGTGTTGCTGGTTGAACTTTCAACAAATCATACATTTTAAACCTCATTGAGATGAGCATATATATTCTCCACCTGTTCCACAACCTTTCATTATGTATGGTTAATTTCAGCCTCTAATTTAACTCCATCTTATTTAGCATCTTTTGCATTCATTTCTGTTTATTATTCAGCAATTTTTGCATATCAAAAAATAATAAGCCGTATGTCTGGCATCCTTATTTGTATGTGGAGACATTTCTCTAAAGGCACAAGCTGGCCTCTGATTTGTTTAGGCACATGAAATAATAAACAGCTGATTTTTGGCAGTTCAATTTTTACAGGCAAAACTTCCTGTAGTGCATCACAAACGCCAATGTGAATCACTTCATCTGGCTATATGTCTCTTGTGGCACACGGCTGGGGGTGGTACCCAGCAGAGACGCCCCGGAGGACCGGAGGAGGGCTTGCGCCTGCTCCAGACCACGAGGGGACGACCGCCCTGGCTGCTTTGGGGACCACGGGTAGAGAGCATTGAAGCTCAGCCCTGTAGGGGCCCGTGGTCACCACCAGGGACCGCCCCAATGCCTGGAGAGCCCTGGACCTCAGCACTTTTCCCACACTCAGAAGTGCTGGGGGGAAGAGGAGCAGGGACACCCGGAGTTTTTCTGGGGATGCAGCCGGCACTTCCGCCACACTGGGGCGTGTCGGTGGAATATTGACGGGAAACACCTGGAGCACGTCCGGGTGAATATAAAAGGGGCCGCCTCCCTTCATACAATGGCTGGAGTCGGGTGGAAGAGGACAGAGCTCAGAGGAGAAGAATGGAGGCAGACCAGAGACAGATAAAGGCATTGTGAGAAGGCCAGGACTTTTGAGGGTGATTGGTGCTGTGGCACTGAGTTGTGTGGTTCATCACTGTAAATAGTGTAAATAAACTTGTGTTGGGTGACTTAAAACGATGTCCGTCTGTCTGTGTCCGGGCCAGGTTCCACACTCTTTAAAACAGCATTAGCAGGAAACTTAAGAATTCCACGTATTAAAGGTCTCTCTTGATTCTGCTTCCTAGTGCTAAGCAACACTGTTTATAGTTATTGCAGAAAACAAAAAAGAAGGTGAGTTCGCCCCGAGGTATTCTCTTCAGCCTATCACTTGGATTTGTAATTGGTGAGGAGGATATTTTAAACTCCTCAGCCAAATATTGGCGAAGAGGTTATCAAGGAAAAGCAAAAAAACACTTTATTTCCAGATTTTCTGGTAGTAGTGATTGTTTTTTTTCCCTTTACAGCTCTGTTGTATGCATGGTAGTATAAAAATCTGCACCATTTTTATAAACCAAAAAGCAAACATTTTTACAAATGTCATTTCTGTAGTTGACTGGTCTTGTCTGAGGTTTTTTTATCTGCAACGGAATGGAATATGGAATGGTTAATGATCTTTGGTCCAGGTTTACTAAAATTATTGCAAGTTTTGGTTTCATCTCTTGTTCATCGCCTTTTGGCAATTACTTACTTTTCCTCCCAGATGTTCCAAGAGAAGTTTAGTGGTTGTCACATCTGGTCTTCATGGTTGGTTATGTTAAAAGATAGTGTGAGTTGCTCTCATTATACTCAGCTTATGAGATACAGTAATTAGTGATAATCTTCAAGTTACATTCAAAACTTGAAAAAGATTTCCACCCTTGCATGACAAAGAAAGCTATACATTGTAGGCTTCAGTTGTTTTCTTTTCAGAAATGACACCCTCCCTACTTTTACGTCAGAAACTATCATCTAGAGCTGTCAGCTGCATAACACACCTGCAAAACCTTTTGTTCTAAGGCATTTGAAGCATAAAAGGAAACTAGGTAAAAGTAGGCTGCTTCAGTATTCTCCGGGTTATGTCTTGATCTGCTGGTTTTTCATTAACATGCTAATTACTGGGATACACAGAGAACAAGGTAATCATTGTTAAGGGTCCTTCATGCACTGTTCTGTATAATTAGCATGGCAGTTGAATAATTGGAGAACGTTTCATCTGCACTGTAGTGGTGTCCTGGACAGTACTGGAAACACTCCTCTGCCATCTCATCCACAAGCTAGGATGTTCCACTTACCATAGTTGGCCTCTACTTAATTTTTGTATTTATATTATATTATATTATATTATATTATATTATATTATATTATATATATATATTATATTATTAAAGGAACACTCCACCCAAAAATATTTTTACACAATCACACTTATGAATTGAACACAATTCTGTTCTTGACCAAATAAATAAGTGGGAGAGATAGGTCTGTAATTAAAAAATGTAATCCCATTTGATCAGACTTACACTTTGTAGACTACTTTCTTTTTCCCTGAGGCATTTATTTAAAAATATTTTAGCATGAAATGCATGTGTTTTGCACATTGTGAACTAGATGACTTGATATTTGGATTATGCAAAACAAGTAACATGAGATTTAGATTTTTAACATTGACTGCTATTGATCACTGTACTGTAGGCTTCCAATCTATCAGAAACATTGTTATCTCCGTTCTCGATTAAAACATCCAATACAATACAATTTATTTTTGCAAAGGCCAAAATCACATAGGAAGTGCCGCAATGGGCTTTAACAGGCCCTTCCTCTTGACAGCCACCCAGCCTTGACTCTCTAAGAAGACAAGGGAAAACTCCCAAAAAAAACCCTAGTAGGGAAAAAAATGGAAGAAACCTTGGGAAAGGCAGTTCAAAGAGAGACCCCTTTCCAGGTAGGTTGAGCGTGCAGTGGGTGTCAAAAAGAAGGGGGTCAATACAATACAATACACAGAACAGAACACAAGTAATCCTCAATACAGTATAATAGTACAGAGCAGAATTTAACAGTAGATGATATCACATCATAGGATTTGGATTTGTTCAGAGTCCTGGAGACCTCAGCCATCAAGCTGCCTCCCCCTTTTGGCCATTCCACTTCTGAGACAGTGCTGTGCCAGCCAATCCAATGAAAGGACCCCTCTACCTGACAATTCCTGCAATCCTCCATCAGGGATGACTTTACCTTAGGCAGGCAAAATAACTTGGCAGTAGGGCAGTGTCAACAAGGGCCACATTTGAGTACTGAGAAGAGAAACAGAATAAGTGAAGGTTAGTAACAAATTATAATTATCATGTTACTTATGTTTTAGCGCTAATGACTAACAACAGAGATGTAGTCTGTACAGTTAATCAGCAGCTCTAGTCAGGATATGCTAACCGAAGTAGTGAGTCTTTAAAAGCTGAGACCGAAGGGCCCCTCTTATAGTAGCAGGCAGACCATTCCACAGTTTAGGGGTCCTGTAACTAAAAGCTCAACCTCCCACTGTTATTTTATTAATCTTAAGAATCATAAGCAGACCAGCATCTTGAGATCTTAATGTACGCTCTGGTTTGTAAGTCATGATAAGTTCAGACAAGTAAACCGGACCTTTGCCATTTCAGACTTTATATGTTAAAAGGAGGATTTTGAAATCTGCCCTAAACTTAACTGGGAGCCAGTGTAAGGATTTAAGAACATGAGAGTATAAAGCATCACTACAAACCACATGGGATAAGTATCATATAAATATAATATTTTGGGTGGAGTAATCCTTTAAGATCTAGAAAAGTCACCATTAATCTTCTATATTGCTTCACTTGCGATATTACTTACTCCTTAATAGGTTGCAAGACTAAAGCTATGAAAGTGCCTACTCATTGCTATAAATTGGATACTTATTTCTGTATATTAGATACTAATTGTAACAATTTCCATGTTTAGGTCATGAAACCAAGGCCATGTTGAATAACAGTGGCCCCCGTTACAAACGCAGCAAGCTGGAGAGACGCTTGAACATTGACATTTTCTTCTGTGTTGGACTGCTGGTTGTGATGTGTCTTATTGGCGCAATAGGTAAGGAAATTAAAGAAAATAGGCATCATCTTGATTAACCATCTACAATACCCAACCTTTGTATACTTTATTTATTTATTTTGAAATGAATCATTATTCCAGGCTGATAATAGGGGCTTAAAGTGGAGAAATGTAGTGATTTTTTTTAGAATGATGATGATAGAGATAGCCTTTGTTGCAATTACTATGAATAGCATTCATAAAAATAGCTTAAAAAATAATTTACAGGAAGTGTTATCCAGTTTCACAAAACTACTAAATACTATATTGCATTTTCTTATGCTGCTGAGTTAAACCATTACCACTATGAGGTTCACCTGAGCTAGATGCTAGTTGGATGGATAGATGGATGGACCAGCAAATGGATGGATAGGTTATTAGTTGACTGTATATTAATTTGTTTTCAACAGAAAGAGGGAATGAGTAATCGTTGGGTGGATGATATAACTGGAAAACAGATCAGCCTCAATAACACAGAAGAAAGTATACAGTATATATTAAGCACATACTCTAGTAAAACAAGGATTAATTTTATAAAGAAATAATAAGTTCAGAATTCTTACTTTGAAGTTTGAAATGAATGCATAAAGCTTAGTTGTAATTTATCACACTGCGGCAAATTACAAGCCCAATGGTTTGAAAGGGGCTAGACCAGTAATGGCGAACCTTTTGGGCTCCAGAAAAAGAAACAGAAGAAAGAGTAGGGGTTAATACAGATTTTAAAGCCACCTTGAATAGTTCTTATAATGAATTGAACATACAGAGTATCAGGATTAAATTAAAGTGAAGTTATAAGAAGGCCATGTTAAAATAATGTGTTTTCAGCGTTTTTTTAAAGTGCTCCACTGTATTAGCCTGGCAAATTCCTATTGGCAGGCTATTCCAGATTTTAGGTGCATAACAGCAGAAGGCTGCCTCACCACTTCTTTTAAGTTTTGCTCTTGGACTCTGCTATTGTGTCACTAAAAAACAAAACAGAGACAATTCTTTAAAAATTAATTTATTAAAAAATACAGCCCAATCATTTGTGGTGTTATGTATTACAAGATTAAAAGAAAAAGTCTATTATTCTAGCAACTTTCTAAGTTTATAAGAGCCATGTTATATTTATATCCCTATTTTGGGCCTTTGTCCCCATTATTGTGGATTTCTTTTGCTAAGAGATTGATAAGTATGGAAGGAAATGTTCCAGATCCTGAAGATGGAAGGCTGACCGAGATATGCCTTTGTGCTGTCCTATCGCTATTGTCCACACTCCGCATACCGAAAAGTTTTTGTGCCGCTTATGGTGAATAGCACGGAAAATAAGCCAGTGTTAGGAAGGATTAAGAGGGACAGCTGAGAGAAATGTAAAACAGCACAAACTTAGAAATGCTGCCTACTTGCCCTTTGCAAAAGTGTAACTATGAAGAGAAAACAATGTCAGCACTGCCCTTTGCAAACTCTATCGAGACAGTATACCGAAATAGCCTTTGAGGTTAATAACTTCCGTACTGCTGCAGCAGTGTTGTTGAACTGGCTCCTGGCACAAAATAATTCAATGCACTTCATATGAGCAATGAATGTAAAAGCTGATTTCACACAAACGCTGATAATGCTCTCATTTTGGAGGCTGCAGTTGCAGATATCGCTCTCATTCCTTGAAAATGAGCTTCCGGTACAGCAGTTGGAAGTCAACTGAACTGTGCGGCTGCTGTGATGACAGTAAAGTGCTGAAACCAATGGTGAGAATCCATTTTAAGCTCTGGGTAGTGCAGGGTCTCACATTTCTTATATTTTTGTTCATTCAGTTTCTTTGGTAACTCGGATGTTGGTGAACGTTGGCATGTCACCCAAAACAACATGACATGTCACCTTTGACACTCGTGTCATAGGGTCGCCATCACTGGGCTAGACTCTAAACCCAAAAGGGTACCTGCTTGGTGCAATCCATTTTTTTATTCAATGCAGCTCACTTAATCTTCCATTACTGACATTGCTGATAACAAGCGTGCTTTAGCAGGCACATTAAGTACATCAAACCAGCACTTACTGTAAATGTAAGTTAATGCTCATTTGTAGATAAAAAGATAGACCGATACCTTATTAATCCCCAAGGGGAAATTCACATACTCCAGCAGCAGCATACTGATAAAAAAACAATATTAAATTAAAGAGTGATAAAAATGCAGGTAAAACAGACAATAACTTTATATAATGTCAACGTTTACCCACCCGGGTGAAATTGAAGAGTCGCATAGTGTGGGGGAGGAACGATCTCCTCAGTCTGTCAGTGGAGCAGGACAGTAACAGCAGTCTGTCGCTTAAGCTGTTCCTCGTCTGGAGATGATCCTGTTCAGTGGATGCAGTGGATTCTCTATGATTGACAGGAGCCTACTCAGCGCCTGTCACTCTGCCACGAATGTCAAACTGTCCAGCTTCATGTAACTCAGGTAGGTTGCCCTCTCATGTTCCGGGGGAAAATACTGCCCCTCTTCCGGTCCTTCCCAGCATCCTGGTGGGGCAATGCCCAGGGAACATTTGTCAACAATATATATGGGTCCAAGTTCACAATATATATATATATATATATATGTGAACTTGGACCCAGACACACACAGGCGGACAACATAGTTTCACCCAACACACCGTTTATTTACAATATTTACAAACAAGTCACGTGCACACAAACCCCAGTGCCTCTTGCACCGATTCCCCCAATGTCCAGGCCACACAGTCCTGTGCCTCTTTTCCTCCTGGCCGCCTCCTGTCCTCACTCCAGCTCAGTCCTCTTCCACCCGACTTCCACTAATGACTGGAGGGAGGCGGCCCCTTTTATAGGAACCCGGATGGGCTCCAGCTGCTTCCCGGCAATCTCCCGGACACACCCCGTGTGGCGGAAGTGCCGGCTGCGCACCCGGAAGCCGTCCTCCTGGTGTGGCGGAAGTGCCGGGCTCCCGGGATAATAAGGCACTGGGGCGCCGCCTGGCGGTGGCCACGGGCCCCTACAGGGCTGGGCTTCCAAGCCCTCTACCTGAGGCCTCCAGCATAACCAGGACGTACGTATGTATGTATGTATGTATGTATGTATGTATGTATGTATGTATGTGTATATATGTATTTATATATATGTATATATATGTGTATGTATATATGTATATATATATATATATATATATGTATGTATGTGTGTGTATATATATATATATATATATATATATGTGTGTGTGTGTGTGTGTGTGTATATATATATATATATATATATATAAAGAAATAAATAAATTGAAAGTGAACTTTTAGGGTTTCCACCCTGGTTTACTTGAACTTAAATAGAGTACTGTCTCCACAATACAAAGTAAATGGTCACACTGGACAAAACTTACAGAAAAATAGGGGAACATTTATACAGAGGGACAGGAAATTGAATAAGGGATGCTGGGAGAAATCAGATGCATGTTGGGATGCCGACATCATCATCTAGGGACTGGAGGGACGACAGGAACCCGGAAGTATGGCTGCTTTTTGTTTACCCCGAGCTTTCTTACGGCAGCGCATTCTCGTTCTGGCTGATGAGATAAGAAAAGAAAGGTTGGTGCGCCGCCTCTGTCCCTCGGCATGGGTTGTCGCGATGTGGTCCAAGTCCTTAAACTGCTCCCCATGCGCTCGTGCGTGACAATATATATATATATATATATATATATATATATATATATATAGTGATGTATGGCTGGCCGTTCATCCTGGCCAATAACCCCACGCCACGTCTTTATGCACAGCCTTGCTGGATACCATGGGGGCCGCTAGGAGACGCTGCATTGAGGAAAGACGATTTGCCTTACGCCCCAGAAGTACATGGACAAGGGGAATGACGTGCTTCAGGGGTGAATAAAAGGACTTTTGATTTGACCTGGAAGTGATAGGAGATCACATGGACTGGGGATTGGAACACGTCTGGGTCAGGGATGATAAAAGGATTGTGGGAGCTCCCAGATGGCGAGTTGAGCTGGGTGGAAGGGTGGCAACGCTTCTGGGAGTGGAGGATTATTGTTTATTGTGGATTATTGTGTTATTTATGAGTATTGTGAAGAGGAGGGTGCTTTCTACATAGTTTGTGAATAAAAAGTCAACTATGTGGACTTTTATCTGGTTTCTGGCATTTTGGATAAGGGTTCAAGGGAGCGATAGCGCCCCCTATCTGTCACTACGTATATATATGTGTGTCTGTGTATATATAAAAATATATACTAGCAAAATAGCCGAGGCGAAATACTGCCTCAATATTTTTATTAATAAAAAAGTAAATATTCTTAAACTGAGGGAAAATATACAAAAAATTATTTGTTAAGGATCTCTTTGTATACCACGTTGTCAGTTCGGCCCTCCGGTTGAAATATGACCAAGCTGTGCGCTGAGCTTACTCTTGAGCATGCAACATACAGTTGGCCATGTGAACAGTAATCTTGTCTTAAATCAATGCCAACCTTTTGTAGTGTTTGTCCCTGAGACTTATTAATTGTCATTGCGAAGCAGAACCTTACTAGAAATTTAAGGCGTTTGAATTGAAATGGGAGATTAGATGGTATAACGGGGATGCGAGGAATAAAAACTGTCTCACCTGAGGCACTGCCAGTAAAAATAGTTGCCTCAATTAGGTTGTTTTGTAGAGACGTGACCTGAAGTCTCGTGCCGTTACAAAGTTTTGGTGGCTGTAAGTTTCTCAGTAACATTATTGGTGGCCCAACCTTTAAAATGAGATTATGCTCAGGAGTGCCTGGAGGATTTAGAGTGTTGAGAAACTCTACCGGATAATGTACCGCGTCTTCTACTTCTACAACTGAATCAACAGACTGATATGGTTTTGGTTGTGAAGGTAGTTCTTGAAACAGTGGAGAAGCTGTGAAAAAGCTGCCTCCTTGGCGAAGCAAGGAAAGAATGAACACACCACAGCGAAGAACGGCCTTATATGGGCAGGCAGTCAATTACGTGGGAGGCGTGCTGATTTCCGCAGCAGCCGCACTTATGAATATGCTACGCACAGTCCTTCCCCCGCGAATATTTACCTTATATGGGCAGGCACTCAATTACGTGGGAGGCGTGATGATGCGAGACGCAAGACGCAACTCCGCCGCACACGGCGACCGAGCTGCCCGCTATGGCCATATACAGTATACGAAAGTAGGTTCCAGTTATGACCGTTATGTGTAGAATTTCAAAATGAAACCTGCCTAACTTTTGTAAGTAAGCTGTAATGAATGAGCCTGCCAAATTTCAGCCTTCCACCTACACGGGAAGTTGGAGAATTAGTGATGATTGAGTCAGTCAGTCAGTGAGTAAGTGAGTGAGACAGTCAGTCAGTCAGTCAGTGAGGGCTTTGCCTTTTATATAGTGGCATGCGGCTGGGGGTGGAGCCCAGCCGGGACACCCAGGAGGACCGGAGGAGGGCTTGTGCCTCCTCCAGACCACAAGGGGGCGACCGCCCTAGTTGTGTTGGGGGCCAGGCAGCGCCCCGGTGCTTGAACAACCCTGGAAGTGCTGGGGGAAGAAGACTGGGGACACCCGGTGGGCTTCCGGGTGCGCAGCCGGCACTTCCGCCACATGGGGGTGTGTCTGCGGGGGATTGCCAGGAAAGCAGCTGGAGCCCATCCGAGCTGGTATTTAAGGGGCCGCCTCCCTTCATTCATCAGCAAGAGTCAGGTGGAAGAGAATGGAGCTCAGCGAGAGGAGTGGAGGCGGCCAGGAAAGGCATTAGAGACTGTGAGGCCTGGACTTTGGGGGATTGGTGCTGGAGGCACTGGGACATGCTCTAAAACAATTGTAAATATTTAGTTGTAAATAAACATGCGTTGGGTGAACAACGATCTCCGTCTGTCTGTGTCCAGGGCCAGTTCCACAATATATATATATATATATATATATATATATATATATATATATATATATATATATATATATATATATATACTGTATATATATATATATATACTGTATATATACACACATGTATCTGTTAGCTTGATTGTCAATTCTAAATTTACCTGGCTGTTTGGGTGAGTGTGCCCTGCAATGCACTTTGATCCTATCCAAGGTTGGCTTTTGCCTTGAACTCAATGTTGCTGGGATAGGCCTGGGTCCTCCAGCACTCCGGATGAAATTAAATGTATTCAAAAACTGATGAATAGATGTTTTCAGGTTGATTAGTGTGATGGACCTAAAATATCATCAAGTTGTTTTTGAGAACTTCATGCAAACCTAATAAAACTCTGATTTTATTCCCTTTTCACTAGGTAATGGGATATGGCAGACGCAATTCCCTGAGTTGCCTTTATTTGAAGTTCCAGATGAAAATGGCAATTCCACACCTCCTGCTTTGGCTGGTTTCTACATGTTCCTTACTATGATCATTTTATTGCAGGTTAGTATCCAGGCACATATATTCTTAACTAGTTTTTCTACTTGAAACCTAAAGCTATTATAGGACCCTTGTTTCAAACTTGGCACTAAATTAGCTCCTCAGTTAAGCATCCCTTTCTGCCAGGATTGACTTCAGGGCTCACTGTTTTGATATGATGGAGGGTAGGCTGGCCTGGTGTAGTATAGGGTCAATGCTCTTTGGGTGCTTGTTTGTTACTGATTGCCTCTCCGCCCCTTCTTTCACACAGATCTTGATTCCCATCTCTCTTTACGTGACCATTGAGTTTGTGAAGTTGGGTCAAGTCTTCTTTATTAACAATGACCTCAGCCTCTATGATGAGCATACAGACAGTCGAGTGCAGTGTCGCGCTCTGAATATCACAGAGGATCTGGGTCAGATCCAGTACATCTTCTCTGACAAAACAGGAACACTAACAGAAAACAAAATGGTATTCCGCCGCTGCACTATCATGGGAACCGAATTCTGTCATCAGGAGAACGGTAAGCTGCTAGTCCTCACTCAATGCAACACATAGACAAGGAATATGAAGCCAATCAAGTATCATTATTAACTAATAAATCTATAATAAATAACTTGTTCAATTTTTAAATCTTTAATTCTGTCTTTGTTTTCTGATCAGTAGCCAAAAGATTAACCAAATTGTTTTGATTTAAACTTCTTTACCCCTAAACTTATGAGGTGATGGTCCTCTGATCTGCATGCATGTATATCTTTAGTTCAATTTTTTAACCCAGAAAAATGTGTCTAAATTATTGGCTATAAAGCCGATATAGCCATACTGTTTAGGTGTCCTAACTTATTTTTAGAAATTATTTATGTGTTTCATACTAAAGACATACCCAATTTCTCATTCAAGAACTTTATGCAGGTCTTACACTGTGCACATTGTTGCACATCGATCCTTACTAGCTGTGAACTGGATCACTATGTTTATTCAGCAATCACATTAGCTCTATGCTACAGTCTACAACAACAAAAGCATTTATTTATATAGCACATTTTCATACAAAAAATGTAGCTCAAAGTGCTTTACATAATGAAGAATAGAAAAATAAAAGACAAAGTAAGAAATTAAAATAAGTCAACATTAATTCACATAGAATAAGAGTAAGGTCCGATGGCCAGGGAGGACAGTCAAAACAAAAAAAAACTCCAGACGGCTGGAGAAAAAATCAAATCTGCAGGCATTCCAGACTACGAGACTGCCCAGTCCCCTTTGGGCATTCTACCTAATATAAATGAAACAGTCCTCTTTGTATTTAGGGTTCTCATGGAAGGACTTGAAGATGATGGTCATACAGACTTCTGGCTTTAAATCCATCACTGTTGGAGCATCATGATGCTTTGAGTAGGTGGTGGTGGCGCAGGTTGCCAGCACAAAGAAACCGGAAAAAGAAACAGAAGAGAGAGTAGGGGTTAGTACGGATTTTAAAGCCACCATGAATAGTTATTATAATGAATTGAACATACAGAGTATCAGGATTAAATTAAAGTGAAGTTATGAGAAGGCCATGTTAAAGTAATGTGTTTTCAGCAGTGTTTTAAAGTGCTCTACTGTATTTGCCTGGCGAATTCCTATTGGCAGGCTATTCCAGATTTTAGGTGCATAACTGCAGAAAGCCGCCTCACCACTTTTTTTTAAGTTTTGCTCTTGGAATTCTAAGGAGACACTCATTTGAGGATCTAAGGTTACGATTTGGAATATAAGGTGTCAGACATTCCGATATATAAGAGAGCAAGATTATTTAAGGCTTTATAAACCATAAGCAGTATTTTAAAGTCAATCCTGAATGACACAGGTAACCAGTGTAGTAACATCAAAACTGGAGAAATGTGCTCGGATTTTCTTTTCCTAGTTAGGATTCTAGCAGCTGCATTCTGCACTAGTTGCAAACCATTTATGTCTTTTTTGGGTTGTCCTGAGAGGAGTGTGTTACAGTAATCTAGTCGACTGAAAACAAAAGCGTGAACTAATTTCTCAGCATCTTTCAATGATATAAGAGGTCTAACTTTTGCTATGTTTCTTAAGTGAAAAAATGCTGTCCTAGTGGTCTGATGAATATGCGATTTAAAATTCAGGTTACAGTCAACAGTTACCCCTAAGTTTTTTACTTCCATCTTGACTTTTAATCCTAATGCATCAAGTTTATTTCTGATAACTTCATTGTATCCATTATTGTCAATTACTAAAATTTCAGTTTTCTCTTTATTTAGTTTGAGAAAATTACTATTCATCCATTCAGTCTAAATATGTCTTGGTGTTGCAAAGCTTATGCTTACACTATCAGTGGTAGAATAACTTACTGTAGCAGTGCATGCACACACCAAAAAAGTCAGGTATATAAGAGCAACCATCTCAATATTTCCAGTTCAGATAAAACATTTTAAAATTCTGCTTTTGTGAATTATACCATAGGTGGCATTGACACTTCGGAAACATTTTGGTTTTGATTTTGACTTTTTGATTAGTACTTCAAATATGTAATGCATTAACTACCATGTGCTAATGAGTTTTGCAGCTCAGCTTTCTACATCTGCAGAGATGTACAATCTGTGCAACCAGTGTTAAAATACCAGAATGGATAATAATATGTAAAGAATATGTAAAGAAAAATGTAGTTACACATACGGTATGAATCATTGCAAACCAACCACTCAACATCACCCCTTGAAATCCAATTCAGAAGAACTAAATACATCAAACAGATGAAAAATCAGATTACAGAAATATGTGATATCTTTACATTAGTGGTTTGGCTAGAATGAGAATGTGCTGATGGTGTGACTGCAGCGTTATCAAAAGTGTGAAGCACTGGGTAAGGAAAGGCCTACACCACTAGCAAACCAGCTAGCAAACCATTTCCTCCAGATTATAATTTGTTTTTCCTTTGCACTTGTATATGACAGCAGACCATGCTTGTCAGCTTCCTTCTAGCAATCTTATTTCTGACACGGCTTTGGAATCCACACATACCTACTACTTTAAAAGTGATTGAAGTTTTTTTTTTTTAATCCAAGAAAGCTTTTGAATAAAGAACGGCTCATTTTTACTGTCAAAGCAACAAATCTGATGCACATTAGCAGCTTTAACTTTTCTACAATATATCTTCACCTCTTACAGTTCAAAGGGATATATTAGAGTTGAAGGTCAGTAGAGTGCAGTCATATTCAACTTCTCCTCTTCTTCATCCTGTCTCTTTATTTACAGCTTTCAAGGTGAAGCCTTTGCTAGCAGGAACAAAGGGAAACATGAGACAGTAGTGAGGATATCAAGTGCTGGTCCATACATTACATACAGACATATGCATGTGCACACCCCTTATTCAGGTGCAGTTTCAAACAAACACACTCACACAAACATACACTCTTCAGATACACATTAAAAAAACTTCCGCACATGATCTCAGATATCCTCTACACACCCCAATG
Source organism: Polypterus senegalus (assembly GCF_016835505.1). Classification (NCBI taxonomy): domain Eukaryota; kingdom Metazoa; phylum Chordata; class Cladistia; order Polypteriformes; family Polypteridae; genus Polypterus; species Polypterus senegalus. The sequence continues at coordinate 50,496,670 of NC_053166.1, forward strand.
TATTGCCACATGCACTGACACCTTAATTATGTACATGTTGGCATTGGCCAGTGTAACATAGCAGCCATAGATATGGACTATAAAATATGTGATAATAGGTTTCTCTCCATGCAAATTCCTTATTTTTGTGACCCTTTGTAATTCTTTAAAACTGTCAGTGCTCCTGTTGTCATAATAAAGAAATAATTCTACCATGCACTGCATTTGAAAGTTACTTGAAGTTTATTTGTAAGTTATTATAAGGTGGCAGCTAAATAAATACACAGTTTATAGGTGCGCATACCTTCAGACACGAGCAGTAATTTCCTTTTACAAACATTTTGTTTCACAGTATATGTGCAGATTACTCATTTATCTTTGCACTTACCAGTTATTATGTCCTGGGTATGATGTTAAACTGCATCCAGCCCTGCAAGTAGGCTCTCCAACCTGCAAGGAAAACTTGGGGACTGGTGGCAGAATTGGCACTCCAGCCACCATACAAAACCTCCCACTGTTCCACTCCATCTGAACTAGTTTGGTGCTGAGGTGTCAACCCGTTGCATGGCTGCACTTGGGTCCTAATCTGGGATCCTGAGTTGGTTCATCATGTGGTGGGTACAGCAATGTGCTGTTTCAGTGCGTGCTCCTCACCTCTCTCTCTTTCTCTCTTACCATTTATTTAATCAAAACTTCAAAACGGATTACTACATTCTTAATATTTGGCCTCTTTAACAACTTTTGTAACATGTTTACAGTGTTTTATCCTAAAAGACTTCTGCTAAATGAGCTCACGGATTTGCACTCCTGTATCACAGGTCAAGAATCCATTTTGAAACAAACACTGGTCCTGTCAATATCAATGTGAAGTATGCGTGCTTTGCCCATTTCTTCTTGTATTTTCTAATCTATTCCCCCTTCACATCCCAAATGATATGCAAGGTAAGTTTAACTGATGACTCTAAATTGTCGTCATATGCCTAAGAGTATCCTGCAGCACACTGGCCTCCCATTGAAGGCTGTCTGATGCTACTGGGATCCGCTGCAACTTTCTATAACACAGTAACTGACTGAGCATGTTAGGAAAGTGGAAGAATGGACTTTTACTAGGCCATGTTGTGATATCAGAATGGAACTGGAACCAGCCTTATAATCGCCATAATTTAGGCAGTGATGACATTCTCGTTGTGTAACATTCTGAGTCAGTCTACTATTGCTTGTGGATGAATGCACATGAAAGGATTTAGCAGGTGACATATACGTAAGTGTATTTGTAATAACGTTGTAAGAAAATGTGCCCAAGGACAACTGTTAAACTTGCGTGCAAGGACAAATATGCACCAATGTCACTCTTCTGTCTATCTAGCCATACGTTTTCTGAGTCTACTTATTTTCAGTACATAATCATGGAAAGCCACAGCCTATCTCATCAGCTACAGATTGAAGTCAAGTTCTAATTGTGGATGGCACACTCATGCACACACCCAGAGTACCAGTCTTTATGTAAATTTAGTTCTGTTCATTGCCCAAAGATGAAGTCAAAGGTAGGCTATGTGAATGAAAATGAAAGTTTACCCCCAAAAAGTTAAAACGGAGATTATTGATCCACAGGATCTAACTGCTTTCATTAATTTCTATTTTTTAATAATTTATCAGCCACATGATATCGTAAAGCTATTCAGTGAATTTTATCTTGGCCTCTTTTAAATAACATGACCAACAGTTTTCCTCTTGGTGTTTAAACAGCTTTGCGCTTAGCTGCCCATGGAGAAGCAGACTCTGATGAAGAGGACAGAGCAGCCCCACGCAGGGAGCTCAGGGGTCGACTAAAACAAAATCACGGCAAGCAAAATCAGAAGAACCTAAGGAGATGTCACAGTGCCCGGGCATACTATACTGGACAACGAAGGAAGAAGTCCATTGGACTGGTGGACAGTGAAGTGGCCTTCAGCAGTCCATTAGTGAGTTCTTTGCAAGCTTATTAATGTGTGCATGCTAAGAAGTCCCTCTTGTAGTTCCTCCTGAAATTTGCCATCAGTAATCAAATACATTTTACTTTTCTTGTATCTTTCCATGTTGAGTAGCATTTTAAAGTTATTAACTTTTATTTACACATCTGTAGGACTAGGTGTCTGGTATGGCTTGTCCTAAATCACATTTTATTATTACTCAAGTGCTTCTAACACAATCACTACTCAGTAATCTAACCACCAATAATTTTAGTAATGTTCAAATCAACATTAATTTTCTTTATGGTAACTGAAACACAAAGTACTTCACACATATAAAACATTTTGTACAGACAGTATACACTAACCTCCATATTGTCAATTAAACAAGAAAAGAAGCTGGAGCAGCATTTTACTGTATAAGAGCTTCCCTCTGTAGGGACATTATCACGTGAAAACTTTATCAGTTTTGTCTTTTATGCAGATCTTATAAATGAGCTACAGTAATAAGTGACAGCCCAATTTCCATATGGTCTATCATGTCTCAGCTACTGGGTGTGCAGATTGAAAGTGGGCAGATGGAAAAAGGGAGCACAAGTAGAACTCTGCTCCTTAACAAATAGCCCAACCTTGCTGACTCATAAAAGAAATCTAAAAAACATCATATCTGCCCTGTAGGTCAGCTTGAGATGATTCACGCAATTAGCGCCACTTTGTACAAAAAAAGATTGAATGAAAAGGAGGGTGTGCATATTGACAGTTACAGCTAAGCATTTTCTGGCTTGAGTTGGTGATGGGAGTTTAACAGATAAACCTTTACCTTACTTAAGTCATTGCACTGTATTGTGTAAACAATATAAAGTGAAGTCTTAAGCAAGAACAGCCTAATAAAGTTTCCAGATAAGCAGAGACTGTTTGGCCTGCTTTGAGGAGATAATAACTAAGCTGTCTCAGAGCCTTAGGTGTTTCATTCTTAACAAAACACTAAGGTACTGGCTTCAAATCCATGATTGGGGTAGTTTTATACTGACTCCCATTACTCTCTGTGTAAAAGAGAGCGAGCTTCCTGATTTCTAGAATGATGTGCCATTGTATGCCCCTGGTTACCTTTAAATGCTTTATCCATTACTAAACCAATAGAATTTTGACAATGATAGGAATACATGATAAACAATAGAATAATAAAAATTCATTGTACAGTATATGTGTGCCTTACTAATAGTCCAAAACAAGAACAAATCTTTAGCAATAACAGTCATTTTATAGTAAAAAAAATCTCAAGAGATGTTGGGTCAAAGGAAGAACACAAAATAATAAAATTATTCAAAGAAAATAAACCCTAATTGCCTAGCTGGGCCTGACTGTAGAGGTTTGGGTCCTGGTCTATCAGGCGTGCAGGCTTGCCCCCTTGGCCACCGTCCAAATCAAAGAGCCTCAGACTCCCAAATACTGTCTGCTACTTACAGTTTCGATAAGCAGGGTCTCATATTTAATTCAGGAGAAACACTAATTAACAATCAAGTAATCAATGTTTCTGTATATCCACTCTGACTATTTACCTGCCAGTTCAGCAATTGCACCCTGTTACCTGCCAACTGTTAGGTCAAGGGGTAACTGGTGTGGTGTGGCCTTTAAAACCCAGCCTGACTTGGGATCCTGGAGCCCCCACTTTTGATTAAAGAACCTGGCACCCTTGATAAATCCCATGCTACCTACCTTTAATAATACACAGCCACAACTATACCACAACTGTTCACACTGGGACTTTCTGTTGGCCCCTAATGGAGAGTTCTTCCTTCTGCCAGTCATCCATGTCTGTTTCTAACTAGCACCCTTAGAGTAACTGTGTACCATTTTAACTAGTGTGGCATATATGGGGCAGAGTGGTGGCTCTGAGGCTAAGGATCTGTGCTGGTATCCAGAAGGTTGCTGATTTGAATCCCCGTCACTGCCAAAAAGAGATCCTACTCTTCTGGGCCCTTGAGCGAGGCTCTTAACCTGTATTTGCTCCAGGGGCTCTGTACAATGGCTGACCTTGTGCTCTGACCCCAAGGGGTATGCGAAAACTAACAAATTCCTAATACAAGAAATTGTATAAGGTGAAATAAAGGACAAAAAATAAATAAAAATATCAACCCCTGGATTGGAACTGGGTTTAGCTCTCTAGGTGCTTTTTTGGCATACAGAAATTAATAGATTAAACCAAGTCATGTACCATGCTCGTACCCCCTTAGTCCCTGGCAACTCTGTACTAGCCAGGCAACCTGTCAAAAGTTTATGCAAAGTAACATCACAAGATGCTTTACAAAGCATAAATGACTGCAGTGCAAAGCAATCCAAGTTAACAGGTCATGGTGAGAGTACTAACAGTAAGAGTACCACTAGATCCACTGTGAAGTTTACAAAAAAGGCCTTTTTTCCTGTTGCTTTTTACACAATGTATGGTTCAGCCATCCTGGATGCTTTTTTGAGATTCAGTGTACATGTGCTACTCAGTCCTTCTTTTTTCAAATCCTGTTTAACTGCATGCAGCTTTTCCTTCCAAAGCAACAGGGAAGCGAAAACATTTTTCCAAGAAAATGCACTGGTTTTGTGACACTGTCAAGATGATGCAGGTGTGTACTGATCACTGTTATCCCACGATTAATCCCACACTGCTCATCACCCCAGCAACCTTTAATCCCCTTTAGGAAGTGTCAGCAAGATGCTGGAACAGCAATGGAGTGGGCAGCTTGTCACCCACTGGTCCAGGTTTTGGAGCCCATAAGGGGGCAAGTAATCTCTTCCTGCTGCCTGTTTCTCCATACCGAGGAATTAATCCCCATTTCCATATGGCCTGTTACATCTCCACTGGGAGATGGGGTTTGAAGGTGGGCAGATGGACAAAATGGAGCAAGAGCACAGTGTGTCAATTTTCCATTCTGAACTTTTTACAAAAATAGCCAAAATAGGAAGCAATCTTTTTTAAGGATACAAAATGTTTTACAATTATAATAAATAGAATGTCAACGATGCACATGACAATGTTTATACAGGGTGATTATATTCTCTCTGTTCTTGAGATAATTGTTTCTAATTTTGTGTTATAGACATTATCAAATGAATGTGATATTTTTCTTTACTGGCTAACTTAATTATTATGCTTGTGCCATTTTTTAAATGATCATGTTCAGATTTTTCCAAGTATGTTCAGCTTCTTGATGGGTGACGTTATCATGCCACTGAGGGCTCTTACCAGTTTCTTTCTGCTTTCTGCTTGCCTTCCCACACACCCATGTGCTGCTGATTAAAGGTTATCAGTGAGTGAATGATATCCAGGCTTTAGGGGTACAAGCAAAACTAAACTGCATGTGTATATACATGGTGGAGAAATTTGTAATGACCCAGAAGCCTAGATGGTTTCACAAAAATACAGGTGTCTGTAATTATAAATATTTCAAAAATCAATATTATAAATCCTAGCTTTAGACATGCCAAGTCTTATCCAGTACTGTACATTATATTCCATGAGTAGCTGTTAAAACTAACATGACTCATCAGGTTCACGCAGTGATATAATAGTGGGTTATATGTATGCCTTTTGTAGACATTTGTACATATTGTCTACATTCAAGCAAATTTATTTCATTTTAGTTGTGGTGCCTCTGTGATTTAAAATTCAGATATATTGTCTAGTTCAGGGCCCCAGTGGCTGCAGATTTTCATTCTAACCCTTTTCTTAATTAGTGACCCATTTCTGTTGCTAATTAACTTCGTTTGAATTATTTTTAATTATCATTTTTTAATTATCATTTGCATGCCAACTACCAGCATGTAGTCACTTTCAGTTCAGATAGTTTATTTCATTGCTTAGAACCTCTAGTCTTGAATGCTGCTTTCACTCCTATAAAGCCTCCTGTTTTACCCTGCTTCATTTTACTGGAGACTGTGGAAGATTGTGGGTTCGCTTCCCGGTTCCTCTCTGTGTGGATAGCGCTTTGAGTACTGAGAAAAGCGCTATATAAATGTAATTAATTAATTATTATTATTATTATTATTATTATTATTATTATTATTATTATTCTGCCCTATCTTGCCACTTGTATCCCTACCATAAAAGTAGCTCCAGAGCAAGGATTCTTTTGTTCAGACCTCATTACCATATTGTGTGTATTGTGGACAAAGGTTCGAGGCAGACAGCAGATTCTTGGTGGCATAGAGACCACTCCAGCCCTGTCAGTTAGTGTCACTGACAGTCACCAGCAATAACCCAATCTTGGGGGGGTGAGTTTCCTTTTTATAACAGAAATTTTTACATCTTACAGAGATAGCCTATCAAGAGACAAGGTTACACAATTCTTTGGGGGGGATTCAGTAATATGCCCAAAAATTACAAAACATTTGTTCAACCACTAAAAATGAAGTGAAAAAGTCTGTTGCTGTTGATTTTACAATCCTAGATGTTTGTTAAGATTAATAGTTTCCTGAGTACAGACTAAAAGGTCCTCAGCCCAAGATTCTTTGTTAAACTATTATTTAATATATTGATTAAAATTTTTTTATTATTCCACAGTATTCAGATGAACATTTATTGGTATTAACAGCCCATAGGTCTATCTCCATTTAATTCTCTAACCCTCAGTTTCCAGAATTATGGAATTGGGGTTGTTTAAGGGAACTACATCACTCTTAGGCACTGTCCCGACCTTTTACTCACAATTTGAGAAAGCACCGAAGAGGCATTTTAGCCTCAGTACCCTGACAATATCCAATGTTTTCAACAACAACAACATTTATTTATATAGCACATTTTCATACAAACAGTAGCTCAAAGTGCTTTACATATTAAAGAATAGAAAAATGAGAGACACAATTATAAAACAAAATAAATCAACATTAATTAACATCGAATAAGAGTAAGGTTCAATGGCCAGGGGGGACAGAAAAAACAAAAAATTCCAGACGGCTGGAGAAAAAATAAAATCTGCAGGGATTCCAGACCATGAGACCGCCCAGTCCCCTCTGGGCATTCTACCTAACATAAATGAAACAGTCCTCTTTGGATTTAGGGTTCTCACAGAAGGGCTTGATGATGATGATGGTCACGTAGACTTCTGCCTTTTAATCCGTCCATCATTGTTGGAGCATCATGAAGCTTTGAGTAGGTGGTGGTGGCGCAGGCCACCACCACAAAAACCGGAAAAAGAAACAGAAAAGAGAGTAGGGGTCAGTATGGATTTTAGAGCCACCATGAATAGTTATTATGAGTAAAATTGAACATATAGAGTATCAGGATTAAGTTAAATTAAGATTAAATTGAAGTTATCAGAAAGCCATGTTAAAGTAATGTGTTTTCAGCAGTGTTTTAAAGTGCTCTACTGTATCAGCCTGGCGAATTCCTATTGGCAGGCTATTCCAGATTTTAGGTGCATAGCAGCAGAAGGCCGCCTCACCACTTCTTTTAAGTTTTGTTCTTGGAATTCTAAGGAGACACTCATTTGAGGATCTGAGGTTACGATTTGGAATATAAGGTGTCAGACATTCCGATATATAAGATGGGGCGAGATTATTTAAGGCTTTATAAACCATAAGCAGAATTTTAAAGTCAATTCTGAATGACACAGGTAACCAGTGTAGTGACATCAAAACTGGAGAAATGTGTTCGGATTTTCTTTTCCTAGTTAGGATTCAGCATTTTCAGTCAGACTCCATCCATCCTGTGTCAGTTTAGAGTCACCAAGTACCTCTGGGAAGCAGGTGTAAATATGAACTCCCAATATGGAATAAAACAGAAAGGAGAGCAAGCAAACCTTTCATAAACAGTGAGGTATAGCAACCCTATTAATCTATAATCATATAATACAGGCCATTTCCCCTCATTGCAATCTCCCCAAAACCCACACCATCAGCCTCTTATCACTTGTCTACTTCTCTCTTAATCTCCAGTTTCAGCTCCCCTCTGTCAGTAAGCCTTTACTACAACTCACTTAGTGCATCAAAAAAGATTTACAAAGTCTCAGAGCAGTCTGGACACAGTAACATCTGCTTTCACTGCACTCACTGCACTGTCCTGTTCTTCTGTTTAAGAGCAAGCCAAGTTACTGGGCTCATTGTCTATAATAGAATGAACAGCTTAATAATATGGGAGAACCGTGAAGTAAAATTATTGCTTCTCTGGATTGAGAAGAGCCAGTTGAGGTGGTTTGGGCTCAATGTTAATAAGAGTAATATCTCTTGACTAACCTGAGAGTAGTTTTATCGGTCCAGCTTAACATATTCTCTCCACAACCCGGGAAAGGCAACTAGACACCCTGAAAATGAAATAAAGTGAAAGAAAGATTATATATACACTAAGGTTAAGGTTTCAATTGCAAATTTTTAGGAGCAATTCAGGTGTTGTATTGTATATTTCTACAGTTATATCACTTTCATCTATTTATTATTATTTTTATTTTTTATATGGCACACTTACTAATTACAAAATTAGAGAAATATACACATTTACAACACATACATAAAATATTCAACTATGGGTGATTTTTACAACCAGTAAAATAAATAACCAAACATGCAATAAGTTAAGGACAGATTGCACCAGAAGAGAGGAAAAAACTGTACAGGTCAGGAAGAAAATGTTTCTAAGATCATGTGGTACTTACTTACTGTACCAGAATTTGGTCACCCTTAACATTTTACAATATAGGACAGTGCAAAATAGCACCAAAGATTTTGCTACAATTTAACAAACATTTGACACTGGAACTGTTATCAGGAATAGCTAATGTCTCCCATTCACAATGAGGTCCTACTTCATTGGAAGAAGGAATAATTTGGTCATAGTTAATATAAATAAATAAATAAATAAATAAATAAATAAATATATATATATATATATATATATATATATATATATATATGTGTGACTTGCCCGGACACCACCAGTCAGAGACCACATCTTTATAAAAAGTCACACGTTTATTAAACACAACAATATAGTGCAAAACACCACACAGTGCACTCGGCAATAAATCTCCCCAATAAACCTTCTTTTCTCAGTCTTTAGCCGCCTCTACTCTTCTCCTAAGAGCGTCGTCCTGCTCCCGACTCTAGCTTCCAGATTGCTGGGAGGCGGCACCTTATTCCCGCTTGGAAGTGCTCCAGGTGGCTGATGACGAACTTCCGGCAGCCCTTCCTGATGTGGCAGAAGTGCTGCCCTTTGCACCGGAAGCACTCCGGGCGTCCCTGGCAGGTTCTTCCGCCATCTTGCAGAGTGTGGCGGAAGTAACTGTCTCCAGGTTCCTCGAGGCTTAAGTCGCCCCCTAGTGGTGGCCACGGGTCACAACAGGCCAGAACCTCTTTTTTCCTTTCCCGTGGTCCTCTTTTTGTCCAGGGCGGTTGCACTCTCTTGACCTGGAAGCTTTTTATTCCACCTTCCATTCTCTTTAGGCGTCGCCACCCAGTTGCGGCCAGAAAACTGTAAATGTACAAAAGAAAAATTATTATTTATAGGGGGTTCGCCCCCTGCTCACTTTGCTCACCAACCCCCATGGCCTGCGCTACGCACCAGCCACTTCATATCTCTGCCACTCGCGTTGTGAAGAGGGGGGCTGAACGCACCCCAAGGAGGCACCGTTGCTGCTCCAAAACCCCCTCTTAAATGGTAATACAATGGGAAACAATTATAGTTTTTTTTTTTACCTCCTCTTTCTTCAATCAGCTGCTGGCTTGCTGCTGCTGCCATGTCACGTGATCTGCATTTCACATGGCACTTCAACATTTAAAAGCCTGTACAGCAGCTGTCTTACTAAATGTATTTTATTTTTGGCCCTGTGCGTGACTAAATCTCTTGGCACAAAGTCTTGTCTCGTGGGACGTGATTTCTTGATATTTTTTAGTTTATAATTTAAAAACTAAATAAAAATCTGAAAATCTAACAACATCACATTAAAGTTCAATAGATTCTGAAAAGAATGATACCAAGCATATATACAGTATGTAGGTTTTAAAATAAGCCCGATTTAAAGGGTGACAAAAAACATGACATAAAAAGCCACATAAAATTGTTGCACAAAATCGTTGTACTTTTAGGCTTAGGATTATATATATATAGTATAGAGTAGATATATATATACCAATTAAGACAGTCTAAGTAGCAGTGTTAAAATATGATATAAGATGTAGTGCCAGCGAAACTAAAGTAACGTATCCTCAGCTTTCGTCTATATTTGAGGCCAGCTAGTTATGTTTTATATTATTACAATGTCACATGCTTGACAGGATAGACATATCATGGAAATTCAAAATGTTGAAAACCCAGTGCTGACATATAAATCACAGAAAGAGAATGGGTCTTAGGCATCCATTTAGACAATGAAGTATGTACTGTTCATACTGTCTACAATAACCCTATTATGAACATATAACTATGAATGTGGAGCTGCATATCTGCTTGTTTTATGTATAGCATTTGCTAGCCCCATTGATGTGGCCATAACAACATACAGTATATTCAGCTAAGATAAGAGATTTTCTACTGCAATAAGTGAAATTACATTTCAGTTGTAATGGTGCACCAGATGAAAGTACTAATTCCTTTTTGCCCAATAGCTGTAATTGGAAAAGACTGTTTCTGGAAGTGGGGCAGATGGACTACTGTATACATCCAACAAATTTCAAGGCAAAAATTAATTTGAAACAACATCAAGGTAAAACCAGTAATAGCTGTAATTTTATAAAAATGCACTCAGAGTTTAGCTGGCCAGACAGGAGCAAACAGGTGTCCTGCATTAAAGCTGTGACTTTGAAACAAAGGTTGTGGCTATGAAGGTCTTTCAGCCCCAGTCTCAAATTCAATGCCCCCTGTCCTCTCTCAATCCAGGATGGTCCAGTGCATTTCTTTTCCCCATTCTTTTTTTCATCTCACATGAAGGTGCCTTGGCACAATTTATCAAACAGCTGTGACAGCAGGAGGCAACATGAATAAAATAAATTGCAAACATCTGTACTCAACAGATTAATGGAGCAAATAATAGGAAAACCAGGCCCAGCGGAATTTGATCTGTCAGTCTGAGGGCAGCCTAGTTACATGGGCATCAGAGAACCTCTCACCAGCCTCAAGAAATCTGAAATCTCCTGTAGACTTGTAATTACTGTTAGAGATATGGCATTCTTGCATTTTGAAACCTCTCAGTTTCAACAACAAGGTATGTTTATTATTCATTCAGGATGAAGTAATGTTATATTTTTCAAAGATGCTGGAATATTATTTCCTTGTCACTGTCTAAATGCGATGGGCCAAACTTATTAAAGAATTGCAGTACGGTGCATCCATTACTGAATGTTCATATAAAGCGATGAACCCAAAGTTAATTTAGTGAATGTGTTAGGAGGGAAACATTCAGTCAGAAGTTGTTGACTTTTTAGGTTTCATTTTCTAAGTTAACACATTAATATGTATGTGAAAATGCTGATGGGGGGATATGAAAAAATATGTGGAGTGTAATGTGCAAATTCAAGTTGTGCAAATGTAACAGCACAAGTAGAGCTTTAAGTTTAAAACACAGAGATGATCATATAAAAGCAAACAATGTCTTTTTAATAACTGAACATTTAAAAAGACACTTAACCCAAGACATGCCCTGTGACCAAAAGAGGATTTGGCAAAGAAACCAGTTATCCAAAACCTTAATTTAATTTAGAGCTGCCATTTACCTTGACGTGCACTTCTATGGGATGTGGGAGCAAAACTGGAGCACCGGTTGAAAATCAAGGATTTTGTTACCAATGTTGTTAATAATGACAATAATGAACAAAATGATATAAATTATTCAATTTATAAGGAATAATTATTACTATGCCTGCAATTTTCAGTTTTGCCTTTTTACTGTTCTGTCACAGGAAGTAGTCAAAAGTAAAGCAAAAATAGCTATAAGCAAAGACAAAAGTTCAAAACACAGAGCCCTTGAAATTCTTCCTCACACTACCGTAAAAGTGGTTTTGTTGCTTTGAATCCAGTGTTGGACAGCCAGATAGCAACAACACCCTTTATACCATCAGAAAGATAAATTTATGCAACATGATATCATATTTTCGCGTGATACAATGGGGATATCTACATGGAAAAACAAAATGGCAGTGCATCAAGATTTTAAATATTTTTTGTTCCATTAAAGTGACCTTAAATTCTTAAAATGATAAAAGATTTGAATTTTATTAACAATAAGGAAAAAAGCGAAAGGAAAGGTAGATCCAACCAAGAAAAAATTAAAAAGAGTAATACATCATAATACCCAATATATTATTGCAGAAACATTCAATTATGGTTGTGGACACAAAAATGAAAATTATAGTTTGTAAAATTAAAAATGTTTACCAGTACAATTTTTCGCCACACCCCAAGCTCCAGAAACATCCAGGTCAATGACAATATTTTTAGAAGTCATATTTTGCCAGTAATATGATTGGGTTTCTATAGTACAATTATTTACCATTAAACCTGTAAAAACATCTATCAGTCTCCTCAATGTGTTATGGAAGTTATTTCACACCACGATTTTCCTAGAAATATTACATCATTTTCCATTTTAATAGAATTAAAAACATTACTGTATCTCTGAAAGGAAGGGCTTAAGGTGAATGATAATTTAATTTGGCAGTGGGATTTGTATTTACCTCAAGAAAAATGGAAGACACAGTTATCCAAAAGAGATGTACATACACATTATGTCAATCATAAAAGTTCATAAACACAAAAATAAAAAAAACATGTCTAAAAGGTTGTTATTAAAAATTACAAGTATTCCAACAACATTTGAGGTACTCATAGATACAGATTAAACAAGGTTAATGTAAACACAGTAAAAAGGCAAGATGAAAGTCATTGATTAGATTTTCATTTAATATTACTTTGAAAGCCATCATTATAACTTCAGTCAAAACTGAAATACACCACTGCACCACCTTAAGACTAATATGGACAACATGAGATCTCTATATGCATTACACTAAAATGCATCGTCTGGTTGATAACCTTTTCCAAAGTATAACAAAAGTTTCTGCTATCACAGAAGACATAAACAATCTTACAACTGTTTTTAGAAATGACGTTTTCTTTCCCAAAGGGTAAAGAAAGCAGAAAAATGGTGGAAAGAACTATTGATGGCTTATTATGCTGACTGTGCTGTAACATTTGTATGAGCCCAACAATATGCTCTCTCCATAAGCATACTCTGACTCATGTTACGTCTGTTCATTTCCGCTTACTGATGTGCTTAGCAACTCATATGAGACAAAGTAAAAAGAACAGAAGGAGAAAGACAGTGAGGATTGAGGATATAAGTCGAAACTTCTTGTTTACTGCCAATACAGCAGATAAAGTTATAAAAGAACATAAAAATGAGGGAAGCTTCAGCTATATGGGTTTGCCTTGGTTACACACTACACCAAATGGATAATATGTTTTGGAATTTTGTGGGTTATAAACCTTGGATACAAGAAGAAATGGAGTTTTGGAGGCAGGCTAAGAGGAAGTCTTTTGAGTCAAAGCATTCCAGCTGCAGTGATCAAATATATAGGTAAAAAATAAGAAATCCAATTGTCAAAATCCAAAACAATAAGCAAAATTCACCCAGAAAGAAATCAAAAGCTGTTTAAAAAACTTTTCAGAAATAAACACTAACAAAAAAAAATTAAGGGAATTTATTCAAAGCTTAGGCATGCTGGAAATGTGTCATAGTCCTACATAATGTCAATATAATGACATCACCCACAGCAATGTTGGTCAATGCATGACTGGCAATGGCCATTTATTATATAAAGCTCAAAATCTGTGTGTGTGTGTGCCCAGTATACACTTCCACACCGATGGACTAATATGTCAATTTTTCAGAGTAAAACATGTAGCTATGCTAACCTTCATTGACTGTGCTGCACTGGGAAGGGAGTTTATGCAGAGGAAGGGCGTTGGGCTATGTGAACAGTGCCACTGACTTATGGACAAATGAGTGAAGATAGAGCAGTAACATGGACAGGAGAAAACAAACAGCCTCACGTTTGGTGTGAAAATGGTTGGTACAGCTAAAGGAATACATACTTAATAAGAGCACTTTAAAGGTAGAGTGTGGGTGCCACAAGCTGTGGCTCTGAGCTTCAGGGTGGCTTTGCTAAAAGTGGAAAAGAAGGTAACACTGTTATTGCTAACTGCCGTTCTCTGACAAGGTGTCTAAGAAATGACGCTGCCCCACTTACAACCTCTGATATTACCCCAGAAAGAAAGATGCAGTAATATGTGTGGTTAAATGACCTGGCTGCTCTAACAAACCCCTAACCTCCCCAGTCTTCAAATTCACAAAGTGCTAGAAACTCCAAGGAGACTGCTGAAAACTGCAGGGGGTACCCTCCTCTGATTGAGCTCCTTTTGGAACTCCTAGGTGGGCTACAAGAAGACACTCAAAATTCCAATGGTGACCACGATCCCCACGGTCAAAAGCCACTATAACCTCTGCTGGCCTCTGAACATTTACTATAATAAAAAACAGTTCACCACACAAAATGTATAATAAACATTTATAACAAATACATAAAAAACAGTATGCAGCATAATTTTTAATGAACAAATATGGTCAAATATGATTTTTGTCTGAAGCAAATAATAACTGAGCAAATGACCCATTTATGATGAGATCCATGCTTCACCTAGGGTAACAAAGTCTTTTGAGATGGTGGGAGGGAGAGAGGATGGACACTGAATGGGGAACTGCTAGGAGCACTGCTGGGGGAGGAAGAGGGGGTGTGTGTGTCGCTCGACCCTCATCGGTCTCTCCGCAATTGAGTAATATGTTATGACTGTGGTGCATTCTATAATAATATGCTGTATAACATTTCAATATTGTTACTGATTTATGGAGATATTTATTACTACTGTTCTATTAATTGTTCTTTGATGCAAAATTGTTTTTATTTCTATAAAACTTAGTTAATTTCAGAATAAAATCTTCCAAAGGCTTAATAAGCTCAGAACTACTAGATGCTGAATTATACTTGAAAGACGTATGTCTTCCTGTTGCTAAGAGTAGGTCATAAGTATCAAATCTACTTTTTATTTATTTTACACATTTACCATACATTTTATTACTCTTCCGGGCAAAGCTGGGTAGGACAGCCAGTACAATTATTCCACCATAATGAAAGTGTCTGTGTATGTGTGTGTCTGTCCAGTTGCTGTGTCTCTGTCATTCCAAGAGCTTATAGTAATAAAATGCATTGAATTTGCCATTCCAAAAGATGGAACATCACTAACATTTGTACATTTTATTACTACAAATGATTGTAATGTGCCATATTTTAGGATGACAGATTCAATTACTATTTGCATTAAAAAATACATTCCAATTGATGGTGTACTGCAAACGTTAACATTGAGGCCTATATTGATTACTTAGATTTCAAATCAACTTAGACAGGATAGTATAATATAAAACTACAAGTTGCCTTATAAGTTCCAGGGCATTAAGATTGTGTGTAAATGGAATGGAGTCATACATACTGTACATATGTGCATAGCCTCAGGCCACTTACAGTCATAGAGTAAAAAACCTTACTCATATTTACACTCCAATCATATCAGTGATATGAAAATTAGGAACAAGTGATTCTCAGTTACATCTTCTGCCTCTCTCAGTTCTACTATGAGAAAATGTAACTCTAAAATTTATTTACATTTTTTTCTATGTTAATTAGTGTTCCCTATTTCTATTTCCTTATTTATTTTTTATTTTTTCTCTTTCATCATTATGTAAAGCACTTTATAGCAGGTTGGAAAATGACTGACTGACTGACTTTGAACTTCATCATTTGTATGAAAATGTGCTATATAAATAAATGGTGTTGTTGTTATTGTTAAAATGGGTCAGTCCAGTTGTCTTATTTCATCTCACCTCAGTAAGGGGAACTGAAATGAAAAATACTTTCAGTTACACAGTGATTCTCACTGGCATCTCTTCCCATAAAATGCCTCACATTTACATCTTGAACAGCCAGCTTTGTTCTTTTCAGATAAGGAGAAAAATATCGTTGGGTTGCACACCTTTACCAAATCAGTAACCTGGCTCTACTGGGAAAACAAAAATGCCTTCTAGTTAAAAATGAGGTCAAACCAACCAGCACAAATACACCAACAGTATCCATTTATCAGAGGTTTTATTTTTTTCAGTTTCATGAGACAAACTGCATATAATTCATCGTTTTTGACTTTTACAGTTTTTACAGAAAATTCTGCACTAAGAAAAATTTAAGCACTGATAGAGTCACTGCTTTACATACTCGGATTATTCATCATCTTTTCAGAATTCCCAGATGGATGATTATTTTTCATTCGCATAAACATTTTTGCTGACTTCATAATATTATTCCCCTACAGGAAGAAAGAAACTTGTGTAATGCAAAAAATGAAGAGGCCATGGCACTTTCTCTTAAAGCTCCTACTTTCTTCACTTAGGAAACTGATGTAACTCCTGACAAGAAACTCTTGAAAATTGTGAGAGAAGCCACAGCCCAGATGGACACCTGGTGTATGGATGGACAAGCCTCTGACAGCTCATATATTGATTTTTTCCTTGCCTTGGTTATCTGCAACACTGTGATAGTCTCCACAGCGACTGAGCCCCGTCAAAGGGTGAGTAGAATAGTGATGAATGCCAGTACAGCAGTCACAGCTGTGCTAGGATCCCCAAAACACCAGATCCTTGTTACATTATCAAATTAATGAGCAAAAATGCATTCATTATTCATTTGCCTAAAGTTGCTTATATACTGTACAGTATGGCTTTATCTTTGCAGATGTATGGTATCTTTTATGTGAGACTAACCTTAGCTGTCCTTTCTTCAGTATCTTATGCTGACTCCTAAAAGCATTTGTCAAATGTACCTTGTCCAGCAAACACCTGAGCTAGCTAGGCCTTTCAGATGTACTGGGACATTCAGTAATTCACTTAAAAATCTAAACATTAAAGATTTCAGGTAATACCCCATTTCTCTAACTCAAGGTCACTTAATACGGTGCAACATTTTAATAATCATAAAAGCTAGTATTCCTTCTTGATATAAAAAAAGCATATGGAATAAGGATCCTGTTATGTCTTTAGTTTTTATTTGTACAAATGTTTGATACATTTTTTTCCCTTATCTTTAACTTTGTCACTCGATTACCAAAGATTATAAAGAGACCAATTCAAGCTTATGTCTGTAAACAGCATCAATATATTCAGTACTGTATGGCAAGTGCACGTGGCCACCATCCGGAGTGTGTGGATGATCCTTTACATTTAGCCACATTTAATCCTCATTTCATCGTCAAAGAAATGAATGCAGTTTTGTTCGATCTACTGAGAATTTAAATTATAGAACAGAGCTATGTTTTCTTATGCCAAGATTCTTCTTAATGGAATTACATAACTTTGTAATTGTAGGAAAGTGCCTGTTTAGTAAGCACCTTTTAGGATAAAGGAATTTTCAAAATAACCTCATGGCTGTCCCAAGTCAAATAATATTGAATATTAACAGTATAAATCCTGTTAAAATCCAAAACAAGAAAGGCATTAAGTGTGTCATTTCAGGCACATTCATGGAACATTTTGAAAAATAAATGTTTGTGGGAATTACCTTCTTAGTTTTTCAGTTTTTCTCATCTTTATTTTAACACATCTTTTCTTTAGATTAGTTCACCTTTCTTTACATGGTGTTAATATTTATTTATAGTGCTACTGTTAGGAATCTTAAAAACTAAGTCAGGGATCCTGAAGCCTGCGTAATCAATTTAACTTTCACGACAGGACTGAACCAGCAGCAACCAACCAGTCTGTTGTTGGGCACACACCCACAGCTCTAATTCAGAGTCAACAATTAATCTTATATGAATGTTTTTGAGGTGTGGCAGTAAGACCAGAGTATCTCGGGAAAAGCTCTCCACAAACGCTGAAAGAACATGCAAACTCCACACATATGGTAACTAAGTACTGGGTAACCATCACAACACCATGATGCCTCATGTGTATAATGTGATAATGTCATTATCTACTCTCTCTATATAAAATCCTAAGTCTAAAAGTGCAATGATTTTGTGCAACGATTTTATGTGACTTTTTATGTCACGTTTTTTGTCACGATTTAAATCAGGCTTATTTTAAAACCTACATATATATATATTAGATATAATTCTTTTCAGAATTTATCGAACTTTAATGTGATGTTGTGAGGTTTTCAGATTCTTACTCCATTTTTAAATTATAAACTAAAATATCAAGAAAGTTGTGGCTTTTAATATCAAGAAAGTCATGGTTATAATCAGCAAATCATAATATAATCAGTAAAATATATATTATTCTATTGATACTCTGCTTTTTCAATTTATTATTTTGTTCAACCTTTATGTGAAAGGTTATAGCTCCCTAAAATGCTTTAATCGCTTTACTGTATTATTTATGTATTGAATCGCTTTCAGCTTAATTTTCATGTTGACTATGTGATTGGAGGCACTGTGATGCAGTGCTTAGCACCACTTTCTCGTATCTGCAGGAATGTATTTGTTATTCTCTGTGGCCTCTTTGTGTTCTCTCTGAGGCTGGGTGGGCTTTCCTCTGGGTACTCCTTGGTTTCTCTCACATTCCAGAGAACTATATGTTAGATTATTTATTGAGTGTTGCTTGGCATGTGAGTAGACTGCAATGGATTGCCACCCTGTTTAGCGAAAGTTTCTGCCTTTGACAAAATGCTGCTTGAATAAAATTCAGCTTCCAGTAACACTGCATCTGTAGAATAAGAAGGACAAGCTGATCCATGTCTGTGTATTTACAGTAATATGAATATAGTGTGTGCTGTTTGAGTTTGCTGTTCTGTAAAAAGTTTCAGTTGTAGACTTCAGGTAAGTTATATGAGGAAAGATTAACATCAGCATCACCAACAAAATAAAGAAATAAAAGCATGTGAAGTAAATAATTTAAGGAACTGCAGTTAGATTTGCTGTAGAAAACATGTTAGGGTAGGTGGTTATTTTTATTGTTTACACCTATGTCATTTGTGAGTGATGAAGAACTCTTTACTCTATGGTTCAGTATGGAGAATGCAGAGGCTGCAACCTAACCCCTTTGTGGTACTGTTATATACTGTATATACAGTCATAACCTAAGAGTTATGAGGCAACATCCCTTAATATATCTTCCACAACACTTCTTCTCTCTTTCAATGGTAATTATCCTTACAGTAAAAAGCTCTTCTGTTTAAACAAAATGATACATTGATCTTGCTATCCTGCCTAATCATTCCATTTCATCTTTTCTAGACCTCCAACACAATGAAAATACATTTAACAAAGTCAGTTACTTTCATAATTTCTTTGAGATTAGTGGTATGTGAGAATCTAATGTTGTAGCTCTCACACATTCTTCTCTTAACATGATTTTGGAATCATACAGTATAAGAGAACTGCAACCAGCATTGCAAAAACATGGTTATTTGCTTCCAAAAACTTGCTTAAAAGTTTACACTCAGTGTTTCAGGAAGTGCACACAAGGCACAAAGTTAACTTCTCTCACAGGAGGGGAGTGTCAGATTAGTAATCATGTCATGCATTGATCTTCAGCTTTTGCCAAGCTTTTCTTACATTCTAATTTTGACTCCAAAGTAACATCTTCAGCAAAAAATTAAATAAGCAGCTGTTTCTGGAAACCTTGCATCCCGATGTCTGCATTATGTGAGATTAGCTGAAGCAAATGATTTCACATTCAGGATTGGATATCGGCAAAGCAGATGGATAGCACTGTCAAAACAGAGCCCAAGTGCATCTTAACAAATAGATCAGTCGTTTGTTGTTAGCCCAGCAACTGAAACCCACCACCATGGGCTAAATAAGTATCTAACGTTAATAATATCAAATTTCAGCAAGGTCACAAAATACACTGGAAGCGCTTTCATCTGCGAATGTTGCTTTTTTATGACTTGCTGGTATGACTTTTGGAAATAAAAGGCAAAGTACTACATGTTTCATTCTATTTATTTTCTTAAATGTTAACTGTGTTGAACCGTCTATAAATTCTTATTGACATTTGGCTTCCATCTGATAACTGCTGTCTATTCTGGGTTTATATTTATGGGACAGGATATATGAGCAAGAAATTCTATTGTAGCTCTTTTAGAAGTTGATTATTATGGTTAGCATTGCTGCATCATGGATCCAGTGCCATGGGTTTGAATTCCACACCCAGCTTTTGTCTGAGTGGAGTTTGCTCATAATCTCCCCTCAGGTCCATTGCATTTTCCTTTGGTCACTCTAATTGTTTTCTATGCATCCAAATCACACGCAGGTTAGGTTGATTGGCAGCTCTAAAGAAGCACTGTGTGAAAACAAGTCGGCCCTGCAGTTGACTGGCACTCCATCCAAGGTTTCCCTGCTCCAGATGATTCCAGGATAGGCTTCAGACCCTGTGACCCTGAATTAGTTTAAGCTGATTTGAGAATTTAATCTTATGTGACTTTCATGGTTTATGTATGTTTAAAAAAAAAAAGAACTTTTACCATTCACAAATCATACCAAAACATACATAACTTTCTCAAACCCCTTTTAATCCAATTTAAAAAATGTCAAAACATAAATGAGAAATCATAGACCAGATGTTTCTCACTTGGTTATTCTACTGATTTTTGTAGCAGACCTTTCAAGCAGTTACTCTACATTTAATAAAGATTTTACTGCATGCTTCCCCACAGAGCATGAAAAGGAGACAAGCTACTTAAGTGTTTTCTCTGGTAGACTGTATTTTTTAATTGCCATTTTTTGGATACAAAGTCTAATGCTCTTTATAACATATCTTCTCCATGCATTACCATAAACCACACAAGAAAAATGAATTTCCTTAAACCAAATTTTAATCATATTAAAGACTGAACACTTATTAATGGGGTGTCACATTAGAAGTAAGGTTAAGAAATGCTGCTGTAAATTCATTATGTCTGTGATGTTACATATTCAGTTACTGAACACAAATGGAACACATTCAGTTTGCAAATATTAATAAAAATTGCACGTGATTAGCCACTGAAAAAAAATCATGAGTGGTCTCCCCTAGACTTTCTTGTATACTCAGATATACAAGATGGATATTTAAACCACAAGACAATGTAAACCACAAGGCAATGATTATATATTTATATTATATACATCAAAGAACCATCAACAACAAATCAATTCAAATTTACAAAATATTGAACAATTATTATAAAAGTAAAGTTAAATAAATCAGACTCTGCAGCTGGATGAATAAAAAAGTACCACTTCTGGTTAGCGGAAATAGGTCAAAAGTTGATAGAAATGTTTTGTACCTAATACTTGTAGGCAAAGTTTGGTTGACCTAACTGAAAGCATACTCAGGTTATCATGTTTACATACACACACAGACACAGAGAGACAGACACACAGACATCATTCCAAAAATAGTATTTTCAGACTCAGGGAGGTCTAAAATGTCGAGATTCATCAAAACCTTCAAATTGACTGTTTGGACGATTACAATATTTTCACTATGAGAAAGTAAATCGGACTCGGGGAGGTCTAAATCGTTGAGATTCACCAAAATCTCGAGGTTGAATTTTTGGACGATTGCAATACTTTCCCTATACTTCGTATATGAGAAATTAAAAACAAAGAAAAAAGATACTGTGATGTTTCACATTCTCTTGTTGTTGTTTAATTGATTTTATGAACATTAGCTTCACTTTATTTTCTCTGTGAAGCTTTGCTGCAGCTCAGACCAAATTTACAGTTCACACATTAAAAAGTAAATTTTGACCTAACAGGGAACAAACAACACCTCTGCAGCAGAATGTAATAATCAAATTCAGTTTATTTTTTTTTTGTACTTCTCCTGCCTGGGATTTGTTTCCTGCCTTGCGCCCTGTGTTGGCTGGGATTGGCTCCAGCAGACCCCCGTGACCCTGTGTTAGGATATAGCAGGTTGAATATAGGATGGATGGATGGCTGGATGGATGGATGATTACATTAGTTAATAGAAATGGAGAACTCTAAAATCAGCTTTACTCTGCTGGAGTGGAAAGGGTAGTCCTAGTTTGTAGTGTTCCAAAGTACTTAATTTTAATATGTCAATGCTTGAAAAGTGCATGTTTCATATTAAGCTATTTCTTTGCTACAACAGAGGACTTTCTACAGCAGTGCTAATTATGAAGCAGGTGGTCTATGGGAATGTGGAAGTATTATATTTTGTTATATGTACTTCTATCACTAATCAAATGCATGTTGCTCCTACATTTCTAAAGGTGGCACATTGCAAATTGTAGCACTATTGAACAGATTTCTATCTCTATACATATCGGAAAAATGCAAAAAAAATCCTGATACTTATCTAAAGTGCATTGGTGATACTTAGTATTGAAAAGAATTACATATTCTACTGTATCAATTTGTTTTCCACACCTCTACAAATCAGTAAAAAAATATCAATTTCCTTACATTTTTTCCTTTAATTTTTTTGGACTTTCATGCCATCTTAGAATGTCAAAAATAAATGCTTATCATTCCCAGAAAGAAATGACTTTACTCGCTCACTTGGAGACTTCTGTTTTTGGCTGACATGCTGCCTCTGAGAACCAATCAAGGAATGTATTATGGTTGGCAGATTAGATAGTTTTATTCTCAGTAGTGAGTGCTTTGTCTTTGAAAGCAACTCCTTCATTTTGAACCTAATTAATAAGACATTGCCAGATAGATGAAGGAGCTTTAATTTTTTTCCGCTTAACTGCATTGTTCTGCTATGACTTCCGGGTCAAACGAAATAATAGCCAAGTCCAAGGACCTGGATTGGCATCTACAGTTATTCAGGTTCAGTATTCACTGCTAGCTTACTATATGTACCTTCTAGTGCTTAATATTTTGCATATACATTTGTGCTAAAATATTTCATTTAATTATTTAATTTGTCAGACACCTTTACCAAACCATAGTCAGAAAAATCAACATGTAGTAGTGGTAGTGGTGCTATTGTCATGTGTGCTAAGTACAGAGAAATTCTTACTTGCATGTCCAAGCAACATGCAATAAATACAATACAATACAATTTATTTTTATATAGCCCAAAATCACACAAGAAGTACCACAATGGGCTTTAACAGGTCCTGCCTTTTGACAACCCCCTAGCCTTGACTGTCTAAGAAGACAAGGAAAAACTCCCCCAAAAAACCCTTGTAGGGAAAAAATGGAAGACACTTTGGGAAAGGCAATTCAAAGAGAGACCTCTTTCCAGGTAGGCTGGGCGTGCAGTGGGTGTCAAAAAAGGGGGTAAATACCATACAATACACAGAACACAAGTAATTTCGAATATACTATATAACAGTGCAATTGAAACATTACAAGTAAATAGCAGAATTCAACAGTAGATGATATCACATCATACGACTTGGGTTTGTTCAGAGTTCTTGAGAGCTCAGCCATCGAGCTGCCTCCCCCTATTGGCCATTCCACAGCTGAGTCAGCGATAGGCCAGCCAATCCAATGAAAGGACCCCTCTACCCGATGATTCCTATGATCCTCCATCAGAGATGACTTTACCTTAGGAAGGCAAAACAACTTGGCAGGTAGGCACACATTTGAGTACCAAGAAGAGAAACAGAGTAGGTGAGGGTTAGTAACAAATTATAACTATCATATTACTTATGTTTTAATGTTAATGACTAACTAAATCACCAACCTCTGTTGCCATGATAAACAGCAATGTATTAAAATTGACATCATCAAAAATCAGCTTATCCAATGCACTAGTATTGCAGTGCTCCCTTATTTTACACCTTAAGGAGATCAACCCTGAGAAAAAAACCTTAGAAACCTTTATCCCTTGAAGAAAGACACCTGGCTTAATACCACAGACAGTAAACACAAGCAGTCCTGGCTCTTAGCCCAAGCCTAGAAGCACCAAGATTTGGGCCCGCCAAACACCATCCAAGTGCCCCACCCACCAACTATGTGCACCAGTCCCCAAAGGAAACAATCATCATTTTCACATGCAGTTGCAAGTGCAGCAATTTCAAAGTGAGATTCTTTCTTTGATGTCATTTATGAATCGTGGATGCTTGCACCCAGTACTGCCTAGGGCAACATGTACCCTCGAGCCATCCCTGAATAAAATGATGTGAAAAATTAAAGAGTTTTCCAAAATACACTTTAAAATCTGATGTCACAAATCACTGACTTTAATATCTGCTGTAGTTGTATTACAGTGTGTGATGAGTACATTGAAATTAACCTGGGTTAAGAGGATTTAGTAATACATGGATGAACCGACTTACTTTTCTGGACAGCAGGTCAATCAAGTAAAGTAAGTGCTACTCATGAACTTGACTTGTGTATCAAGTGCCCTAAATGATCACCCTAAAAAATCAACACTTTCAAAACCAGCTATTAGTGAGAATCATTTCTTTTAAGTGTAAGAAGTTGTTCCAGTGTGCATTTTTTAAGATATTATCCAAAATTACTGTCCACAATTTAAAGCTGTGTGAAGGATCAAAGGTTGCTGCTGCTATTTGGATGCAAAGAAGATTTAAATTAGGCAGTACATACTTTATATAAAAGGTGGTGCCCGTAGAGCCAGCAAACATCCAATGAGCACTAATAGTGGAATGAGATAATCCCAAATCGTGCTTTGAAGTCAGCAGCATATATTACCAGCAGGGAGAATTGGGTAATGTTTGAAATGCTAATGAAGGACAGAGATGATTGAATCAGGTAAGGTGAAAAAGCAAAGATAAGACATACTTTAATCCTTGTTTTAACTTAATTAATAGCAATGCAATTGACACACTTGTGTCCTTTCTCTCCTTTAATATTTACAATTGTTCTTTCATCATATATGCAATTTAAAACAAATTGTAAGCAAGCACAGTGATGTCAGCATGGGCCATTTTCTGAAAGTCAATTTTAACAAGACATCTGTTGACAGAAAGCCAATTATGTTCACCGCAGTGGCTTTAGGATACAGTGAGACTGTGGAGAAGGCTGTCAGCCCGCTGCTGAGCACAGACAGCCAACCAGTGCAGAGCTGGCTGAAATTTTGAAGGCATGACTTCATGAGCAGGTGATCCACTAGAGAAAAATCAAACCCAGGCTGTTTGTTCTTGTGATAATATGACAACACAGCCAGCTGAGTTAAAGAGAGACAGTCTCATCCAAACTTTTTTTTTTTAATTCAGAACAATGATCCACTTCCAGCAGCCATTTTTTATGCTTAATAATGTCACAGTAAATTCAACTTTTAATACCAGTGGATTCAAAAGTATAGGCCCTGTGGCATTGTAGCTAAGGCAGGGGTGGGCACTCTTCAGATTTTGGTCCAAACCATTTCATAATTAGGAGTTATTTCTTTTGGTTTATGTAACATGCCATTTAATTATATATTCTGCTCATTGTACATGGTATCATTCAGAATGGCAGAAATAAGAGAAAGAGAGAGAGTAGAGAGAGAGAACGGTTTAGCATGAATAAACCATGAGTTCAGTTAACAAGATGGCTGTATATTGCTCCTGTATGAATGGTTAACTAGTGTCTCATCCAGAGTTTGTAAAGTGTACCACTTTTTGTGTGGCTGTTACTGCTCTTATAAACTTTTGTTCTCTTAAAATATACAGTACATCATTCAAACCATATTTAAGATGAGTTACCCATTGTATACAGTGCATTTTGCACATATTGTAATAATATAATATTTTTGATAGAGTCTCAATCATATGAAAATGGGTGTGAAAACTACTAAATATAGCCACATTTCAGGGCTAGGCTCTTCACTGGATGGCCCAGAAGAGGCACACATCAGTCCAGCTACTCCTTACTGCTCACTGCTGGCTTTCAGCTTAGCAGGCCCCAAACAAGATCTAACACAATAAAAAAAATGTAGAAATTCCCAAAATAAAGCAAAAAGTGCCACAAGGAGGAAGAGGATTACCTAAATCCCCAGTTTGTGCACAAACAGGCAAATAAATAATCTTTATAAATCAGGATTTCTTGAACAAAACTGAAAAACAAAACAAAATGCTGAAATCAGCAAAAAGCAGTTGTCTAAAAGTGAACAAGACCCAAAAACACAATCCAAAAGCAAAATCTAACAAGAGCAAAAAAATCGGAACAAACCGTAAATCCACAAGAGAAATAACACTTACAATACTCCTAATACAATTCAGTAATCTGCACTGTTCTCAGCCCTTTATATTGTGAGAGAGATGATGCAGTGATGTTAAGGTGGCCCCGCCTCCTGGGGCTCCACCCACAAAGCACACATAACATCAAAATATTTAAAGATACACTACATGATTGCAAACATAAGAGAAAATACATGAGCATATTAAAAAACAATAAAAAAATGAACAATAAAATATATATTACACATAAATACAAACCCATACATAACAAATACAAAGAAACTGAAATAAATGATAATAATCTCAAATTAATATTATATAATCTATAAAATGGCATTGAAAAACTTTGTTGGGCTGAATAGTCCATTCTTGTCAGCATTTGTGCAATTGTCTAATGTTCTACAACTCTAGCTAATCACATATAACGTGGTAATAATCAAGCCTTGACACAATACAGTAAAGCTGTCTGGGGCAACCTCCCATATAATTGAGAACTGGCTGCTGATTGCAAAAAAGGTTGATGCAAAGTTTTTTATATACAAGAGTCCACAACAGAACTGAACAGGTTAGGAAACATGGCGGGTATATATTTTAGAAACAGGAAGTGGAGGAATCTTGGGACTGGAACCGGAAATGAGGTCATCAGGTTGTGACTTCTTGTGATGTGGAAATTACATCATTAGGAGGTGAGCTCTGCTGTTGGACTAGAAGTGACATCTTCTGGGGCGGAACTGGAAGTGACGTCTTCTGGGGTAGAACTGGAAGTAATGTCGTCCTGAGAGCCAGGCAGAATTTCCCGCAGTTGCTCTGTGGGGAGGTAAGAGAAAGGATCAGTGCACTCTGCCAACCCTTGATCTAACCGGAAATTACCTTCTTCTGAGCCCTTTAGTTGCCTCCCATGTGTGACAACCACCTAGCCCTTACTTTTTGTCACAGAATTACTCCTCACAAGCCTGAAAGCAAGATCCCTGGGTAACATAGGAGATAACCTCTGGCACTTTTTCAGCTAGAACAATAGCATCTATTTCCAATAAAAATGTTTTGAAACAACCCAAATTATTATCACAATGAAAATCATTACACCAGCACACTGCTTTTGGCATAAAGCACAACATCAAATTCACTGAAGGACTGAATGCTATATGTCAAGGTACAATAAACATGTATAAATAAATATACACAAAGTCAGCTGATAAGAAAGAATTGTTGCAGGCTTGAGTCATTACTCAGGTTTGCTGTGGCCTCTAAACTAAAACAAACCCTGCCCACTTGCTTGCTCAACCTAAGCAATAGAAAGCAAAACGCAAAAGAAATGATTATTGACCAGGGAGAATATTTACTCATGGATCCCCTCTCTTTGGGAATGGACAGAGTTGGTTTTCACTCTTTCACAACAACATTCACAATATGTACTGATATACTGTAATATCCAGAATAGGCAAACTCCATATTGTCAAATGCTATTAGCTGGAGCTGTGAATCTAAAGTGTCAACTATGATATGGTACATCTGATGAGATTTTTGAACTGTCTAGAATTGTTTGGTTTGAATTTTATTTTCAGGTATTTTTCCGGTGTAGCGTTTTGCCTCACCCATAAAACAATTAGTTTAAGAAGATTAACTAATATGTCTTTTTGTTATATCCACAGGTGACAGAGCCACCAACGCTTAAGCCTTCCACGTACTCTCTTGAGAAACTACATTACTTGCTGCAGAAACTAAAAACTGGAAAAATCAGCCAGGCCTGGACTTCTAATCAGTCCAACTCTGATCAGTCCAGTGGAACAAAGAAGGCCCAGGCAATTGCTGATGGTACTGAGCCACCCGAGGGCAGTTGGTGTGAAGTGGAGAGTAATGGTGCCTCTGGGGGTTGTATTGAGAAGAGCTGCAGCAGTAGAATTAACATGGAGAGCAAAGATGACTCACAAGGCATCACTGGGGAGGACCATGTTGGGTCTGAACTTTGCTATGAGGCTGAGAGTCCTGATGAAGCAGCCTTGGTTCACGCAGCCAAAGCCTATAACTTTACACTTCTCTCCAGAACCTCAGAGCAGGTCACTGTACGTCTACCTCAAGGTGCCATACTAACTTTTGAGGTCCTTCGTACATTAGCTTTTGATTCAGCAAGGAAGAGAATGTCCGTGGTTGTCCGGCATCCACTTACGAAGGAGGTCGTTGTCTACACAAAGGGAGCTGACTCAGTCATCATGGACCTGCTAGAAACTCCTTCACGTGGTAAGCACTCTGCAGCCACTATATATATATATATTTAGTCTTGTCCTTACCATTAACTTTCAGAAATTTCAGTCTTTATTAAAAAAGAGAAAGAAAGTGTGAGATTAAACTTTTCTGTGTTCCTGACCAGTTCAATAACAAAATATAATTTGCCAAAATTAAATCAATATCTCATAGACAGTAGTGTGATTAAATGTGGCACATGCTGTAAGTCAATCAAATTCAAGAGACTGTCCTGTGGGGTGGATTCCCATTCACTATGGGAATGATTAAATATTTTTTATTTTGCCAGCTGTGCCCGGGTTTGACAAAGCCATTGAGTTATCATTCACTGGCTAACTCTGTTTCTTTAGTCAAGTTTAAATATCAGATGAAGTTTGTCTTTAATGAAAGAAAATAAGTTTTCATTCTATAGAGACATACTGAAGGCCAATCCACATAAAATTTGTGGTAAGAGAAGATTTGTTTCTTTTTTATTTTTATGATTCTTGCCCAGAGGGGACTGGGCGGTCTCATGGTCTGGAATCCCTACAGATTTTATTTTTTCTCCAGCCGTCTGGAGTTTTTGTTTTTTCTGTCCCCCCTGGCCATTGAACCTTACTCTTATTCGATGTTAATTAATGTTGATTTATTTTGTTTTATAATTGTGTCTTTCATTTTTCTATTCTTTAATATGTAAAGCACTTTGAGCTACTGTTTGTATGAAAATGTGCTATATAAATAAATGTTGTTGTTGTTGATTCATGTCACCTTAGATAGATTAATGAATACTGTACGTTAATCTATTATTTTTTTTAACCAAATTTTGCCATTACAGGATAGATAGATAGATAGATCATTAGGTAGATAATGAATACAATATTCCTGGGAATTGTTCCACAGATGGAATAATAGCAGATGAATTTCAAAGATGCAGAATAGAACACAAGCTATCAAAGGAAATGACAGGACAGAAATCTAAACCCTAGCCATTATCATGAGCCTGTTTATAAAAGTATAATCTTAGTCTATTAGATTCTAGAATGGATGAATATATAATACTGTATTTGTTAATTTGAACTTGGCAGGATGTAAACTTTTGAACTAAATCAAGAATAAGAGAGTGAATCCACCAAAAAGCATAAACCAAATAAGAGAAATGTAATGATGGATGAAAGAGTAACTGTTTGTTAGGATAACTGGAACGTCATTCTTCATTAGTTAGGTAACTTCTAAAGAGCTATATCCATGATAAATTTGTACATTCCCACGACCCTGCTTAGGATATAGCAGGTTTAGATATGTTCTGGAGAGGAGAGGAATGAAGGTCAGTAGGAACAAGACAGAATACATGTGTGTAAATGAGAAGGAGGTCAATGGAATGGTGAGGTTGGAAGGAGTAGAGTTGGTGAAGGTGGATGAGTTTAAATACTTGGGATCAACAATACAGAGTAATGGGGATTGTGGGAGAGAGGTTAAAAAGAGAGTGCAGGCAGGGTGGAATGGGTGGAGAAGAGTGTCAGGAGTGATTTGTGATAGATGGGTATCAGCAAGAGTGAAAGGGAAGGTCTACAGGACAGTAGTGAGACCAGCTATGTGTTATATGGGTTGGAGAAGATGGCACTGACCAGAAAGCAGGAGACAGAGCTGGTGGTCGCAGAGTTAAAGATGCTAAGATTTGCAGTGAGTGTGACGAGGATGAATAGGATTAGAAATTGGGTACATTAGAGGGTCAGCTCAAGTTGGACGGTTGGGAGACAAAGTCAGAGAGGCAAGATTGCATTGGTTTGGACATGTGCAGAGAAGAGATGCTGAGTATATTAGGAGAAGGATGCTGAGGATAGGGGCTGCCAGGGAAGACAAAAAGAGGAAGGCCTATGCAAAGGTTTATGGATGTAGTGAGAGAGGACATGCAGGTGATAGGTGTAACAGAACAAGATGCAGAGGACAGAAAGATATGGAAGAAGATGATCTGCTGTGGCAACCCCTAATGGGAGCAGCCAAAAAAAGAAGAAGAAGAAAATGTATGAATGGATGGGTGTTTTTAAGTTAAATTTGTTTTAGCCTTGTCTTTTGTGGTTGTAAAAACTGCAAACATTTAGTTCTCTTGCTTTTGGCATTTATTAGGTTTACGGAAAAATCTCCCATGCTATAACTTTAAGAAATTAGCATATAAAAAACAACAAAGATAAGATGAATGTTTATGGTCCTTGATGGGAAAATCCCAACTAATTATACTTGGAAAGACAACATTCATTGTCAGCAGCAACTATTGCAATGTTACGGAAGATGATGGATGTTTATCCCATCTATGGCTAGAGTCAGCTGCCTGTGAAAAGATTTAGGGTGGGCCTATTGATCTTGTGGATCAACAGTCTACAGTCTGTTGAGCAAACAAAAAGACACATCACATCTAGGTATAGCCACACCTCTTCACTGTGCACCCCATAAATCAGTCCCCATACACCCTTCAGATGATCTCATACTATTATGATTCAGAAGTTCTGTCATTTTCTTGAGATATATTTTTTTTTTCTCTGAACTTGCATATTTTTCATATGGTATTGAATCACAGAGAATTCTCCTTTAATCATTTTTACCACTGTAGTTTTGTTCTAGTCTTTCTAACCTCTGCTTTCTTTTTTGGGAGATGTTTCATCTGCTGGTCTGTTCTCTCATTTATTCCTGCCATTCTCCTAGTGGAGGCAGCACACATGCATGACAAGTAATGATAGTTTAATCACAATACTACGTAATACTTTTTTATTTGTTTTCAGAACATCCAGAGGAGGAAAAAAAAATGAAAAGAACAGCAGCAAAGACGCAAAAACATCTCGACTGGTATGCAAAAGATGGACTGCGAACACTGTGCATTGCTAAAAAAGTAAGTGAAGTTTTTCTGAAATCTTTGATGTCGCTTGGTCATATTGTTTGTACTACAATATTCTTCAACATATACTGTAGTAAAAGCACATCAGATCACTCCATTGACATCATTATAGGCACTCAAAAGCTGTACCTAAGGTCCTCCTTCAAGGGAAACCAGAAGGAATTTGCTTTGGGTCATGCAGTACAACACAAACTGACTTCACATTTTTCTGATGATGCATTAAATTAAAAATGCTTTTACATGTGATATCTGAGAAAGTGAAATGGAAGTATGCCATGCTTGCAGAACAGTAAATAGTCATTGGAGATAAAAACATTCACCAAGTTATGAAAGGTAAAGAAGTGCTTGTCATTTAGTGGTTTACTACTGATCATCTGTTTAAACTAGGATGGATGCTTAAATATTTATAGATTCACAGGTCTCTTTCCTTGATCCTTGCTCCCTGCTCAGGCCAAATCAAGTCTAGATATTAGGATCAGGGAACGTGAGCCATACACAGGCAATTACAGTAGGTGTAAAGAGACCACTCAACCCCTTAGTATTTGCTGACCAGGTATTTCTGAATCAGAATGTAAAAATAAAATATATAAATCCATGATCACAGAAATAGACCAAGTGTAATATTGTTATTCACTTTCATCAAAAAAGACATGCACATTCATTGTATTGAAACTTTGCTACTAGCAATACCCAGCATTTTGATTTCTTTTAGCAATGTTTTCCTAAAAACATCAAATACAGCAGAGTGCTTTTAGTTCTGTGTTGCCATGTAAACTAACATTTCCATATATCCCTTTTATTTTTATGAATCACCACAGGTAATAAGTGAGGATGCATATGAACAGTGGTCCAGTTTTAGACTTGAAGCGGAGACGGCCATTGACAACAAAGATGAGATGCTGCTGGAGACAGCTTTGAATCTAGAGACCAACCTTACTTTGCTGGGTATGAATTACACTGTTCTAATAATAAGAAGGAACAATTTAGAACAAAATATGGAGTCTATAAAGCAAATAAGGTTGATAAGATATCCCAGGCATTAAAAGAGATGCATGCCTTTGGACAAAATGTCCAGTGTTATAAACAAAGTAATCAGTGCATAAGAAGACTTTAAGAAGTTTGGATTTAGTAAGCATATTTTGAGTTGCAGAGGAAGGAGATTGACATACTAAGGTTGATGGTTGTGTGGATAAGATCAGAAACCAAAAAGAATTAATGTAACGTTTGAGTAGAGCAATATTAAATTTTCCTCAAAAAATGTTCCTAGTTTAAAATCTTGAATTTTGTTAAATTTATTTATATTTTTGCTAAGTTATTATATTCTAAAAAAATAGTCTTGCCTTTTTATATTTTCCAAAGTTCATCTGATCTAAATTCAGATTATACCTCTTAATAAAAGATGACGGCTTTGATGGCACAAACTTAAACTGAGATGCCACCAACCTAAAAACCTGTGCAACAGCCAAAAACTGAATGGCTTTTTTATCAAAATGTAAAAAACCAAACAGCGCAGTCCATTTTTAAATATCCAAATATCAAAATCAACAAATATTAACAGCAAGATGATGCTAGTGATGTCCAGAATCTGACAACCAAAAAATGGGGTTGTTTCTTAACAGCATGCTGCATTGTATGCAGTGATACCTCACGTTTGGCTTGTCATAGGCTGACAAATGCCAAAACAGAGTATCATATAATGCATCCATCCATTATCCAACCCACAATATCCTAACTACAGGGTCACAGGGGTCTGCTGGAGCCCATCCCAGCCAACACAGGGTGCAAGGTAGGAGACAAACCCCAGGCAGGGCACCAGCCCACCGCAGAGTCTCATATAATATTATGGACACATTCCAATATTTATTTTCTGCTAATATGTCATTCAAACATTACATACTTCTTATTAAAATAAGAAAACAGTCTGTGTTGTGTCTACAAAATGTGCATAAGTTTCCAGTATTGTATATAGTTTTCATTTAAAGAAGTCAGACTAGGAAAAGAGATCTTTTAGAGTTACATATGTAGGATTTTTAAACCCATTAAGGCATTCAATACATAAATTCCTTATTTGGATTTTTATTCTTTTTTCCCATTTCACAGAGCCTACTTTAATATTAGCTGATTAACACAACAATTTGATTTATGTTCAGTTATTTTCTTTGATGCTTTAATCCAGTTTGACGAGCAGTCAAACACTACAATTGTTATCCTATTTCTGTGTATATAAAGCTGACAGGTTAATTGACTTGCTTAGGGTCCTGCCGTTAATCAGTGGTGGGGGTGAAACATGTTAACTCAGTGTTGGCAGCCCAGTTCCCTAACCAATAATCTACATGACTTCAGAGGGTCAGAGGTTTAGTGCGGTGAAACATGCTTACCTAAAACATAACCTGAGCTGCAGCATCTCAAGGTGCTTTCTGTTTAAAAAGCCTTTATTAAATCAAATCAATATTTTACTGTTGATCATAGTGCTCTAATGCACAAAAATGTCTTTTTATGCAGTTGGCAAAATTAAATGAAACATTTTTTTTTGCCTAGCCATCTATTTAGAATTTAGCAGAAAAATAATTTTCTACGCTGTGCCGTGCTGGGCCAGTAGCATCACTTCAAGAAAGGTCCACCAAATCAACAAACTAATTAAAAAGGGCAAGCTTAGATAGATAGATAGATAGATACTTTATTAATATGATACATCCTCTCCGTGACACACTAAAACTGAGTACTTTCAACCAAACAATTGTTTAGAAGAAGTGTGCCAGGAAATGCTAATGGGGCTCCTTTATTCCAACAGTAATACATCTGCATAATGCCCCACTGTGACTGTGGCAGCCAAGTCAGAAGTTTTCCTTTTTTTCACTTTCTTTCTTCAGACCATAGTATGTGTGTGTGTTTATTTATTTTTATCTATTTATTTATTAATTTATTAAATAAGCTTCTGTAAAGAAGGCAACTTTCTTCATGGGGATAAATAAAGATCTATTAATTGTGACAGATAGGGAGCGCTATCGCTCCCTTGAACCCTTGTCCAAGATGCCAGATACCAGATAAAAGTCCAAAAGTAGACTATTTATTCTGCACAGTACACCAAGCACCCTCCTCTCCACAATACTCATTTATATACAATACATATACTCAATAATACAATCCTCCACTCCCAGACACGTTGCCACCCTTTCACCCAGCTCAGCTCACTGTCTGGGAGCTCCCACAATCCTTTTATACTCCCTGACCCGGAAGTGTTCCTGTCCCCAGTCCATGTGATCTCCTATCACTTCCGAGTCAGATCAAAAGTCGTTTTCTTCACACCGGAAGCATGTCATTCTCCTTGTCCATGTGACTCGGACGTATTTCAGGGGTGTAGGGTAAATAAACACTGTTCCTAATTGCAGCGCCTTCTAGCGGCCCCTGTGGTATCCAGTAGGAAAACTCCAATGTCCATAATTCCCTGCTGGCATTTGGGGCACCTCCATACTGCAGGGAGGGCTCCACCTGGCGGCCTGGGGGTATTGGCCGGGATGAATAGCTGGCTATATTCCACTCTATCTATCTATCTATCTATCTATCTATCTATCTATCTATCTATCTATCTATCTATCTATCTATCTATCTATCTATCTATCTATCTATCGTTTAGTTATAGTTTTAGTTATATTTTAATCTGAAAAGTCTTTCTATTTATATTATTAAGTAAATGTATGATATTTAGCTATAATCTTTTTAAGTTTTTAAAAGACAAAAGGGCATTTCTTGACCCAACCTTATCCACCAGGAGACAATGGCTGATATTTTAATTAATTGTTTTTTTTCTAGGTGCCACTGGTATTGAAGATCGGCTGCAGGAAGGGGTGCCAGACACCATTGAGGCACTCCGGGAAGCTGGTATTCAAATATGGGTGCTAACAGGAGACAAGCAAGAAACAGCAGTCAACATCGCTCACTCCTGTAAGTTGTTAGATCAAAAGGATATCATCTACACTATCAATACCGATAGCAAGGTAAGTACTTCTCCAGAGATGTAACTTTATTTTGCCAATTAAGACTACAACAATGGATCTAGATTAAAAGACACCATTGGCATTAGATGTGTATAGAATTAAATGTTTCATTTACATATGAAAATGTATTTCACATTAAGGTCATATAAACCTAATGCAGAATACTGTAGTTCTAAATACAACCATTAATGCTGTCAACTAAATTAAGTCCCACTGTCCCAGAACTTGCCCATTTTCATATTCTCATGAACAGGAAAAACATCACCCTACCAACATTCATGTTTTATAATATACCACATTATAAACACAGGACAAAAGACACCATTAATTAAGAATCAGCTGTTTTAAATTTTAAATGCCTTTTTAACCATTAGTTCCCCTCCATTTCTGTCATCAGTTGTTTAAGATTTTTTATGTGAGTCTGTTACAAAAGAGAATCTTGATTCAAAGGATCAAGGATTGTATAGGAGCTAAAACTACTAAGGTGAGGCCTTTTACTCTGGCAAATGGCCTCTTGCCTTTTATGCTGGGGAGAGGGCAGCACTTTGTATTCATACACCAAAAAGGGAGAGCTTGAGTTTGAAGACCCCTATTCATTGGTTGAGAATACTGTCTTCAGTTCAAAAGCACCACTCCATGTTAATGAGCTTCCTGTTTGTGGACTGTTTTCCTGAGATATTTATTTATTTACAAATGCTTTCACAAAAATGCATGCATTTTGCACATTTTGAGCATACAGCTAGATGAATTGACATGGATTATGCAACACGAGTAACACGGGATTTAATCATGAAAGTTTTTGATATTGTTGGCTCTTGTCAACTGTTAGTCAATAAAGGCTTGTATTGTATCAAAAGCATTGTTATTACTATTATCCACAAAAACATGAGTTTACATTTTTTTCTCAGCCAGCACTAAAAACTACATGAGGTAAGAAACATATTAAAATAATGTTTTTTGGTGGAGTATTCTTTAAGCAGGTTTTTAGAATGCTACCATATACCGTATATATGTCATAGTTAGCATTCATGTGAATAAAAGTTCATAGCATGGAACACCAATGGAATTCCAATATAATGAATTGAAAAAAATGCTGTAGTTTTAATAATTCTAACATTTTAACAATGACCACTTCATGCTGCAATTTCACCAAAACAGTTTAAATTCCACAGTCTGTAATCAATATAGTGTTATATGTAGAATGTACTACATTTAATCTCAGAATTTTTGTAAGTCATCATTGTTTGAGGATGTGAAAAAATTAAGATGAAAGCTGTTGAGATGTCCACACTTAGGACACACTACAAACTTTTGTCTGTGCGCATGTCTTGCCTTTCAGTCTACCAAAGATGTTTTTTTGGGGTCAATTGCCACTGTGTGTTTAGGTGCTTATGTGGTGAATGCACTGACTTTTGCCTGGAGTTAAAATCGAATCCCCGCCCACTGCTGTCAAGACTGGTTTCACACAAACAGAATATCATAAAGACAGTGATACAAATTGATGGGTGGATGTTCTTTACCTCAGAAGTCAGTGTTTACTGTATCTCAGCTGTCAGAGTATGAGGAATCAGAATAGTAGCATTTGTATCACAAATATGCAATGCTCATGTTTCACTTATAAGAGAAATTCAATTAAGAAATTCAGAATGCTAGACCAGTTTGTTCAGCTTGCTTAGTACAAATGAAAAGTACCATTAAAATTTAAATCACTGTTAAAATATGAATGTTTGAAATATTAATAACATTTTTTCGGTTTAGCACAGGCTATAGGCAAGTCAGAGCAGGCCTTTCAATATCCACCTTCGCACACACCAGTTCTGCAGATAATGTATTGTGCGTTTGATAAAAGAGACTGACAAATGAGGAGACTGAATAAGGAATTACAAGACTGCAGTTATTAGCATTACAATGGTCCTAGTCCTTTAGAGTCTAGGGAGCAGGCCGCTATCTGCAGTGCGGGAAGACAAGGCATACAGAGTGATATGCTTCCAGAGTGCACAGCAACACCAGCCATCTCAGACATTTAGCTTGAATCTTAGACATTGGCTTTTTAAGACTTTTTAAATAAGAGAAGGATAAAATGCAAACATGAAGAATTAGAACATTGGGTTGAAAATGTTCAAGAAATGCTATTGAACTCAATCCCTTTGTTTTTGCCTTCCATTCAGTCCATTGCACATTCAGAGCATAAATATACAACAAGGTTAAAGGACTCCTTACTGGTTCCAGCATCAGGATTTTCCAACTGTATTTCTTATTTTGATTTTTATTCAGCTTACCTAATTGTATTACAGTGTTCTTCATGCATGTGTTCATTATGAAGTACTTGAAGATTTGCCATGCATTTGCATATGTCTTAGGTGATGGCATCTTCTTCATATCAGACAAACTTATCTACTGTATGGAGAAATAATAATAAGCATAAAAGGTCACTCAGCCATCGAGTATAGCTAGTGAGATAAGACTTGTAATTTATAAAGAGATTCTGCAGTAATAACTGATCATCAGTCAAGAGAAGCACTACAGCTTACTCCACTAATTAAGATTTTTTTTTTCCAATTTTTATTTAGACAAGGGCTACCTAATGCCTGGAATCTGGAAAATTCAACATAATGCCATATGAATTTTTACATTAACATTGAGACCAGCCTACCCAGATATTTTTTTTCAAACTACAGTGGAACCTCAGGTCACGACCGTAATTCATTCCAGAACTCTGGTCGCAACCTGATTTGGTCGTGACCTGAAGTAATTTCCCCCATAGGATTGTATGTAAATACAGTTAATCCATTCTGGACCGTACGAGCTGTATGTAAATATATATTTTTTAAAGATTTTAAAGCACAAAAATAGTTAATTATACCATAGAATGCACAGTGTAATAGTAAACTAAATGTAAAAACATTGAATAACACTGAGAAAACTAACATTGCAAGAGTTCACGCTACAGCCTTACGAACCACTCTCTGTAAACCCTTAGTTTTAAGCACAGGAAAAAAATGAACATTTGAAAAATCCATAATTTACACAAAAACTAACCTTAAACAACCAAGAAAACTAACCTTGCATGAGTCGAGTTCTGGCATGAAGGAAGTGAGGAGGAACTGGGTGGAGAGGAGATTACAATTTTGAGGTAAAGTCTGTGAAGATGCGGGTTCAATGCAAGCTCCCATCTCGCTTCTGTGAGCCCTTAAACCCGTTAAAATCAAATAGAAAAAAGTCTTCATTAAATACGAGATTAAAACAATGCTCGAAACAGTCTCTTTAAAAACAAGCCCTGTGCATTCTTTAACTGCCTTCTTTAACTGCCTTCTCGCTCTCGCGCTCTTTCTCGCTGCACAGAGAATGCAGTGGGAGAGACTGAACAGGTGTGGAAATCATCGGTGCATACGAACTGGAAGGGAAACTGGCTTGTTCGTCACCCAAGTGTGTGGTCGTGAACAGATGCAAAAGTTTGCCAAACTTTCTGGTCATAACCCGATTTATACGTGGTCCGAGAAGTTCATGACCCAAGGTTCCACTGTATAACTTATGGTTTGCTCCGCTGGGAGGTTGCTGCTGTGAAGCAGACTTGCTAGTTTGTGTTGATTTCTTCTTGGCATTCTGCCGTGATTTCCAACATTTCCAATGATCAATAAATTATGATTGGTATTATATTGATAGTTGGTGCTTTGAGTAGTATTGGAGAAACTACAATATGAAGGACCAACAGACATGAGTATTTTAAAAATACAGTGCCTTTCTCAATCCAGTGATGATCTCTTTCTCCTCCTGGCATGATCCAGGTTCTCATTGTTATTATTATATTACTATTAGTAAAACATAAAAATTATTTCCTTACAGCTAAAACATACAGTATAATCTGACCATCCACATTTATGAAACTTAAAAAGTGCTTAAATTTAATTCAGTTTGGGTTAATCATATCGGTGATTACTGTGAATCTGATTTCCCAGGTGAAAACCAACTCTCACATTTAATTGCAGTGCTTATATGGAACTTATTTTTGTCACTTGTGAAAATCCTTTTTAATTTGATCACCTCATAGTTTCTATATTATTGTGTTTTAGTTCAATTTTATGGATATTTCATAACTTGTAGATTCTTATGTATGAATGTTTTATATGGTTATGCGTTTCTTTACCTGTTTGTTATTTGTAAATTTGCGTGAGCATGTTAAGTCTGCCTTCAATGAATTATGGAATTAAAACTAATTTAAATTGAGTTAATCAACAGAGAGAACTTTTAAGTCTGAACTAAGTTTAAGTTTGAACTATTGACCTGAAAATTGGTACACATATACTACGTGACGTCTACTATCCGCTTTCTGGGTGATGATTGACCTCCAAGGTTATTCCTCTTTTATTTTTATTTTATTTTATTGTAAAATCAACTCTCGGTAGCTGCCAGCAGAGCAACCGTGTGGCACATGCTTACGGGCACCATTCTCATCCCTACCACCTTCGCCATCACTTCCCCTACTTCTTCATATCTTAAATCATTCTTGAGTAGATTGAAGACTTAAGTGCCAGCTTAAGTAAAAAATTAAGGAAAACTTACTAAGAAATTGCAACACAAACACTGACTTAATCAGTTTTAACACGAAAAGATGCCGACGAAAGAAGAGAAGAAGTGGCCCGCTAGGGTGGAGAAAAGAAGAGCTGCTCAGGAAGCAGCAAGAGCATCAACCTCTGAGGAAACGAATGCTAAACGTACAGAGAAAGAGAATGAAAACTATAAACGCTCAAGCCAAGTGTATTCACTGCACTTTATCGTGCAGTATGCCATTGCTGGTATTTAATATGTTTCCATAGTACAGGTTACTTACATCAGTTTATCAGTTAAAAAAAATGTTACTAAAAGGTGAATCCAAATTGTATTATGTAATATCATCTACTGTTGAATTGTGATCTGTACTTGTAATATTTCGATTGCACTATTCTATTGCATTGAGGATTAATTGTATTCTGTGCTGTGTATTGTATTGTATTTACTCCCTTTTTTTGGCACCTACTGCATACCCAACCTACCTTGAAAGGGATATCTCGTTGAACTGCCTTTCCTAAGGATTCTTCCATTTTCTTTCCCCTACAAGGATTTCTTTTTTAGGGGGAGTTTTTCCTTGTCTTCTTAGAGAGTCAAGTCTGGGGGGCTGTCAAAAGGCCGGGCCTGTTAAAGTCCATTGCAGCACTTATTGTGTGATTTTGGCCTATGCAAAAATAAATTGTATTGTATTATATTGTATCACAATAGCCTAACTGTTATATTGTATCTAAGTATGAGACATTTGGAACAATGTCTGGCATCATTTAAACTTTATAAGGCGCTTTAAGTACAAATCAATAATAACACTTCTATACATGCTTCAACCCATCTCATTGGTTGATAATGACAAAATAGCTGGAGACTGTGCCAACAGCTTCAAGCACAAGTCACGTGCCAAGCCAGGACAGGGTGATGGTATATCACTTTGAGAAAGTTTACAATTTTTGGTTAACCTGTCATGTAAATCTTCAAAATGTAGCAGGAAACAACAGTCAAACTTGGGGAGAATCAGCAGACTCCAGTTAAGCTGTGATGGGCCCAGTCTCCAGGAGATAACCATTGCGTACTCCAGGCAGATTTCTTAAATGACGTTGGTGACAGCTATATATTGCTGTATTAAATTTTTTATTTTTATATATTACTGTATGGCTTCATAACTAATTATGACAGAATTGTATATATTGGCAGAAATACTTAATTTTAGAAAGATTTAAAGACCTTTATTATGTTAATTTGTGCACCATCCCAGGCACACATTAAGTCTGAACAGTCCAGGCCTTTCCTATCTGTTTGTTCTTTCTAACAACTGGCACTCGGTCCATCTCATCATCTACATATAAATTCTTATCAGCCGCTCTTTTCTAAAATTCATCATCCTTATGTTGCTCTCTTATTTAATTACATCTATCAAAGCCCTGGGTGGTGTCACTCAAATGGCTTGTACTCGAGAGCAAAGCATTTCCATGCAATACTTTCTTTTACCTATTGCCTCTGAGGATTTGGTTTTTGAACAATTTAATTTCCCAGTTCAATACTTACTCAAAATGGAATTAGATGCTTACTAGGCATGTCACTGAGATATTGTAGAATTATATTTTTTCTGGCACAATTAAGAACTCCAGAATATGACAGGAAGGATGATTTAAGATGCACAGTTTATGCAGGCACACATTTTGTGCAAATTAGTTGTAGAGAAGTCTATAAAATAATGAAACATTTGTGGAGTCTCCCTTGACTCCTTTGGCCATTTTTATATTTAGCAGTATCATTTACCAACATTTACATATTTTTACACTGTATTTATTGTGCTAAATGGAATGGCATGGCATCTAACTGGCACACTTTTCTGTCATTGTCCCTGTTGGACTAATTACCTCCTGACAGGTATGAGCAGCCCAGCAGTGAGCTGTTATCTTCACCCTTCCCACAGCACATCTCGTTCATCTCTCTTTACATTGTGGAAAGAATAAAGCCTCTGTTTGCGTGGGCATCGGAATTTTAAGATTATGAAGCAGATGGTGAACGCTGATTAAGCTATAAATGGTTATGTAATAAATTAAATAATAATAATAATACATTTTATTTCAAGGCACCTTTCTTAAACACCCGAGGACAGATAATACAATCATAAAACCAACAAAAACATGCATGTACACATACACATACAGTATGCATAAATAAACAAGCAATTCTATGATGAACTGCTCAAGCATTTGAAGAATTTCAGCATGACATTTTTTCAGAAGCAAAACCAAGCAGTA
This sequence comes from Polypterus senegalus, assembly GCF_016835505.1. Taxonomy (NCBI): domain Eukaryota; kingdom Metazoa; phylum Chordata; class Cladistia; order Polypteriformes; family Polypteridae; genus Polypterus; species Polypterus senegalus. The sequence goes on from NC_053166.1 coordinate 50,538,665, forward strand.
AGAGCCATTATTGCATAACAGTGGAGTCTCACATTGTCCTATGCCATTTTTAGTATTTTATTTATTTAGTACTTCGTTTCTTGTTAATGTTACAGCGACAATGTTGCAAGTTCACAGTAAATGAAACAGAATACTCTGTACTGGCTAAAGTCTGAGAAGTTGGTGAAAAAAGTACTCACAGTATTAAATTTTATCTCTCTTTATTTACAACAACAATAACAACAACATTTATTTATATAGCACATTTTCATACAAAAAAATGTAGCTCAAAGTGATTTACATAATGAAGAATAGAAAAATAAAAGACACAGTAAGAAAATAAAATAAGTCAACATTAATTAACATAGAATAAGAGTAAGGTCCAATGGCCAGGGTGAACAGAAAAAACAAAAAAAAAAACTCCAGACGGCTGGAGAAAAAAATAAAATCTGCAGGGATTCCAGACCATGAGACCGCACAGTCCCCTCTGGGCATTCTACCTAACATAAATGAAACAGTCCTCTTTGGATTTAGGGTTCTCACGGAAGGACTTGATGATGATGGTCACGTAGACTTCTGGCTTTCAGTCCATCAATGTTGGAGCATCATGATGCTTTGAGTATGTGGTGGTGGCGCAGGCCAGAACCGGAAAAAGAAACAGAAGAGAGAGTAGGGGTCAGTATGGATTTTAGAGCCACCATGAATAGTTATTATGATGAATTGGACATACAGAGTATCAGGATTAAATTAAGGTGAAGTTATAAAAAGGCCATGTTAAAGTAATGTGTTTTCAGCAGTGTTTTAAAGTGCTCCACTGTATTTGCCTGGCGAATTCCTATTGGCAGGCTATTCCAGATTTTAGGTGCATAACAGCAGAAGGCCGCCTCACCACTTCTTTTAAGTTTTGCTTTTGGAATTGTAAGGAGACACTCATTTGAGGATCTGAGGTTACGATTTGGAATATAAGGTGTCAGACATTCCGATATATAAGATGGGGCGAGATTATTTAAGGCTTTATAAATCATAAGCAGAATTTTAAAGTCAATTCTGAAAGACACAGGTAACCAGTGTAGTGACATCAAAACTGGAGAAATGTGCTCGGATTTTCTTTTCCTAGTTAGGATTCTAGCAGCTGCATTCTGCACTCGTTGCAAACAATTTATGTCTGTTTTGGGTTGTCCTGACAGGAGTGTGTTACAGAAATCTAGTCGACTGAAAACAAAAGCGTGAATTACCACATTTGTGTTATCATATTTGTTTCCATATTTTATAATTGACTTTTTAAAGAAAAGTTTTAAAATGTGCACATGTATTATTTATTGATGTTAGCACTACTCACACATTTGACAGTTTCACAGTACTAACAGCAGACCTTACATGGCCACATAGATCACGGCTACCTTAGTAGTCTACAGCAGACAATGTGCTACTCACGTCAAATATGTAATATTATATCCGTATTATAATGTAATGCTGCAGACATCTTTAGTGCACTGTAATTTACATAAATAGAATTTAAAAATGCTCTTTCTTAGCTGTACTGTAGATACCAGGCCTCTCACTTGTATGAGCTGTGTTTCACTTGAAACAAACTTTCATGACGAGTGAGACTGCTAAAGAAAAACTAAAGGCTTTTTGTAGAATGGATCTGGACACCTAAACGACGTATTATACTCTCCAGAACAATAGAAGACAGGTTAGTGGCTGCTATCAATTAAAAATCGACCATAAGATTTGTATGTTTCTTTCAGATCCTTACACACTTTGCTCTACCCAATACAGATCTTCACTACTTCATTTCCAGTTCCAGTCAGTCAGTCAGTCAGTCATTATCCAACCTGGGACGACACCATTTACAATCATTAAAATTAGACCAAGCTTGAAAAGGCAAGATTGAATAACATAAAAGAAGTTTTCATATTGATAAGACTGTGAACTGAAAGCAGATATGGTGTGAAAAAAGGCCATGAGTCAATCAGTAAAAACTGCCTGTGTAGAAAGAAGGTGCACTAGCAATGTCCATATGGTAAGCAAAATTGAGAATAAGCCAGATACAATGATTTTTTTTCTGGTCCCACTGTGAATATATTTCAAAGTAATAATTGAAAAGGTGGACTAGTGATGACAGTCCTGCTTTCCTTTAAGTATCCAAATGAATAATAATTTGAATGAATTTTTATTACACTTACAGTGCTTACACTAATTTGTTATAAATGGCTTTGACACTCTAAAAGCTTCATATAATACTTAAGCATGTTCATGAGTAGGTTCCACCATGGTGATTGCCTAGGAATAATTTACTGTATATTTAAATGTTTTACAATAGCACAGCCATGTTTTAACATTTGCACTGTCATATCAAAGCTAATATACTTCCAACCCTTACGCAACCCATCATACTACTATGGCAAGTGTGTTTAAGGCCATGTAAACCCCCTGTCCTTTTTCAGTATACTTATGAAGTGTGTGGGCCTTTAAACATATGTGAATGTATTAAAGGAATTCTAATCTCATGCTATTTCTTGGTTGACTATTTTACATTAACATTTCATGCAAAAAGGAACTAGTCATTACAGAAATTACATGGTTCTTTTCAACCCCATTCCCCTCCATTGTGCTTAGTCAACATTTCAATAGGCTACCATTGTCCAAAGTGTTACATATTTTTATCTTTAGTTTTTACAACTGTAGTGCTCAAAACAATCATCTGCTTCTCACACATGTATTCCCAACTCTAGTCCCATATTTATTGTTACACATATAAATTGTATATTTGGCTGACATTTTTTACTCAGTGTGATTTACGAGATCATCATCCCAAAAAAATATTTACCTCCATTTTTACAGTTGTTGGCCAAGTAGGTTAAGTAACCTGCTCACAGTCACAGTGTGAGCTGGAGGTGTGAACTGAATCAGCAGCGTTAGGCCACATTTAGCCAGTAAATGTTGCATTGATCCAGTAAAACTCTGGAAGGAGGCAATAAAGGTAAGAGCAATTGTGGGGAGTGACTGAATAGAGTTAAGTAATGACAGATTGGGTTACTTGGATCCTTTAGAAATAACATAAAACAGCAGAATATTTTCCAATCTAATTAATCCAATCCAGGGTCATGGGGAGGGGGTGTTCCCTTCCCAATAAGACCAGTCCTAGTCTTATTTAAAAACTTCTTTAAATTGCCCCATTCCTTGTGTTTTTATAAACCAAGAGGTGGAGGCATGTGCAGCCCAAATGAGTAATAGCTGCATTTACATTCTGCCCTTCTGAGTTTGTTTTATAGCTAACACTTTTTTATATATATTTAGGGCTGTTTTTTTTGCTTGTGAAGCTGGAATTGTTAATGAATTTTCATTCCCCTTTTGGCTTTTTGTTTTAGGAGACCTGCGAGTCTATACTTGATTGCACTTTAGAAGAGGTTCTACAGTATGCACCTGCCAGGCCAGCTTCCACTGGTGTTCTGAATATGAATGTAGGTTTCACTTCGCCCCCTGTGGCCAACTGCCCCACATTCGGCCTGGTGATTGATGGGCGAACACTTAGCGTTGTGTTTCAAGGAGAGCTGCAGATGAAATTTCTAGAGCTGGCAAAACATTGTCGCGCTGTACTATGCTGCCGTGCTGCACCCCTACAGAAGAGCCAGATTGTCAAGCTGGTGAGAGACAAACTGAAGGTCATGACACTGTCAATAGGTAAAGAAACTCCATATTTCTTTTAGCTCTTGTCTGAATTTTTACTATGGTGGGTCAGTGGTTAGCACTGCTGTCTCACAGCTTTAATAATCTGAATTATATTATCAGATAGGGCATTGTCTGTAGGAGGTTTTCACCTTTCTTCCATGTGTGTATGAGTTTTGTCTGGTACCTTTTGTAGTATTAGTAATATTAATGTTGTCAGGTGTACAGAGTATTTCCTCCTACATTCCAACAAAGTGTATATTAGATTAAACAGCAACTCAGAACTTGCCTATTATCTATAATCTTAATTGGAGGCCAATGTTTTGATATCCAAGAAAAGAAGAATGTAGAGGTTTCCAAGTGAGGACTATGTCCGACTACTTAAACCCCTGACTGGGGGCACCAGAGAGCAGCAATATGTTGTACAGTATCATGGTCAAACATGTAAGTTTTAATTTCACCATATTCTCTGCACATGAGAGTAAAGCTGAACTTGAGCATACTCTGTCACTAGTGTTCGATTGGTGCCCGAAATGGTCAGGATAGGTTCTAGCTGCTAGACTGTTAGCAGACCCTTTAGTGAAATAAAGCATGGAGTATTCAGCACAACTGCTGAGTATTAAGAGCACTCCAGCTTCCCCATGACTCTGCTCAGAATAAGTGTGTTTGAAACTGGATGGAGAGATGGAAGTGTTGTGTAAGGCTTGGGGATGTCAGTATTGTGCATGGTAACATTTTGAATGAGAGTTTAATACACGGTCAGCGGCAATACATTCATTTACCTCCTGTCAGATGACAGACAGCAATATTGGGTCTACAGTGATGAGTATCTTCAGTATGGACTCCTTTTACCTTACACACAAGTGAAGAATGTGCTTTTGTTAGGAAATATTTATTATGTATGATTGACCTCAGTATTTAAAGCACTTGGAAATCAGAAACATAAGAACTGTAAAATAAAATGGGGAGTTTTATGAATTTTTTAACAGCATTAAAAGGATAACCAGACCACTGTAAAGGAATAATCTTTTAGCTCTTTTTTGTCCATTCTCTTTTTAAAATAACCTTAGGTGATGGTGCCAATGATGTTAACATGATCCAAGCAGCTGATATTGGAATCGGGATCTCTGGTCAGGAAGGAATGCAGGTAGCATTTTTGGTTTTTAGTTGCTCATTTTATGTTTAAGATTCAACTACTGTATACGCTTTTTACCATTATCCCAATTCAATGTTATCTTTATTAATTTTGTTGCCAATGTGTGTTCAGACAAGTCAGGTTCATATTATTATAGAACATTTTAACTGACACCTTTATCCCAGATCATTCATAACATTAAGATGCATTACAACTGTTAGTGGGTGTTTTGTACAAATGGATCATGGGAATGTTAAGTGACTTTCTGAGAATCCCACAGTAAGTCAGTGGTGGCAAATGAACTAGTGACTTTGTGGTTCAAAGTTTAGATGCCTCTACACTATGTCGTCTATCTAGGCCAAACTGTTGCTCCCCACTTACAAAAATAAATAAACAGTTCAGCTATGAATGATGCTCCTAATGTGAGTGACAGAAAACTCTATTATGACTGGCTATGGTTTATATTTTCTGTTGGGGATTAAGGGAAGGGGACACATAAAGTGAACTTAGCAAATCAAAGCATTTTGATGGCATTTAAATTGACTGGGACCATGAGAGCTCTTCCTAGTGAAGTGTGTCAAAAGGTCCAGCCACATGTTTGCTCCTACATGTCTTATTGTCACAGTGCACTCTAGACTATCATGGCTATGAGAAGCGCAAGGCACCACTGCAGTCTGAAATGTATACCAGATGTTCAATGGGGCAGAAGGATTCAGGAAGATTTTTCTTATTGTGTAGCCTGCAGGCTTTAATAAATGGATTATGTGTCTGTCTGCTGCTGAGGGTCAGAGACTTTGTAATGCAGCAAGCTGAATAATTACCCTGAATGATCTGAGCGCTGGCTTTAGCAACTCAGGTGAATATCCAGAATATGACACTGACCTTTCATGCCTGTCATATTAGGACAAATACATGTTGAATGAGGACAGAATCATTTTTTCCTGTCTTTTTTTCTATTATGAAGTTGAATAAGGCAGCTCTTTTCTAAATTGTGTTTGAATGGTTCACGCCTGAAGACAATTCCTGTACAGTATACATAACAATTTACTGAATTTGACTAATATTAGAATGAAAATTCTTCATCACATATAGAATGATAATAATTCTAAAAGCATTATGTAAAATAAAAGTAGACTGAATGACATAGGAGGCGAGTCTTAGAGTATTAGAATTTCAGCTTTGTCACTGCCTATGCAGTTTACATGTTCTGCCCATGTCTCATGGGTCTTTCTCCTGGTGTTGCAGTTTCCTTCCCATTATCCAAAGATGTTCATGATAGCCTACTAACATCCCTAAAGTAACTTCTCTAAAAGAGTACTCAAACCAATAATTACATTTTTTATTATTACACGATTTTATTCAACTTGCCCTTTCTGTTTTGTCTGGGTCAAGTTTTGCAATCAGTTTTTTACCCACTTTTACCAAACCAATTTCCTTCAAACTTTGCATACATGCTGATCTCCACTGACAATGTAATATTTCATCAGTTTTCACCCAGGATCTGTACGTTAAATTTAAATTTCTTAAAATATTAATGTTTTACTGTTTAATAGCTTAGACTACATTTTATTTTTTTCCCTTGCACTCAGTGAGCGAGGCCAATGGGTGATCAGTTATATATATATACTAGCAAAATACCCGTGCTTCGCAGCGGAGAAGTAGTGTGTTAAAGAAGCAATGAAAAAGAAAAGGAAACATTTTGAAAATAACGTAATATGATTGTCAATGTAATTGTTTTGTCACTGTTGTGAGTGATGTGTGTTAATGTCATATATATATTTGTCCCATTCCTGATTTCTTATTCTTTTGAATGTTTGTCACACAAAATGTTTCTGATCATCAAACACATTTAACCATTAGTCAAATATAACACAAGTAAACACAAAATGCAGTTTTTAAATGATGGTTTTTATTATTTAGGGAGAAAAAAAATCCAAACCTACATGGCCCTGTGTGAAAAAGTAACTGTCCCCTTGTTAAAAAATAACCTAACTGTGGTGTATCACACCTGAGTTCAATTTCCGTAGCCACCCCCAGGCCTGATTACTGCCACACCTGTTTCAATCAAGAAATCACTTAAATAGGAGCTGCCTGACACAGAGAAGTAGACCAAAAGCACCTCAAAAGCTAGACATCATGCCAAGATCCAAAGAAATTCAGGAACAAATGAGAACAGAAGTAATTGAGATCTATCAGTCTGGTAAAGGTTATAAAGCCATTTCTAAAGCTTTGGGACTCCAGCGAACCACAGTGAGAGCCATTATCCACAAATGGCAAAAACATGGAACAGTGGTGAACCTTCCCAGGAGTGGCCGGCCGACCAAAATTACCCCAAGAGCGCAGAGACGACTCATCCGAGAGGTCACAAAAGACCCCAGGACAACGTCTAAAGAACTGCAGGCCTCACTTGCCTCAATTAAGGTCAGTGTTCACGACTCCACCATAAGAAAGAGACTGGGCAAAAACGGCCTGCATGGCAGATTTCCAAGACGCAAACCACTGTTAAGCAAAAAGAACATTAGGGCTCGTCTCAATTTTGCTAAGAAACATCTCAATGATTGCCAAGACTTTTGGGAAAATACCTTGTGGACTGATGAGACAAAGTTGAACTTTTGGAAGGCAAATGTCCCGTTACATCTGGCATAAAAGGAACACAGCATTTCAGAAAAAGAACATCATACCAACAGTAAAATATGGTGGTGGTAGTGTGATGGTCTGGGGTTGTTTTGCTGCTTCAGGACCTGGAAGGCTTGCTGTGATAGATGGAACCATGAATTCTACTGTCTACCAAAAAATCCTGAAGGAGAATGTCCGGCCATCTGTTCGTCAACTCAAGCTGAGGCGATCTTGGGTGCTGCAACAGGACAATGACCCAAAACACACCAGCAAATCCACCTGTGAATGGCTGAAGAAAAACAAAATGAAGACTTTGGAGTGGCCTAGTCAAAGTCCTGACCTGAATCCAATTGAGATGCTATGGCATGACCTTAAAAAGGCGGTTCATGCTAGAAAACCCTCAAATAAAGCTGAATTACAACAATTCTGCAAAGATGAGTGGGCCAAAATTCCTCCAAAGTGCTGTAAAAGACTCATTCAAGTTATCGCAAACACTTGATTGCAGTTATTGCTGCTAAGGGTGGCCCAACCAGTTATTAGGTTCAGGGGGCAATTACTTTTTCCCACAGGGCCATGTAGTTTTGGATTTTTTTTCTCCCTAAATAATAAAAACCATCATTTAAAAACTGCATTTTGTGTTTACTTGTGTTATTTTACATATACACACATACATATACATACACACACAAATACATATATATATATACATACACACACATATATATAAACATATATATACATATATACATATACACACACACACACACACACATATACAGTATATACAGTCTTTGGGGTGCGAGCAGCTGTTGCTGGGGGTGCCAGAATCCTATTTAAATTTTAAATAGAAGGAATTTTTATTTATGACAGAATATTAGAATAAATCAACTTAAACCTTAAATAACTTATAATATTTTGCTCTCCATAAAATATATCCTGTCTAAATTATACAAGTTAGAAATAAATTAGAACAATCTAGACGAGAACAGGCCATTCAGCCCAACAAAGCTCGCCAGTCCTATCCACTTGCTTCCTCCAAGAAAACATCAAGTCGAGTTTTGAAAGAAGTTTCCAACTGTGTCCCGTGTTCTTGATGAGCTCATTTTAAAATACAAGTCTCGATCCACTGTACTAATTCCCTTCATAATTTTAAACACTTCAATCATGTCACCTCTTAATCTTCTTTTGCTTAAACTGTAAAGGCCCAGCTCTTTTAATCTTTCCTCATAATTCAACCCCTGTAGACCTGGAAATGAAGGAAGAAAAATGAAAAACATTATTTGTACAAAATTTATCCATTCCTAAATAATTATATGGGCAGGCTATTTCGTTGTTAAAATGGATGACTCCCGCTCTTACGTGCAAGTCTGCCTGGATATTATGAACTATCGTATCTGTTCAAGTTCTATTTAAATTTTAAATAGAAGGAATTTTTATTTAGTCGACAGAATATTATTCCGGAATAAATCAACGTAAACTTTAAATAACTTATAATATTTTGCTCTCCATAAAAATATATCCTGTCTAAATTATACAAGTTAGAAATAAAGTAAACGTTAAAAGAACAAACATTCAAATTTCTTTACTCTTATGTAATTTTATATAAAAAATAAACTTAAATTTTAAATATCCCAAAAGATTTTGTTAAAAACAGTCACGATTACTTCTAAAACTCCTGCTCTTGTGCTCCTCCATCTGTAAGGTTATCCCAGTTAATATTTGGATAATTAAAGTCCCCATGACTATAATATCCCCTCTCCATAAAAATATATCCTGTCAAAATTATACAAATTCAAATATGAACATGGTGCATAACAAAACCTGGAAATATAAATAAAATGTGTTCTTTTCAGCAATAACAAATCATTCAGTTGTCTTTGCTCTTATGTCATTTTATCAGAGCCTTCAGTGTGCCATTACAGTGCAGCTCAATCACTTCCATCTGAATCTGCACAGGTGCAGTTTCCACATCGACGGCAAATGGGTTGCGAAACAACTCAAAATTCTTTTTTTGTTCTTCAAAGTCACCAAAGGGCCATGCAAACTCAGTGTGCAGTGCGCTCAGTTTATCAGCAAAGTGCGTATTTGGGAACACCGTTGTGCCGACTTGGTTCAACATTACTTGGCAACAGGGAAAGTGGGGCAAGTTGCACTGGTGCATTTGTGTCTCCCATATAAGTAGCTTCATTTGAAATCACTTTGTGATTTTGCACGGGTAAAAATGTCTGCTGAAGTGTCAGATTCTTCTTTAACTCTTCTGCTTTCTGTATCTTGTGCATTGCATTCAGGTCTTTCAGGTTATCTTGATGTTTTGTCTCATAGTGCCATCTTAGATTAAATTCTGTAATTACAGCCACATTAGCTCCACAAATGAGACACACGGGTTTACCGGCAATGTCAGTAAACATATACTCAGCCTCCCATCGGTTTTTAAAGGCTCTATGTTCAGAATCACCTTTTCTCTTCAGCATCGTGTGAGCTAGCTTCGCAATAACTTGCAGCATCATAAGCTAGACTTGATTAACGCGGTAAGTGTTTGGCAAGGCAGCTGAAGCGCTGCATTATAGGATCTGTAGTTTATTGTGTTACCAGCGCTTCATATCCCCAGGCCATTAATAACAATAATATATAAAATGATCTCGCGGGCCGGATATAATTACACGCCGGGCCGATGTGGCCTCTGGGCCTTGAGTTTGACACATATGGACTAAATAGAACTTGAAAAGATATATTTTTCAAATGTGATCACGCAATTCAGATCGAGTTGACGCGCACTACAGTACATCGAGCCCGCGTGCTATTGTGGTTTTGCCTGCGTGCCTCAATAAGTTACTCTCCCCTCGCTCTTACTTTTTTACCGTTCATCTAATGAATACGCTGAGTATGGCTTTACCAAAACAATCATTGATCGCGAATAAAGCATCCATTATTCATAAAGTTTCAATTGGTGATCTGTCTTTCTGCGTTAACCACATATTTTTTCATACGTCTCAAACCAAGGGGATGCAAGGCTAAAATGAATCGTAAAGCGCGCGTACATACTCAGTGCATCCCCTCTTGGGAATCGAACATCAGACACCGGCGCTAGAGGCGAAGCCTCTACTATTGCGCCACAGCGTGTGGTTTGTCTATTTGAGCGTAGCAGTGTAATTCGGTTTTTGTTCAGCACTCTTTGGAACTGTTGCTTTTGTCTTGCGACTGCGCCAGTTCACGTGAGCCGCTGAATATGGTTTTATATGTCACTCGCTCGCTTCTAATTGTTTCGCTGCCTTCTTAATTATATAATGTATGTTTTCTTCAGCGGTTTTTTGAGCTCTTCCTGGTTTTCTACGTACTGCGTGATTACGTGGGAGGCGTGATGATGTCACACGAAACTCCGCCACCCACGGCTTTCGAGCTCAACTCCATTATAGTAAATGGAGAAAAATAGCTTCTAGTTATGACCATTACACGTAGCCCAACTTTTGTAAGTAAGCTGTTAGGAATGAGCCTGCCAAATTTCAGCCTTCTACCTACTCGGGAAGTTGGAGAATTAGTGATGAGTGAGTGAGTGAGTGAGTGAGTCAGTGAGGGCTTTGCCTTTTATTAGTATATATATATATATATATATATATATATATATATATATATATATATATGAATGACCTCCAAAGAGCGGAGACTTTTGATCACGTGAAAGTGTCTGCAAAAAGTGCCGTCTCCTGCCCTGCAAAACTCGAGCAGCCAGCCGCGCGCGCATAGCTGTGCCGGCCTTTGAGACGCTGACTGTGCTTCTGCCTTAAGTCAAAGTGAGCACTTTTAATTTTTTTCTTCCTCCCCCTGAGCTATAGCCCAGACAAGTGCAAACACGGGATCCCTTTTCTACACCCTTTTCAAACTAATATTAAGGCGTTTCGCACTTTCTTTTGCACGTATACGATTATGAGGTCGTCAGCTTGGATTATGAAGACACGCACAGGAGTGGAGGACCAACAGTGCCATCACAGCCGATTAATGGCAGGGACGTCTCACCAGTCTACACAAGACCCACCGCGACTGTCCTCAAAAGGCGCTCATATCGTCAGCGAAGACATCTCTACACTATATAAAAGAAAAAGGCAATTTTCCTTTCTTTGCATCTTTTTTCCTTTTATCCCAAACCAAAGCCTTTCTCTCTTAACACTGCAGAGGACACAAAACTAATTTTCTTTAATTGCTGGTAATGCCGGTAAGGCACATTACCACAGGCAGAAATTTGGACGTTCACATAGAAAATGTAATTTCTATACCACAGCTGTCATGTAGCGCCTTTCAAAAGGGATCTACTACCGAGAGATGATCCATATACATTTTAGCTGCTGTTAGTACTACTTACCTGTTGTGTTACACAGTCTTTAAAATGTAGTTTACCCACAACCACTCCAGTAGTGCTCAATGTAGCTTTACTTCTTAAAACGTTTATGTTTTACTGTTTAATAACTTATAGACTACATTTTATTATTTTACCCTTGCACTCAGTGACCAAAGCTATACACACACATATAGACACATACATATATATACACATATATATATACCTGTATGTATGTATGTATGTATGTATGTATGTATGTATGTATATGTGTGTGTGTGTGTGTGTATGTACACACACATACATACATGTGTGTGTATGTATGTGTGTGTATATATGATGTAGATAGGTATGTATATATACAGTATATATGTGTGTATATGTAGATATGTATATATGTATATATATGAAGATATGTATGTGTATATATATATATATATATATATGTAGACTCAAACCGATTATAACAGCAGCAATCCAAGCTGTGAGAAAACACTAAAAAGGAGGCGTGTCAGATGTCGTGGTACATTTTCTGATGCAGCTAGACGAAAATAACTTTGTGACGCTGCGGCCAAATACACAAAACAATTACTTTGACAATCATGTTACGTTATTTTCAAAATGTTTCCTTTTCTTTTTCTTTACTTCTTTAACACACTACTTCTCCGCTGCGAAGCACGGGTATTTTGCTAGTACTGTATATAGTGCTTTTAGCCAACACACATATATATGAATTAATGGTATTGGTCAAGTGGTTATCGTGTTGTGCTTTCAATCAAACAGTTGAAGGTTCAAGACCAATGTAGACAAATAAATTAAAAGAAAAAAATCATTTTGATTAATTGATATTGAAGTTGGAGTAGCACGGTGGCAAAGTGGGTAGCGCTGATGCCTTGCAGTAATGAGACCCAGGTTCGCTTCCCGGGTCCTCCCTGCGTGGAGTTTGCATGTTCTCCCCGTCTGCGGGGGTTTCCTCCCACAGTCCAAAAAATTGGCATTGGCATTTCTAAATTGTGCTTGGTGTGTGTGTGTGTGTGCGTGTGTGTGTGTGTGTGTGTGTGTGTGTGTGTGTGTGTGTGTGTGTGTGTGTGTGTGTGTGTGCGTGTGTGTGTGTGCGTGTGTGTGTGTGTGCACGCCCTGCGGTGGGCTGGCGCTCTGCCCTGCCCAGGGTTTGTTTCCTGCCTTGCACCCTGTGTTGGCTGGGATTGGCTCCAGCAGACCCACGTGACCCTGTAGTTAGGATATAGCAGGCTGGATAATGGAAGGATGGATATTGAAGTTTTGTCAAATTACTTGAATATGACACTTAAGCAGCATTGGTCAATTGGTTAGCGTGTTGGACGTTCAATCAAATGGTCAAAGGTTCAAAGCCAGTGAACACAAACTATTATTTACACACAGAACTGAGATAACTAAATTTCTGATAGAATAGAAGTTTATGGTGACCAACATTGGAGATCCGCAAACAAAAGCAAAATGTCCATGAACAAATCTCACGATACTCATGTTGCATAATCTACAGATGAAATTATCCAGTCATATGTTCACAACATCCCAAACACGTATTTTTTCTAAAATATTGTTAAATAAGTCACTTCGCACAATGCCCGAAACAAATAGATTTTTACTAAAATATTGTTTCATAATTCACTTTCAGAAAATGCTCTTGTGAATAAAAATAGAACACACTCAAACATGAATGACCATTTAAACTGTAGACCTGCCACCCATCGTTATAGATATTCACATCCAAAACTGGTGTACCTCAGGACTATGTAGAGGCAGTCTGTGAAACTGCACTGGTGAACTAACCTTCTTCTTGTTGAAGAATCTCAGTTATGCACAAATCAGAGGCATATTCTCTTCTTGAAACTGTTTTCACTCACTTTTCTTTAACTTTTAATCTTCAATTGCCCATGTCTTTCAGTGAACTTTGCACTGCCAGTATCACCTGAATTGTTATATTAGACAATGGTGGTGTTCAATGAAAGTCCTCGGGCACATATGAGCACGTTGTGTGCTAGTTAATGGTGTCAGACTGATGTGCCATTAAGTGCTGCTTCCTACTTTGTTCCTGATGCTGTTGAAATAGGTTCTAATGGTCCCTTTAATTAGTTAGGTAGGATTTGAAAAGGGTAGATGAACAATAAGATATCATTATTGGATTATATTTATCTAAAATAAATAAGGCATTTTATGGAATATAAAATAACTAAAGATGTATTTTCCTAGAGTTACTACTGTACATTATTAAATATGCAGATAGCTGACCTTCAAATATTATTTTACCCAACATGTTTTGCTTCATGCTCAGTAGGAAATGGTGAGCTAGGTGAAAAGAAAAGGCTGGACAAAGAACTGTAGTTATTTACTTCTAGACGCTGTAGTCTAAAACAAGAAAACATTTATTAGGTTAAGGTTATTGGGAAAATTATTTTTTGTGGTTCAATTTTTAGAAATTCTTGGCCATTTTTTAATATCCAGTGTGGTTTTATTTGCATAATGCATTTTAGTTTCATATTTTAATTATACAGAAGACCAATAGGTGCACCATTCTGAAGGGAGAAACAGAGTCAGACCAAGTGTTGAGAAGATGTTCTTTGTTAGTAGGGGTGATCACCTTTAAAGTGTGGCATGAGACTGTTTGTTTCATGAGCGAAGGACCTGCAGCTCCAGAGAGTCTCTCAAGCCACTAGGGTGGTCTTGAATTGTCACAGCCCATGTCACTTCTCCCGGAGTCAGTTTCTAAGTCAGTTATCCATCAGCAGCAGCAGATATCGATCTACTGGTGCTTGGCCCATTTGCGATTCACATGAAATGTACAAAGCATATCCTGTGCTGCTAAGAGCTAATACTACAAGGCATTGCGCACAATTGCTTTTTCATGATTCCATTCCCAAGGTGTGTATAACAATTTCACACATTTTTGAGAAAAGCTGTTAGACGAAAATCTGTTTCTTCAGTCAGAAGGAACGTATCACACTGTCTTGGCTATTATGGAGCCAGATTTGCCCTCATTGATTAATGCACCTCAAAGACTTCAGTCTAAAAGACAGTGTAATGACCCAAGGCACAAAGAAGCAGCACAAAATAAAGTGGGGAGTGTGTAGAGCCAGCAGTGAACTCTCACAAACAAGATACAGTTAATCTAGAGATAGCAAAAACAGCCTTCAAATACTGCCCTCCTAATTTCCCTTTCATGTGAATCTCTCATTTGCTGTTAGAATGAACCAAGCAAGCAGTTACCAGACATCAGCAAATTACCAAGAATCATGAGGTCAGATTTAAGTAATCTGCACATCACTCACAGAAGACGACTCTGGCTTGCCTGCTTTCTCCAAGTTAAAACCAGTAAGGCAGGTCTGGAATGGTTAAGGCTTTTGCTCTGAATTTTATTGCAGAGGGAACTGCTATCATTAGTAAGATCCCCACAAGACTGCCTCAGGCCTTTAGAGCTAAGCTCCCTGACACCTAGAAGATACTATATATAGTGAAACTGGCTCATTTCATACAAGCCACTCGACTTGGGGTTAGCACGAGAAGCAATAGCAGCCTCAGTGAAAGCAGCAGACAGAACCCAAGTGTCATTTTTTGACAAGAAGGCTGTTGGCTTTGATCAGAGCTGGGGTTTGGAGTTTTATGTGAGGAGATATTTTGACCCTCACCATATCACATAAACTGCATGTGCTCCCAATGTGTGAATGCTTTTGGGAGGGATGTCAGATTTTTTTGGTGGTTTTCATTTTCTCCCCATTAGTAAGATGCATTTTAACACTTCAGAATGAGGTATTTAATTAGTCTGCTAATCTCTATATGTCAGTGATTGAAAAATACTTTGGTTTGTATTTTTTAATAACTTTTGTAAAAATATTCTCACCTGCTTGCTCTGCACATCGCTGTTTCCTGCCTGGCAGAATAGGCTCCTGAATTAGATTATGAGAGTCTGAGAATGAATGAATTATTCTTTAACAGGTGCTCAAGCAGGACAGCACTATGCAAGGTATAAATATATTGACGGCTTAGTAACTCCTTATAGCACTCTCTTAAAAAAAAGAATGGAAATGTCACAATTTTGAATGTCATTTTTCTCCTTATTTCTGGGTTCCAGGCAGTAATGGCCAGCGACTTTGCAATTTCACGGTTTGAGTACTTAAAGAAGCTACTTCTTGTTCATGGACACTGGTGCTATACTCGTCTGGCCAAAATGATTATCTACTTCTTCTATAAAAATGTGGTAAGTGGTAATGGTTGTGAACAATAAAATTTTTTGTGCAATGCAGTTTATTAAGCACAAATAAGAATTATCATTTGAGTTAATGGTGTACGTACCCCTCAAGGTCTTCAGCCAAAAAAATAATTGAGAATTTAGCAAAGTGGACAATCCAGAGTGACATGCATGGTCCTTGAGGCTTGTATCGTATGTATTTGGGCCTGGCATGTTTACCACCAGTAGATGCCATACTACTTCAGTTCAGTATGGACACTCCTTCTGCAGCCTCTGAATAACAGTGTTCTGAATACATGAATTATCCTTCTAATGATGTCCCTATCTGAAGCCAAGCGGTCTTCAGAGTGGATTTAGGCCTTTACCATTTAAAGCTCTGTTGAGACCACTGGTGATTATGAGATTTTTATACAGTACATTCTGTGCAACCTGTGCAACTCCTGGTGCTGTGCCTTGAACAGCAAGGTCACTCTTGTGTGGCAGTAGACCAGATAACAGCCTAGACCTGCAAACATCTCAAAGCCTATCAGAAGCAGCTTGTCTGAATTTATCTGTTTTTATTTTAGATGTGGCATGAAAAATAAACAGCTAGACATCCTCACACGGGCTTTATGATACTGGTTACTTTTTATCTTGTGCCCAATGCTACTGGTACAGGCAAAAATTTCTGTAATGGGTTTAACAAGGAATAGATGTTTTCTGGAACAAATTCTTTACAGATGAACGGTAAATGTCCAACTGACATCTCTTTTTACATTTAAGGCATATGTGAATCTTCTTTTCTGGTACCAGTTCTTCTGTGGTTTCAGTGGAGAATCCATGATTGACTACTGGATGATGATATTCTTCAATCTTTTCTTCACTTCTGTGCCCCCCATTGTTTTTGGTATTATGGATAAAGACATTTCTGCTGAGATGCTGCTTGATTTACCCCCACTCTATAAAAGTGGACAGAATTCAGAGGTAAGAAAAACTTCAAAGGTTATTCTTCCAATATTCTTTGGTGTTCTTCCAGTTTCTTTCTTAACTCTGATATTTATTGAGCAAATTGTGTGCAGCATCTGATAAGGCTTCACTTCACTTTCACTCTGCTTTTCCTACTGGGGGTTAAAGTGATAACTTGCCAAGCAGGACAGATCGGACCACCCTGTTCTCATTAGTAGTTTTGTTTTTTCAAATTCCTCATCATGAATTCCCAAGCACTCCCTGGCCAGTCAGGTGATGTAATCAGTCAAGTGTGTCTTGGATCTGCTCCTGAGGCCTCGCCAGGAGGCTTGCGCCATATACACTCCCTTTAAAACAATCCTGGGGACATCCAAACTGTATGACCATATAATCTTAACTGGCTCCTCCAGTGATGCAGAGGTTCTATTCCTAGGTCTTCCATATTGCTGAGTTCACAGAGGATGAGCCCAGCAACTTTGTGCAAGAGCCTTATTTTCAGCTGTTGTACTCTCAGAATCCTTGGAGTTACGTTAAGTAGTGATTCCAGATTGGCTCTGTGGGACTGTGAGTGGGTTTTGTGACTGGTGCCCTGTCTAGGGCTGTTTTCTTCCTTGTATTGCAGCCTGGGTGGACTTCATCTCCTCACAACCATAAAAAGCAAACTTGAGTATATATTTTACTAGCCATGTGCGCCCAACTACGTTGCGCGTGTTAAAGTTGCCTGTGAAGGGCTTCCTGTTTAAACGCGGCTGACAGTTGTGAACTGGGCGCTTCGTCGCACAGCATTATGATTTTTTATAAGGGAAACAAAATTACAAAAGAAAACCCTTGGACATTGATTCGACGGTCTACTCGGAATCACTGTCCGAATAGTAATTGTGTGGTGGTGTGAGAGCATTTCTGCTTCTGTCCGTTCACAGTCCGTCTCATTTTCACGACGCTGTTGTTTCCTCTCACAATGTCTTCTCAACCTTTCTCAAATCTCGCAGGTTGCTTTGTGGCAATCCAAAGAGTAAGGCAATAAACACGGAGCAATGGTTATAAAAGGGGGACACATAGGTGGCCAGGCTCTTTAAAGCATAAATAGGGATCACTTCACTGACATGTGAGCAAGCCACGGTACAACTGTGAGACGCGCAGCACTCGCCGGCTACAACGTAACAATAATAATTTCCGGAACGTGCTGTTACGTTGTCATTCATTTTACCCACTGTCTTTCTTTTATTCATATGTTACGTAGGCATGTACCTTTTATCTTCGGCAATCTCAATCTTAAACCAGGCCTCAGGAGCTAACCAGCGTAACACTGTCCACCACCCCTTTCGTTATTCTGGCACATTCTTGACATTCGTGAGTAACAACAACGTACTAAACTGGAAGGTGGTCTACACATGCGTGGAATTCGCGGACAAACAAAGATCAAGATCTAAATGAAGATCTCTTTAGTTAATTTAAAGCACCACAATTTGTTTAGTTTGAATTTCTGTGTTTTGAGGTGTGACTGGAGTACTACAGTCTTCAGTAGTATAAACCTGGAGGAGATTCTTAATGCAATGCCTATGTTTTAGCTGTCTCTCTACTGGCATCTAGTGCTTCTTCTTCTAATTCATTCGCGGACAAACAAAGATCAAGATCCAAATGAAGATTATATATAGAGATGGTAGGACAACTTTTGTAGTGATTAGTACCATATGTGATTATATGCCTACCAATGGGCTGGTATCCAATGCAGATGTTGTCCCTGCCACATGTCCAGTACTGAAGGGAAGGGCTGATTCCCCACAACCCTGCGGTTATTGAAACAGTTTAAAAAAGTGAATGTGTCAATGTGTTTTGATGAAGATTCTCCTGAAGGAAATGGACACTGGAACTCCCAACTTCAATGATTAGTCACACTGAGCTCACTATAGAATAACACATTAAGACTTAAACCTCAAGATCTTCATGCCTCCTGTTGCTTCTGCTTGTCATGCACTCAGCATAGTTAGACTTATTTAATGGAAATTAAACCATACATTTCAAATGAGGTCTGCTGCTAAGAAACAGCCAAAAGTGTCAGAGTTTAGCAAGACATCTGTAAAACAATTAAATGTCCAGTGCAAGTAACAACTTTTTAAGAGAGCTTAACACTGCACTTCATTTTATAGTATCCATGTGTTTGTGTTTTGTTGTTTCATGCATGGTTTCATAGTAGACATTTGTTGCTTTTGGTAGCAAAGTGGCACTATGAATAGCATTGCTCCCCCGGGGGTCACTGTGTTTGTGGCGTCTGTGCATCCTCACCCTGCCAATGTTTTTTTTTCTCTGGATACTTTTCCCTCCTATATTCTTCTACATGTGTGTGAAAGTGTCCGATGATACACTGTCACCTTGTCCAGAATGTGCTGCTGGGAAAGGCTTCAGCTTCCTGCGCCCATGAACGGGATTAAGCAGGTTTGAAAATGTACATATTTAGAAGTGTTGGCAGCACAGTGGCCATGTGTACATCCCAATCAGAGCTGGTTATTACTTTGTGCCTGATGTTGCAGTGCTCCCGCTGCCCCAACTTAAATAAAGTGGCTAAAGAAAATGAATGAACGGCTGTTTAGTGTGATGCATGGTGTTTCCACGAGGATGATCTAAATGATTATTTGATCTTCTTTGCAGGGTTACAAATGGAGTACATTCTGGATCGCTATGTTGGATGCCTTCTACCAAAGCCTTGCATGCTTTTTTGTTCCTTACTTTGTAAGTATGGCTTCTGTTTAAAAGAAAATAAAGGAGTCTTCAAAACAGTGCAGCAGTTACAGTTCCTTTACCTTCTATATATATTGAGAATAAGCTAATTTCCACAATAGTTAGCATTTAGCTAAATGGATCTGAGTTTGATTCCCTGTCCAGTTACTGTCTGTTTACAGTTGTTATTTTAGTATTTGTGGGGTTCTCCAAATCCTTTGGATATTATTATGGCATTCTGTACATGTTACTGTCAAAGTGAAGGCATCCTTTGATAAATTGGCCCTCCGTTGACAATTATTTCCCACCTTGCACCCAAAGCTTACAAAACACTTTGTTGAGCTAAAAATTGATTAATTGTTGAAGGGGTTTAGTGTGTGTGCTTTCATGCTGGGTACCCCAAAGGTTTCATCCCTTGCATCGACTCTCCCAAAGATGCTCAGAGACTGAAGGAACTGAACAGAATACGTCAATAACCCACATCAGGGAAAGAGACAACGTCAAGAAAGAACAATGGCAACCCAGCTGGGAGCCCCCTCGCTGTCATCAAACCTCAAATGTTAGCTTTCCATACATTTTAAAGTTTCATGGGCTTCTCATCAAAGCAGCCTCTCGCAGATGTGTCCTATTTTAGTCAGCACACCTTGAAAAACATCTTTAATATAACAAACCGTTCAAAATTCACTAAATGTGTCACTTACAGATATCTCCTGGCCATTATGTTATTAAGGTGTTTTTCTAGGTGATCAGTTGGGTGAGAAAACGACATTAAACAACTCCAATGTACATTATACCTATTAATACATACACTATGAAGATTGAGAACCCTTTCTTGTTCAATCTAAGCTCCTTCTCAAGCTTGCAGCAAAGTCTTCCCGAACATTTTTAAGGCTGCTGAAAATGGAGAGAGCAGCAGTTACCGTGGATGCTTGAAACTCAGCAAAACGGAGGCATTTTGTCTTTTTAAAGGCATTTGGCAAAGTTCACATTCAGTATAATATGTTGAAGTGACATTACTAATGTTTGAAATATTCACACACACGTACATGTGATTTTCCATACGAGTTCACACACATACCCACACTCTTGCATATTTCTAAATACAGATCTTATAAAATCCTAGAATATTTTGTAGCGCACCCCCTGCTTCTAGCTTGGCCGAAGGGTGCCACCAGATTTACATAGCAAGGAAGCCCTGACACTTTTAAAATGAGGGACGGATCGAATCAGGCCAACACCTAAGCTCTACCATATTTCCACCCGAATATTAACAACACCCAGGAAAATACCCATAAAGATTAAACACACCAAACACATAAATATATAAAATGTTTCTTATTTGCTAGAATAGCTACTTACAAACACAAAACATACTAAACAAACCCCATGAACAAACCCCCACAAAACAATATTTACAGTCCTGGAAAAAAGCCCTAAATGTAAATGGTAATGTATGTATGGTTAAATGATGGAAAGAAGTGTGGAATGCTCTTCTTCAATAAACTGCTGCTAGGAACATGGATAATAAAATACTGTCCTACCAGAAAAGTCTACAGAGGCGTCCTCTTTTCCAAGAGCATCGAAGGACTGGATTTGGGAAGAAAAAGAACCCACCGCTGTCCTTAAATCCAGTGGCTGAGCACCCTCCTTCTCCACTACGAATGTCCAGTAACTGAAAGATTTAGGAGCTGCTGCGGATGATGTTTGTTGGAAAATGGCACAATCAAAAAGTCCTGCCACATCCTTCTCTTCCGGTTTTATTGGTACAGTGCATACAAACCACAAACTACAAATCCCACAAGCCCCTCTGTATCAGTGCAAACCTGTTCAAAGACAATCGACCCCAATTTACAAACAGAAATCAGTGCAACCAGTGTTGTCATTGTCACTTAACAATCACTCAACAGGACATACTTACATACAAATAAAACCCCCCCGTGTGGCCATGCTACAATTTTACTGTATATATGTATGTAAATCTATCTATCTATCGTAAAACAAGCAGAACAAGACATAAAGAAGACTTGGGGTCCCAGTGTAGGAATCCCTGTTTTTATATATATATATATATTTATCATATATTATATATAATATATATATATATGAAATCTACTGTACACTGTATGTATATGTTATATTTATATAACTAACATTATGTTGCCTCAGCTTTATTTGCATTACTATTTTGACTATACATTTTAGTAATAAAGTAATGTGTTGTGCCAGAATGCTTTCTTTTTATTTTTTTTCTTTCTTTTTCTTAAATCTGTTTAATATTTTCTTTTGCAGACATACAAAGACTCTGATATTGATGTATTTTCATTTGGGACACCAATTAACACAGTGGCATTTTTTACCATCCTTTTACACCTGGCAATCGAGATTAAAACTTGGGTAGTTATTTTATTTAAATTCCTTTCCATATTCTCAGTAAGGCAAGAATATTTTTACTTTGTGATGCTATGAGGTGAATGAAATGCTGAACATATGCAGAAATGGTACTTTCTGACCAATAACTTGTCACATTGAGGGAAAAACAAAAAATGAAACAATGAGCTGTTAACTTTAAGGTTCAGGCTCATTTTCAGCTCCCAATCAGTTTTGGAGTAATCTTGATTGATCCTCATTTTCTCTTAATGTCATCCTGTCTCACAGTTCTTGCCTTGCACTGCATGTTATCAGAAGCTACAAACAATGAGTGGATGGATGAATGCTTTTAAAGATGGTGGTATTGCTGCCTCACTGCTCCCTGTATGTGCAGAGTTCACGAAGGGTCTCTTCAGGGTGGTGTACTAGGGTCATGCCCAGGTTTGGTCCTTGCCTTGTATTCAGTATTTCTGGACTCAACTTTCTTTTTTTGGTACTCAACTTTATGATACATTCTGATGTAACTTTTTTAACAGGGGAGCTTTAAATAGCTTAGGGCTTCCCAAAGTCTAAATCCAGCACTGCTTAAGGTAAACCAGATAGCATTTTTTTTTTTTTTTGTTCTTTATTTTGCCTTATACAATTTCTTGTATTAGGAATTTGTTAGTTTTCGCATACCCCTTGGGGTCAGAGTGCTGGGTCAGCCATTTTGCAGCGCCTCTGGAGCAATTGAAGGTTAAGGGCCTTGCTCAAGGGCCCAGCAGAGTAGGATCTCTTTAGGCAGTGACAGGGATTCGAACCGGTAAACTTTGGGATACCAGCGCAGATCCTTAGCCTCAGAGCCACCATTCCACCCATTTTGTCCAGCTCTTTAACCATTAAACCAGTGTAAGACAGAATACAGCTTCTTCCTTTCTCCTACACGTTACTCTGAATGCATATAAGTCAGTAAGGGCAAGATTTTCCATCTCCTGCTCTCCCACAATTTGCTTGTAGAAGAGGCTTTACCTTTTAATGTCTGTTATTTTCGGTGTGCCATGTTAAGTCACTTTTTCAGTTAAGGTTTGAAATGTATATTGAAGTGGCTAGTTTTACAGTTCCTGTGGAGTTCCTGTTTTACAGTATTTGAATTCGTGCTCAGCTCTCAGCTGGGGTGTCTGCTATGTGGAGTCTGCCTACAATCCAAAGTCATGCAGTTAATTTGATTGGCAAGTTTAAGTCAGCCATGGTAAGATACACATGAGCATGCAGTAGACTGGTAACTGTCTTGTTAGCTGGGACAGGAGTCAGCTTCTGGATAAAGTGGATTTTGAAAGGGGATGATCACATAAATGACAAGCTTTTACCTTTACCTTTATAATACATTTTTTAAAGAATATATAAATAAATCTCTCTATTATATAAAAAAAAATCCTGCGATGAAGCAAGACTTTTTCGAAGAGATTTTTTAAAGACCCGCGAGACTTTGACCATGAGATTTTTTCATGTCACACCCTATTCTTAACCATATTCAACCATGCCCACAGTACTCTCACCTCTCATTTGTGTGAATGCTTTTGAAAGACACAGTTCCTGCACTCTCGGCTCTTATAAATTTTAACGTTTTCCACACTTAAGTTCCCATTTAAAGAAAATGTATTATGTCCAAATCTTATTGAAGAATTTCATCATGAAGGGTTATCAACAGAAAAAATGAGTACACAGGCAATCCTAGCATTGAGAAACGATGAAGTCAAATGAATTAACGCCAAAAATGTAGATCAGTTACATGGCAAATTGGTTAAATGCGTATCAATAGACTGTCCTGAAACAGTTGGAGGTGATCGTGCGTAACATGAAAACATCAACTTACAATATCCCGAAGAATATCTACAACCGTTAACACCGTTCGGTCTTCCACCACATGATTTTACTGTTGAAAGAAGGATGTATCCAAGAAAGATAATGTAGTACATCTCCCACGGATAACATTAGACAACAAATATTGATATGCCATTCATATTAAAATGTTAACAGTTTCCTGTTAGAATAGCTTTTGCAAAGACAATTAACAAATCTCAGAGCCAAACATTCGAAAAAGTTGCTTTATTTAATAGAGAGAAAGAAACAAAATTCAATCATGGGCAGTTATACTTTGCATTGTCACGATGAAATTCCAAACACAGAATCAAAATTCAGTGTGATATTAATGAAAAATTAATTCATAAAATTGTTTTAACTGAAGTTTTACAGTAAAAGTGTAAGTTTAAAAAGTATTTGCGTGTTAATTTCAAAGCCAAACAGAACAAAATCTTTTTACTTAACAAATAACTCTTAACGCAACATGAAACATAATTTACTTTCAAATTATTACATTTTACTATTTTTTACAATGGTTAATTACTCGCTGTAATGTAAAATAGTTAGTTCTAATATGCATATATAACAATTCCCATGAAAATAAAAATCTGTTTAAATTGTACATCTGCATCCCCATATGCGAGCCGCAGAAGTGCAAAGAACTTAGCACATTGCGCAGGCCCGATGGTTGGTGAGCGAAGTGAGCAGGGGAAAAGCCCCCTAGTAAATAAATTAAATAAATAAATAATGGAAATGACATGGATTACAGTAGAACAACAAAACCATTTTCAAGAAGAAACCCTTAATGGCCTCCACTTCTAGGCTTCTACCCCATTTGGAATAGCCACATAAATCCTGTAACCCAAAGTGATATACAATAAGAAAGAATAAATTTCAGAATGATAGATGCTGTGAGTTTTGGGTAGTCAAAGGGTGACCATCTTTCAACAGCCACAGCCAATCTCAGGGTTCTTTGGAGAGCCATATGGAGTTAAAGTACAGCAATGTCAAGTTCAGGTTACTTCCATGAACTGTTAGTTTGGCAGGCAAGGAACCCAAATAAAACAATCTTCTCTGATATGTAGATATTTTAAGAAAGCAATTATTTAGAGTGTTGCTTTCTAAAATGCTTATGGGTACAACATATGCAATCAAGTGATTTGTGGTTGAATAAGGCTTCCTGAATTGGACAGTTAGTCTCTTATTCATGATTTCTTATTAAACTGCTAACTCATTGGGTTAGGGTGTAAGTTAAAAAAAACTGTTCTATTTAGGAAAGCTTGACTTGATGATTTATTGAAATTTAGTGGTCAGTGACTGCTAGAGTGGTCTCCTGGGGACCACCGCGACTCTCCCCACCAAATCAGTGTCTAGTCTGACACAGAGATTTCCATGAGAAGATCTACCAGTTGTTAGAGCAGAGCAGCTCATGAATTTGCTGGAATTTCTTGGACAACTTGCACCTTCTTAGCATAAAGTCAGAAAGCCGCAGCCTGCGTCTTCTTGGTTAATCAGCCCTCGTCCCCTGAGGGCCTTCAAAAGATGTCAGCTCTCTTTGAAGTGGGGCCCTGCCTTGTGTTCTGCTTTATCAAGCTAACTCTGCTGTAGAGGATGTGAATTAGTTGTGCACATTAGTGTTTGTAATGATAAAATATGAATTTGACTTTATTCCAAAGAAAGGTTGTTTGGTTATGATTTTGTTCATGCATAAAAGCAGCCTGGGTAATAAATGATTAATTGAGAAGTCATTAGTTTTCCCTTTCTTGATGCTGATGCCGTTCCCGCTCCGGATGAATTCACATTGCTCTAGGATTTGAATGCAAATGTCTGGCCTGCATTGTTGATTAATTCTCAGTTTTAGGCACTGTGGCAGAGATACAGCAGCACAGGAATTAATTGCACTTGAAATATGAAATTAGCATTTTCACACAGAGAGTAATCTGACTTAGCTTTTGAGTCTTCCTGTGCAACATTACAGCCTGCCTTGAGATGACCACAGATACATTAACTCACATCAATTCGTCCACTACCTGGCTCGTGCCTTATGACATGCCAGCACCCTCCCTAGTCCATCCTCAGATAATAAAGAGATGTGGCAGTGGTGCTGAGTGCCATGCCATGCCACTTGGCTCCATAATAGCTTATGCATTTCCATCATGCAGCACAACACAGTTAGGCCTCCAGCCTGGAAAACATCCTGATTATTGTTCTCTGTTGCTGATCCTTTTCCTTCCCCAAACAAATATTTCAGGTTTTTTTTTCTTTAAATAAATAATGCAAATCCATTTTATTGAGATTTAATTGTTTTCTTGTGCACTTGAAGTGTTGCATCTTTCAAGTATCATAGACAGCAATATCTGTATGACAAGACATATACACCATTGATGTTAAAATTATTGCTTAGTATCTTTTCTTGTCTTTTCAGACTTTGATGCACTGGGCCACAATGGCAGGAAGCATTCTGTTCTACTTTGTGGTATCTCTTGCCTATTGTGCCACCTGTGTCACCTGCAATGCACCTTCAAATCCTTACTTCATCATGGAAATGCAAATGGCAGATCCTGTTTTCTACCTAGTATGCTTTATTACTCCTGTCATTGCACTTCTACCAAGGTAAGGAATGCATAAGTGATCCCACTGTGGAGCCCCACTGTTCTGTGTACAGCTTTGCTCTATCAGATTGAGGTGAAATGCAGGCCAGTGAACAGCTTGAATGAACTCATATTATTTTGAAAGTTGATCATGGTAGCTGGAAGTAACTGTGAGCTACATGGTGGCACAGCAGTTAGTTTCACTGTCTCACAGTTCCAGTAATATTGACAGGGTTCTGTGTTCACTGTTAAATATATTTTGACTCTGATGAGTGTTTGGCATCCCATAATGGAAGTAACAGTTTCAGAAAAATAGTGAGGTTATGAGACTACACAAATATATTCTGGTCTTCTGCTTACGATATGACAGCACCTGCTAACTACTGACGTGCTTTGGTTACAAAAATGTATGTATGATTGATAGATAGATAGGTAGGCACTATATAATAGATAGACATAGATAGGCACTATATAATAGACAGATACAGTGGTGTGAAAAACTATTTGCCCCCTTCCTGATTTCTTATTCTTTTGCATGTTTGTCACACAAAATGTTTCTGATCATCAAACACATTTAACCATTAGTCAAATATAACACAAGTAAACACAAAATGCAGTTTTAAATGATGGTTTTATTATTTAGGGAGAAAACAAATCCAAACCTACATGGCCCTGTGTGAAAAAGTAATTGCCCCCTTGTTAGAAAATAACCTAACTGTGGTGTATCACACCTGAGTTCAATTTCCGTAGCCACCCCCAGGCCTGATTACTGCCACACCTGTTTCAATCAAGAAATCACTTAAATAGGAGCTGCCGGACACAGAGAAGTAGACCAAAAGCACCTCAAAAGCTAGACATCATGCCAAGATCCAAAGAAATTCAGGAACAAATGAGAACAGAAGTAATTGAGATCTATCAGTCTGGTAAAGGTTATAAAGCCATTTCTTAAGCTTTGGGACTCCAGCGAACCACAGTAAGAGCCATTATCTACAAATGGCAAAAACATGGAACAGTGGTGAACCTTCCCAGGAGTGGCCGGCCGACCAAAATTACCCCAAGAGCGCAGAGACGACTCATCCGAGAGGTCACAAAAGACCCCAGGACAACGTCTAAAGAACTGCAGGCCTCACTTGCCTCAATTAAGGTCAGTGTTCAAGACTCCACCATAAGAAAGAGACTGGGCAAAGACGGCCTGCATGGCAGATTTCCAAGACGCAAACCACTGTTAAGCAAAAAGAACATTAGGGCTCGTCTCAATTTTGCGAAGAAACATCTCAATTATTGCCAAGACTTTTGGGAAAATACCTTGTTGACTGATGAGACAAAAGTTGAACTTTTTGGAAGGCAAATATCCCGTTACATCTGGCGTAAAAGGAACACAGCATTTCAGAAAAAGAACATCATACCAACAGTAAAATGTGGTGGTGGTAGTGTGATGGTCTGGGGTTGTTTTGCTGCTTCAGGACCTGAAAGGCTTGCTGTGATAGATGGAACCATGAATTCTACTGTCTACCAAAAATCCTGAAGGAGAATGTCCGGCCATCTGTTCGTCAACTCAGGCTGAAGCGATCTTGGGTGCTGCAACAGGACAATGACCCAAAACACACCAGCAAATCCACCTCTGAATGGCTGAAGAAAAACAAAATGAAGACTTTGGAGTGGCCTAGTCAAAGTCCTGACCTGAATCCAATTGAGATGCTATGGCATGACCTTAAAAAGGCAGTTCATGCTAGAAAACCCTCAAATAATGCTGAATTACAACAATTCTGCAAAGATGAGTGGGCTAAAATTCCTCCAGAGCGCTGTAAAAGACTCATTGCAAGTTATCACAAACGCTTGAATGCAGTTATTGCTGCTAAGGGTGGCCTAACCAGTTATTAGGTTCAGGGGGCAATTACTTTTTCACACAGGGCCATGTAGGTTTGGATTTTTTTTTCTCCCTAAATAATAAAACCATCATTTAAAAACTGCATTTTGTGTTTACTTGTGTTATATTTGACTAATGGTTAAATGTGTTTGATGATCAGAAACATTTTGTTTGACAAACATGCAAAAGAATAAGAAATCAGGAAGGGGGCAAATAGTTTTTCACACCACTGTAGATAGGTAGGCACAATATAATAGATAGATAGATAGATAGATAGGCACAATATAATAGATAGATAGACAGATAGATAGATAGATAGATAGATAGATAGATAGATAGATAGGCACTATATAATAGATAGATAGATTAGATAGATAGATTTCTAACACATTTCTTTCTTTTGTATTATTCCTGTAAAACAGCCTCAAGTTTCACAAGTGCCTTAAATTGACTAAAACTATGGTAGGAGTTTTTGCAGATCGCTTGACAAGTAGGATGCAGCAACTGCCAGAATCTGAGTTTGTGTTCCAGTGGGTGGAGAGTGTTAGTGGTGGCTCTACTGTAGTGCATCACACAGTCTGTGTGAGTGTGTTCTTCGGTAGACATGTGTGCCATGCATACCCTGTGACCCTGCCTTGTAGCCCACTGCTATGTGGCTGGGTTGGCTCCATCTGCTTGTTTAGATAGATAGATAGATACTTTATTAATCCCCAAGGGGAAATTCACATACTCTAGTTTATCATGAAAAAAAAAGGCAAATCAGAAAATGGATCCCAGAAGCTCACTGTAGTCAACTGATTTTGGCATGAAGTACTAACACTAATGTCTAATGAAAACTCAACTTGTGGAGAACACCACATCCCAATCCTTCTGATGGAGGTTTGTGTGTTATGTGCCTTTCTATTCAGTTGTTATCACAGACTAGAGGCTGTAAAGCAAATGTGCTTGTGCTTATTGACTCTTCTTTTTCAACAGTAAATTCAGTTTTCATAAAGCAATTTGCAAGTAAAGATGAACAAGAGCTGTGTCCAGTGATGATAAACTTTAATCCTGTAACTTCCTCCTTTTACTAAATAAGCCTCACTCTTTGGACATTTATATGGTGATTACACAGATTTACAGTCTGGCCCCCGTGACCCTGAATATATTAGAACATTAGAACACTCTAGACAAGAACAGGCCATTCAGCCCAACAAAGCTCGCCAGTCCTATCCACTTATTTCTTCCAAAAAAACATCGAGTAGAGTTTTGAAAGTCCCTAACGTCTTACTGTCTACCACACTGCTTGGTTATCTTATTCAAAGTGTCTATGGTTCTTTGTGTAAAGAAAAACTTCCTAATGTTTGTGCGAAATTTACCCTTATCAAGTTTCCAACTCTGTCCGACGTGTTCTTGATCAACTCATTTTAAAATAACAGTCTCGATCCACTGTACTAATTCCTTTCATAATTTTAAACACTTCAATCATGTCACCTCTTAATCTTCTTTTTTTTCATCTGTAAAGGCTCAGCTCTTTTAATCTTTCCTCATAATTCAACCCCTGTAGCCCTGGAATCAGCCTAGTTGCTCTTCTCTGGACCTTTTCTAGCGCTGCTATGTCCTTTTACTAGCCTGGAGACCAAAACTGCACACAGTACTCCAGATGAGGCCTCACCAGTGCATTATAAATGTTGAGCAGAACCTCCTTGGACTTGTACTCCACACATCGTGCTATATTACCTAACATTTTGTTAGCCTTCTTAATGGCTTCTGAACACTGTCGGGAAGTCGATAGCTTAGAGTCCACTATGACTCCTAAATCCTTCACATAAGGTGTATTCTCGATTTTCCAACCGCTCATTGTGTATTCAAACCTAACATTTTTACTTCCTATGTGTAATACTTTACATTTACTGACATTAAATTTCATTTGCCACAAATTTGCCCAAGCCTGTGTGCTGTCCAAGTCCTTCTGTAATGATATAACGGATTCCAAATTTCCTGTTAATCCACCTGTCTTGGTACCATCTGCAAACTTAACCAGCTTGTTCCTTATATTCCTATCTAAATCATTTATATATATTAAAAATAGCAGCAGCCCCAGCACTGACCCCTGTGGAACACCACTCTTAACATCCGCCAGTTCTGATGAGGTTCCTTGCACCTTCCTAAGACTTCCTAAAAATATGTGTCAATGGTTTATATATGTACTCACTAGAGTACACTTAAGAACACGAGGATAAATATTATCTGGTCCTGGTGATTCGTTTGATTTCATCTTATTTAATCTGAGCAGCACTTCTCTCTCTACAATTTCCAAATCCCTCAGTACCTCCTTTGTAGTCGCGTTTACCTCTGGGAGGTTATCCACTTGCTCACTTGTAAACACCTGCATCTGCTATTTCACTGTCTGTATCTTTTAATTTCCCTTTACTATTCCTGATGCACTTGACCTCCTCCTTGACTGATCTTTTACTACTAAAATACTGGAAGAATCTCTTGGGGTCTTCTTTCGCCTTATCTGCTATATTCCTCTCCAACTGTCTTTTAGCCTCTCTGATATCCTTCTTAATGGTTGCCCTCATGTTCTCATACACTTTACGATTCACTTTGCAGTCATTAGTCTTATATGCCTAATAAAGCAGTTTTTCCTTTGCAACTTCTTTTTAAATCTTTATTAATCCATCGTGGAGTTTTTTTTAGTTTCCTATTAATTCCAAATTTAGGTATGTATCTGTCCTGCATTACATGTAAAACATTTTTAAACCTGTTCCACTGCTCCTCGACTGTCTCCACATTTAAAAGCTTATCCCAGTCTATCCTACTTAGACTTTGTCGCATCTGCTCAAAATTAGCCCTACCAAAGTTCAACTTAACAATTTTAGTCTTTGCATCTGTACTCTTACAAAATACTGAGAATTGTATTACATTATGGTCACTTGACCCTAGTGGTTCAATCACCTCTACACCCTCAATTCTATCCTGATTATTACAGAATACTAAATCCAGACAGGCTTCACCCCGTGTTAGTGCTTTAACATGCTGTGTTAAAAAACAGTCGCTGATTACTTCTAAAAACTCCTGCTCTTGTGCTCCTCCATCTGTAAGGTTATCCCAGTTAATATTTGGATAATTAAAGTCCCCATGACTATAATATCCCCTGTAAACTTGCCTTTTTGATATTACTAAAAAGATGTGTGTTGAAATTACTGTCTGAATTGGGTGGTCTATAACACACTCCTAAAATAAGACCTGTTTCCCTAATATTTTCCAGGCGAAGCCACATGTCCTCACTAAGATGGGGCTCATCATCCAACTGAAGATGACTTACATTTAAACCCTGTTTGGCATAAACAGCAACCCCACCTCCTTTTCTGTTCTGTCTATCCTTCCTAAAAATGTGTATCCCTCTATGTTACACTCATCCCCATCTTTGTTATTTAGCCAGGTTTCCGTTATTGCTATAATATCATAATTGTGCTCTGCTACATACAACTCCAACTCACTTACCTTATTTTTGATACTTCTAGCATTAAGGCAAGCTATTTTTAATGTGTTAATCCTTCTACATTTATGTTTGCTTAAATTTACATTACTATGCATTTTTATTTCTACACCATTGTTTGTTCTTCCATGTATAGATCTAAATCTGGCCTGTCCTAAACTCCCTGCCCCCCCATTCCCTAGTTTAAACAATCCTCGACTAGCCTACACATACACCTCCCAATACATTGGTGCCCCTCCGTTCAGATGTAACCCGTCACGCGGAACAGGTCCCATCTGTTCCAAAAGGAGTCCCAATGCCCCATAAACCTATACCCTTCTACCCTGCACCAAGATTTGAGCCACGCGTTAAGCCTTCTAATCTCCTCAATCTTACCTGGACTGGCGTGGCACAGGCAGAACTCGGAGAAGACTACCTTGTCAGTTCTGCTCCTCAGCTTGGTACCTAACTCTTTGAATTTGGATCGCAGAACTGACAGACTACCCTTATGTATGTCATTTGTTCCAACATGGACAATGACAACTGGATCCACCCCCGCTCTGGCCAAGAGCCTATCCACCCTTCCAGGTAGGTCTCCCACCTATGCTCCCGGAAGGCAACACACCGTGCAGAGACTCTCTCTCTGGAGCACACCTGCACTTCAATCCCCTTAATGATTGAGTCCCCAATTATCACTACCTCTGTCTTTTTGGGAACTGGTTTTGGGGTGACCCATTGGAGCTCCTCATCCCTGCCTGCCACCTCAGAATTATCAGAGACACCGATTCAGCTCCGCAAGGACATGATAATGGTTTGACACTTCTAATTCTGGGGTTGATGCCCCTGGACAGATATATATATATATATATATATATATATATATATATATATATATATATATCCATAGGCAGCATGTTGGCATTGCAGTAGCACTATGGACAGGACTGAAACTTCATATCTCAAGGACTATGGGTTCAATCAGGCCTTTTATTGTGTCTGTACTTTATTGTTCTAGGTATTTATTCCGAATAATGCAAGGAACTTTCTCGCAAGCTCTGGTAATTGAAGCTCGAAAGCTGGATAAACTGGATAAACACAACAAGGAGAAGGTGCTCAGGCAATGGAGGATAAACCTGCGGTCCAGTGACACTACTTCCCCTAGGTCCGACATGTCGTCTCCTCTGTCCCCCAGATATATCACTGCCAACACCATTAATCAGGAGGCATCTTTCTCTTTGGAAACAGACAATACCAGACATCCTGGAAAATGGAAAGTGAATGGCGCAGACGGGCCACTGCCGCCCCAATCGGGCCAAATGGAAAGTGAACACAACTGTGGCCTGGTGGTTACGTCAGATGGCAATACTGACACTCCTAAAGACAACTCTGATGCCTTCTGCTTGGGACATCAACGCTCCTTCAGCATAATGACTATTTAATTTATTATTTTGTGGACTTTCATTTTGTTTGTGCAAAGTTGCTATCGCCTTTTTTTTAACTAATCCCATATTGGGATGCAATTTTTTTTTTTAAAGTGGAACAATGTTTGTTACTAAAATGACCAACATACAACATGCATAATATTTCAGCATGATGTAAATTATGAGAAGACTGAATTCTTATAATGAAAATGTTTACATTTTTTATGTGAAGTGCAAAAATTAGATTTTTTAAATTTTCTTTATATTTACTATTCTCCTTCCAGCCATAACCACTGACTTGTCCTCCCTATTTCTGGTTGTGTGCCTTACCTGCCAAAGTGGCATCCATAGGGCCTAGTAAGACAAGTCAACAGGAATGTTTATTTGACTTTTTGTTAAATGGTGCAATAAGATATAAACAGAGCAATATGCCAAAGGGCACCACACACATACACATGTGTGCAGGCAGGCAGCAAATCTTAGTTATCAATGGGGGTGAATTAAATAAAAACAACCACACTTGGCCATTTGAATTATGGTACTGGGGATGCCTGCCATGCTTAACTCAGCAGTGCTCAGATTTTCGACACATCCCGGTCCTCCTCTCCATCCTCTTTTTCTTGCACTCATCCTTTGGACTTGGACATTTAAATGAGATGTGTAGCCAGAATGAAGGACCATCCCCTCCTAACTCTAACAAGTCTGGTGACACGAGACTACATTGGGATGAGTGTGCACACCGCGCTCTTGTACGGACCGGCTCGATGAGTGCATCTCACTGAAGAACTGCTAAGTCATTTCAGGGCATGTTAGGCTCAGTTATGGTGTCCGTTTACAATCACAATACTTGAAGTTTTGCTTGACATCACCGCCACTTGACCACTCACACATGAATTAAATGTGGGGCCTTCACGACTCACTTTTATAGCCTTGGGTGAAATTACCAAAGGAAGCTACCTCTACCTCCTGTGCAAAAAAAAAAGAAAGAAATATTCTCTGTGATTTATAAGTTTAAATGTAGCATCTTTCTGCACCAGCAGAAGCTGACTAAGTGTGATTTCACTGAGGGTCAAAAAGCAATAATTGAAAATCTCAATTTGTTTATATCTGCACTAGGCATTTCAGAGAGAGAAGCAGGCATTGTGCCTTCAAATTGTGCCTTTCTATCATTTTTAATAATTAATGATTACAAATTATCGACAAGCAATGAAACTATGAATACTCAGTTTTGCATCTTTCAGTCATGAAAAGGTGAGCAGGTTTGGGAGCATCGCACAGCTTAACCGAACCTACAAGGCCAGCGCAACTTGCGTCTTGGCTCCTTCAAAAAGAGATTGTGTTTGAGTTGATTATTTTAGCCCCTAGTACTAATATTTTTTATTAATTTATTGAATGAAATGACACAGCTGGAGCATTCTGTTTTTTTAAGATGCAGCAGAAATAGATTTTCTGGTAAACAGTCGCTTATTATCTGTTTGTACGGTGATACAGTTAAAAAGGATTACTTGCAGTGCAATAATGGGGGCTGCGTCACCCACATGTTATGTAATCTTACAATGAAGGAACTGAAAATTCAATTAAAGAACTTTTTTTAATAATACATTTTTAAGTATATTTGCATTGCGTTTTGTATTTATTTTAAGTATATTTAATATGTGAGTGTTGCCCACAATGAACTGGCTGCTCGCCAGAGTGGGCTTCCACCTTGCAGCATTAGTGCTGGCATTTACAGCCCCAATGTGGATTACAAAATGGATTCTTACTGGTGCACTACATCTGTTTGGGAATCGACAGTGAATTCAGAAACTATTTAAAGCCCTTCACTTTCTGCACACAAACACTGTATGTTGTAGACTTAATTTCAAAATGGATACGTTTGCCATTTTTTAACCATCAATCTACAGTCCATAACCTGCAATGACAAAATATGTTTATGATTTTTAACAAATTTGCAAACCTTTCTGAAATGTTTCCACTTTGTCATTATGTGTTGTTGAGTATAGATTGATGGGCAAAAATGAGAAATGTATCCAAATAAAATTAAATATAAAACAAAATAAAGTGTGTAGAAAGTACCTGTAAGAAGTGTCATCCCCAACATTTTCACATTTATTTTTGCACAACACTGAATCACAGTGCGTCTAATTTGGCTTTTTTGACAACAGAAAAAGACTCTTTAATATCAAAGTGAAAACATCTCTTTAACGTGGTCTAAATGAATTACAAATATAAAACAGCACATAACTGATCACATAAGCATTCACCTCCTTTCATGTCAGTATTTAGAAGACTCGCCTTTGGCAGCCATCATAGCCTTGAGTCTGTGGGCACAGGTCTCTGTCGCCTTAGCACATTTGGACACTTTTGCACATTTTTCTCCATTCTTCTTTGCAAATCCGCTCAGGCTCTGTCAGGTTGCGCAGAGATTGTGAGTAACAGACTGTATCAAGTTTAGTCACAAATCTGCCTTGGCCACTAAAGGATATTAACATATTTATTTTTTAGCTATTCTTGTGTAGCTTTGGCTTTATACGAGTCGTTGTCTTACAGAAAAACACATTTTCTCTCCAAGCATACGTTTCTTAAAGATGCTTCAGGATTTTCTTGGATTATGTTTGATGTCACATGTGTATTCTTTAGCAGTGGCATTCTCTTTACCACTGTGGCAGATGGTTGGGACCCATGCCCGGCTTGGATGCCCCTGTGATGGAAGGACCGGGGGAGAGGACATATCTGAGGTAATACCTGCCCCGGAACACGAGAGGGCAGCCCCCCTGAATTACATTGGGGCCATGGGCTTGGAGCTTCAGCCCCAGCAGGGTTGAGCTTCTGTGGTCACCGCCACGGGGTGCCTGGGTAGTTCTGGAGTCACACCACACTTGGAAGCACTGCCAGGAGAGGATCCGGGTGCACCTGTAGTACTTTACTTTACACTCAAAACAACAAAAGAAAACTGTGTAAAGAGTCACCGTAAAGATGTCAAGAATCTGTGCTGGCTGCTGATGTGTACTGTTTGGTAATAAGCCTGCATGCCACTTCCCCATATAAATGTTTGTACTGTATATCCACAGAAAAATGTCAATATGGTTGTACATTTTAAAACTAATTCTACAATAGACAGGCCATGTGGTGTAATAGTTAAGGCTTTGGACTTTAAACTCTGAGGCTGTGGGTTCAAATCCCACTACTGACACTGTGTGACCATGTGCAAATCACTTGACCTGCCTGTGCAACAACTGGAAAATGAAAAGAAATGGAACCAGTTTTATCAGAAATGTTGTAAGTTTGCCTAGGATAAAGACATCAGCCAAATACGTAAGTGTAAACAATTAACAGTAGCTTCTACTTGGTTTGTTATTTCATGTACCCAGTTGTTTTGCTTTTTAGTAATTTGCATAAATACTGAAGCAGTTTTCTGCCCAGCTGCACAACTTCATTTTTTTTTACTAAAAATTTATGCTAACATTCAAAGTGAAAAAGTATGCAACCAACATATGCTGTGTGCCAGGGAATTATTTATTTTTACGTTTAATCAAGCTGTGTTAGTCTGTCTGTTGCTTTTGGGCTTTAGGAAGTAGGGATGCATTATCAAGATGCCGAGCAGAGGGGCTATTAGTGAGAACAAAATGAGTCACACGTTACTTGGCATAGCCTCGGCGGTTACAATACTGAATAAATGTGTGGCACTTCTACCGTTAAATACATCTTTGAAAATATTTACAGAACTTTGTTTTTATTTCGCCAGTGGTTTTTGCAGCATTTCCTTCTCTCCTCATTAAATGTGGGGACATTTTTATAATTTTAAAGTCCATAGCACTATTTTGGACTTGTACAGGACTGAAAGGTTTCCTTTTGAGTTTGGAGCTATGCCACTTGGGGTGATTCCTTTACAGTAGGCTTGTTGTGGAAGGATTCCATAATACATGCTTGAAGGTCACCTTCACCGTCACCTTATCGCAGAAGTCAATCCTCCTAGCAAGAAACATTCAGTGAAGGTGATCTCTCAGAACGATTAAATATAGACATCTATGATACTGCGTCCAAACATCTTACTACAGCGTTTCTCAACCTTTAAGTATTTTCGACCTGAGTTTTCATAACAGCCCTCCCCTAGCATTTTTTTGAAATGTAGATGCATATTTTATTATACCTACTTAACTTTTATCGACATTTATCTAACTCTATATTTATTGTTCTAGTATCAGAATGTAGTTTAAGTTAATTTGTTTTGATTTCAACAGATGTTTTTTTCATATTTTGTTATATTTAAACTGTGTTCGATGACAAGACAGAGATGACAGTTCTTTCTCACAATTAAAAGAATGCAAACATATCTTTTCTTCAAAGGAGTGTCTGCATCAGGAGAAGAGAATTTAAGAGAGCGCTCGCGCTCGTAAAGAAAAGCAAACAATCAAAAAATCAATACGTGTCCTTTTAAGTTTGCCGAAGCAGCACAATAAAGCGGCATTTTTCAGAGGAGCGTCAGTATCTTCTAAGCAAACAGCCTCTGTGCAAACAGCCCCTCTGCTCACACCCTCTCCGTCAGGGGCAGAGAACGTCAGAGAGAGAGCGCGAGATTAAAGCAAACAATCAAAAAATCAATACATGTGCTTTTGTGCTTTTAAATAGGCCGAGCACCGTAATAAAGCGGCATTTTTTAGAGGAGCGTCAGTATCTTTTAAGCAAACAGCCTCTGTGCAAACAGCACCTCTGCTCACACCCTCTCTGTCAGACGCAGAGAATGTCAGAGAGGGTGAGAGAGAGGCAGAGACAAGCAAACAATCAAGCAGTCAAAAGAATAATCAAGCATATCTTATAGCATTGAGGAGTTTTATTTAATAAGTAATACATGCTCTGATTGGGTAGCTTCTAAGCCATCTGCCAATAGCGTCCCTTGTATGAAATCAACTGGGCAAACAAACTGAGGAAGCATGTACCATAAATTAAGACACAGTGTCTGCAGAAATCCGCGAACCAGCGAAAAATCCGTGATATATATTTAGATATGCTTACATTTAAAATCCACGATAGAGTGAAGCCGCGAAAGTCGAAGCACGATATAGCGAGGGATTACTGTATTTCAATTCACTTATTTGCTTACTTGGCTGACACCTTTGTCAAAGGAGATACAGTGGGTTATATTCCTGTTGTTTTTCTAGTTGGCTCACAGACAGCTGCTGTGTTTTGCTCGTGGTCACACAGTGTCAGTAGGAGAATTTGAACCTACAATCTCAGGAACTGAAGTCCAGAGCATAGCGCTTTCCTCTCTTGCGCTATGTAAGTCTCTGTCAGACACTACAGAAGCAATTTCTAAGCAAATAAAGAGATGGCATAGGAGTAGCAGTGTTCAAAGGAGAACACAAAAATAAGCAAATTCATATTTCATAACAATACATAAAATAACTTGAGAAGCATTAAATGGTTAGTGCAAGAAGTCTGTTACTGCAAAGCCATCTTTTGTCTTCTTCACTGTGATGTCTTTGCTCTAAATCAATAACGCATTTTTCAATTAGCTATCACATCTGATTTTGTTTTCCAACATGTTAATAATTTTCTTCTGTTTCATGATTTCATTTTTCTAAAGGTGACAGCAGCACATTGCCATTCTGTGAGTTTGTTTCTGCATGTTTGCCATCATTTTGTGTGGTTGCCAACTATCGGTGATGACTGAAATGAGACACATGGAACTGAACTTGCAGCGACAACATTGCATTTTGCCTCCAGTAAAATTTCCTTTAGAATCCTGGTGCTCCAATCTGCTATATGGTTGCGAAAAATGGACGCCGTCCAGTGACCTGAGACAAAGCCTGGACTTTCCTTGGGTACCGCTTTTTTGACTTTGTATCAAATGAGTGGTTGCTTATAGAGGCCTGAATGAGGCACATTACCTGCATTGTAAGGGAGCATCAGTTACAGCTTTACATGATTACCCAAGGGTGATCTGGCTAATAGGATCCTCAATGCTGAGGACCTGAGTGGCTGGACCAGGCCAAGGGGATGGCTGTGGCAGATAGAGGGTCATTTCCGAAGGGTGAGACTGGACCCCGTGTTTGCCTGGGGTGTTGCCCACCAGGATCCCAAGCTTTTTCATCGTGTGGTGGGTGTGGTAACACGCTGTACCAGCGCGTGCTCCCCAATCTGACATGAGCTGGCCTGACAATCTGTACAACAGACACAAGAACACGTGTTGCAATAAAGGTCTTTAGTGGAAAAAAAAAAACATTGAATGGACGTTCTGTGGAGACGTTAGCTGTGTGTTGTGGCTGTTTGAGCTGTTCAGGTTACTTTAGTCCACTCCTAACAAATCTGCCATAAAAAGATTTCAATCAATTACAGTGGGTTGAGGATGCAGTTGCAAGAACCCTAACTAAAGAGAACAAATCTGACCCCATTACACCAGTATTAGCATTTCTACACTGGCTACCTGTGTCTTTCAGAATCAATTTTAAAATACTGCTAATTCTTTATAAGGCTTTGAAAAACACCTTCATATATCTTGGAATGTTCGTGCCTGTTTTGTCTTGGTAGAGTCCTCTGTGACTCTACTTTCCCCCTTTAGTATTCTTTATTGTATAAATGTTATCGAAATGCTTCAAATTCAATAGACTTACCACTGTTTATAAGATATTGTACTTTATAACTTCTCCCCACCTTCCCTTCTACTGTACATCTATAACCTCAGGCAATTACACAGAGTAAAATAATAAGCAGGAGTTAAGCTCCAACTTTAAATAATGTATTACTGATAATACTCATAAAATAATAACAATAAGCAAAGTACATGTGAATATTGGCAACCATAAAATGCTAGATGTGATGTTCCAGGCAGCACACAGACTTGTAGTTACTCAAGTGTCTCTAGTTAAGTCATGTTTTCTAGTCAGCTTTCTTCAGGACAGGTCACATGCCTGTCTCAATATGGCTGCCAAGTTGTGCTTCTCATTGTGTTCTCTTCATGGCCATGGTGTAAGAGACAGAGAGGGGGAGGGAGGAGTAAAGCGACCAAATTAATACATTCTCTATCCAAATTCTTACACCAATAGGGCATCATGGTACAGAATGGCCTCTGATTCAAAACCAATCCCAAACAGCCGTACTTCAGATCAATGGGTTTCTAACTTACCCCCAAGACCATTTCTTTAGCTGAAGCTTGCCAGCTGTTGTAGACAGCTCAATGGCCTTCCTGCAAGGGCTGGTTTATAGAATGTCCTGCACAGAATCCCTATTTCTAAACCAGTCTGAGGCACCCCCTGCCCAACCCTGCAATTAAATTCACATCCCGAGTCAGTCCTAAAGACTGGGGGATTAGTTAGTTAGATATAAAAGTACATCAAGCCTAATGAAATGCTAAAATTACAATTGGTATGTCTAGTTTACAAATATAAATATACAAAATACTGTATGTATCAACTTATATACAAGATATCACTCCACCACAGTCCCCTTACTTTCCCAGTCATTACCTTAGATCCTCAAATTCTGCCTTTCTTGCTGTTATGAGAGTAAAACAGAAAAGGACTGGTGAGACTGCTTTTAGTTTTTATACTCCAAAGATATGAAATACCAATAGAGATATGGCAGGATGGAATGGTAGAGCAGTTTAAAACATTTCTGAAACGTACCATTTTGTTAAAATTGTGTCTAATCCCACTGTGTCTTTCATTTCTCTTCTTGATATCTGGACGCACTGTGTGCCAACACCATGTGGACAATATTCCATAGGGTTGGTGGAAGAAAGAAGAAAACCGAGATCCTGTTCCTTTTATTATTATTAGGTTTTTTTTTTTGTACTTTAAATATACAACAGAATGCCCAGGGACTCGGTTGTGGAAACTGCAGTGTTTTGTCTCCACTGCCATTTTTTCCTTTTCCTCACTTGTAGCGGTCTGGTGCCTCTCAGATTCACACTGCCGTAGGGATGGAGATTTGCTTATTTGTTTGGTGGGAATCCCAGAAACACAACCATCCTTGGCTCGACTGGCAGAACTCAGTCACAGAGTCACCAAGTGTCAGGATGTAAACTAATAAAGCAGCATTTTAATTTTTATACTGTATTGAGGATTTGTTCTGTTCTGTGTATTATATCGTATTGATCCCCTTCTTTTTGACACCCACTGCACACCCAACCTACCTGGAAAGGGGTCTCTCTTTGAATTGCCTTTCCTGAGGTTTCTTCCATTTTTTCACTACTGGTGTTTTTTTGGGAGTTTTTTCTTTTCTTCTTAGAGAGTCCAGGCGGGGGGGCTGTCAAGAGGCAAGGCCTGTTAAAGCCCATGGCGGCACTCCTTGTGTGATTTTGGGCTATACAAAAATAAATTGTATTGTATTGTATTTTGTCAGAAAAATATGAGCAACAAATAAACATGACCCTTACCTTTTCACCATGACGATATTAAATACTAACAGAACAATAAATAACTAACAATAAACACTAATAACCAGGTCCATAAATAGTCCAAATGCAGCAATAACAAATGAAGTGGAATGAAGGAAAAAATAACAATCCAGGGAAGAGCTTTCTGTAAGTAATGTAATAACCAGTCCTATGAGTGAGGGGTGATGAGATTTGGCCTCCCTCCAATGAAGCATTATGACCAATCCAACACTACTCATACGACTGGCAGGCACGACACAGTCCATACAGCCTTACAGGTTCAACAACCCTGGATAGACGTGATCTTTCACAGGTGGTATTACAGATGAGACAGATGAGTGAACACAAACACAAAACAACAAGGGCTTCTTTGCTGCTTAGCTGGCTCACTTTTAAGATTCCCGCTGGCCCCCCTTCTCCCGAGCAGCCCCTGCGTTTTCCTCAAAAATCCAATCAGGGCAATACCATTGAGGCAGCTGGGAAATGGAGTCCTTTAAGTTGTAGCACTGTTATTACACACTTAACATTTGACCCTTAGTAAAATGAGTTTATTGGACTATTGTTTTACTTTAGTTTCCAACTTACTACTATTACCTTACGTTATATTGTGCATTGGAAGGCACTATATACAGTATATACAGTAATCCCTCCTCGATCGTGGGGGTTGCGTTCCAGAACCACCTGCAATAGATGAAAATCCGCAAAGTAGAAACCATATGTTTGTATGATTATTTTTATATATTTTAAGCCCTTATAAACTCTCCCACACTGTTAACATTATTAGAGGCCTCTAGACGTGAAATAACACCCTTTAGTCAAAAGTTTAAACTGTGCTCCATGACAAGACAGAGATGACAATTCTTTCTCACAATTAAAAGAATGCAAATATATCTTCTCTTCAAAGGAGTGCATGTCAGGAGCAGAGAATGTCAGAGAGAGAGAGCGAGAGAAAAACAAACAATCAAAAAATCAATACGTGTTTTTGTGCTTTTAAGTATGCCGAAGCACCGCGATAAAGCTGCATTTTTTAGAGGAGCGTCCGTATCCTCTAGGCAAACAGCCTCTGTGCAAACAGCCCCTCTGCTCACACCCCCTCCGTCAAGAGCAGAGAATGTCAGAGAGAGACATAGAAAAGCAAAGAATCAAGCACCGC
Organism: Polypterus senegalus; assembly: GCF_016835505.1. Classification (NCBI taxonomy): domain Eukaryota; kingdom Metazoa; phylum Chordata; class Cladistia; order Polypteriformes; family Polypteridae; genus Polypterus; species Polypterus senegalus. The sequence continues at coordinate 50,581,357 of NC_053166.1, forward strand.
GCAGGAAGCATATCGTATATCATTGAGGAGTTTTAGTTAATATGTAATACATGCTCTGATTGGGTAGCTTCTAAGCAATCCGCCAATAGCGTCCCTTGTATGAAATCAACTGGGCAAACAAAGTGTCCGCAGAAATCCGTGAACCAGCAAAAATCTGTGATATATATTTAGATATGCTTACATTTAAAATCCGCAATAGAGTGAATCCGCGAAAGTCGAAGCGCGATATAGCGAGGTATTACTGTATATATATATATATATATATATATATATATATATATATATATATATATATATCCATCCATTTTCCAACCCGAATCCGAACACAGGGGTCTGCTGAAGCCAATCCCAGCCAACACAGGAACCAATCCTGGGTAGGGTGTCAACCCACCGCAGGACACACACAAACACCAAGCACACACTAGGGCCAATTTAGAATCGCCAATCCACCTAACCTGCATGTCTTTGGACAGTGGGAGGAAACCCACGCAGAGAGAACATGCAAACTCCACGCAGGGAGGACCTGGGAAGCGAACCCAGGTCTCCTAACTGCGAGTCAGCAGCGCTACCATATATATATATATATATATATATATATATACTAACAAAATACCAGCTTACTTGCAGCGGAGAAGTAGTGTGTTAAAAAGGTAGAAAAAGAAAAGGGAACATTTTAAAAATAACGTAACATGACTGTCAATATACAGTATTTGTTTTGTGAGTGTTACTGAGTGTTGCTGTCATCAAGGATTTGATTATCATTATTTCTTTCAATCAGGTTCGTATTTGTATGATGTGTTGTGTTCAAGTTACATTCCGTGTTTGTCAATCGTTCTAAAGATGACAGGTTTCATTCATCGATTCGTTTCTTACTGCATCAATAAACAGCTCGTCTTCCTCTTTATCTGAGACCTGACACACTGCATGCACGGGTTTTTTACACTGTCTTCCTTTAGCGGACATTGACTTTTCCACCGTGTGCTTTGTTTCCACAGTAGCTGCATTTATGAATATGCTTATCAGACGCTTCATATTTTTTGCTGCCTTTTCAATTGTGTAATTCGGTTTTTGTTCAGCGCTCTTTGGAACTGTTGCCTTTTATCTGTGCACTGCCTCAGTTCACGTGAGCCACTCGGTGTACATGCATCGAAGGTTCCCAGCTGTGCTGGTGCCATCTCGTGCTATGTCCATGGCTGTATTTAATGTTACCTTAGTCCTGGCACTTAAAACTTTCTCTCGCATTTTCGCTGAGTTTGTGCCAAACACCACCCTGACCATCTCATCTTCCTCTGCATAAGCACAGTCCTTCACCCGTGAATATTTACCCGTGGCAGTTTGCTATTGGATTGCCGCTGACGGACGGCCTTATATGGGCAGGCACTAAATTACAAACGCCAGCGCAGCCTGTCTATGAACTTAATTTAAAGTGTAGGTTTACATCGTGCTTTGTTTCCGAAGTAGCAGAACTCATGAATATGGTTGTATATGTCACTCGCCGCTTCTTATTGTTTCGCTGCCTTCTCAATTATATAATGCATGTTTTCTTCAGCGCTTTTGAGGTCTTCCTGGTTTTCTATGTACTGCGTGATTACGTGGGAGGCGTGATGATGTCACACGAAACTCCGCCCCCACGGCGTTGAAGCTCATCTCCATTACAGTAAATGGTGAAAAACTGCTTCCAGTTATGACCATTACGCATAAAATTTCGATATAAAACCTGCCCAACTTTTGTAAGGAAGCTGTAAGGAATGAACCTGCCAAATTTCAGCCTTCCACCCACACGGGAAGTTGGAGAATTAGTGATGAGTCAGTGAGTGAGTGAGTGAGTGAGTCAGTGAGTGAGGGCTTTGTCTTTTATTAGTGTAGATATATATATATATATATACTGTATATTTATATATATATATATACTGTATATATATATGTATATACTGTATATTTATATATATATACTGTGTATATATATGTATATGTATATACTGTATATTTATATATATATATACATATATATATATAAACATGATGTGTATGATGGCGCATTTTAGTGTGTCTTTGTATGGAAAATCTGCAGTGTCACATTTTTGCAAACACATGCCACTCCTTCAGTAATGTAAATGAAAGGCTCCCGTAGAGATGGTTTCACTGGCGTGCAGGTGATCACCTCCATTTCACAGCTGCTTAAAAATAAATAAACACAGAATTGAGAACAAGATTTTACAGGGCAGTACTCCTTATTTTCCACCCCTCAAAAAAGTTAACACTCTCAAAAATCTCATTTTAGTCAGTTTGGTATTTGTAAAATTGTGAAATCACCTGTGAGGCAAATTTAGTGTCATAGTGCTGACTCCGTTGGGCCATTGAGCAAGACCCTTGACCTGAAAATTGCTCTTGGTCTGGTGTACAATGGCTGGCCCTGCTCTCTGACCTCCAAAGGTCATGTGAAAAGAGAATTTCCCTTCAGGAAATAAAAAATAAAACAACAACAACAAACCAGTATTTAAATCAAAACTCGTCTGTCAACAGTCACTGGTATGCAGTGTGGTGTTTAGACACATGAAGAACGTGCTATGTGACTCGGGACATCACAATATAAAAGAGCAGCGAGCTGGTAAAAGACTGACTAGTGTTCAAGCAGTCATTCAAATGCTCTCCAGCAGTCTCTTTTTTCTTTTACTTTGCTTTATTTAAACTTTGCCATTTGTTTTTGACCTTGAAGTTTGGTGAAAAATCTAACGTCCTCTTTATGACAACTCTAAAAATTCATTACTTAACCTCCTTGGTGTTAACCCTGAGCATTACTTGGGTTTGAAATTTTATACAATTATGATTAACCACTGCTCAGGTTCAGGTCCATTCCTCCCAATTACGCCCTTCCAGGTCTCATTGTCATTGCCTGAGTGAGCATTGAAGTCTCTCAGCAGTACGAGGGAGTTCCCAGAAGGTATGCCCTCTAGCACCCCCTCCAGGGACTCCAAAAAGGGTGGATACTCCAAACTGCCTTTCAGCGCATACGCACAAACAACAGTTAGGACCCATCACACCACCTGAAGGCAGAGGGCGGACCCTCTCATCCACTGGGGTAAGCCCCAATGAACAGGCTCCAAGTCGGGGGGCAATAAGTATGCCCACACCTGCTCGGCGCCTCTCACCGGCGACAACTACAGAGTGGTAGAGAGTCCAGCCCATCTCAAGGAGATTGGTTTCAGAGTCCAAGCTGTGCGTTGAGATGAGCCCGACTATGTCTAACCGGAGCCTCTCAACCTTGCGCACTAGCTCAGGCTCCTTCCCCTTCTGAGAGGTGACACTCCACGTCCCAAGAGCCAGCTTCTGTAGCCGAGGATCGGACCGCCAAGCTTCCCACCTTCGGCCACCACCCAATTCACACTGCACCCAACCTCCTTGGCCCCTCCTACAGGTGGTGGGCCCCATGGGTGCAGGCCCAGCCACCAGGCACTCGCCATCGAGCCCCACCTCCAGGCCCGGCTCCAGAGGGGATGCCCCGGTGACCAGCATCTGGGCGAGGGAAAATGTCATCCAAAGTTTTTGTTCTTCATAGGAGGTTTGGTTGATCCGCTCCTTGTCTCATCCCTCACCTAGGACCAGTTTGCCTTGGATGACCCTACCAGGGGCATAAGACCCCGGACAACAGAGCTCCTAGAATCATTGGGACACGCAAACCCCTTCACCACAATAAGGTGGCGGTTCGAGGAGGAGGGCGTGATTGGGAGGAATGCCCCCCCCGATCTGAACCCAAGTGGTGTTTTGTTATTGAACTCCTGTGCTCTTCACGGATTGTCCATAACAAACACCATGTTCAAGCATAGGGGTGTTCATATGTGCACATGGCACCAAGACACCCTAGGCCTCAGTTTGATGATTGACTTTGTGGTCGTGTTGTCGGACTTGTGGCCACATGTCTTGGACACTCGGGTGAAGAGAGGGATTGAGCTGTCAACTGATCACCACCTGGTGATGAGTAGGCTTCGATGGTGGGGGAGGATGCCGGTCAGGCCTGGTAGGTCCAAACATGTTGTGAGGGTCTGCTGGGAACATCTGGCAGCGTCCCCTGTCAGAAGTAGCTTCAACTCCCACCTCCAGCAGAACTTCGACCACGTCCCAAGGTAGGTGGGGGACATTAAGTCCGAATGGGCCATGTTCCGTGCCTCTATTGTTGAGGCGGCTGACTGAAGCTGTGGTTGTAAGGTTGTCAGTGCCTGTCGTGGCGGCAATCCCCGAACTCGTTGGTGGACACCGGCGGTGAGGGATGCCGTCAAGCTGAACAAGGAGTCCTACCAGACCCTTTTGTCCTATGGGCCTCTGGAGGCAGCTGATAGATACCGGCAGGCCAAGCGTAATGCGGCTTCGGTAGTTGCTGAGGCAAAACCACGGGCGTGGGAGGAGTTTGGGGAGACCATGGAGAACAACTTTTGGACGGCTTTGGGGAGATTCTGGTCCACCATGTGGCGTCTCAGGAGGAGGAAGCAGTGCATTGTCAACACTGTATATAGTGGGGATGGTACGCTGCTGACCTCAACTTGGGACATTGTGGGTCGGTGGGGGGGACTACTTCGAAGACCTCCTCAATCCCACTAACATGCCTTCCAATGAGGAAGCAGAGCCTGGGGACTCGGAGGTGGTTAAAAAACTCCTCGGTGGCAGGGCCCCAGGGGTGGATGAGATACGCCTGGAGTTCCTCAAGGCTCTGGATGTTGTAGGACTGTCTTGGTTGACACACCTCTGCAACATCGCATGGACATCAAGGACAGTGCCTCTGGATTGGCAGACCAGGGTGGTGGTCCCCCTCTTTAAAAAGGGGGACTGGAAGGTGTGTTCCAACTACACAGGGATCACACTCCTCAGCCTCCCTGGAGAAATCTATTTGGGGGTTCTGGAGAGGAGGGTCCATCGGATAGTCGAACCTCAGATTCAGGAGGAACAATGTGGTTTTCGTCCTGGTCGCAGAACAGTGGACCAGCTCTACACCCTTAGCAGGATCTTGGAGGGTGCATGGGAGTTTGCCCAACCAGTCTACATGTGTTTTATGGACTTGGAAAAGGCTTTTGACCTGAAAAGGGCTGTTCGGTCCCTGTACAACCAACGTCAGAGCTTGGTCCACATTGCCGGAAGTAAGTCAAACCCGTTTCCAGTGAGAGTTGGACTCCGCCAGGGCTGCCCTTTGTCACCGATTCTGTTCATAACTTTTATGGATAGAATTTCTAGGCGCAGCCAGGGTGTTGAGGGGGTCCGGTTTGGTGGATTCAGGATTGGGTCACTGTTTTTTGCAGATGATGTTGTCCTGTTTGCTTCATCAGGCCGTGATCTTTAGCTCTCTCTGAATCGGTTCGCAGATGAGTGTGAACCGGCTAGGATGGAAATCAGCACCTCCAAATCCGAGACCATGGTCCTCAGCCAGAAAAGGGTGGAGTGCCCTCTCATGGTTGAGAACGAGATCCTGCCCCAAGTGGAGGAGTTCAGGTATCTCAGGGTCTTGTTCACGAATAAGGGAAGAATGGAGTGAGATTGACAGGTGAATCTGTGGAGCATCCGCAGTGATGCGGGCTCTGCATCGGTCTGTCATGGTGAAAAAGGAGCTGAGCCATAAGGCAAAGTTCTCAAATTACCAGTCGATCTACGTTCCTACCCTCACCTATGGTCATGAGCTATGGGTAGTGACCAAAATAACAAGATCGCGAATACAAGCGGCTGAAATGAGTTTTCTCCGCAGGGTGTCTGGGCTTTCCCTTAAAGATAGGGTGAGAAGCTCAGTCATCCGGGAGGAGCATTGAGAGGAGTGAGATGAGGTGGCTCGGGCATCTGATCAGGATGCCTCCTGGACGCCTCCTTGGTGAGGTGTTCCGGGCACGTCCAACCGGGAAGAGGCTCCGGGGAAGACCCAGGGTCCTGGAGGGTGCATGGCAGATTGCCCAACCAGCCTACACGTGTAGGACATGCTGGAGGGACTATGTCTCCCGGATGGCCTGGGAACGCCTCAGGATTCCCCTGGAAGAGCTAGAAGAAGTGGCCGGGGAGAGGGAAGTCTGAGCATCTCTGCTCAAGCTGCTGCCCCCGCAACCCGACCTCGGATAAGTGGAAGAGGATGAATGGATGGATGGATGGTTAACCACAAGTAATACTCAGGGTGACATGTAATGGTTGCTTTACAGTGTCAAGCCTGAATTATTCTTGTGACAGCATTCTGCTGCCATCTAGTAGATGAAATAAAAAGTGAATATTTCTATGCTTTCTGCCACTTTATGGTAACTTATTAATATTCACGACTGGGGTGGAGACACCACTGAAAAACACAGTGGTAAACAAAAAAAACATAAAGACAGTTTTAGAAAGAACTGAAACATGCATCTACTGCCCCCTATTGTAATGTCAGGCTGCTCTTGGGTGACTACCACATATCACAGGGAGGACGTATACTAAGTCAGTACAGCAGCAGACATTAGACGTACCCTTCCTATTGTATTTATGTTGACATTTTGGTATTTGTGTGATTCTGTTACACTTAATATTTTTACTTGTTGAAAAAAAAGGTCAATGTTTTAGGCGTGTTTTTTCTGGCATGAATATAACTCTAAGGAAGTTAAAGAAAGGCCTCCTGAAATTTCTGCCACTCAGTATCAATAAAGCCATGTGGTAGGACACATAAACCATCATAATTCCAAACAAGATCCCCCCTTGAGAACAAATAAAGAATATCTAATCCAATCTAATCTGAGGTACACAACTCAGATGATGCAAAGTTGTTACGACTTCCTAAAGGCCCCAAATTTCTTCTGGGGCTTTAAAACTTAGGGATTCTGATTCTAAAGTCGGATTTCAGGTGTAATGCATTTTTGAAGATCTTATATAATTTATTAGCACAGCGTTTCTCAAACTTTACATATTTGTGACCTAAGTTTTCATAACAGTTTTAATACCCCCCCCCAAAGTTTTTTTGAAAGGAGCCCACTAATACCAATTTGTTCTTTTTTAATTAATGATATATCATAGATGCATATTTTATTATACATACTTAACTTTTATCGACATTTATCTAACTCTATATTTATTTTTCTACTATCAGAATGTAGTTTAAGTTAATTTGTATTGGTTTCAATAGATGTATTTTTCATATTTTCGATTCTTGTTTTCTTTTTTCACCTCTTCACGCCCCCCTTTTTGTTACTTCGTGCCCCCCTAGGGGAGCCGCCCCACAGTTTGAGAACCACTGTATTAGCATTTGCCTCTGCGCCATTTTGTCTATCCTTTGATGCTGCCATTTTGTGGATTCTGTTGTCGTGGGGAGTATTTTCCGTACGTCACTTAAATCATCCGAGACCAGATCCCTCATCTTGGATGAGTTAATGCCAGTGAATCTCATCCGGGATAAGTCGGTTTTTCAAACGCAGCAGTGTAGTAGATTAGTCTAATCATCCGAGATGAATGCGCGCATCCGCGCTGAGTGAAAGGCCCATATATTTTGAGTCTAGAAAACATGATCAGCAAGTCTTTGATAGGCTGCAACAAAATGACGAAAGAACGGGCGCATTTTTTTCACACAAGCTGTGCGTGCATTTGTGTGTGTGTGTTACTCGAAGGATTTCAAGATTTAATATACACAAGGGGTAACACTGCAAAAGCAGCCCAAACCAGAAAAGACGGCTGGCAAAAAGTGGCCGACAAATTAAACGCGTGTGCATTGAACTTACTGAAAGCAGAGTTTAATTTCCTATGTGTCAGATTAATTATTATTTAATATGTCATAATTCCAGATCAAACGTGAGCACAAGGAGAACATGTGAACAGGTTAAAGTGAAGTACAAGAATATACTTCAAACTTGTAAATATTGGTATATAATTATAAAATGGTTGACATAAAGAATCATATATAATATAAAAAACATTAATTTTAAAGCTAATAAGAAGGCAGACAAGCAAAAAACAGGTGGAGATCCACGCGGTCCAGACCTAACCCCTGCGGAAGAGTTAGCTCTCCAGCAAAATGCCCATCGCCCTGTTACTGAGGGCATTCCAGAGGGAAGGTCCTCCTTAGAACCAGTGGCAGGATGCAGTGGTCACTTCATTTCAGGTAAAGGATGGTCATGGCATATATTTGTCCTCAATGTGTGCCTTGGGTATGTTCCATATAGCCCTCTTTTTTGTTGGGTCAGTTACTGTGAATGTCATATCTCTAGAACTTGTGTCTGACCAATGAGATATTGACGGAGGTCAAATATTTGATGAAGACACTGTGTCTGATTATTCATCAGGAGGTGAGGTACATTTTCCAAATAATGTTTCATCAAACTCCACTCTGATCAGTCCCATGTGCCATAATCACATTTGTAAATCCTGGGTAATGAGAATGTTAGGCTGATCGTGAGATTCTTTACAGAACTGTGGGTGTTTTTGCCTGTGCAATGCCTACCTGCAATGGCATGAAACGCCTCTTTTATTGTCTGCACACGCAGGTGTCCAGGAAACACTATGAAAACCCGAAGGAAATATTTCAGAGACAAACAGACTTTACGAATTGCCTGGCAAACTGCACTTTTAGACAGATTTTCCAAATGGCCTACAGTATATAAAAAAGTTGCAGCTTGCAAAAAACCTCAAAGCAATGCATACTGTCTGTGTGGTTGTGAGAGCCCGACTTCGCCGAGTTTGACTTCGAATATAAGGTGGTAATAAATCTTTAAGGTACAATATTCCCACCTAGCTAAAGCAGTATCTTTTGACAATAATTTCATCCGGGAACAATAAAGGGTCTTGCCGATCACGCAAAACCCTCTCTATATGAAATTCTCTTCTTATAATTTGCGTACCGATTGCAATGGGTCGCTCATTAATGAACGGCAAAGCCATGACTGGATGAATTCCACGCATGGACACTGAATAAGTGTGTGAGCTAATCCTTGTTTACACAGCAGGTTTGAGGATTTGGATGTGCTGCTATGACAACACATCCAGCAAGAGTTTCAAAAAACCGACAGATCCAGGATCAGGCCAAATCTTCAACAATTACATCCGGCTAAACGAGTCATCCATGTACGAAAAATACCCCCGTGATGTGAATCCTTGTTGTTATCAACGTGACTTTAAGGGGTCAATTGGTTAGTCTTATTAGCCATTTTGTTTCCAAGTTTATGGATATCATACCAATCTTGTTTTGTAACTTTCAAGACTTTTATTTGTGAATATTTTGCTCTTGTCCTGTTTTTTGGCTTTGTTGAGAGATCTGGCAACTCCCAGTTTTGACCTTGGCTACTTTTTTGACTTTGCTTATTTCCTGGTCTTTTTAATAAAAAATATCCTGTCCCTCCTAGTAAGGTTCACGGAAAGGCTTTGGAAGGGAGTGAGCAAGAAGATCCACTTTAGATCATAAAACACACTTCCTTTGTGCCCACTGATCCCAAACTCAGTCGGCAGCAATGATGAGGTGACGTTGCAGGCTCCACTCTCAGAGGACCACCAGCTGCTGTGATCAGGACGATAAAGTGAGAGCATTTTAAAAAGCAGCAGTCTTCATCCATCTACCCCAACATGAAGCCCTTTCTCTTAATTTCACCTCTTCTATCCAGGCCTAGGACCCAGCACATGTCAGGATGAGACCTGCTTCAATAACTGATGAATCCAAAGTGTGGATGTACTGTGCTTTATGCTTTGAGCACTTCTGCTAGTAGAAGCTGGCACAAACTGGCTGGCATTTGCCATTAGCTGGCAGAAACTGGCTGGCAATCACCATTAGTTGGCACAAACTGGTTGGCAGTTCCCAAGTGGCACAATTTCAACAATGGGCACACACAGGCCATGATCTCCACTGATGAATGCCATAAGGTCTCAGGAGGCATCGATCACCATGGCAGTGGCAGACTTCGGGCCCTGTCCTTAATCGAGATGTGATGACTTTGATGGCACGCATTAGGACTGCAGAGTTGTACTTTGAAGTGCTGTCAGCCCTAATTTACGCAGGTCATTAGCAGATCAATAGCATGCCACTCACATACACACAGCTTGTCTTGCCAACGTTTTGCTCAATCAACACACTGACTGGGAAAATCTGCCTTAATTGATTGGTTTTTGTGACCACAACCGACACCTGCCAGTCTTCGTGTAATCTCTTCAGCGAGGAAGATGAATCAATACATCAATCCGCCAGCAAGCGCCTCACGCCTTAGCTGTTAGCAAGGCAGGTAATCATTTCTTACCTCACATGTCCCCTTAATCAAGACAAAATGAAGTCGTAATCGAAAGGCGAAGCACAACACTAACATCTCCTTCCTTAGTAGGATGCGGCCAAGAGCTCCTCTTGAGTTCACCTGCAGAGCCATTCTTGTTGCAAATGATTTTTATCAGAGAACTTAGTGAAGCAGCACTGCGTGTGTGCAAGTCCTGGGGGAGCCCACAACGGAGTGCTTTGCAAATGTGATTGAGCGACTCCTTCGAACATCAAGCACTAGTCCACACAGTCCATTCACTTGAAAGCTGTATGGCCTTGATGGCAGGTCACGTCTTTAGTTGAGGTAAAAGTGAGGCGACCGGCTATGGAGGGGGCTTCAGTAGATGAGAGGGTCCAATTCATAGTCTTGAAATGAGCAGGGGGCAGGGTTTAGGGGTCACGTTCATATGTGCAAGGGGTTTCAAGGGCCACAATGGCTGCTAGTTTTGCTTTTAGCCTTTTTCTTTATCAATAGCCATTTTCTACAAATAATTGAATGAACTTCTTTTGCCTTCATTTTAATTGAATTACTTTTTAAAATAAAGAATCCTAACTTGCTTCTTTATTCTTTAACTGTCAGCCAAGCAATAATGAGTTACAAAGCAAGGTAGCAGATCCCATTTGTACCTCTGTGTCCATCCTGCAATATCCATTACAGTAAATGCTAGGAAAGAAAATGGTGAAGGTCTGAGAAACTTTGATCTGCTCCAGTGCTTGCAGAAAAAATAAAATCAAAACATTTGGAAATGTCTGGTCTGGCAGGAGGAGAGCAGTAACAAGCCAAAAAATGATCTGACGTGGAATTGTTTTTAAGGCTCAAAGGATCTCCAGCAAAATTCAAACTTATGTGTGATGATGAACATGCATCATGTCACCATGACTAATGAGTAGAAGCACTTAACCTTGCAACTTCTGTCGTTCTTACCTGAAAAATCTCAAAATACGGTTACAAAACCTACCATTAGGACTCTATTAGGGACAATACTCTGTAAGTAAAGAATAGTCAAGAGGCACCACCAGTAATGAACTTCAAGATGGACGACAAGCTTGAAGGAATCAGCAATGTGAGCTCTATCAGTTTACGACAGCCGACTGACTGAAATGACAAAGCAATGGCCTTAGATAAAGTAGGCTCATTTACATAATACAGTTTAAGAAGTGTTTGGGTTGCTACCAATCAAAATGAAGATAAATGGTATATTCTTACAACACCTGTTTTAATAATATCTAAAGGTCCCAAAATAACTAAACACATTAAAAGTGTCAGATACACCCATGTTTACTTTAGAACATTAGAACATTAGAACAATCTAGACGAGAACAGGCCATTCAGCCCAACAAAGCTCGCCAGTCCTATCCACTTGTTTCCTCCAAGAAAACATCAAGTCGAGTTTTGAAAGTCCCTAACATCTTACTGTCTACCACACTACTTGATCGCTTATTCCAAGTGTCTATCGTTTTGTGTAAAGAAAAACTTCCTAATGTTTGTGCGAAATTTACCCTTAACAAGTTTCCAACTGTGTCCCTGTGTTCTTGATGAACTCATTTTAAAATACAAGTCTCGATCCACCGTACTAATTCCTTTCATAATTTTAAACACTTCAATCATGTCACCTCTTAATCTTCTTTTGTTTCAACTGTAAAGGCTCAGCTCTTTTAATCTTTCCTCATAATTCAACCCCTGTAGCCCTGGAATCAGCCTAGTCACTCTTCTCTGGACCTTTTCTAGTTCTGCTATGTCCTTTTTGTAGCCTGGAGACCAAAACTGCACAAAGATGAGGCCTCACCAGTGCATTATAAATGTTGAGCAGAACCTCCTTGGACTTGTACTCCACACATCGTGCTATATAACCTAACATTCTGTTAGCCTTCTTAATGGCTTCTGAACACTGTTTGGAAGTTAATAGCTTGGAGTCCACTATGACTCCTAAATCCTTCTCATAAGGTGTACTCTCGATTTTCCGACCGCCCATTGTGTATTCAAACCTAATATTTTTACTTCCTATGTGTAATACTTTACATTTACTGACATTAAATTTCATCTGCCACAAATCTGCCCAAGCCTGTATGCTATCCAAGTCCTTCTGTAATGATATAACGGATTCCAAATGATCTGCTAATCCACCTATCTTGGTATCATCTGCAAACTTAACCAGCTTGTTACTTATATTCCTATCTAAATCATTTATATATATTAAAAATAGCAGCGGCCCTAGCACTGACCCCTGTGGAACATCACTCTTAACATCGGCCAGTTCTGATGAGGTTCCTCGCACCATCACCCTCTGCTTCCTGTGTTTGAGCCAATTCTGCACCCATCTAAAAACATCACCCTGAACTCCCACTTCTTTTAACTTGATGCCCAACCTCTCATGTGGCACCTTATCAACTTCTAAAGAGAAGCTGCCTATTTAAATGTTCTTTAAAATAAAATGTATTTCATTACAATTATTTTATTGTTCCTGAAGTAAGCGTTCAAAACACAACAGGTACAGAATATTTTAGTTGCACAGGAGCAGAACCCTCATAAATTCACAAAGTAATAATATAAAGAGAGATAGAGAGGTTGGGAGTTTGCACTGATACAGCAAGTAACCGCACCCACCAGGCAACGCACCACCTTACGGTCCCAATTAGGACCCGAGTGCAGTCATGCAACGGGTGACACCTCAGCACTAGACAAGTTCAGATGGAATGGAACTGGTGTGAGGTTTTTTTACAGTGGCTGGAGTGCTAACCCTGCCACAAACTCCTGAATTTTCCCTTGCAATTTTTTAGGACCTGCTTGCAGGGCTGAATGCAGGTAATACAAAGGGACACTTTAGAATATTAATGATGTTACGTTATAATCAGATTCACACCAGTTTGTTTACTTTAGGAGGACCCCCTGGAATAGGCCCATCCTTGACCTGAATGTATTAAAGAAATAAAAAAGGCAAAAAAAAATTTAACGTACAACATGCACACAAATCCCACCCAATTTCCCAGATGGTGACAATTACTCACTAACACTGAACAAAATGAAACCCAACAAAAACACTGAGCCCAGACGATCTACGATAAACACTCACGGCAAAAGTCCAAACACAGTCCAGGACCACGAGTACAGATGATGGTGGAGAGTGGAATGAAAACCCCTGTGAACCGCCTTCTGATTGGAATGTGAAGTTTTGTCTGACCAGGTTCCAGTTGTTACATGAAGATTTGAAGTGATTGGGAGTGCTCCTCAGATGAAGACGTAACCAACCATGATAAAATCACACCAGCAAGCTGGCACAGGACAAGAATGTGAATCCATAAAAACTGTAATCCAAGGTGGAATTTAGAATCCAATTGAAGGCGAAGCGTTTAAACTTATATACACGGACAATCACGTCCTTTGGATTCTTTTTAAAGGTAGCACCTCTTTACTTTCCTTTCTTTGAGCAATCCCTGTAGCACCACAATGCTGCCCAATATTGCAGCACTTCCAGGGTTACTAGGCATTGAAGTCCATACTAAGTAGCGGTGCCACAATGCCACGCTGTAAGAGATTGATTGGACAGAATATAGCAGCCATCCAGGCACTAAGGCCACGTATCCAATAGCACTCTGATGTCACCTGATTCTAGCTTTTCCACATACCTGACACTGGTTGGAATGCACTTCAAACAACCATAACCCATGTTGTCTGATTTCTTGAGAGTGACTGGATGTGTTACTGATGATCACTCTTTCCGAAGTTTAAACTGTCAAGTTAGATTTTTATACCATGATGTCATTCAGTTATGTTATTTTTGTTAAAACAATCATGGTGGACTAAGTGAATAGTCAGTGATGTAACAAGGAAACAAACTTTTGAAGAAATGTTCTGCACTGCACTGAATTGCCATATTTAAAAAACAGAAAACAGAAGAACATCACAGAAAAATTTTGCAAGGATCCCAGTTTATGCTATACTCGTGTCACTTTGTCACAATGCATGCCTGCCACATAAGCTCACTGTGCCTGTGAAGGCTCAGGTTGTGGTAAGATTGTGTAAATGCCACAGACATCAAGAGTCGGTGGTGTGAACATGGCCTGAGTTTGACTTAGCTGCTTATCTGATGGCTCACTTTGCATCTCATTGCTGTTTGGCTGCTGATTAAGGCATAAAGAAGCAATTAAGAATCTTAAAGCCATGTCATATTTTGATGACTTTTCCATCAGTTTTCAGTCAAAGCCTTTTTTTATATATTCTTACTAAGTCGGGGGCAGTCGGCGTGCACTCCTGTGAAGACCAGTCTCGTAAGGTGACACACCCACTGAGTCGTTTCAATTAGTCTGCAGCTCATTTGACTCGATTCGTGCGGGAGGGCTTTGTGTTTCATAAGAGCTAACAGACAATGAATGCTCATCTGGAAGTACAACGCAGAGAATGAAGTAACGAGTTATAAAGAATGTATGTGTTTTGGACCTCATAAATGGAAGAACAGCTCGTCTAACTGATATCTTGTGTTCTACATACCACAACAGAATTGAAAAAAGAAAAAAAGGCACAAAGATTTGCTTCTGAATTTGTCATACCTGTTAACTCTTTGTACAGCAACGGCTCCATCAGGCAGCACACTATTGGTTGTCACAAAAAGTGGTCAGCACAACTGTGCTAGAAGGTTGGCATACAGTCAGGCAATGTGACAGTCCCAATGATTTTCAGTCATGTAAACTAGCATGGTCCGGTGACACATTCAGCAAGTCTGATATAATGTGACAGAAAGCAAGTCAATGAAAATGAAGGCAGGAGAAATCTGATCCAATAGTAGCAACATTTGGTTATTAATTAAGAAAGTGGCTAGAAATAAAACCTGCAATCACCACAGCCCTACATGATCGAAGTTTGACACCCCAAAGTATGGGGACAATTTAATATCATAATAAAGTTGAGAGGGTCAAATTCACAGTTATGGTTTACAGTGAAGGGTTAGACAGAAATGTGACACTAATGGCACCCAGCTTTCTTGTGGAGAAGACTGATGCCTGCTTAAGACTTTGCAATTGTCATTTATATTCTTGTTAAGATCGTTTTCTGTATTTTGCCAGATTGGATTTCTTTCATAGGAGCAGAGAAACAGGAGTAAGAAGTACATCAGGTAAGCTGATGGCTGTCTTCTGCTAATTAAAGGGATGTTCCATATTTGAGTTAACTCCTGTTTATCATGGTGCGTTTTATATCGATCAGATATGCAAGTAAGGGTTTCTGTGAACTCTGTACATGTGACAATATTAACACCACACTTAGTATTTAACAATGGAGCTGAGAAGGTCACACACTGGCATGGAGTGCTGTTAGATGTTTAATATATAAAGCTTGTATATGTGTGCTTGTCTGGCATGCAGATCCGCACTATTGTCCCCATCTCCTCCAAATGTTGTGCAGATTCCCTACTTGTATGGGGGAACACCATAGGCTTTGTTTCATTTCAAACCCGAGTCAGTGCCCCCATCATGGGCACTGCCAGGTACAACTGCTAGTTGTTGATATTCGAGTATCTACTCACGTCACCACCATTAGGTGGTTCATTTGTGGCACTTTTCTTCTGTGCATTAGACACAGTAACAGGGCCAAGACATGTTAGAGCTGTTATGAAGCAATGCAAATGGAGATATGGACTTGATTGGGGCATCGAATTTACATTCAAAACATGTAGAAGGACCCTATAAGAATAATGAAAGAATAATAAGAAGAAGAATAATGAAATTGAAGTGAGTCACAAGTGCAAAAGGATAAATACAACAGTCGATCTGAGATGGCCAGATTTAAAGTCATTAGATGCAGAGGAGAAGTAAGGGGGATCAAGGGTGTGCAGCAGATTTATCAGCTACTGAAATGGTGGACTTCACATTCATAATAGTGGGGTGCAAAAAGGACATTAGTGATAGTTAAAGAGTCAAGGGGTCTGGGGGGGGTCAAGATCCAGCAGCTATTAAAACAGAGCTGATGCTTTCAAATTCAGTCACTGAGTGTGTAAGGGGCCTGTGAAATCATAGTGGTCAGGTTCAGGTGGCCCCACAAGTGAAAAAGAAGGCATAAATCATCACCTAGAGAACTGCAGGTACACGTTACCAAGTGTTATAAGTGAAAGTGACACCGCGGGGACCATTAGAGCTCAGGATGACAGCACTTCAGGGACATTAAATGAGTAGTCTGTTCATGGCATTCTTTTTCTAACCAATTAAGAAGTAAAGAGACCTTTCTTCAAAACTCAAGCTCGGGATAGCAAGGGATCAGTAAAGCCACTGTAGCCCCCATGAGAGATTTTGCTCAGCCCCACTTTGCCATGGGATTTTAGAGGTCTCTGATTTCAACAAACTCTCTCCATCTGACTGCTTTAAGGTGTACATTTTCACTCACAAGAACTGAGTGTATATCAGTCCACGCAAAGCTGCACTTTTACAAGTGAAGACCCCAACTTCTCCGAGTCCTAATGTTAATTTAAACTGTGCAGCTTCTTTAACAAAAGCCTTTCATTCACATCTGTGCAGTAAGTCACAAGGCCGAGTTAGGCTCTTGTATGTCTATACAGGCATTCTTCGAAATTAAAATCCCCCTTAATCCAGTTATACTTCTTTTCCTGTGATAAAGATGATTTAATTTGCACAGTTTCAAATATAAAAATTTTGTTTGAATATTTTCAAGTGAATAGAACAAATACCTGGGCACAGCTGCCATCAGTGAGCCAGTGCTGATATGAGGCCACGCTGTGCTGGAATTCAAAGGCAAGCCCCCCTTATATCATACATGCAGGACGTTCCTGTATTTTAATCGTATCGACTTATTCTTAAAGATTTGTGATTTGTCCCACAGTTTAGATGTGACTGATTTCTTGATGAGACAGACTGTAGTTGTGTCGTGCTCTGCACACTCCGTGTCACTGCGTTTGCCTACATAGACTCCTTCCATCAAATTACTTCAGGTATGAATTGCACTCCTAAAACAGAGGATACAAAAATGATATTCTGAATTTGTACATTATGGGGTGTTTGGAGCAGTGGGCAGCACCGCTAATCCTGCACCGGCCCATTGTGGATTTCTCCTCACATCTGCCTGGAATTTCCATCAGGCTCTCCTACCAAAAAAAAAAAAGAGTACATTATTATTATTTATTTACAATGTAGCATGCACTTTTATCCAAGGCAACTTACAAAGCAAGCTACAGTATAATGAGTATAAGAATGATAATAAGGTGCAAGCATCAAAAGCAATAGAGAGCAAGATAAAATAAGCAAGAGGGAGTCGTACTACTGTATGATTAAACATACAGTTAGACTAAGACACACTTCCCTGTCCTAAAGTCTTTGTCTGTACAACAATAGAAACAAAGCAGATACAAAATATTTAATGAAAAGGTGCATTTTCAAAAGCCCCCTAAACATGAGTAAATTGAGTGCCATTCAAATAGCCAGAGGGAGATTATTGCACAAGCTTTGGAGTGAGAATGGCTTAACTCTTTTAGGCCGGATGTCGACTTTTGTCAACAGGAGGGGTTGAGGGTGGTAATCAACTGTAAACGGTGACAAAACCCACCGTTACATTTTAGTTTGACTCTCTTTGCTAGAAGAAAAGTTAGCTCGGTTGATCTGACCAAGATTCCCTGTACTTGCATGAATAGTGAAGAGCAAACAATAGCAAAAATGGTATCGTTATCTGGCGAGATATCAAAGCGAAAATATTCAGTGGACACCATTCATATTATCACTGAATTGGACTCTGACTAACTGGATTCTGATTTTGATGCAAGTGATCTGGAGATCGAGATCAAAAACTAAAGTGATGTATCCACATCAGATGATCGGTCCCCAGCTGATTGTGGTGCTGAACACATTTCTGTAGCTGATGCGCCACTTACAGTATAATGACAGGAGGTACAAACCAGATTGCATTGCACTGCGACCATGACTGCCGCTGCCACCCCCGCCGCGCAGAGACAACCTGGCAGCCAGCCTGCTGCACATCCCTGCCAGCCGTCATGCTGCCCATAAGTGGCTCACACCTCAAGAGACGGCAAACTGGTGGCCTATAGCACACAGCAACAGTCATTTTATGTTAATTTACATGTGAAATTATTGCTTTGTGTGCTTTTCAGAAAACTGCATTTTTTGGAAAAAAATATTCAGCCCTCAAAGAGTTAAGTATCTGAGCTGGTAACTTGAAGGTTGCCAGTTCGATTCCTAGCAGTGACAGAAGGAATGCTAATCAATTGGGCTCTTGAGCAAGGCTCTTAACCTGCAATAGCTCCAGCTGTGCTGTACAAATAGCTGAACCTGGGCTGTGACCCCAAAAACATCTGTGTGTCTCTGTGTGTTGGAATATGTGAAAAATGAAAACTTCCTAATACAAGAAATTGTATGTGGTGAATAAAGGATTAAAAATTACAAATCACAAAAATGGAGAAGCATTGTCCAGTCTTGGCACATTTAGCGTGATTAGGGACACGCAGAGACAGAATGGAGACCTCTTGAAGGGACATATGGAGAGACCAAAGATTGGAGATGTCAAGGAGCAGAACCATTCAGAGAACTGTAGGTCAAGTCACAACTTCTGAACTGCATCCTTGCAGCAACAGGAAGTCAGTGGAGAGACTGAAGCAGAGGAGTAGTAGGAGTGAAACAAGGAACAAGCAGCTCAATTGTGGAGGAGCAGGAAAGGTCAGGTAGCAGTTAGCCTCGCAGATGTTATTCTCAAACGATTCTCTGAGGACAACCTGTTAAAAACATTTGTAGTGAAAATATTTGTATGAACACTAAAAGAGTCAACACCATAAGACATAAACTAAAAATGTTTCACAATGTGTCCCTGAATGAAGGGAGGCTCAAAATCAAAAGTACCAGTCAGTATCTGGTGTGGCCACCTGCTGCTTGAAGTACTGCAGTGCATCTCCTCCTCATGGACTGGACCAGATTTGTCAGTTCTTGCTGTGAGATGTTACCCCACTCTTCCACCAAGGCACCTGCAAGTTTCTGGACATTTCTAGGGGGAATGGCCCTAGCCATCGATCCAAATCGATCCGCTCCAGGGTACAGGCCTCGTGTAACGCTCATTCCTTCGACGATAAACACGAATCTGTCCATCACCCCTGGTGAGACAAAACTGTGACTCATCAGTGAAGAGCACTTTTTGCCACTTCTGTCTGGTCCAGCGAAGGTGGGTTTGTGCCCATAGGCGGCATTGTTGCTGGTGATGTCTGGTAAGGACCTGCCTTACAACAGGCCTACAAGCCCTCAGTCCAGCCTCTCTCAGCCTATTGTGGACAGTCTGAGCACTGATGGAGGGATTGTGTGTTCCTGGTGTGACTCGGGCAGTTGTTGTGGCCATCCTGTACCTGTCACGCAGGTGTGATATTTGGATGTACCGATCCTGTGCAGGTGTTGTTACACGTGGTCTTCCACTGCGAGGATGATCAGCCGTCCTTCCTGTCTTCCTGTAGCGCTGTCTTAGGCGTCTCACAGTGCGGACATGGCAATTTATTGCCCTAGCCACATCAGCAGTCCTCATGCCTCCCTGCAGCATGCCTAATGCACGTTCACGCAGATGAGCAGTGACCCTGGGCATCTTTCTTTGGGTGTTTTTCACAGTCGGTAGACAAGTCTCTTTAGTGTCCTGCGTTTTTAGAACTGTGACCTTAAATGCCTACTTTCTGTAAGCTGTTAAGGTCTTAACGACCATTCCACAGGTGCATGTTAATTCATTGATTATGGTTAATTGAACATGCATGGAAAACATTGTTTAAACCCTTTACAATGAAGATCTGTAAAGTCATTTGGATTTTTAAAACATTATTGTTGAAATACACAGTCCTGAAAAAGGAACGTTTCTTTTTTTGCTGAGTATAGATGCAAAATCCAGCACTGCAAGCGCCACACCAACAGGGCTCTGTTCTAAAACACACATCCCCAATTTCTCCTGTCCATGCACTAAACTGAACTGTCAGGGTTCAGAGAGAGAACAAAAGACACTGAACAAAAGACTTAATACTGCAAGGAAATAAAAAAGCTAAAACTGCTGTTATCCGTTCAGGAGTTCAGTAGAACAAGGTAACTGAAGTTTAATCATTAATTTGTATATTGTAATGACAGAGGGGATAGATGTACACACACACACATAGACTACAGCAGCTGCTGGGCTCCACACATTGGTGTAGTGTCGGTGTCTGCTACGGTATCTTTCTGTCATTTTAACTACTGCATCACTATGACATAACAGCAGTAAATAGAGTTTAGATAATCATTGTGGTCTATGGGTGCACAAAGTGTTAAAATACTGCAGCTGTTTTCTCATGGCATTTTTTGCATCTCCAGTACATTAGACAGTAATGTTACATTTCTTTAGTTATTTGTTTAGACGTGCAGACAGAAGGTGAGTTCTGTGCAGCCTTCTTCCTGATTTCACCGGTGTGGTTAGGTAGATTTGTTCATTTGGGTGTTTTTAGTATTGAAATCTGCATTTCCTCTGCTCGTTGTTATCATCTCTTTTAATGGTAGTTCTTTTAACAGAGTGTGACACACCATTTACTTCAAATGCATATTTTGCAGTTCATCTTTTAAAGCTGGAATTTCCTTCAAACTCACATCGACTCCTACACTGTCGTCATAAAGGTGAACAACAGAGAGCACGCACAGCACCTGTGACAAGATAATCATTCACGGTTGCCATTCATTGATTCTTTGCCATCGAATGCCAATGTATAATCTGGCGCTACAGAAACGTTTTTTCCTTGCTACAGGTTATGTTTAATTTTAAAACTTGCAATGTGTTGTCTGCACATGTGACACACATTTCTATGTCTAATAGTGTTTTATCTTGGTAGAGTAATATGTATTGCTCTACTTTCCCCTATTGTATTATTAATATGTAGCCTTAGAATGCCTAATCTCACAGACTTCCCACTGTTTATAAGGTATTATTGTATATAACTTAACCCCACCTTTCCCTCTATATCTTGTCACACACATGTGCATGGGAGGCAGCTGAAGGGCTTAGAGAGGACTGATTATACATCTGCGGGGGGCGGGGTACGCTAACGCTCTTTCTGAGTTCTCTACAGGTCTTTCCCGGGAAATCCCACCAAGAGCCGACACCTCGAAGCGGGACACATCAGTTCCGGTCCCCAACCCGAGGACGACATCACTTCCGTTTCCGGCACCAAGGACGACATCACTTCCGCCCTCCGGCCTATAAAGCCTCCTGCCTTTGCTCTGGCAGGCAGTTCTGTATTGGACTCTGTTGAGTAAACTTGACTCTTATGAACCGATTACTTTTGCAGCCAGGAAACCGAATTAAACTGGTGGCTGCCCCAAACCTTGCCATGCCTCATATCTCTTCTTCTTACAATCTATAACCTCAGGCAATTAGATGTAGTAAAAAGACAAGCAGGAGTTAAGTCACACATAAAATAATGTATTACTGATAATATTCATAAATGATAAGAAAATGCAAAGTACGTTTGAATATTGGCAACCATACAACCTGATTAAATGGTGATGTGTAATTCAGGTGGCACACAGACTTGCAGTTACTTAAAATGTCTCTAGTTAAAGCATCGTTGGTGTTCAGCTTTCAGCCACACGTCTGTTCAAAATGGCTGCTGAGCTGTGCTCTTCATTGTGTTGTCTTCATCATCACAGGTTAGCAAGAGAGATGCTTCTTCATCATATGTTGGTTAGAGAGAGAGAATGTGGCTGAGCAAGCAAATTTATAGGTTTTCTGTCCAACACCTGCAGTCAATCCAGACAGCCATATCTCAGACCAATGGGAGAAATAGTACATTTTAACACCTGCAACCCCCCAAGACCATGTGTTTAGCTAACCTGGCTTTGTGTGGGAGATGAGACAAAGACTTTAGCAAAGAAATATTCATCAAACTGGTTTAAGACACATCCCCCCAATTCCTGTCATAAAATTACAAAGAGACAGTCGTAAAAACGGGGGGCTGGGTTTGGCAAACACGAATACCTCTCAACTAAATTACCACTAAATTACATTGGTTTGCCTAAATTATAAATAAAGACATACAAAACATTTATCAAGTTATATGCAAAATCCCACATCACAACAAATAGAGTTTTTCTTTTTTGGGGGATGTTTCGACTGTAGACAGTTTGTCGTAATCATAAGCTTGCTCTCAGTCAGACCAGGTTAAGAAGAGCACCTCTGATCTTTGCTTTCCCCTACTTTGAGCGTCGCCTATATGTTGTGTTGAATTTGTTTAGAAATGCTACACTTGGTGAGCCGTCTAATCATTCCACCCAGTTTTGAGCTCAGTTCACTCATGGTTGGCTCCAGACGTATATATTACAAGTCTGGCTTACTGAGACTACAGCAACACATACCCAGATTAGTGTTGTGGTTCAGCCAGCAGTTCTTTCCCTGATTTAAATGTTTTTCCTCTCTAGATATAGTGTTGCTTTTCAAATATTATTTTGTATATTTTGTTACTGATTCTGTTATTCAGCTTTGTTTTGTCTATATATTATTTGGTGTTATTCATTTAATTTTTTCCCATTTTATATTATGTTAATTTATTAGTTTTTCTATATTTATCTGCTCTGCCTGCTGTATATGGAGCCTAATGGGGCAGGGCCACCTGATTATGCAGCTGGAGGACTGGGCCGCTGAAGCTACTGCTGCTACTTCTGCATTGTAATTTTTGATTTGGATTCTTGTTTTTTTGTTTTTTGTTGTTTTTTTTCTTTACTTTACACTTACTGAATGTGACGCCATGCTCTTTTCTAAAGGCTTTGCTATCCGTCTTGCGACTTTGGACATTGGATTTGTTTGTTTTAGGTTTTAGCTTTTTTGGTGAAATCAGTTTTTGCTGCATTTGTTCCAGCTTTGCCTTATTGTACATCTTTTTCAATTTTGAAATTCTTTAGATATAAAGATTTTTTATTAGTTTTACCCAATTTCAACTTTTTAAACCTATATTGGAGCCTGTGCAGGCCACCAGCCAGCCTTTTGAGCTTGGGGCCGGACTGCTTCTGGTGGTGGTGGTGGTGTTGAGGCCTGCTTTTTGTATGCTGACCTATAGTGGGATCGGGTCTGACCTACACCCTTGTTGTGACATTCAAGTGACAGGAATCACAAAAATTGGGAAAGTCATGTCACAAAGGAGCCACTAGACAAGTGCAGCAAGTTAAGGGATTTGGTAGAAGAGGGTCGCTTGCTAACTCTGTGTAGCTACAGAACACACAACACATACAGTATTCACACATTATAGATTATGGGCAATGCCATAGGTACACCCAAATCAAGCAACTTCACCAAAAACATGAACTTGTCAAAAACTTTAATCAAAACAAAAGCAATATGTCAGATGTGAGAGGCCTGAAGTAAATGGCTCAGGGCAAAGTGCTTTTTTTCCTTTTGGCAATTTATTATTTTTTATTATTTTTGTCTGTGATTCACTATTTTTTCTTTTTATTTATTGATTACTCCACTACCTCATAATGAATACATTTTATCTGATTCCCCCTTATTGAGTCCAACTGCATTTGCAAAGAGGTGCAAAAGTAAAAATAAACAAAGAAAAAAACACGGAAACACGAGATGTGCACCATGATAACAAATACTTCAGAAATTTGTTACTGTACTAGAAAGACACCATTGAGCCACCTAATATGTCACCCCCTGTAATTCTTAGTCATGGAGTTTGATATCCTTGGATATCCTTGGATGATGAGATTAGCAACTGCAGTCAACAAGTCTGACCTCCCCTCCAACCAGAAGTCTTGTAATATGCAACTGGCTTCATTAATACACTCCTCTAGGTGAGGTGTTGCGAGCTGTGGTAACGTAGGTGGGATTTACTTTCTAATTCTGACTTTGCAAAAGCTGTGAAAGTCCCACCCTGAAAAACAGAAAGATCTGGTCCCTCTGTCTATGAACAGACAAAACAAAAGGTACACCATAGATGTGTGGCAATCAACAGACTGACCTAAAGAGGGGCAAGGCTGGACACCTGAGTAGCGGCAGCCCATCACCTGAAGAAGGAGGGCTGCTGGTATTTCATAAACTCCAGGAATATTTGTACTGCACCCTGCAAGTCCAGGAGGGTACAAGAATTCAGGTAGAGACTCTCAGAGCGACAGAGAGACAGACAAGGCATGTGACAGTGGGCGACCATCAGGGATGCTGGACGAGTTAACATGACGTAGGAGCAGTTTGAGAACGGCCGTGGCTAGCTGTCAGTGAGGCTTTTCCAGTGTTCGTCTTTCATTGCCTGTTATTGGGCTCAACTGTTATTCAGTGTTTTCCTCAATTGTCCCATCTCAGAGGTCGTTACAGTCCTTACTATCAGACGTCTTTAGCATATTGACCTGGTATTGCAACTGATCAATGACTTTAGCTGTCACCTTTACAGAATGATCATTGCTCTCGGGCCACTAATTGATTTTACAACCCCAGCTCCCCACCACACTGGAGTTTTATAGAAATGCCCTCCTTCACGACACCACACTTCCCAGGAATGCCCACTTTCAGCACTACATAAGCTGGATTCAAGTTGTACAGCTCCATTTACAAAAACCCATTTCCCTGTCTTGCACGGCCATCCATCTAAACTTGGAAGTGCACTTATTCTAATTACAGTAGTTACAGGAAACCAAACATAAACCCAGCAGCCCCCAGGACACAAGACAGAAAATTAGAACAATGGTGGCACAAGCAGGCCATTCAACCCGACAAGCTCATCCTTGGTTGTCCAAAATAACATCAAGTGAAGTTGTGAAGGCCCCTAAAATCCTGCTCTCAGCCACACTACAGAGTCATTTATTTCATGCACCTGCATCTGCGTCACGTCAGAAGTCACACTTGTCACAAAGGAGGGACCGCAGAGAGACACAAGGAGAACATGCTAACCCCACACAGGCAGTGAACATTCAAGTAAGCACAGCTCAGCACTTTCACCTTCACCTTCATGATTAGGCTGATTTAATTCCCATGCTTTTGCTTTTGAGAGATTGCTTTCCATCTTGTAAATCATAAAGCTGATTTCAATTGTGTGATTTAATATAAAAGCCCTTAAAGGTGATGTAAACTGTGTGGTTTTATTTAAAAGATCTCATTTTACTCTTCTGTATGCCCTAAAGATATTTTTAAGCTGTGCAGTTTCAATTATAAGAATTCACTTCTGCACTTATGACTGAAGTGCGATTTAGGCTGTCAACTTTTATGTACAAAAATACGCTTTCCGCGCCTTTATGCCATGAGGCTGACATAAATGGTGTCGTTTCATGTCCAAGAGCCCCCTTTCCCCTCTCACAGCTCCCACGGCTGATTTAAGCTGCACAGTTTAATTTTCTGGACGCGCTCTTCACTGCCGCACGGCGCATGTTTCATTAAAGTGACGCCGTTTCATTTCCAAGAGCCTCCTCTCTGCCACCACTTGCTGAGCTCTCGCTGCTTCACTGAAGGAGACGCTGAAGATGTCCGTATTTGGAGGATTAAGATCTCCTGACATGAACAAGAGAATCAGACAACATCAAGCTGGGCTAAAACTCTGTCTTGTGTTCAGCCAGGGAAGTAGAAAATAAAACTCAATATGAGAGGAAGAAAGAAAGCTGCAAACCCCCTGATTTTATATTTTATGAAACATCAAGATGGCAGAGACAATGCTGAAATCTACAAAGGCTTTTCATTAGCAGTGAAACACAGAAAAAAATGTGAGCATCCATATGCACTGCAGACAGTTCATTAGGTGCAAACATCTATGCAATACACACAAATACCCTTCTAGGAAAAGGAACCATAAATGTTCAGCTACAATGGACAAATCCCAGAGAGGAATGAGAATATTAATTCAAAAAGAACAAAAAGGGCAAAAAAGGCCCAACATAATTGGACTAAAAGGCAATCTTACATGAATAAGTCCAATACAAAATAAAAATGTCAAAAACTAAGAACAGAATAAATGAACTCGGTGAGCTTCAAACAACACAGTGTCCTCCTGGCCTGAGCCTTCTCCACTCGGGCTTAAACAGCCAGAGGGCGGGCTTGGGGTGGTGATGTCACAGTGGCCCGCCTCCTGGGGTTCCACCCACAAAGTGCATGGAATAGACTTGCATCTAAAGTAGCAGTACACAATTAGAGAAGTAATGGAAAATATATAAAAATGTGAAAAATAATTATTTAAAATTGACAATAAAATATAAAATATGTACAGAGTTATGCATGAGAAGAAGGATATTTATGACAAAACCGCCATTAGAAAGCGTTATGCTCTTAACTGTCAGCAATTTCAGTGCCAAATAAGTTACTCACTGACATGGCACAAAACAAAGTCCAGACCCCTCACTGACAAAGGAAGTTCAAGCCCCTCTCTTTCTGTGTGTGTCTGTAGAGAGAGACTTGAATGATATGCTGTGTGTATGTGTATTGTAACAATACATGCAGGATATTCAGGCTTGAGCCGCCACACACAAAAAGACACACACACCAATAATATAACAGCAGAATGAGCCAATCGCTAAACTTGCTGTTCCTCCATCCAAAACAACAAATACCAAGACAGGTTACACCTAACCATACATACACCCCTCTGCATGCACACTTGGGATGATCGCCTTTCTACCCAACGTGAATCAGCGTCTCTATCTTTGTGAACTCAACTGCACACAATATTTTAGCTCCTCCATCCAGCTCCTGTTACCCACTAATGTAGGCCATGCCTTACTGTCACCACCCTCATTACGCTCCTGCTTATATAGCCCACTCTGTGGGATGCCCACCCCGGACCTCTTAGAAGGCTGTGGAGCAGACAGGGTGCTTCTTGGGAGTCAATGAGGTGGCTGCTTGTCTCCCTGCAGTACCATTACAGAACCATTTGGCTCCATGTGATTCTTTAATCTGCTAGCTACTCTGATACATAATTGGTGGTAATTCAGACATTTCATTTTTCTCATTAACTGAACAAGACAGCCATCATGATAGCACATATGGGAACAGAGACATTTCTCGAATACTAGTGACCAGCTTATGAAGTGCAGGCTTTATTCTACACTCCTAAGTTAGTGCTGAGCATGAGCATATCAGCCACATGAGCTGATAAAGAACACTGCATGATAGACAAAGAAGGTGATGGCTCAAATTTCTTAATGACTTTAAATTACAGAATACAGAAGACAGCAATGGAAAGATCAAAAGTTCTAGACAATGCAATATCATCATATGTATTGTAGCAGGCGACTAAGTCCCATCATCGGCCAGGACGCCGCTTCTACTTATGTTCTGGGGAAGAAGCCATGGGTTCCTCAGTACCTCCCCCGGGACGCTTGGTGGCAGCCTTCCGAGCTGATGATGGTGCCTCAGTTTCCCGCAGGGTTCAATGGGACATGGAGTTCTCCACAACCCTGTGGGGATCTGGGGTGGCCGCCAGGGGGTACTGCATGGATCCCGAAGACAACCTGGACAACTCTACAGCCCCGCCCGGAAGTGCATTTACCAACAGGTGATCAAGCACCTGGAGCACTTCCGGGTGGGCTATAAAAAGGGCCAGCATCCACCACTCAGTGGCCAGAGTCGGGTAGAAGGAGGACGAAGCTGTGGAGGAGTGGTGGTGGAAGAGAAAGGAGTGTTTTGGTGTTGTGTTTAATGATTGGGACTGTGTTGTGGCTGGAGGGATTACGGGGAAGATGTGCCCTCCAGCTGAAGAAAAATAAATAGTTTATTTATTTTACCAGTGCCTCCGTGTCAATCTGTGTCAGGACGGGCACTATACTGTGTCCAATTCACAGCAAATAATAAAAGGTTAAAGTCTGTCCATTAGTCACGCAATTACTCACAACCTACTTGGGTTTGAGACTTGATTTTGGTCTTAATTAAAAGCTTATGACCTAATACATTTCGGAAATTTAAAAATACTTTATGTAGCAGCATCATTGTCAAACTTACCTGTGGTGGTGTCCTTTTTAACGGCAAAGTGCTCATAAAACCTATGAACGTGGTGGTAAGAAAAAGAAGAGCAGTGACATCTGCTGGGCATTAAGCAAATCATAGAGACTGATTACATGATGAGGAACACCATAATAGAAAGAAGAATTGGAAGAGCAACAATAGCAAGTGAATGTCAAGCACAACGTGGAAGCTGACATGTTCGGAATTCATTATCAACTGAAAGATTGTGTTTATTTATCACTGAATATTACACTTTATTAAACATCAATAAAGGACAACAAAGAGACCTGTAGTCGAGTGTTTATAGCAAAGTGATCACCAAAAACAAAACAAAAAGTAGAACAGAGACATCTGCCAAGCATCAGGCAAATCACAGAAGATGATTAAGTGATGAAGAACAAGAAACAATAAGAAGATAACACACTCAACCACATTGGCAAGCGAGAAGTGACCCTCATTATAGAGCATTTCAGGAGTAGACTAACACAATGGCTCATAGGCTCAGGATGCAAGAACGGACCAGACTCAGAAATGCATGGCAACCATTGAGAACATGATGGATAACCCCATCACCTCTTTTGTAATCACTGCATTCATGACAAACCAGTTGTCCAAAGGCCTTGAATTACCGGCAACGGTGGGCATGTGATGGTCAGTGATTTATTTTACCTGTCATGCCAAAATGAATTTTGTAAATTGAATTGTGTAAATGTACATTTGGAAACTGATTTGCATGAAGCTTTAGTTGAACATTTACATGCTGAAAATGTCTGAAGGGTTACGTCAATTGTGCTCTCTCTCAAGTGGAGTTCACACATGTAACTGACGTGGAACAGTGGGAGAGGACGAGGAATGACATGTCGACACTCTCTTATGCACGTGCTGATTTCCTTGATCTTCTCTTTTATCACCATGTCTTGTATGTTAAACTTGTGAGAAGACCCACCATGCTCACCCAAATAAGCACCTATTCCAAAATTACGGAAACCCTCAATATGCAAAGTCATCTGAAGAGGATTCAGAAAGAGGAGCAGCACAAACATGCAGGTGGGAAAAACACTCAGGAGATTAATGTCCAAATTGGGCGTGCTGTGATGGCATTTCCCCCCTTTCAGCTCTCTTCATAATCCCATGTCATATGTAGTTTCTGCTTGTAGAGCTCTGTAAACGTGTGCTGTACACTGCATATGCACATCATAAACGTAAAGTGTCCAGGGATGAATGCTCACCTTGAAAGCCGCACACAGTAAAGGCTGAATGATAGGCCTGGCACAGAACGCCCGCCTGCCATGCTTCTTCTTATCTGGCTATCCTGCTGATGTATAGCCTTGGCACTGCTTTCCTACAATTCAGGGCTGTTTTTTCGATTTCTGGATGGTCGTATATTATTGTCGGATAGAAATAGGAAAGGAGAAATCTGCATTTGTAAAATGCACAGCAATGTGCTTACAAAGCACCCGCAATAAGTCACCAGCACAGACTTGTAAGGGAGCAGCACAGGTGCCCAAGAAGATAAATGAGCGCTGAGCGGCCTGCTGTCTCTTGTGAAAATCCTGAAAAGTGAACAAGTTCCCTTAGGATGGCAGGCACTCCTGTGTGAAACAGACTGCAGGAAAACACTGGAGTGAAACAACAGATGTGTAACATGACGGGTGGAAAAGCCAACTGATGTGTGACAAGGTGGCACTATGGCCAGTGAGATTCAGCCTCTGGTCACTATATGTGGTTTGCACATTCTCCCCATGTCTCTTTCAGCTTTCTTCTAGAGGAACTGCATGTTTGATCAGCTGATCTGTGGTGAGTTAGCATGCCTGCCAGACATCCATCCCAAGTTAGCCCCACCACCTTGTCCTGACCAAAATAGTTTCATAAAGAGATATCTCAACTGTAGTGTCATGGCCAGCATGGTTCCTGACAGTAAATCATGTTTAGATCTTTAGGATGAAAGCCACTTAAAGCCCTAAACCTTCTCCCTTTTTGAGTAAATCCAACAGCCAGTTCCAGAGTCACTGTCAGACTGCCTTCTAGTGGCTCAAGGTTCTGTGGCACTCCTCAGTTCAGCTTTATGTTTAAATCAATGTGGGCTGTTTGAGACCTCCATTGATTTTAGAGCAGATACTGTCACATCATGGTTGCCCAAAACCAACCTTTCAGCGTCTGCTGTGCTGTGAATGTCTGAAGTGGCAACAGTTTGGAAAGGAAAGGGAATCTGGAGAAGTTTCAAAATTAAAATAAAATGCCTTGGGTTGTCAGCATAAAGAAGTAAATAAAGTAGACAAGCTCTTTGAACCAAAAATTGTGTTGCCAATCAGTAGGGAACAGGGAATAGGGAATAACCAGAGCCAACACCAAAAAGATGTTAATTGTACTAAGAAAACTGAAATATACTTCATATCAAGAATACGCACACCATAGTATTTGTAGTGAAAATCCACAATCTTGGATGACCACGCAGTGTACCACACTAACCTTATACTGCCACAATAATAATGTCATGTGTCACCCACTCTTGGTTGTCTTATCCAGAAACAGCATAGGAATCTTAGAATCTTAGAATTCCAAGAACAAAACTTAAAAGAAGTGGTGAGGCGGCCTTCTGCTGCTATGCACCTAAAATCTGGAATAGCCTGCCAATAGGAATTCGCCAGGCTGATACAGTAGAGCACTTTAAAACACTGCTGAAAACACATTACTTTAACATGGCCTTTCTATAACTTCATTTTAATCGTAATTTAACTTAATCCTGATACTCTGTATGTTCAATTCATCATAATAACTATTCATGGTGGCTCTAAAATCGGTACTAACCTCTACTCTCTTTTCTGTTTCTTTTTCCGGTTTCTTTGTGGTGGTGGCCTGCGCCACCTCCACCTACTCAAAGCTTCATGATGCTCAAACAATGATGGACGGATTAAAAGGCAGTTTTCTTTTTTTTTTTTTTTGTTTTTTCTGTCCCCCCTGGCCATTGAACCTTACTCTTATTCGATGTTAATGTTGATTTATTTTGTTTTATAATTGTGCCTTTCATTTTTCTATTCTTTAATATGTAAAGCACTTTGAGCTACTGTTTGTATGAAAATGTGCTATATAAATAAATGTTGTTGTTGTTGTTGTTGAATCATCAGCAAAAACATCAGCACCTGTAACAAAACAACATGGCACTGCAGGAGAAAATATTTCATTTTTAACATCATGAAAAATTCATTAAAATAAAAAATAAACATAACTAATATGTACCTTGGTCTTCAAAACCCTGGAAATGTTGCTAAAACAATTTTAAGAGATCAGGAACTGCCAGATAACTTTAAAATCACATGACCTATCCTAAGAGCAGACTGAATGGAGCTTTCACGCACTCCAGTATATTGTTGTCCATATGGGTCTTTAGATGTCCCCTCATCTGTGCAGCTTGGCTTCACTTATTGCCCACCTCAGTCATTTTGCCAGATCCGGTTCTGTATGAGTGTAACCGGTCTATACTGCACCCACCGTATTGCTGTTCCCTGGCCTTGATACCCGTTAACACTCAAAGCTCCTGCGTTGTGATTTGCATGTTCTGTACAAACCGCCACAAAGGAGTAATGTAACCACAATGGATTCCTTTATTTCTTGATTTTTATTTTATTTTTTTTTTTATTAACAGACGGAACTGAAATGTTGAAACAGAGAACATAAAACGGAATGACTGTTACAGAGCTGTAATTCCTCCTCCTCCTCACTCAGTAACGCAATGAACACTGGGACTGCGATGCTAAATTACAACATACATATTCATGCACCGTTCAGTATGCAAATACAAGAAAAACAATAAACCTGAAATGTTAAAACAGAGAACATAAAAAGAAATGACTGTTACAGCGCTGCAATTCTTCCTAATAATGCAAAGGCCATTGAATACTCACCTTAACACATAACCAAAAGTAATAAAAAAACATTCAAAACATTTCAAAACAACAACTGTACACTATAAAGATCATATTACTATTACTGTCACATACAAAAAAAATAACTCAAGCAATTTAAAATAATTGAATTAACTCTACCATACAGAGAATAACAGCGTGCTTTCCTCCTCTCACAGTAACGCAATGAACACTGGAAGAGGCTCACACTGATGACGTAAAATGAACACAATAAACAAAGCAGGGAAATATAACAGGAGAACAACAGCAAAACATACAACATAACAAATGCTATCAGGATTTGGTGAAGCTCCAAATAGCTAAACTTACTTTTTTAGACACCGGTTACATGGGCTCCAGAGATCAGAAAAGCTGCCACCAGCAGAGTAACACCTTACACAGTAGCTGTCTGAGTGTACTTCTCAGGTCGGTGGTCTGCTGCTGTGGCTGACAATTGTGTGAGTGGCTGTCAGGTAGCAGGCAGTCTCTGTGGTTGTGTGTAAATATTCTGGATAAAGACTACTGGCTGCTATAATGGTGCCAAGGGCACTTTGACGTGCTTTAGTAACTGACTTCAGAGAACTTCTGTTCTCTCTGTGTGTCCCATGGGGTGGCAAGTCTTACAGTAATATGCAGGAAGAGTTGGGGGAGCATGTGGAACAACTCAGACACGCTCAATTCAAGTCAGAAAGTCACTTAGCCCTAATAATTCAGAATTATAATCTGAAAGTGTCTGTGACGATGTGGGTTCTACTCCATGCTCCCACTTCTCTTTAAGGACCCTCTCGAACCTAACACCGTCAATAATGTAACCAGGTGAGCTGGTCAATGAGGATGACAAACGAAGCAAGGGCAAAGGTGCAAAGTGCAAATGTGCTTTTATTGCAAACCAACAAAACTGTCCAAATAAAAGTGCAGTGCATCATAGTCATTAAATAAGTAAATCCATTAAAACCAGGGTGAGACAGTGGAGGTTAAAATAAAAAGTTCAATTAAAAACAAAGTTAAAATACTGGCTGGAAGGAGTCCATTGAAAAGCAAAACCCGGTACCTTCAACTGGTTGGCTCTCCTGCTTCTCCCATCCGGGCCATGCACCATGGGAGTCACCCTACCTGTATCTGACCTCCACCACGTTCGCTTGCCTTTCATCCTCTGGCTCCGTACGGCACCACTACCCAGACCAAGACTTTGGTTCCCCCAATGGCCTGGATGCTCTGGTGTTCTGATCCCAAATCTGACTTCCGCTGCCTTGCTCAACCTTGTGCAGCAAGCTAATTGCCTTCCAGTCACTCCAGCTCCTCTCAAGTGTTCAGCAATCAAACTGTCCCCCGGGTGCCGGCCAAACACCCCTCTAGGACTCACTTCTCCCAGCTGCCTGTCCTTATATTGAGCCTGCTCTTGCTTGCTCATGTGTGCATGCACCAGCTTCCAGCTTCACTTTCTTCCTCCTTTAACCTCCATTCTTTTCTGTCGTTCTTTTTTCTCCCCCATTCCGCACTTGCGCTCCTACTAAATATAATCAGGACGTGGCACAGGTGTGGTGATTAGCAGCTCCCGGCATCAATTACGGATGCAGACGACACCTCACCTGTACACATAAGCGAGGAAATGCCTGCAGCACATCACGTCCAAGGACTGCTCCAGCCACACTACCATGCCCCCCTCTTTAAGCCGCGAGTGTGGTGATTATTTATTTAAATATCTGGCCTTTTCATCTGAGCTGTGGACCCGCTATACCACACTGTCACTGTGGTGAGTCCACAAACTGAGACCTGTCACAGTGCAGGACTCACAGGTCATTGTGATGCCAAATCTTAGACATCCGTGTCTTACTCTTATCTGCCATTTCTGAAAGTTAATATGCATATTCAGATTTTAACTAGTACTTCAAGTAAAGTTAAATCACAAGAGCCAGAGTTCCTTCCATCCATCCAATTTTTTGAAACAGTTTAGCGTGTCATAAAATCACTGGGAGACAAAAACAAGGCAGGACCTCACACTGCCTTTATTTACTGGACTGAGTTGAAACTCTTATGATTATTCGCCAGCGTTTCATCTTTTCTTCCCTTTGGATATCAATTTTAAACACCATATTTTAGCTGTGAGTTGCTCTTTCTCTTTTTTTCCTTACATAGCTGGAGAATACTTGTGTTAATACATTCTTCACTTTCTTAAAAGCAGTTTCTCTTCTGGACAAGCTACAGTACTCTCTAGTTGTGAATTAAGGTCTTAAATTGTATTCCTGTGTCAGCACTGCTTCTGTGCCTCAGCCTGGCTTGGCATTTTTTATTGTTTTATTTTCTGTGCCTTTAACTTCTTTCTTGCCACTTTCCCTTTAATCTGTTGACAGTTGTCATTAAGAGCTGGGGGGTCCTTAAGCACAAATCATTACATACAACATCATCATGAAGTCACCATTTAAGATGATGGGACAGTATTATAAGCATCAAGCTAGTCAGAAGAAAAGCCTACTGAATCATTAAGGGTCCTACAGTGGCAGCAGTTTAGAATTTTTGGCAGCTTAAATTTTGACCTCAGGTGCTGCACTTATTACAGCTAAAGGTCAGATACCAAAATGACATGACCAAAATTCAAGATGCCAAAAATCCTAAACCAGTCCAATGTTCCTTCCATTCTTAATCATTCATAAGGTTTTCCTTTTTGACTTTTTGTTTCGATACAGGGCTTGAAAGTTAGTACTACCATGTCATAAATAATAATAATAATGTTTATATAAAAACATCAGTAACACCTGTGACTGGCAACAACATCATTAACATAAACAATACAACTGTAGCAACAAAACAATGTCTCAAAATGGCAACTCCTGCCTCCTTGAAGCACAAAAAGTAGAGCAACACATGCACAAAAGGCTAGACCTGCCCGCTTTACAGGGCCTCACCTCAGGCAGCCTACCTCCAAACTCCAGGCTGCACAAGCCTCAAAATGGGGTTATGGCTTTTAGATATCAAAAGTTCAAAATGTGCAGAAAGATTCTGAGGAAGGTCATGAAACCTCTTGTCCCAGAACAACAAAGATGAGGGGATAATGAAGCAAAGTTGTGCTTACCAAAGTATTTAAAGACCCTTATGATAATTTATCAGCATCTGATCACTAGATCCAGGCCTTTAATGACCTCTTAGGCACAGCCATCAGCAGTGTGTCTGTTGGCGGAGAGAGTGTTGACCTTGTTGAGAGGCTTACTTACCTTGGCAGTGACATTCATGTCTGTGGTGACTCTTCCTGTGAAGTCAGCAGATGGATTGGGAGAGCATGGGGGGGGTCATGAGGTCACTGGAAAGGGGTGTGTAGTGCTCCCAATATCTATGCAAAAGGACGAAGGTCCAAGTCTTTAGAGTCCTGGTGCTTTCTGTCATATTATATGGTTCTGAGACATGGACGCTATCCAGTGACCTGAGATGAAGACTGAACTCCTTTGGTACTGTCTCTCCGGAAAACCCTTGGGTACCATTGGTTTGACTTTGTGTCAAATGAGCAGTTGCTCATGGAGTCCTGCATTGTGAGGGAGCATCAGTTACGGCACTACAGCCATGTGGCACGTTTCCCCGAGGGTGATCTGGCGCATAAGATCCTCATTGTTGGGGACCCAAGTGGCTGGGCCAGGCCAAGGGGTTGCCCACGTAACACCTGGCTGCGACAGGTAGAGGGTCATTTCCGGAGGGAAGGACTGGACCACGTGTCTGCCTGGGGGGTTGCCCTCCGGGACCACAAGCTGTTTTGACATGTAGTGGGTGCGGCAACGCACTGTGCCAGTGCATGCTCCCCAACTTGACTTGACTTGACTTGACTTGAATTGACTTGACTTGATCTGATCTGATCTGATCACTGTAGACAAAGAAAAATGTCTGAGGAACCAGAGAGAGGCATAAATGTCACTCCTCACCGCTCACTCTGGGCCAACAGCAGCAGCAGCAAGGACCCTAACCTAACCCTAACCAGTCGTCTGTTGTAACACTGTGGTTTGCCTTTGGGAAAAGTATTTATTATAGTACCTTTTCTACTGATCTGCCTAGTGCAGGGGTCCTCAGTCACAGTCCTGGAGGGCTGTAGTGGCTGCAGGTTTTTGTTCTAAACCGGTTGCTTAATTAGAAAGCAATTCTTGCCAATAATTTAATTTCATGGCGTGTTAGTAATTCTCATATCCTAGATTTTTTTTCCTTTCTAAGAATATCATCCAAAACTCTAAAATGGATGAGTAATTCTCAGTACTTCCAAGTATTTAATTAAACCGAATAATGTGAGATAAATACACACAGGAGTAAATGGTAACAAGCTAAATGGAGAAATGCTGGTCTCTTTTGTCATGTGCATGTTATTGCTAGTTAGGAGCAATTAAAAACCAATAATACAGCTGTGTAAGACTAAAATAAGCAATAAGGGTTCAAAATCTGAACGAGCGAGACAACTAAAGTGAAGCAGAAGTGTTACTTGAGCAATAAGTGCTTCTTATTGAGCAATTGAGTTGGAGCAAAAACCTGTAGCCATGGCCCTCCAGGACCTTGATTGAGGACCCCGATCTAGTGCCTTTCCTTACTATTATCCATCCATCCATCCAACTATATCCTAACTACAGGGTCACGGGGGTCTGCTGGAGCCAATCCCAGGGCGCAAGTCAGGAAATAAACCCTGGGCACGGTGCCAGCCTACTGCAGGGTGCACACACACGGGACAATTTAGAATCGCCAATGCACCTAACCTGCATGTCTTTGGACACCCGGAGGAAACCCACAGACACAGGGAGAACATGCAAACTCCATGCAGGGAGGACCCGGGAAGTGAACCCAGGTCTCCTTACTGTGAGGCAGCAGTGCTACCCACTGCGCCACCGTGCCGCCCCCTTACGATTATCTGACTATCATATAGTGTCTTTTCTATCTGTTTATCTATCTATCTATCTATCTATCTATCTACAGTGGTGTGAAAAACTATTTGCCCCCTTCCTGATTTCTTATTCTTTTGCATGTTTGTCACACAAAATGTTTCTGATCATCAAACACATTTAACCATTAGTCAAATATAACACAAGTAAACACAAAATGAAGTTTTTAAATGATGGTTTTTATTATTTAGGGAGAAAAAAAATCCAAACCTACATGGCCCTGTGTGAAAAAGTAATTGCCCCCTGAACCTAATAACTGGTTGGGCCACCCTTAGCAGCAATAACTGCAATCAAGCGTTTGCGATAACTTGCAATGAGTCTTTTACAGCGCTCTGGAGGAATTTTGTCCCACTCGTCTTTGCAGAATTGTTGTAATTCAGCTTAATTTGAGGGTTTTCTAGCATGAACCGCCTTTTTAAGGTCATGCCATAGCATTTCAATTGGATTCAGGTCAGGACTTTGACTAGGCCACTCCAAAGTCTTCATTTTGTTTTTCTTCAGCCATTCAGAGGTGGATTTGCTGGTGTGTTTTGGGTCATTGTCCTGTTGCAGCACCCAAGATCGCTTCAGCTTGAGTTGACGAACAGATGGCCGGACATTCTCCTTCAGGATTTTTGGTAGACAGTAGAATTCATGGTTCCATCTATCACAGCAAGCCTTCCAGGTCCTGAAGCAGCAAAACAACCCCAGACCATAACACTACCACCACCATATTTTACTGTTGGTATGATGTTCTTTTTCTGAAATGCTGTGTTCCTTTTACGCCAGATGTAACGGGACATTTGTCTTCCAAAAAGTTCAACTTTTGTCTCATCAGTCCACAAGGTATTTTCCCAAAAGTCTTGGCAATCATTGACATGTTTCTTAGCAAAATTGAGACGAGCCCTAATGTTCTTTTTGCTTAACAGTGGTTTGCGTCTTGGAAATCTGCCATGCAGGCTATTTTTGCCCAGTCTCTTTCTTATGGTGGAGTCGTGAACACTGACCTTAATTGAGGCAAGTGAGGCCTGCAATTCTTTAGACGTTGTCCTGGGGTCTTTGTGACCTCTCAGATGAGTCGTCTCTGCGCTCTTGGGGTAATTTTGGTCGGCCGGCCACTCCTGGGAAGGTTCACCACTGTTCCATGTTTTTGCCATTTGTGGATAATGGCTCTCACTGTGGTTCGCTGGAGTCCCAAAGCTTTAGAAATGGCTTTATAACCTTTACCAGACTGATAGATCTCAATTACTTCTGTTCTCATTTGTTCCTGAATTTCTTTGGATCTTGGCATGATGTCTAGCTTTTGAGGTGCTTTTGGTCTACTTCTCTGTGTCAGGCAGCTCCTATTTAAGTGATTTCTTGATTGAAACAGGTGTGGCAGTAATCAGGCCTGGGGGTGGCTACGGAAATTGAACTCAGGTGTGATACACCACAGTTAGGTTATTTTTTAACAAGGGGGCAATTACTTTTCACACAGGGCCATGTAGGTTTGGATTTTTTTTCTCCCTAAATAATAAAAACCATCATTTAAAAACTGCATTTTGTGTTTACTTGTGTTATATTTGACTAATGGTTAAATGTGTTTGATGATCAGAAACATTTTGTGTGACAAACATGCAAAAGAATAAGAAATCAGGAAGGGGGCAAATAGTTTTTCACACCACTGTATCTATCTATCTATCTATCTAGAGCTGCTTCTATTGGTCTATTCCTTTCTATCTTTTTCTCTCTATGTCTGTCTATCTGTTATATAGCACTTTTTTTTATCAATGTATCTTGTGTCATGCCTTGCTATCTTGTGTCTTTCTGCTATCTATTATAAAGTGCCTTTTCTAATGATCTATCTAGTGACATTTCTGACTGTCTGTCCCTCTGCCTGTCATATAGTGCCTTTTCTACCTATTATATATTTCTATCTATGCATCGATTATATAGTGCCTTTTCTGTTGATCTGTCTGCATGCCCTAGATTTCATTTCAACGCAGCTCTGTACTTTTTTTGGCTTTTCTCTGCCTGTTGACCCGGGGCATGTGGTGATCACAGTGGGCTCATTCTCATCACTGCTGCCGAGTTTGCCATTGCTGAATGCTCTTTGTTAATTTAATAGGTTTATAATAACACAGCAGTTGGTGTATAATTAAGCAACAGATGTTGAAATGGGTGCTGTGGATTTCACTGGCAAAGGCAGACCAGGGTTTTATATTTTACTCTGGTGTGCTAAGATTTAGTTTTAGTTTAAAAGATACATTTGAACTAGAGTCTCTTAAGTTAAAGGAAAACAGATGCCGTCTTTAAAGAAACCACGTGGCCGTCTGTCTAATGTCAGGTGTGGGATTGCTACGTGCCGATTCTCCACTCGAGGACTGACTTGGGTCTTTGGCCAAAAGTTTACTTGAATGGCAGATAAGCTGCAGACGGGGAGAGGTCACAGCTCACATATTCAACATTTAAAATGAGGTATACAATCATGGCACTTTAGTCTGTAGTTTTAAGTGTAGTTTTCTGAATTCTACCTAATTAGTCTTGTTCCCAGATATTTATCTATATGCTTTATTCTTAATTCAAATCTTTTGTCAGCAGCAAGTGAAAACTGATGCCCTTCTCACGCCATTATGTACAAAAGATGTTCTATTTGTACAAGTGACACTCACTACTGGCTAGCAGAAATCATTCAGCAGATCTTCAGTCTGTCACAACTGACTGAATCTAAAGCAACACTCGCAAGTCACGCCATAAATAATAATAATAACAATGTTCCCATAACAACGTTACTAACACATGTGACTGGCAACAACGTTATTAACATAACTGATATGACTGTGGCCATAAAAATGGCTGCGGTCTAAAAATGGCTACTCCTGTTCTGGATTCCTGCCAAACTGAAGCACAAAAAGTTGACCAACACACTCACAAAAGGCTGGACCTGCCCTCTTTAAAGGGCCTTGCCCCAGGGAGCCTGGTTCCAGTCTGCAGTTGTCTGCATTAGGGACAACATTAGGGCCCTATTTTGTCCATTAAGCAATGGCTTTCTTACTGCCACTCACCCTGTCAAACCTTCAGCACAAAGTCTCCTCTTCACAATAGAAATTGAGACTTGTTTTTTTCGGCCACTGTTAAGCTCTGCTTGAAGCTGTTGTGCTGTGAGGTGCCTATCATGCAAGCTGGTGACCCTCAGAAACTTGTCTTCTTACTGGATCCTCCATATCTCTTCCTATGATGGTGCAGGTCGGCTCCACACTCCCTTTAGCATTCAGGAGCCTCTTGAACCCACCACCATCAATAACACAACTGAGAATGAGCCAATGGATGAGTACACAGCAGACAAACATGGCAAAGGGTACTGCTTTATTAAAGTCAATCCAAACAATGTGTCCAAAACAGAGCAGTGTTTCATCATTCAATAAATAATCCCTAAAAACAAGTGTTGAGGTAAAGGTTAAAAGCAGCTCCAATAAATAATCCAATAAAATCAAATGAGGTTAAAACCAGGGACAGTCCATGAAAACAATGCTGCTTCCTCCCCTTATCCAGTCCGGACCATGCAGAAGAAGGAAACGCCCACCGACAGGTGCAGTCAACCTTCAAATCCCATTTTAGGTCCCCATTGCCAGGCCTTTGGCAATCCTAGGGTGCCACGCAGATCTGCATATGTCTTCCACTGCCGGTCCCACATCGTCCACATGAACACCGCATATAACGCTGCTCGTACTCCCAGGTAAGCACTCAGTAGGAGCGCCCCTTCCACAGCCACCAGCTCATACAGCCTGGAGGCTCACACCCAACCACCTGCCTCACTCAGTTCAGTATGGGCATGGGTGCTCTCTCTCTCCATCTCTGCCTCTCTTTTTTCCTCCTCTTCTTTTAACCTCAGTGTCTCCCTTCTCCCTTCTCTCTCTCTGGCCAGTCTATTTTCTGACCCCCTTCTGTCCCATAACTGGGTACAGGTGTGAGGAACCACTCTCTTTGCGGCAACAATTAGGTGTTTGACTGATTAATCCGCCCACCTCTGCACATGTATGCAGTGCGGTCAGCCTGTTCCCTGATTAACCTCAGAGCGTAACACACACACATCCGCACCTGATTGGAGCCTGCACATTGAGAGCATGAAAATCAGCCATCTTCTACTGAGCCATGGACCTGCCATACCACACTTCCGATCAGAGATGTCTTCCACTTTCCAATTGCCTTTGAATTGTGTAGGAACACCAATGTACTCATTGACACTTTGATTTTATTTTGAAGTCTCTTTCAATGAAAGGCCTACACTTCTAAGGGTAATAATGCTCAATGTCTCATTTAATTTGTTAATTGCTGTTTTTGGCCACTATCATTGAAATTTACAACAGTCTACAGAGTAATATTGTCCAAGTTGTACTTCAGAGGGTG
This sequence comes from Polypterus senegalus, assembly GCF_016835505.1. NCBI lineage: Eukaryota > Metazoa > Chordata > Cladistia > Polypteriformes > Polypteridae > Polypterus > Polypterus senegalus. The sequence continues at coordinate 50,622,640 of NC_053166.1, forward strand.
TAGTAGGACAGTAAGTAATCAACAGAAGTTAGGACACCTGTGCAAATTGTTTGCTTCAATGGGCAAGGCTTAATTTACTTTAACTGGTGAGGAACATCAGTAGGTTGTAACCTATTAGTTGTTCCATGAAGAAGGCCCATTTTAAATATTCTGAAATTTCCTTTTTCGGTTTTAACAAACCTAAACTTTAAATGTAACCCTCTGGCAGTTTACTGCTTACCTTTTCACCATTTTATGTCATTCATTGCATTTCAACTGATTAAAATGTGAAGAAAAACTGAGGGGTTCTAAAACTTTTGACTGGTAGTGTATATATACATACTACAGTAAACCCTCGCTATATCACGCTTCGACTTTCGCAGCTTCACTCTATTTTATATGTAAGCATATGACATATATATCGCGGATTTTTTGCTGGTTCGCAGGTTTCTGTGGACAATGGGTCTTTTTATTTCTGGTACATGCTTCCTCAGTTGGTTTGTCCAGTTGATTTCATATAAGGGACACTATTGATGGATGGCTGAGAAGCTACCCAATCAGAGCATGCAGTTAAGTTCCTGTGTGCTGATTGGCTCAGCGACAGAGCACCGAATTCGATTGAGCTGCATTAACCAGGAAGTCTCATCTCGCTCATTCAGAATCAGCGTGTTTCGCTGTGTAAATTAGTTAAGTTTCATCAATGAGCTGCCCAATGCCCACTCTGAGACGCTGAGTGATGAAGATTTGGCCGAGATGACCAAGCCAGCAAGTGAGGAAGATAAGGAACAAGTGAACCCAGCACAGGAAAAAGACGCCGGCCTAACTCTCGAGCGTCTCGCGAAAGGCAAAAGATCTCCAGATATCGGTTGAAGAATGGGACCCGAAAATGATTCGTTCTTTGTAATTTAGAAATGCTCTTGACAATGCCACAGAAGTGTATAAAAACCACCTTACACAAATGAAAAAGCAGCACCAGCAACTGCCCATCACGATGTTCCTTACCCGCAAAACACCACCTAGTACGCCTTCAGTGGAAGAAGAAACTCAAGATGTCACAGTCACCTGAAGAAGCTCCTTTAGAAGAGCTGTAACACTCTCCTTTGTTAAAATTAAACTCATCGTTATTGGGCAAGTCGTCATGTCATTGTTGGTGAGTACCCATAACTAATTTTCTACGTACTTAGTACATGTACGTACGTTTAGTGTCACTGTACACACATTTTATGGTATACAATTTTTCTTGCATTGTACATACTTCTTGCTGGTGGCCTGTCTATCGTAATGGCTGTAGCATATGTGATATCGGAGACAATATCTTTAAAATAACATTTAGGTTTTACTGTATATAAACAGTGTGTTTACATACATAATTTCAGCAAATCTTACCTAATATCTACGAGAATATAAAGGAGTTATGCTGTATAACTGTGCGGGAAATGTTTATAAGAGTGTGGGAGAGTTTATAAGGGTTTAAAATATATAAAAATAACCACATAAACATATGGTTTTTACTTTGCAGATTTTCACCTTTTGCGGGGGGGGGGGTTCTGGAACGCAACCCCTGTGATCGAGGAGGGATCACTGTATAGGTTAAAGTTTATATATATATCTCCCTAAATATATATATTGATATATTGATATTATATCTGGTATTTAGTATTTAGAAGTGATTATACATACTTGGTATTACTTGTGTATTTGCTGCTGCTTCACTGAAATGCTTGATTGGTGTAAACATTCTGAACAAGTTTATGAGAATACAATTAAAAAATAAAATTGAATGGAATTATATATTCATTTCTCTTTAGAGCAAACCTAATATTTTTGAAGGGTAATATTGCAGGGATCTCATTCAGTGTGGCAATGGGCACAAGGCAGGAAACAACCCAGCACAGGCTGCCAGCCCACTCATGTAGGCGTTTACACTGGGCCAAAGTGCAAGCTTACCCTAAACTTCATGTCTTTAGGATGAGAGAGAAAAACAAGAAGCCGAGAGAAAGTACATAAGAAGAACAAGCCATGGACAGAAATTGGGTGGAGGACTTGAGATCTGTGAAGAAGCATCACTAATGCCGGGGCCACCAGGCCTCCCAAAAGGTACCGGGGGGTCATAGTGACTTCAGGTTTTTTCTTCTAACTCAGTTCCTAAATCGGATGTCAATGATTTCTGTTGAAGAATTTAATTGCTCAAACAGCCTTTCTTTGCTTCATTTTAGTTGTTTCATTTGTTAAACTCTCAATTCAGTCTTAAACTGCTCATTCACTGCTTTCTTAGAAATAAGATGCAAATAATAAAGGTACCAGCAGTTCTCCTTCTAACTTGTTCCCATCTACATTAAGTAATTGGACTAATTGGACTGGAACAAAAACTTGCAGCCACTGCGGCCCTCCATGACTGATTATGCAGACCCCTGTTTTAAAGGAGCTGTCCAGCTGAGCTCTTCATCTGTCCATATTCTGAGTGTTTTACTTTCACAATTGAATCACAGGGTGCCTATCCAGTGGCAACAACCACAAGACAAAACCAGGACCCCTGAGGGGCATGGGACACACTGACCAGAGCAGGTTAGAACTGTCAATCAACCTGTGAGGTCTTTGGGAGAAAACTGGGGTACCCAAAGCAGGATTGGAGGTCCAGTAAGGAGATCTAACCACTGGGAATAAGTGGAGCTCCGTCAACATTGTCTGTAGCTCTTTTAAACACACACATTGAAACTTTACATTACTGGATCTAGCACTTTCATTTTACTGATGCTATCCTGCGTCAGGCTGCTGGACATTGTCTGAATGGGCTTGCCTCTGGGTGCCCCTTTTTTCCCAGCATGTAGTTTAGGTGAATTTTGAAATGAACATAAAAATGTAAGACATTTGACAAACATGAGGAGATGATTTTGTCCATCAAGCCCATTTGTGCAGCTAATAGCAAAGCTTTCAGACACTTCTTAAAGGCCAACAAGGTTTCTGGTTCAATACCATGTCTCAGTAGCTTGCTCCAGTTTCCCACAATTCTTTGCACAAAGAAGTGCTTCTTGGCTTGCACTTCCTCTCAATTTCCATTCGTGTCCTCGATGTGTCAGGAGGGAGGCTGCTCCACCAGCCAATAGAGATTCTGCAGCACCGTAAATGCATATGGATGATGTCGATTAGCATAGTCTACGTATGGGAGTTCGAGGCGCTTTCACATACGCATATTTGCAAGATCATTGTGACCTATAAAGGTAAATTGCACATATGCATTTCCCTGTTTTTTTGGCATTTTCATATTTTCACACTTGAATCTACTCCACGCTAGTGCATTACATAGTCTAACCCTAACATTCCTCGATTTATATTCAACACTTTTTACACTAGTGATGTGTGGATAGGTGGGCCCTATGATGGACAGCCAATCTGCCTGTAGCTTGTTCACATTTTGTGCCCAGTGCTGCCAGGATAGACTCCAGTGCCGCTAAACCTCAGCTGGCTTAAGCAAGTTTGAGAAGGTTCTGTTCTCTTAAGTTGCTGTTTATCTACATGCATTTTCTCCATTAGCTCAAAGATGTGAGTGAATGGAGACTAAATGAGATGTCTGCAAGTGTGCGCACCCCATGACGGACTAACATTGGCCTTTGCCCAGTACCACTGACATTGACTCCTTTACCCTCGTAATTAGCCAACTGCTGTCAGTAATAGGATGGATGATGCAGTGTTATGATTTCTCTCTCTCTGTGTAGCTTGAATGTTGTCCCCGTGTCCGTTTTCTGCAGGAACTCTGCTCTCCTCCTGTTCTCTTATACAGTAGTTTGATGGGGGACCCAGATGGCAGGAGGAATGCTGTGCACGGGTTTGCCTTCTGAGTTGGCTCCATCCTTATGCTCAGTCCAGGTTGGCTTTCCAAAACCCTGCAATGGGAAAGCCAACCTTTGCGGTGGTGGACAGATGGATGGTATATTCCTTTAAGCCCCCTGTGAAGGCCCCTCTGCACTGTCTCTCCTTAAATTGCAATGAACGCTTACGTCAGCCATGGAAGGTTCCCTGTGCTCCACCTGAGGGGGCGAGTGTCGTCTTCTTTTCAAATGTTTCACCCAGCCACATGGCTACAATGCTCCCAGAGCTGAACGGTATAATTTTCTTCCTGCCTCAAAGTTTCAATTAAAGAACATACTACTTGAAGATAATTGTTAATGCCTTAAATTTCATAGCTTGTCAAGCACCGTAATTAAGAAAGAAAAAAGACAATTAAGTAGGAGGCAGCATTCCTAAAGTTGGTCCTTGTAGAATAAAAAGAAAAAAGTATTCATTAATTTATCCAATCAGCTAGCATGGCTGAGCAAAGAAACGCTTATTGGATTTATTGAAGAGGACCGTGACAAAAGGAAAAAAGAATTATTTTGATTGAAAGAGATTGTGTTCTCGTGTCATTCATCCAGGAGCGGCTTTAAAACAGATAATGCAATGCTTACACGTTGCATGACGGCTATTACAAGGATGTCAATGAGAACAAAAAATGTTTGACTTTATTACTATTATTTAAACAATGCAACCTGATGCGTATCTAATGGGGCAATTGAGATGAGACAAAGTTCAGCCTTGGCGTATCACATCAGTATCACTGAAGGGAGAGCGACAAGGATAGTCCTGAAAAAGAAAAGCCAGGGTCACATCTAATGAACGTGTGGAGGAGCCGATATGCTCCACATTCACATACAGTGACATTCAAAAACATAGAAGAAGAAGGGGAAGGCCATGATGTACAACTGCACAACAGGATGAGGACATCAGAGTTTGCAGCCTGAGAAACAAACTCTTTACAGGTCCTCAGTTGGCTCCTTCCTGAAATACACGGCAAATCCCAGTGTCATCTGCAAAAGAGAAAAGACGACTCCGGGCTGCTGATCTAAGAGGTAGTAAATCCATATCTGAAACTGGCAAATTAAAAGGAAAAGGTAAAAACGTGCAAAAGAACTCAGATATTCAATGGACAATGGATGACTGGTGCAGAGTATTAGAGGCAACATCCTGGTGTCTTGCGCAGTATTTTTTTTTTGCCCTTCTCGGTTAGATGCAGTTTGCCATCTTCTCCCAGGACAGTGACAGACACCTTTTGTTTCTCAGCAATCTGCCACAAGACGTAACCTTCATTTTGTAAAAAAAAAAACCATCAACATCAACCTGATGTGTTTCATTCTGGCTGTCTTTGAACTTTAGGGATGTCAGCACCTTGCAGTCCAAGGAAAGTCAATGTACTTTTGAAGAGAACAAGGGGTTCAAAATTATTTGGAAAGGTTTCTTTAATAACCAATTTACATTCAAACATGATTAACTGAGGATGAGCTAAGAGGGGTTGAGCATTAAGATGTTGAAGGAATGGCTGCTGAAAAGGGGGACTCTGCTGTCATATGTGAATAATGATTTTTAAAAATCAGTCATTTCCATCAGTAATGGCAACTAGCAAAATCTAGAATCTAAAATCTTAGCTATTTTTCAAAATAGATTTAACAGAACTTTGATAAAAAGGTGGGGTGTTCTATCAAAAATATCCAATTTCTGGGTGGTTCCAAACTGTTGAATGCTAGTGTGTATGTAGAAAGTTTGATTCTTTATTTACTGTAGAAAGGTTTTCGGGGACCCCATATTGTACCTTCTGATAGCAATCCATTGTGGATTAGTAAAGGATCAAAAGTCACAAAGAATATCACATTCAGGATCACTAAAACGACACGCCATATGTCTAGTTGTGTTTTGACTCCTTGTATTCCATTAGGTGAACAACCCCTGGGGTTGTTGCCAACTTCAAGTCTTGGGACTGTTTGTGCTGAAGATAGCTATTGTTTTATTCTTCATCATAAGGTCCTGCACAAAATATGGTCCAAAACAGCCTAAAACAAAGGTCCTTTGGGAGTAGAAGGGCCAAAAATAGGGGATAATCCTGATGGCTGGCATAGCTTGACATTAAGAGAAAGCATTGAACAATATAATTATATATGAGGTTTTCTCATACCAGTGAATCAGGTGGCACTAGAAAAAAAAAACTGAAGTGTTTTCAAAGCATTCATAAGTAATTCTTATCAACCCAATATTATAGCTATAGACTCAATAGGTGACAGCCACACCAACGAGGTGTGATGGGCACAGACATTACACTGGCACTGGTTTAAAAACAAGGCCTGCCATTCACAGCCATTCTTTGAAGCCATTTTTGAACTTATACAAGGGACTGGACCATCAGGAATGCCAGCCAGTTGATGAGCAGACCTGTCTGGGACAACTTAGAGCTGCACATCTATGACATGTGGTACCCACGAGAAGAACATAATGACTCCACAAAGAAGGCAACAAAGCATAGAATTCCCAGTGCAGTGAAGAAGTCTATCTAATCAAAGGTTCACTCAGCCACCCTAAAATAAAACAGTAGTCGTAGTCACATGGAATTCTGACTTACATCTCCAACAAACATGCAACACATTGTCATTCTCCAGGGGCCTCATGTATAAACGGTGCGTACGCACAGAAATGTTGCGTAAGAACTTTTCCACGTTCAAATCGTGATGTATAAAACCTACACTTGGCGTAAATCCACGCACTTTTCCACGGTACCTCATACCTTGTCGTACGCAAGTTCTCCGCTCGGTTTTGCAGACTGGCGGCACCCAGCGTCAAAGCAGTCCTACTGTTTCTGTATGGTTACACCTTATTTTCGGCTTTATAAATACACCGAAACTAACCGCATATTGTTTATTAGTGTAATGCATCTGATTGTAATTAACTTGTAACAATATAATGGTAGAGGGAACAGCCATAGTATTCCAAATACCATAACTGCTTTAGCGTTGTTACTCTCACTTCTTCTTCTTCTTCTTCTTTCAGCTCCTCTTGTTAGGAGTTGCCACAGCGGATCATCTTTTTCAATATTACTCTCACTGCACCACTCAGAGTATTTATATCACTGTATCTGAGTGTGAATCACAGCAGCAACTGATCGGAAAGGGAATTATCGGTATACAGCTTCAAGGACACGCTGTCTCAGCCACTGCAAAATGTTTTAAAGCCTTTCCTGTACGGACCTCGCGGTTCAGAAACAGAAACGATATCATTTATAAGGTGAAATTCAGCAAAATATGTTTATTAAATTATACAGATAAAACTTTAACTTCATTTAAATAATCCATATTCTTCACTGGTCGTCGTTAAGGATAGAATAATTAAACATGTACTACGAAGATATTTCAATGTTCTTTAAACGTTTTGAAGAATCGCTAAGCTTACAGATGGCTTAACGTCTATTACAGAGCTGATTGTATGGCGATCGGTTACTTGGGGAAAGAAAAGCACTGACTGCAGTGACGGCTACGCCAATATATACTGAATATAAAACAGAAAGAGAAAATAACAACACAGCTAAAAACGCAGCGACAAATTTCGACAAAAGATAAATGCTTGTGTCATGAGCACGAGGCGGCTATGCAGTGTCTGCACGGACGTGGCCATCCACTGTGCATAAGCTACCTTATTGACGAGCGGGCAAGGGAGCCACCGATTCTTCCTCTGCCCAGTGCCACCACAAGCCTAGAGTACTGCTGCAATAAATAATTTCATCAAGTGAAACCGTTTAATAACGTGCTATACATATCACGTATACATCTCAGTATTTTAGTTATTCAGAGAGCTGTAATATCACGAATGTAATGGACTCTGTGTCCAGTTGGAGGAAGAGAGCGGTTTAAAAGCAAGTAGTGATTCACACACATAGAGCACATAGAAGATCAAATACAAAACAAAGCATTTAACGTGCTACTTTAATTACGATGTGATTTGAGAAACTGGTTAATTAAACGATTTTAAGATGAAGTTTATGATGTTCTACTTTAATGGCAAAATAAACTACGTGATTAAGGTGGAAATGTCGAGATTGAAGTTGACATTTTGTGCTTTTTCCTCACTGTGTGCCTTTTTTCTCTGTACCCTAATAAGCTTTCATATGACACTCAGACAGTGGGCTTACAACTCGGCTTTCCACGGCGACTTTGATATGTGACTTCTTTTTTATTTCCAGCACTGTGCGATTTTGTGAACGTGAGCTTTCAAGTTTCTCCAACACGCTATGTCACTCGATCAACTTCCTTTTGTTGATTATACCACGGTTTATTTGAACAAATAGTATGTTTTTCCTTTGCCTCCACTTGGTATTCGCTGAAATTCTTATATTTTCCCCGTGCTTTTCCCATTGTCTTTTCACAGAAGGCTGCGCTTAAGGGCGATTTATATTGATTTGCATATTCAAATAGGCGTAATTCTGGGAGGATTTGGGGCGTTACATAATGTGTGCACGGCGTTAGTTTTCACGCTGATCGGGATTTATGTAGCGGAAGAACGTGGAAGTTGGAGTACGCACAGATTCCTGCATCTGGATTTTTCTGTGCGTAAACACATTTCGGCTTTTGTGCTTACGCCATGTTAGAGTGCGAGTTCTACGCACGGCGTCATACATGAGGCCCCAGGTCCATGATGTATAAGGCTCTCTGACCTGGAGAATTGTGTGAGTTCAGGTCTCCACACTACAAGAAAGACATAGCAGAACTTGAAGCTGTGCAGAAGAGAGCAAGCAGGTGCAACTTTGGGACTTATGGACATGTCCTGCTGTGACACACTCAGAGAATCAAACCTGTTTAGACTCAAGCAGAGGAGACAGCATGGGGACCTAATCCAGGTCTTCAAAATCCTCAAATGCATTGATAAAGCAGATCCAGCAACATCCTTTTGGCTTAAGGGTGAATGACGTACTCGAGAGCAGCAGTGGAACTTAAGGAGAAGTGCGTTTAGGACAGATGCCAGGAAGCACTTCTTTACACAAAGACTTGTGGGACACTGGAAAAAATGGCCAAGACATGGAGTTGAAGCAGAAAACTTGACAGGCTTTAAGAAGTGTCAGGTTAAGATACTGGGGCAGCTTAGCTATTAGCTAAATAAACGAGCTTGATGGACTGAATGTTCTCCTCTCTTTTGTCAAATGTCTTATGTTCTTAATGCAGAACTTCAATTTAAATAATAGAAAATATAAATCATCTTACCTGATGAACTCCTCTTTTTAATCTGATTATCTGAACTGTTGTGATAAAACTGACAAAAACCTTTAAACACTTTAGATCTGTTAAAAATGTCTAATTCACCTTAATGGTGGTGCCAGTCCTGTCCACATAAAAAAACTGAATGGCCATTTTATGAAGATCATATGTCATAGAGTGTAGAAATATGGCAGCTTTACCATTCGTTATAGTGCTACCAAAATAATATTCTGTTTGTAATCTCGTAGTTTAAATGGACTGTGTTTTCAAGGGCATTAATGATCTCTCCAGACAAATAATTTTAATGATGAAGCTAATGATGATGATGCTGCTCTGGTTGTAAATTATAAGTGGTGGTGTAATAATTAAAAGGCAATGGATTAGTTTGGCTTGAACCGGCAGACTGCTGTCAGTCACATCTCTGGCAGCACGGTGATCCGTTTGGAGATCACAGAGTAGCAGCTGTATGGCCGCACACCAGCAGTGCACCTGTGACTGAGCACAAGGTGAGCGGGAGCTGCGATGATGGCACGGTGACCAGGCAGATGGAAACAACGTCCCATATGGAGCAGAGGAGGGGTGTGCAGGGTGAAGGGAGACTCACAGCTGCCAGACGAGGCCTACAGGAGCTCTGCCGAGTTTTTCTCTGGAGCCATGGGTTAATCTGTGGGCAGATGACTGTGGTAAAAATAATAGTGGAGGGACTTCATGGAGTGTGAACGATTCTCCAAAATATTCAGTCAAGAAAGTAGAAAGCAGATCGGTGTTTGAGGAAATGTTCTTTTTTGACAGACAGCTGGTGAAGATGAAATCCACGATTATTGTTCATTTAGCTTTCTAGGTTGGAAATCACTGGGGAAGAAATCCTGCAGGAAATCATGCCAGAAAACTTTGGAAATGTAAAATATTAATGTCTCACTCTTCTTTAAATCCTTTCTTTGAGCAGCAAATCTGTTGTCAGCACTCTGCAGGAGTGTTACTTGTTGATCTTTACAACACTTGGCTCCATCAGATCTCCAGAGACTTGTCCAGCCAAAGAAATGTTAGGAAACAGGATGGAAGACCACCACCTAAGTTACAGGGCACTAGGCAGGACCCCTGGGGCTGCAACTACAAGCCAAGACCTCACATTTAGCAAGGCCTCGGGGGCTACACATGCCATACAAAAAGCTTTGTGTGGGTGAGACTGAGGGAGGGAACAGAGGACAGATTTCCCCTTCGCAGTGCTGGGACTCCAAGGTCATCAGGACAGAAGAAAAGCAAGCAATCAACAAACGAGGTTCTAAGAAATGCACCTAAATGCAGTGTGGAACGTCAATGACTGCACACTGAAGAAGCAGACGTGTTGCCCGACCTCAGGCAGGTGAGGTACTGAATTACACACTGCATTAGTTCTGGGGGCTGTGTCAGATTTTCATAAGAATGTGGGACCTTTCTAGTGACTCTTTGAGCAACGTTCTCTAGCTTGTAGTTAGCTTAGTGGTTCTCAACCTGTGGTGCGGGCCCCCCTAGGGGTGCGCAAAGTAACAAAAAGGGGGGCGCGAAGATGTGAAAAAAAGAAAACAAGAATCAAAAATATGAAAAAAATATCTGTTGAAACCAAAACAAATTAACTTAAATTACATTCTGATACTAGAACAATAAATATAGAGTTAGATAAATGTCGATAAAAGTTAAGTAGGTATAATAAAATATGCATCTACATTTCAAAAAAATGTTGGGGGGGTACGATTAAAACTGTTATGAAAACTCGGGTCGCAAATACTTAAAGGTTGAGAAACGCTGAGTTAGCTAATTCTCTAAAATCTGTGGATAAGTGAGACCACTTGGAGGCTTCATACTGACCTGGCATGACTGAGTGTGCCCAGTCCAAGACTGCTTTCTACCCTATGCCCAATACCACCAAGACATGCTCTGCCCACCCACAGTCTGACATCTGGATGAGCCCTGTGCGCTATGAGCTCATGTGCCATTCATGGCTGGCTACAGCCAAACCTTGGCACTTCATCTCCACTGAATCTGTAATGAGAAAAACAGGCTAGAGAGTTGTTCGATAAACCAAAGACACAAATGTCAGGCTGAAGGGAGACTACAAGTGTGCCCTGCAACATACTAGCCTTCCACATGGGGCTACTTCTTGCATTGTGCCTGAATGAACAGGTGAATGACTTTAAATTGACAATCTGTGAGCAAGCGAGAGCGACCAAGTAATGGCAGCGACTGGCATCCCACTTAGGGTGACCATTCCTGCAATGGAAACAATGGGTTTGGGAAATGGGAGGGCGTCACACCCTAGACACACAGCCAACTTTGGTGAAGCTGTAAATGGCACCCCACATACAGTGCTAGTGCTAGGTTATTTTGCATCCTAGGCCAAGCTTATTATTGTGCCAAATGACTGTTTGGTAACTAACCCGTGCGGCTGGGTCCTCCCCTTATGATTTGTGCCCTAGGAGAAAGCCGAATTCAGCATAATGGTGGTGCCAGCCCTGCCCAATTAATAAAAACTGAACAGCCATTTTATGAAGATCATATGTCATAGAGTGTAGAAATATGGCAGCTTAACCATTCGTTACAGTGCTTGTGATGTATTATTCTGTTTGTAATCTCCTAGTTTACCTGGACAGTGAACTGATTTACATATTCACATTCATATGTGCATTTCATGTGGACTACAGGGACAGATTTCATCCATGCATCCATGTTCTAACCCGCTGAATCCGAACACAGGGTCACAGGGGTCTGCTGGAGCCAATCCCAGCCAACACGGGGCACAAGGCAAGAACCAATCCTGGGAAGGGTGCCAACCCACCGCAGGACACACACAAACACACCCACACACCAAGCACACACTAGGGCCAATTTAGAATCGCCAATCCACCTAACCTGCATGTCTTTGGATTGTGGGAGGAAACCGGAGTGCCCGGAGGAAACCCACGCAGACACGGGGAGAACATGCAAACTCCACGCAGGGAGGAACCGGGAAGCGAACCCGGGTCTCCTAACTGCGAGGCAGCAGCGCTACCACTGCGCTACCGTGCTGCCCTAGGGACAGATTTGTTTAATGAATTTCACCTTTTTTAGTAAATAAGATCAAAGAAAACTAGCAGTTTACTATGGAGATTTGGGAAATGAAGGCAAATTTGGCTTGGCATTTTATAACAGTGCTTTTACAAAATGTATAAACACAAATATAATAATATATAAATAACATACTAATAAATAGGTTAAATACTTTGTTACTTTAATTTTATTAAAAAATACCAGCTTTAAGAAGTAATAATACTGATATGTTTAATTTCTTTACACAAAAATACAAATCACTGAAACTCAAAACTGCAAACTTAGAATAGATTTCTTTAAAATCCATTATTTGTGCTCAATAATTTTCTACTGATTAATTTACCAAGAATGACATGAATCATAAGGATATTTCAAATATAATCAAATACAATATTGTCACAAACTCGACAAAGAACCATAGCAAGGTTTGGGGCAGCCACCCGTATATTATTTCCTGGCTGCAAAATTGAATAAAGTGAATAAAGCACTGATGTGAGTCCAAAACAGAGCTGAGGGGATAAGGGAAAGGTGGCGGCTTTTAAAGGCCAGTATAGAAAGTAAACTCAAAGGGGCCGGAACTGGAAGGGTCTTCATCCATAGGCTCAGACCCGGAAGTGACGTCAAAGGGGTTAGAACCAGAATTGACGTCATCAGTGCCAGGCAGATAGAAAAGCGAGAAAAAGAATCCCAGTCTGGCTCGGAATTACCCTCATTCAAGCCCTTTAGCTGCCTCCTATGCGCATGTGTAAGACAATATAAATATATACAATGCATAGTGAAATGTTCTTCTATTCGTATTTGTAAGTCAGGTTTTGTATTGTGTAAAAAAACGCTGCCTTCTCCAAATTAAGGCACCCTAGGTGACAGCCTAGTGGAATTCCCAGATATCACTTGGAATTAATTATTGTAAAATTCTTTAAAAAATAGCCCCAAAGCAACTCATTTGAAGTGAACAGTAGCATCATGTCCTAATAGTATCAATATACGACACTGAAATAAAGAAATGCTCAGTATCAGAGAACACATTTCCCAGATGCCCACCTGCCCTATGCTATATCCTTGGCTGCATAAATATTTATAACTGATGTTAAGATGGTGGACACATCAGAATTTCTTGGGCATTTGATTTTTGATTTTATTTTTATTTTTTATTTCATTAACCTTGTTAATCCCTGAGGGGTATGTCTTTTCACATGACCTTTGGAGGTCAGAGTGCCATTGTACAGCACCCCGGAGCAATTTTCGAGTTAAGGGCCTTACTCAAGTGTCCAATGGAGTCGGACGCCTTTTGGCGGTAACGGAATTTGAACTGCAACAGTAAAGCCCAATAGATGACTAGTAGGCCTGCTTTACATTTTGTGAATAAAAGCACCATCATTTCTTTTCCATTTAATTCTCTTGTAGCCCCTTGAACCCCTGCTAAGCTGACTGCATGTCCTCAATTAGCATTGTCCCAGTTTGGTGAAGCAGGTTCCACACAAAGCAGAGGCTGCCTGATGCCAGCAGTGCCACCGCTGCACCACTTGTCGACTGAGCACACAGCAGCTCTCTTTCAGTGCTGGCTAGTGGCACAGATGGCTGCACGCAACTGTTGCTGCCAGTGCCAGGTCCCAGCAGGGCACCCCAAGGGACAGCTGTCATGCTTTGCATGGCTTTTTTTCTTGTCTCCTGTGAAAATGTCATTGTGGGAATCAGGGACAAGACCATAGCGGCTTTAGCCCCCTGGATAAAAGCTGGCAAAGGCCAGGCTCCAAATGCATGGCGAGAAAAAAAAAGAAGAATGAAAAAAAGCAGCACATGGAGAGAGAGGCTCATTTGTCATTTGTGACAGCACTATTAATCATGGCGGAGGCGTGTCCGACGGTCCGAGAGGCTGGTGGTCCACCTTGTGGGGAGAAAAGGGCCTTCCCTGCAATTGTATTTGTGTGTATTTTAAAACATTTTGATATTTTCTTTATGCTTAATGGTGACTGTAAAAGACAAATGAAGAAATAATCAGTGTGATGGCACTCTGCAGCGCCAGGAATCCCTTCAGAAAATGGCATCTGTGGGCAGGTATGGCAGGCAGCTAGTGGTTACCATTGCCGCCTGACTCAAGACTGCCCGAGCTCGACTGTAGCCAGCATTAGCTCACACTTTATCTCATGCTGTCCATGCTGTCCATGCTGTCCAAACCCATGGCGTCTCATGACTTTAGAGGCTGCAGCGCCTCCATTGCAGTGGATACAATCTTGGCAACATGAACAATCTTCACACTGCACACACACCTGTCAGCTACAACAACAACTACAACATTTATTTATATAGCACATTTTCATACAAAAAGTAGCTCAAAGTGCTTTACATAATGAAGAATAGAAAAATAAAAGACACAGTAAGAAAATAAAATAAGTCAACATTAATTAACATAGAATAAGAGTAAGGTCCAATGGCCAGGGTGGACAGAAAAAACAAAAAAAATACCCTCCAGACGGCTGGAGAAAAAAATAAAATCTGTAGGGATTCCAGACCATGAGACCACCCAGTCCCCTCTGGGCATTCTACCTAACATAAATGAAACAGTCCTCTTTGGATTTAGGGTTCTCACGGAAGGACTTGATGAAGATGGTCACGTAGACTTCTGCCTTTTAATCCATCCATCATTGTTGGAGCATCATGAAGCTTTGAGTAGGTGGAGGTGGCGCAGGCCACCACCTCAGAGAAACCGGAAAAAGAAACAGAAGAGAGAGTAGGGGTCAGTATGGATTTTAGAGCCACTATGAATAGTTGTTATGATGAATTGAACATACAGAGTATCAGGATTAAATTAAGGTGAAGTTATAAAAGGCCATGTTAAAGTAATGTGTTTTCAGCAGTGTTTTAAAGTGCTCTACTGTATCAGCCTGGCGAATTCCTATTGGCAGGCTATTCCAGATTTTAGGTGCATAACAGCAGAAGGCCGCCTCACCACTTCTTTTAAGTTTTGTTCTTGGAATTCTAAGGAGACACTCATTTGAGGATCTGAGGTTACGATTTGGAATATAAGGTGTCAGACATTCCGATATATAAGATGGGCGAGATTATTTAAGGCTTTATAAACCATAAGCAGAATTTTAAAGTCAATCCTGAATGACACAGGTAACCAGTGTAGTGACATCAAAACTGGAGAAATGTGTTCGATTTTCTTTTCCTAGTTAGGATTCTAGCAGCTGCATTCTGCACTAGTTGCAAATGATTTATGTCTTTTTGGGTAGTCCTGAGAGGAGTGTGTTACAGTAATCTAGTCGACTGAAAACAAAGCGTGAACTAATTTCTCAGCATCTTTCAGTGATATAAGAGGTCTAACTTTACTATGTTTCTTAAGTGAAAAATGCTGTCCTAGTGATCTGATTAATATGCGATTTAAAATTCAGATTACAGTCAACAATTACCCCTAAGCTTTTTACCTCCGTCTTGACTTTTAATCCTAATGTATCCAGTTTATTTCTAATAGCCTCATTGTATCCATTATTGCTAATCACTAAGATTTCAGTTTCTCTTTATTTAACTTGAGAAAATTACTATTCATCCATTCTGAGATACAGTCAGACATTGTGTTAGTGAATCAAGAGAATCGGGTCATCAGGTGCTATTGATAAGTACAGCTGTGTGTCATCAGCATAGCTGTGGTAGCTCACGTTGTGCCCTGAGATAATCTGACCTAACGGAAGCATGTAGATTGAGAAAACAGCGGACCCAGGATAGAGCCTTGTGGAACACCATATTGGATATCATGTGTCTTGAGTTGTAATTACCACAACTAACAAAAATTTTCTCCCTGTCAGGTAGGATTCAAACCAATTTAAGACACTGCCAGAGAGGCCCACCCATTGACTAAGGCGATTTCTAAGAATGTTGTGATCAATGGTGTCAAATGCAGCACTCAGATCTAAGAGGATGAGAACAGATAAATGGCCTCTGTCTGCATTTACCCGCAAGTCATTTACTACTTTAACGAGTGCAGTTTCTGTGCTGTGATTTGTTCTAAAACCCGACTGAAATTTATCAAGAATAGCATGTTTATTTAGGTGGTCATTTAACTGCATAATGACTGCCTTCTCCAGAACTTTACTTAAGAAAGGCAGGTTAGAGATGGGTCTAAAATTTTCAAGAGCTGAGGGGTCAAGATTATGTTTCTTAAGTAGGGGTTTAACTACAGCAGTCTAAAGACAGTCTGGGAAGACCCTCGTATCTAATGACAGATTTACTATGTCAAGAACATTATCAATTAGCACGCCTGATACTTCTTTGAAATAATTTGTTGGTATCGGGTCAAGGACGCAGGTGGAGGGTTTTAATTGAGATATTATTTTTTGTAAATCAGGTAAATCTATCCTAGTGAAAGAGTTTAATTTGTTTATAACAGGATGCTGGGGTTTAGGAGGATCCTTAGTGTTGGGGAGATATACTATGTTATTTCTAATATCATTAATTTTTGATTGAAGAATACAGCGATAGCCTCACAGGTTTCACTGGAAGCACTTAGGAGGCATTCCTTTGAGTTACCTGGGTTTAGTAGGCGATCAATTGTAGAAAATAAGACTCTGGGATTACTAGCATTGTTATTTATAATCTTAGAGAAATAGCAGCGCCTCTCAAGACGGACAGTGTTATTGTATTCTGTTATTTTGACTTTTAATATTTCATGGTGGATAGTAAGTTTAGTCTTCCTCCATTTACACTCAGCTCTAAGGCATGTTCTCTTTAAATCAGACACTCTTTGAGTCTTCCATGGTATAATAATGCTAGAAGACTTTTTAACTGTCTTTTCAGGTGCAACTCTGTCAACAGCAGCTCTCACTTTAGAATTAAAGTTCTAAGAAATAAATTCTTTAAATAACTAGCTAACTAACTAATATGTTGCGATCCCGGTGTCAGAAACAGAGGCTTCAAAAAAGTACATGGATGGCCTTACCAGGGCAGTAAAAGAATTTGGGTTGCCACTGAAGGGAAGTCATTACTTGAAGAACAAGGAGATGTTTGTTCAATAAAGGGGCTTGTAAAGTGCTGGATTTGCCAACATGGCATTCTGCCTAGGATCGTTTGGCCATTGCCAGTTTATGATGTACCCATTACATTAGTAGAGAGAATGAAGTGGAGAATCAACAGATACCTTTGTAGATGGCTTGGCTTACAACGTAGTCTGAGCAGCTCAGCTCTATATAGGAATAACATGCTGCAGCTTCTTTTTAACAGCATTACGGAAGAATTGAAGGTCTCCCATATTAGAGAGGTGATGCATTATGGATACTCTAAAGTCCCCAAAGTCTTAGCAGCTGGAACTGAAATCCATACAGGCAGGAGATGGAGTGCCACTAGGGAGCTGGAGACACCAGAAGTGATGCTGAGGCACAAGCAATGGTGGGGGGCAATGGCTATGGGTAGATCAGGCTTGGGTAACTTTTTGACACCTACATATACCAAGACCCAGGGCAAGGAAAGGTGTCTGCTGGTCGAGGGAGGAGTGAGAGCAGCGATGGATGAAGTAAGAACAAGCAGAATGGCAGGTATGAGGCAACAGGGGGTGTGGATGAGATGGCAGAGTGTGACTGAATGAAGGCTCACTTGGACTGACATCTGGCACGCAGAGCCACAGCGCATAAAATTTCTCATCCAAGCAGTACATGACACCCTGTCTAGCCTGTCAAACCTTCATTTATGGGGCAAGTCTGACACCTTCCTATTTCTTGCTTTCTGGGAGATGGGCACTAGAACATACGCTGGGCAGCTGCCTGAAGGCCCTAAGGGAGGGTTGCTACCATTGGTGCCACGACCTCGTGCTGAAGGCAGTTGCCGAGAGTGTCTCCTTATGATGGTGTGGGCCAGCTCCACACTACAGCTTAATTCTGGGGAGTCTCTTCAACCCGTTATCGTCGATAATGTACCCAACGGATGAGCCAGCAGATAAGGACACAACACACTAACATAGCAAGGGGTAGGTGCAAAAGTACCTTGGTGCTTTTATTAAAATTATCAAAAACAACATTGCTCAAAACAAAATACAGTGTTCAAAAACACCAACAAATAAGTATTCCAATAAAACAGGTGACAATCCGTGCGATTAAAAATTCAGAATAAAATGAGATTAAAACCATCAGCCATCAGGTCCTTCATGATCTGACGGATGAGCCCAGCACAACTTCCTCTTTGTCACCCCAGCTCAGCCATTACTCGCTCAGGTAGCAGAGACTCCAGCCACCATGGTCCTCACCAACCTAATTTCTGTCTTGGCTGCCATGAACAGCTTTGGCCAGACAGCTCAGGGTCGTTTGTCCTCCTATCCTTCTTCTCACACCCCTGCTGTACTTGGGATCCCTGGAGTAGGACTCCACCATGATTGCTCCCACTCCACAACAATAAATCAGTGGAGACGATCCATCACGATGCCTTTCACACCCTGGCTGGCTGGCTGGCTCACCATACTTCTTATGGTTCTGCTTCTGTCTTTCTTCTTGTTTTTTTTTTTTTTTTTCTCACACTGGCTCTCCTTTATATACCTCCGTGGGCGCAACACCTCAACTGCATACCGCAGAAGGCCAATGAAGAAATCGAGTCAGACAGTACCCTCATGTGCAGATGCATCTTGCCTCAACTATATCACCAACCTCCCACAGCTGCTTGAGCACGCACACCCACCGAGATTGAGCTGGACAGTTAATTATTTATTTATTTAAAAATGGGCCGCCTTTTTCTAAGCCACAGACTCGATATACCACACTCCTTAACCAGCTAGCTTCACCACAAGGAAGCAGATAACAATCATCGAGACAGGTGAGCAGCCCAAACAACAACCAAGAGCTTTGGTGGGTCTACTCTCCATTGCACAGGATTGGCAGCTAATGGTAGAACTAGGCAGCAACTAAAGTTTCCAGCACATATTGCAGTAACATTATTGCAACTAGACATTGTCATTTTGTCAGAGGCCTCAAAACTGCTTTCCCTGTTGGAATTGACAGTGCCCTGGGAAGAACGCACAGAAACGACATTTGAAAGGAAGCTTGCCAAGTTACCACAGACTTCTGGAAGACTGACAGAAAAAGGGTTGGTGAGCACACTGCCACCCAGTGGAAGTAGGCTGCTGAGACTTTGCTGGCTGCTCTCTGAGCAGAATCTACACACTGCTGGTTATGAGTGGGGCTTTTGAAGAGGTCAGCTATCAGGACAGCAACGGAGGCAGGAGGCAGAGCTTCCAGGTGTCTATGGATTAGAAGGGGAGATCCGCGGGTTAATGCTGCTGGGATGCAAGTTGGGGCTTCATCAACATCGGCAGGGTATCCTGAGTGAGGGTGTATGATGTTGTGAGATCTGAAGCACCCAATGAACTCAGGAAACATTACTGAAGATGTGTCCCAGCATATCCGTAGGATGTATGTTTTATCGTAAATGTGAATTCTTTGCTTAGATTCTAATGGCTAATAACGGTGGAACATCCGTCCTGCATTACCTTTAAATCTGCACTCCATGCTTCAAAGGGCTGGGCCCAGAGTTTGTAATTCTCTTATTGGCGTCTCCAGCACAAGCACTCAGATGCCCTGAGGCCCCCAGTCCTTCGTCTAACAGTTAACACTACTGCATGTGTCTTTTCATTTTTCTGGTCTTGACACCATTAGTAGAAGTATTGCAAGCAGAAAAACAACTTTTACCAGATAAATTAAAATCTCACCCTTTTTTCCTACAAAGACATTGAAGACTGACTCAGCGATTAACTTAAGTAACATTTAAAAGACAGAAACCAGTCATCCATCAGTGCTAAAGCAAACTTTCACTTTATTCACTCAACTAAAAATATATACATGAAAACCACAAATTATTCAGTTATAACTAATATATATTCAAAGATAAACATACATATACTACTGTATTATATTTATATATAGAGTGGATTCAGAACGTATTCAGACCCCTTCACATTTCTCACATTTTGTTTTGTTGCAGCCTTATGCTAACTCATTCAAATTTGTATTTTTTTCCCCTTATCAAGCAACACTCAATTCCCAGAATGACAAAGTGAAAACAGGATTTTAGAAACTATTGCACATTTATTAAAAATAAAAAAACTGAAAAATCACATTGACGCAACATAATATCTTGTGTAGTGGGAAAGTGGTCCTAACCTACACTCTGCACATCTGATAGTTTGTACGTCAAACGGGCTCAGAAGACACAGAAGAGACCCAGACCAAAACTGAAGGGTGAAAGGTGCAAGTTTACTTACAAGAGTGCTGTACAACAAAAACACAGCAGTGTCTCACAGTCCTTCAGAGCTGACACTCCGTCCAAAAGCAAATAGAAACAAAAAGGAAAAATGGTGTATTTACAGTAAATACAGTGCACTCCTACAGTTCCCTGTACAAAAATTACACACACAAAAACAAAGTCAGTCTTCCTTCTTTATTGCTGGCTCCAGAAGGCCCACAAAAGGGAAAAAATAGAAGAAAAATATTTGCAAGGAAAACCAAAACCGAATATGTATATATACCTCCACCAAAACTATCACTCAAATATGTACAAAAAAAGCATTTACAAAGCTGATATATACATATATATAACCCTTCTTACTAATTTTTACAAGGGGTGCCAATAATAGTGGAGGGCACTATATATATATATATATATATATAAAATCCTGAGCCTAAAAGTGCAACAATTTTGTGCAACGATTTTATGTGACTTTTGTGTCACATTTTAAATCGGGCTTATTTTAAAACCTACATATATATGTTTGGTATCATTCTTTTCAGAATTTATCGAACTTTAATGTGATGTTTTTAGATTTTTAGATTCTTATTCTGTTTTTAAATTATAAACTAAAAAATATTAAGAATTCACATCCCGTGAGATGAGACTTTGGCCCAGAGATTTAACCAGGCCCGGGGCCGGAAATAAAAGACAAAGAGTCTGCTGTACAGACTTTTAAATGTTCGAAGCGCTGTGCAAGATGCAGATAAAGTAGCACAGCACAGCATGGCACGGCGCAGCACATTTGTTTTCCATTGTATCACCGTTTAAAAGGGAGTTTCGGAGGAGTGACCACATCGCCTTGAGGTACATTCAGCCCCCTTCTTCACAACGTGAACAACAGAAATGCGAAGTGGCTGGCACTTAAAGCAGGCTAGGGGGGGTTGGCAAGCGAAGCGAGCTGGGGGCGAACCCCTAGTATATATATATATATATATATATATATATATATATATATATATATATATATATATATATATATATATATGTATATACAGAAATGACTTTACAGCAAAAGCTCAGGCTGGAATATCCGGTATGGTCACTCTTAAAGTAAACTCCACACTTAACTGCCTGTCATTTGTTTCTGTGTTGGTGTGTAACTTGAAGAACACCTTACATGGACACTTCTAACACGATGTTATTTTTGGACACGCCACTTCACTGATCTGATTTATTCTGCTTCAGGTGCTTTGTCTTTCTTTGCCTTCCACCTTCCCTTTCACTCCTACTTACTCCATCCACATCCTTTCTCCTTCACCTCATGCTCTCCTTTCATTTGAATCCTCATGTGCTCTCTACCTCCCCTTTTTTCTACACACTAGACACTATACAGCCCCCAATTCTGGCAGGCAGCTCAGGGTATAAATGCACGTTTCAGATGTTGACCAACCACCAGCATGTTGGGTCTGTTCTTCATGTGCTGCTGTCAATTGTAGTGCAAACAAACCTTCTAAACAAACTTTATTTAAAACAGTTTCCAACTGGGCTACATCAGTAATAATTACATACCAATAGATGGCAGTACAGTGGTTGGCATTGCTTGCCCCCTCCAAAACGCGACTCGCACACTGTCTCTGAAGAGTTGGGGTATTTTCTAGTGTGACGGGCAACCCAGCCAGTGAGTGGTGTCATTGACGGGTCAGTAAAGTGGTAGGGTTTTGCAAAACTGAGGTCACTGAATGGCACTGATATCCACAAAGGCAGAGGACACAATAGAGCCACACCTTTGAGAAAAACCATAGAGGCCTGGCGACTGAAAACTATGGCAAATTAGCAGGTTGTATAAGGTGAGACACAAAAATAACCGGATTAGTAAAAAAAAAATATTTATTGTTGAATTACAGCATTCTTCTATATACTCCCCCTCCCAATCTCTACACCGCTCTATACGTATCGTCCATTGATTGAAACAGTGCTGGAAGTCTTCTTGCTTCAGGCTCTTCAACAGGCTTGATGTTTCTGTCTTCACTTCATCCATTGAAGAAAAATTTGTTCCTTTCAGGTCACTTTTGATTTTTGGGAACAAGTAAAAATCACAGGGAGCTAAATCGGGCAAATAGGGAGGATGATCGAGGACAGGAATGTTTTTGTCAGTCAAAAACTGCTTTACGGAAAAAGCAGTACGATCATTTCGAACAATATGATTCACCGTTTTTGATGTTTTCATCCATCCGAGACAAGCGTGGGCAACCTGGGCTTTGAACGTCTTCCACATTTTCTTGACCTTCCTTGAAACGTTTGTGCCACTCAAAAGATTGTGTACGAGACAAACTGTTATCACCTGTGAGAAGTTCAGCACAGACACAAACAGACTGACACCGGCAGTTCTTAAATCACACACATTTAATAAGTAAAGGTCCCAAAACACAAGTCCCAAACACACACAGTGCTTCCAGCACCAAACACCCTTACTCAGGCCTTTCAATGTCCGTGGGCCGCCTCTCTTCCGTCCACTGGAGCTTTGTCCTACTCCAGCACCCGACTCCAGATCCTCAAGTATAGGAAGGCGGTCCTTTTTAAAGTCACCCAGACGTGCTCCAGGTGCTCGCTGACGTTCCTCCGGGCATCCCTGGAAGGTCCTTCCTCCACCTTCCCAGGTGTGGTGGACATGCAGATCTACTGGGCTCAACGATGCTCGGGGCACCCCCTGGCAGTGGCCACGGGTACCAGTGAGCTTGATCCTCCTTGTTCCATCCCCGTGGTCCCCTCATTATCCAGGGCGGATGCCCCCTTGTTGCCTGGGGGAAAGGTTTAAATAAAGCAGAAATATATACCTTTATTTTTACTTCCTTGACTTGTGGAGGGTGTATCCTGTAGCAAAGCCCTAACTTTTTTCATGAAAGCCCCTTTCAGCCAATAAACCTTAAAAACAGGTTATTGACAACAAGCTACGCAAACCCACCAAGACATGGAATCGTTTAAATCAACGCGCTGCACTACCTTCTTCCAGATCGGCCCCAAGGCGTTCTTATTTTTCCAAAGCAGTTCTGGTCTCCATCGGCATCTGTAGCTGAGTCGAAAAGCACCATCCCATACTATTAGTTAACGATTAACACATTTCTATATGTATTATAAGCATATAATACAACTGATAATATGTTGAGCTTATTTATCTGGCGTTTAACAGCTGAAATCCTACGTGGTTTGTGCCCTTCAGAATGAAAAACGTTTGTGTTTACCTTTTTAATAAAAGGTGAGCTTTTAAGCCTGAGAAATCACCCCGTAAATACAAACGTTTTAATGCACACATGTTAATATGTATGCATAAACAGTATTAAAAGACACTCAACAATTAACATCATTTACCTTCGTTCCCGCGTTTGAGTCGTGATGTAAATTCTTACTGTGAAATATAATTGACAAAGAGTTTGGTGAATGAACTTGTGAAGAAGGTGGAGCTGGAGTATTACGTCACTTCATTAACGAAAATGCCGTGATGTGCGGGGGGCAGGGGGAGTGTGGGGGTTGACGGAGAGCTGAAGGCGGATGACGGAGATACAAGGGTGGATGACTCAAAACAGACATCTGAGAACTGAGAGCAGATGGTGGTGGAAGGAGGGAGGAGGGGTGATGGGGGATTCCTCGCAGGGAGGAGGAATATCTTGTCAAAGGTAGTAGGAAGGATGGAGTTTTCTCGGAGGGAGGAGGATGTCCTAAAATGACACCGTACAGCAGCACTGGACCAGACGGCAGGGTCCCGTCACACACACACACACACACATCCACACAGGATCAGTTTGCAATCAATAGTTAGCCAACAGGTAACCTGTAGGAGGAAACCCACCACAGACAGAGTGATGGGAGGAATGTTGACACTCCGCAGAGACCACCATCCAGTGTGGAATCTGAACCCGGGTCACTTGAATGTATGGTATTGCTGTGCTACGCAAAACAAAAGACATCCCAATACAAAGTCCCTTAATCTGTTTACCTGTTGCCATCTCACCATTTCCCCAAATGAATCTCTGCACTACAAGACACCTTCAGAAGTCGGACATAAACAGAAGGAAGCCCTTCCGGCCTGAAGTGCTTCCCACCCCTCACATTATCAAATTACAGTTATTGCCAGATTAGAAATAGAAGAGAACAAAAGAGAGCAAAATGTCGAGTAACACAGAGACCCTTAAGTTGTGCGTGAAGGACCCCCCACATTTCAAAGTTAAATTCAGCCGGGGGTATCTTCTGAAGATTCTAAATAGGACAATCTGACGAGTCAGTCCTGGTGGACCACCTTCTCCTGGACACCGCAGCAGGTGCCCTGACAGTTACGTGCCCATTACACGCTGCTCTGCTTACACTTTATATCACATACTGTATGTTTCATTATTTGTGACATTATAAGGTATGACGACTTGTCTTCATGTTCTTCATGATCTGTGCAGCCAGTAGTTTGATTGTAATACTTCTCTTTGTTTGAGGCATATCAGTTTTTAATGAAGTAGTTGAATTGGTGATCTCATATGGTCCTTGTGCAGGTGCCAACGTGAGTGGTCATGTGGTTGCATTGCTTCTTCAGCTCATGTCTCTCTGATAGTGTTAGGAGAATGTCAGGTTACTGCTTAGGTGTTCGGAGAACACCATTGACTTGACGACCAGAATGCAATGCTTCAGACCTATCGAAGAACTCAGGTCTTCCTTTTGGTCAGATGTGGCTGTGGTGGCCTGGTGGCAGCAGAATTTCCTAGAAGGCCACTAATAAAATCCTGATCTGCTGACTTGTTTAAAGGTTCATACAGTCAGTTTAGTCTCATGTGCAGTGAAATTCTTACTCGCATGTGCTAATCAGCACACGACACATCACCAACCTCCTGCTCTGTGATTAGTGAGTGAGCAGAGCTACCTTACATCTTCCTTACCAGAGGAACCTTAGAACTCATTTGTCTGAACCTACATGTCATTTATGGGGCCTAACATGATCATGTACTGCAAAACTGACATTTTCAAATACTCTACAGGCCATCTTTAAGTGGGAGGAGAAAAGGAGACGAACATGACAGTGTACTGCTTAGCTAACAAACACCTCACTGGCCCTCACTTGGCTTCTTCATTAAATACACACCAAACACCAGAGTCTTTGGCAACGGAGAAGAAACAACTCCAGGATGCCGACCTAACAGGCAGAGTCTCAAAGCAAAAGCCAAATTTGAAACTGGCAAAAAAAGGTTAAAAAAGGCAAAAACATGGGATGGAAGATGACTGGAAAAGTACATTAGGGTCAGCATCCTGAGATGATCGTTCCTCTGTTGCAGATGACACTGGTGTTTGTCACATGAGGAAGCCAACTGTGAGGCATTTCCTTCTCAAACTACACACTTCAATGTCCTTACATGTCCATACCCCCTTATGCAGTTGTTCATCTGGTCTTGCCCTACTTTTTCCATCCTGGTCAAATTCACTTTGCCTTCTTCTCTCCAAACAATAACAGACACCACTGTATGAAATCTTCAGTTTCATGGCAATCTGTCATATGGAGCAACCTTCATTCTGCAAAAAATAAAATAACTGACATGTTACTTGACAAAGTCATTTCATCCTGGCCACTTTTTGAACCCAGAACTGAACTTTAGGAATGGCAGTATCTTGCAATCCAAAGAAAGACAATTTACTTGCTTTACTGAACAGACAAACTGGTTTCAGCTCTGCTAATGCAAGCAACAAAGGTTTCTCTAGTAAGAATTAGCTTTTACCCAAGTCATGCCATGTCATTTCCTAACCCTTAATCGAGACCCCCAGGGTCGTGGGGGCCTATCGCAGTTAACAAACCCTGGAAAGGCGCCAGTCCATCACTTTTATACATTTGACTAATTAAGGATAAGCTACAGGAGTTAACCATTAGGACACTGAAGGGGATGGCTGCTGAAAATGGAGCACTGCAGTCGTATGTGAAAAATAAATTATAAATCTGTGCAGTAATATTATTAGAAACACTGTGTGATGGACAGCTGGGTCCCATGCCCAGCCGGGACGCCCCTGCTGCATATGTTCCGGGGGAGCCACCATGGACAACCTCCCCCGGGACGCTTGGTGGCAGCCTCCCTGGCCGATGTTGATTTCCCAGTCTCCCACGTGGTTCCATGGGACATGGAGTCCTCCGCAGCCTGGTTGGGAGCTGGGGTGGCCGCTAGGGGGTGCTGCCGAGACTCCAGAACCCGACTGGACGAGTCATCAGCCCCACCTGGAGGTGCAATTGGGACCAGGTGGTCAAGCACCTGGAACACTTCCAGGTGGGCTATAAAACGGGCCAGCCTCCATCACTAAAGAGCCAGAATCGGGAGGATGAGGACGAGGTTGCCTGGGAGGAGTGGTGGTGCAAGGTGTAGAGTTGTTGGTGTGTTGGTGCCATTTAAAGTGCTTTTGGGACTGTGGGACACGGGGAAGACGTGCCCCACAGCTGAAGAGAAAATAAAAGCCTGTGTGATTTTGACACGTGCCTCTGTGTAAGTCTGTGCCGGGTTGGGCGCTATACAGTGCCTTTATCACAACTGGTAATGCATTGCTTATATTTTTAAATCCGTTAAATGGTATATTAATACAAAAACTGTCAATTTCTATCAAAAACAGAACATTTCTGTGAATGTCCAAACGTTTGAATGCTTGTGTGATTAGGTGACACCTGAAGAAGTGCCACTCGGCAGTCTGGAGCAGTGGCACTGAACTTTAAGTCTTTGAGGGCTGAATATTTTTTTCCAAAAAGCTCAGTTTTCTGAATTGCACACAAAGCAATGGTTTCACACATAAATCAACATAAAACATCTGTTGCTACGTGCTGTGGTTGCTGTTGGTGCATATTTGGCATCTCTGCCAGCAGTGGCTGTGCGGGGTGCCTTGATGGCCAGCAGAAATGCACGGTGGGCTGGCTGCCTAGCTGTCTTCACACAGCAGGTGGGCTGCGGTGACAGTCGTAGTTTGACGCAATATGGTTTGTACCTCTTGTCATCATAGGTGGTGGTCCTCCCAGGCAAAGGCTGCTGTAGGCGTATCAGCCACACAGCCCCACGATCAGCTGGGGACTGATCAGCCCATGCTGGTACCTCACTTTCATTTTTGATATCCTTCTCCTGATCACTTGCATCAAATTCCAAGTATGACAATTCAGAGTCTCATTCAGTGATAATAAGTAAAACGTCCATCGAGTATTTTAATTTGCACATTTGCTTTAGTCTCACGCCAGATGTTGATGCCATTTTAGAGGTTGTTTGCTCATCACTACTCATGAACGAGCAGGGAATTGCAGTTAAATCAACAAAGCTACTCAACTATCCTTCTAACAACGAGTCGAAGTGAAAAATGAGGGCGAGTTTTGTCGCAGTTTACAGCCAATTACCATCCTCTACCCCTGAATTCCGACAAATGTTGACATCAGCCTTGAAAGAGTTCAGCACCATTGAAGTTTGTTACTACCGGTGCTTAAAACATCAGTAATAATATTTTAATCAGTGGCAAGGCTGCTAAGGTACTGATTAAGTTTCAATGCCCACTTCTGGGCACAGGTGGATGGGTGAGAGGGCAATGTGCACCAATTTAAAAAAAATCAGTAAAAAGAAAGCTTTAGCTTATTTTGGCATTTCGTTGCCCTCCCTACACACTCAAATGCCAACCCCAGGGTGACCTCCTAATAGTGCCACTGCCACTGACCTACCAAGTAACCCTGAGAGATCCCAATTTAAACAGCACTGACATTGTGGAAATGATATGAAAACAACCATGTGGCAGATCTGGAGGTGTGCAGTGCCCTGGGTTGATGTCTACTATAGAAAGGCACTAAAGAAACAAAAGTCAGCCGTGTGCGCACATTTAAAATGAAAGATGCATTGCCGACTCGTGCAATAATCATTTTGAGCAGAGGCAGGATGAACCTTTCATGTATGTAGTGGCTCAGTTGTTACCCCTGCTGCCTCCATTCCTGAGTCGCCCTTCTGTTTCAAGTACTGATTAAGCAGCTCCACACAAGCTGCCCCCCCTTACCGTGTCCATCCCACCTTGTCTTAACCGCACAGCACGGCTCACTCAAGGTACCGCAGGGAGATCGAGAATAAGTGTGCGGCGCTCCCTCCTGGTGGCATGGCGTACTACATGGCTCCTCTTTACGGATTTCTCGCTCTCCCGCACATGAAGTCTTCCACGTTGTTTTTTTTTTCTCATGTCTGTTAACAGCTGGGCCATAGAATCCAATGGCCGTGATACCTACAGCCCGCCATTCGAGGGATGAGAAGCTTGGAAAGCGCTGACAGCAAGCCTAACCCTTAGCCGTGGCTAATACTCAAATCTTTCCTCTTCCGGATAGATTTATTTTTATTTTTTCATCAGAAAATACAAATTAGCTGACGTGTGAAATCCACCTTTGGTTTGTCAGACTGTTCTAGCAGAAAGAAAGGTGTGCTGTGTTCCATACTTATCACATTCCGTAACGTGTGAATTCACACTAATCAACGTGCCTGATGTCTTCAGCATGGCGGCTTGCGCAGGAGCCTTTGGCGGAGCACTCCTGCCATCTAGTGTCCGCTCTGGGAATGGCCCGCGACTGCTGGAGATGAAGCGGCAAGAAGCGGGCAGCGCAAGTCCGGTCGTCCCGATTGTGAGGGAGCAGGCAGCGTATGTTCCCCGTGTTGCCAGTCCTCGTCCTGCAGCCCGATTGTGAGGTTTTCTGCACTTGGCTACAAGGAAAACTATCTGGCTTCAAAATAAATGAAACAAAGACAAAGGAAATCAATGGAAACCATTCGTTTAGGGATATTTCGACATATGTTAATGAGCTCAGCGTATCAGTAACGGTTTCAAGATTGGAACAACTTTTGGACGGGGTGCAAATCTATACAAGGGCATATTCACACACACATTCCCATTCTCCCTCACAAAGGCTAATTTAGAGTGGCCCTTCATCCCTAACCTTAACCATGTCTGTTGAAACTTAATAAGTTATAGCGTAATGAAAATTTCATAATTAGATCTGCACCAGCCTATAGATAGATAGATAGATAGATAGATAGATAGATAGATAGATAGATAGATAGATAGATAGATAGATAGATAGATAGATGTAAATAATGACAACAGCATTCCTGAGAATTGTAGTAAAACTGAGATGTTGACGTCCCGGCACTTGAAGTTTCCAGTGAAGGCGACAGCATACAAAGGCATTGTATACCATTGTGTGTTTCCAACTTTGTGGCAACAGTTTGGGGAGAGCCCTTTTCTGTCCCACCATGACTATGCCCCTGTGCACAATGCCAGATCCATAAAGACATGGAGGAATTTGATTGGTCTGCACAGAGCCCTGACCTCAGCCCTCTTGAAAGCCAAATGCGAGCCAGGTCTTCTAATCCAGCGTTAATACCTAACTTGACAAAAAATTCCCCCAGACACACTCCAAAATCGTATTTAAAGCCTTCCCAGAAGAGAGGAGTCTGCAAAGAGAGGACCAACTGCATCTTACTGACCATGATTTTAGAAGAGGAGGTCCAAGAAGCTCCTATAGGTGTGGTGGTCAGGTGTGCACAAACATTTGACCAAATAGCGTTGACTTAGTGCTTGCTCTTCATGGACCCAGCTGATGGCTACGCAGAGGCTGCACATTATTCAGTCCAATGTGTCTTTGTGGATTTTCCTCCCACATTGCCAGTTAGATGAATTGTCAGCTCTGTGGGGACAGGTGTCCTGTCTGTCGCCCAGTCCCTGCTTTGTGCCCAGTGCTGCCAGGATAAGCTCTGGCATCCTGTGACACTGAATCGGCTTCTCGGCATCTCATAATGACAGACACTCATTTTTAAAACATATCTTCCATTTTATCAACACATGTATCCCTCCATTTTATAAACTCAGTCACCTTTCCAAATCATTTCTAAATCCATGTGTTTTCTCAAAACAACCACCCAGACATTTTAGAAACCTATCCATCCATCCTTCTATCCATTTTTAATTACAGCATTTATTTTCTTAACAAATTTAACTCTCCATCTTTAAGGTCACCTATCTATGGACTTTTTTTTAACCGTCTATTGTACCTTTGATGATTTTTTCCAAACACGTCATCCTGTCAATCATTCATTCTCTCAACATATTTATCTATTGGTTTTATAAACCCATCCACCCACTTATTCCTGTATTTTATAAATTCATTTATCCACCTTATAAATGTGCCCACCCATCCACTGATTTTCTTTACATATCCCCCCCATTCTTTAATGTGTTTTCTAAACACTTCCAGCTGTTCATTCCTCAATGTTCTCAACAGATTCAATTTCTATTTTAGAAGCTCATTCATCCGTCCATCCATTCATCTGTGAATTTCATAAACACAGCCGTCTACATTTTCTTATATAAACATAAACACACACCTCTTTTGATTTTTGGACTTATCAATCCATCTGTCCATTTTTTTCTCAACATATAATCTATCCATCCATGTTCTAAATCCAAACTTCCGTCAATTTAAATTCTCTAAACGCGCACATCCAGCCCTCGCCTAACACATCCGCACTCCAATTCTGCACGCCTGGCCCATTCACCCATTGTCTAAATACATCCGTCCATCTGTTGATTTTCTAAACACATCCTTGATCCATCTGTTTTCTCAACACATCCATTCATTCATTTTACTAACAAAACCATCCATAAACCATAAACTCGCACACTCATCCATTTTAAAAATCCATCCATCCACCCTTTTTCTATAAACCTCCATCCAGACATTTTATTTCCAGATGTCCATATAATCATCTGTTTGCTCAACAGATACATCCATCTATCCGTTTTATAAACGTTCACACCTATCCCTCTATTTTACAGATTGATTTATCCATTGAGTCATTTATCTATTGCATTAGTGCACCCACCCATCCACTGATATCCCTCCATCTTTCATTAGATTTTCTAAACACATTCATTCCTCAATATTCTCAACAGATTCCTCTTCTATTTCAAAAGCTCACTCATCTACTGTATACATTCACCCACCCATCCATCTTTACATTTCATAAGCGCCCTCATCAATCTTCTGTTATATAAACACAGCCATCAGTTTTTTGATCTTTCAGTTTATCTTTCAACACATTTTCGGAACACATCAATCCAGCCATTTTAAAAACAATCCATATAAACACCTGATAACCTTCAAATCACATTATTCATCCATCATCTAACACATCCACCCTCCAATTCTGCAATCCACGCCTGACATATTCACCCATCCCATTTGTCAACACATCCACCCAATGTCCAAATACTGTACATCCATCCGTCTGTTGATTTTCTAAACACATCCTTACATCCATCCATTTTCACAACACGCCTATTCATTAATTTTACTAACAAAACCATAAACCTGTGCACTCATCCATTGTAAAAATCCATCCATCCACCCTTTTTGTAAAAACCTCCATCCAGCCACTTTATTTTGAGATGTCCTCCTATCCATTTTCAAAGCACATCATCCATTTAATCATCTGTCTGCTCAACTGATACTGTACATCCATCCATTTTATAAACATTCACACCTATCCCTCTACTTTATAGATTGATTTATCCATTGGCTCATTTATCTATTGTATTAGTGTGCCCACCCATCCACTCATATCCCTCCATCCTTCAGTCGATTTTCTAAACACATTCATTCCTTAATTTTCTCAACAGATTCCTCTTCTATTTCAAAAGCTCACTCATCTACTGTATACATTCACCCACCCATCCATCTTTACATTTCATAAGCGCCCTCATCAATCTTCTGTTATATAAACACAGCCATCAGTTTTTTGATCTTTCAGTTTATCTTTCAAGACATTTTCAGAACACATCAATCCAGCCATTTTAAAAACAATCCATACAAATATCTGATAACCTTCAAATCATATTATTCATCCATCATCTAACACATCCACCCATTGAGCTTCCCATCTCCTGCACCCATTCCTTCATGCTGTTTCTCAGCATGTCTATCTCTTTTCTGAATGCATCCTTCCATTTTTCCAATATGTCTGTTCATTCATTTTTAAACACATCCATCCATGTTCACAACTACTTCTTCTGTCAAAACAGGAGCAATTCCTGGATGGGGTACCAGTCTTTGTCTCTCACTGGGTGCTGAAGCCCACCCCAGCAGTAACTACCACAAGGGATGCAAATTCGAAATAGTGTTTTAGTAACCATTCGTTTTACTCAGAGTATAAAACGGAAAGAAGATTTGTGGAAGACCCTGCTAGCATAATAATAATACCTATATTAAATACACATTATAAATATATAAAATATATAGAGAGAGTATAAAAATGATACTGAACAGCTACTGAGTCTAAAGATTGTTGAAAGAAGGAGGAACGTGGCGTCTGTGGAGGAGATCTGAATGATTGCCACTTCTGGTGAGGGTCACTGATTGGATTGCTTTGCATAATTTGGTGACAGTTCAACAAAGTGTAATTTCTGAAGGGAATATGCGGAGTTTATCTTTCAAGCTCAGAATCCGATTGTTCCCAGATAAGAGAGTCATTTAAGTGCTTCGAATTCTTCAAGACTCCTAAGGTACCAAGGAAAAAAAAAAAGAAAGAAAAAGATTCTTTTATCTCTGGCCATCCAGTCTTCTGCCTTATTATAAAATCTGATTCAATTTGAAATACAGATTGTATCTGTCTGCCTGCCCATTATCTGCTCATTGAAGAGTCTGCCTCGGCCATTATTTGGAGTTACGACACTATCCTTCATTAAGCTCACTTAAAGATTGATTAACGCTGGTGATATTTTAAAGTGTAAGGAGTGAGGCTTTGGGTGCTTCGGCTCTCACAAATACAAGAGACTTTAATTAAGAAAGATGAGAGATGGAGGGCGGGGGGGACTCGTGCTTATGCTTATTCTTTTGTTTTTTTAGACACCGTGACTCATCCGTCCTTTTTATGTGCTCATCTGTTTTTTATTACAGCTTTGTGGAAACTTTGGGTCCCATACAGGAACCACGCCTGGGTGGGATGCCACTACCTTGCAAGCCCCACCCACTGGTATCAGCCTCATTCTCACTTACTAATTCAAATATAAAGCAGAACACTAAGGGAAGCTGGGCAGACAGACTGTAACTAATTATTTTATAGCGCCTTTTCATACTAAGCACTATTCTAAGGTGCTTTTCACGGACGCAGCCAAAGTACAATTGTTTGCATAGTGGAGCCAGCTGTGTGAGCCTCTGTAAATCTGTACCAAACATCAGTTAGTTAGCAGCCATCCATTCCTTTTCTTAACTTCTTTTTCTCTCCTGGCATCACTGGGCACACTCACGCACAAAGAACCAACTTAGAGCTGCCATTTAGAGCTGGCACACATGTCTTGGGTGCATGGGATCAAAAATCATCTTTTCAGCTTTCCATTTGTTGACACAGATGAGTGCTGCTGCTTTGCAATAAGGAGACTGTGGAAGATTGTGGGTTCGCTTCCCGCTTCCTCCCTATGTGGATAGCACTTATAAAGCTATATAAATGTAATGAATTATTATTATTATGATTATTATTATTATCCATTTCCACACTGTTTTTTCCATCACAGTGTCATGATGCCCTAAGCCCATCCTGAAAATATCAGCTGTAAGCAGGTAGGCAAACTGGTCAACCGCATGGCAAACCTACACATGCAGAGCAAGTTTGGGAAGTGAAAGGAGAACCTGAATGGGGGGACACAAACACACAGGGAGGACATGCAAACTCCACACACCCAGAAGGTGGCACCTTCTGTCAGTTAAACAAACACCACATCTAAATTCAGTCTGAATGTTAAGGCCAGAGTGCACCATCAGAAGTATCTACAGAAGGGCATTCTCCACTGATAATCCACTTCTTGTTTGGACACACATCAGGTTGGCGTGGCAGACACCCCAGTTTAGACACCTTTTTCAGTCTGCCATACAAAACAGAACCATTGCATTATTGTTAATCTGCCGCCATGCCGAAGCTCTCTGAAGGGCTCGGTGAACCTCCAAACTGGAACCATGATGGAGGCCTAGATGCATTTAAACCTGAAATATCACTTATGAATCAGCTAGATATGATTCAGTTATACACTTTCAGACCTTACGTCAAACCCAACAAAGTAAGGATATTTTTGGAGAAAATTATAGATAGATAGATAGATGGATAGATAGATAGATAGATAGATAGATAGATAGATAGATAGATAGATAGATAGATAGATAGATAGATAGATAGATAGATAGATAGATAGATAGATAGATGTGGAAGGCACTATATGTCTATATATAAAATTCAATGTCTGCCTTGCTCTCCACTTTTCATGAGAGGACTATTTAACAGATTTAGATTGAATTTTGATCTATAATTTGTTTGAACATTCTGGTTGATTTTGTGACTTCGCTCATTGTGCTTAGTATCATAGCTCACCTGCGGTACCGATTTATCTGCGAGAATCCAAAAGAGGCACAGCAGATCGAGGGGAGGGTGGTTGGGACCTA
The DNA here is from genome assembly GCF_016835505.1 of Polypterus senegalus. Lineage (NCBI taxonomy): Eukaryota > Metazoa > Chordata > Cladistia > Polypteriformes > Polypteridae > Polypterus > Polypterus senegalus. The sequence continues at coordinate 50,657,419 of NC_053166.1, forward strand.
CTCACTCACACACCAGCCTGGGGGGGTATCTTGCCTCCGCTTAGCTAGCAAATGAGAGAACTATTTAACAATTTGGATCAGGCTTTTTCTAGGATTTGCTTGAACATTCCGGTTGATTTTGTGATTTCTCTCATCGCACTAAGAATCATAGTTCGCTTGCAGGAGTGATATATTACCGCTAATCTGAGACAGAGGTTAAAGGGTTGAGGGGAGGGGGAAGCGTGATGTCAGGAGGGGAAAGTTGGGCAGGACCCTCCTCGCTGTCCTGTTTCACTACTTCATGGGTAGAGCCGCAGGGGACGGGTAGTAATAGATAATAGATGTGAGTAGCACTGCATAATAGATAGATAGATAGATAGATAGATAGATAGATAGATAGATAGATAGATAGATAGATAGAACTATTTAGCTTTTTATAAAAGCTCAAGAAATATAATAAATAAAAACAAACCCCCTCCCCAACACTCACAAGAAAGACAAAAAAGAAGAAGAAAACTTGTGAATTACTATAACTATAATGGTAATAAGGATCCCCAGTATCACCCCATCCCTGGTGTCCTACCTATTCTTGCAGCTTGAACCCATCCTTCTTCTTTGCCAGGTGTGGTAGGACACATCCTAGATAGACACCTGGCTAAAGTGTGTACATTTTATGATTCTACAGGAAGTTGAGCTCAAGAAACCCTAGACGCCATGGCCTCAAAATGAAAATGTGCGCTTCAGATTGCCTGCAGTGTTGGACTGAAAACAATCAATCTTCAGGAGTTACATGGAGTTTCACGTATTGTATACTTTGGTAAAAGACAGATTTCCATACTGGATCAGTCGAGGCTGCCACCAGTACTGGTAGCCAACAGAGTGCTGGGGGAAATTGGGTGATTGTTGGCTGAAGGAGAAGAGGATGGGGAAGACGTATCCAGAGGCAGGAGGAGAGTGGGTGAGTGGTAAAGGGAGAGAGTTAGCCAATATGATGGAGAGAAGGGGGGTTGATTTACTGTATTGTGCATGCAGGAGACCAGATGGAAGGGGGGGTTAAGGCTAGGTGCATCGGTGGAGAGTTCAAATTGTTCTACCATGGTGTGGATGGGAGGAGCAAAGGGGTAGGGGTTTGGGGTTTGCCCAAAGGAACGGTATGCCAAGAGTGTTTTGGAGGTAAAGAGAGTGTCAGACAGAGTGTTGATTATGGAGCTGGAAACTTAAAGTATGATGAAGAATGTTATTAGTGCATATGCCCTAAAAGCTGGATGTGCGATGGATGAGAAAGAATAATTCTGGAGTGATTTGGATGAAGTGATGGAGATTATACCCACCACTATAAATACAATTTGCCTCCAACAGTGAATCATTCAAACAACTGCCAACATTTCTGGATAAAAACCCCAGAGTTAAGGTGTCACCATCCAGGTTGTGAATCTAAAGAAAATAAAAGAGCTATCTAAAGAAGTAAAAGTCATAATGATACAAAAGATACACTGAGAAAAGGATACAAGACAACATTAAGTTATCTGCATGTCCCACTGGGTACTGTTGGCAGTTTGTTAGAAAGTGGTCTCTATAATTCATTGAACCACCCAGGTGCTAACTAGAGAAACTCCATGGTGCAAAGAAGGAGGAGAAAAGTGACCAGCAATGTCTTTGAAGGAGCTACAGAGTTTAAAGCGCACCAGTCAGCCATCTCAAGAGCATTGAACCACACTAGCTTTTATGGGAGAATGATCAAAAAGAGGAAATGACACCAAAAGAACCTTGTCAAAGCACAGCTGGAGTTTGTCTAAAGCATAAAAGTGACAGAGGTTAGTAGTCTCAGGCCAAAATAGAGTTTTTTGGTTGAACTTAAAAGAGAAACACTTATTCCACATAAGCAGTAACAGTGGGCAGAACATACCACAATGAAGGAGAGCATCATGCTGTGGAGCTCCTGGTTAACCCAACTAAGAATGGATGATGACAAACACTGTAAGACAACCTGATTGAGTCTGCTAAGAAACTGAAACCTCAGTGAAAGTTCATCTTTCAGTGGGCCAATAATCCCAAATACAAGGCCAAACAGAAGGGTGAATGTCCTACCCTGGCCCAGTGGTCCAAATCTGTCTGGAAGAATGGGCCACAATTACAGAGAGCTGGAGAGTATGCAGCTCATAAGACTTAAAGCAGTTATTGGTGCAAAAGGCACCTTAAGAAACTACTAAGCAGGTGGAGGTTGACTATTTATACAGACACTTTAGTTCCTTGTTTTTCTAACTTATTTTATATATACAACATTTTTTTAAACAAGTTTGTCTTTTGTGTGGTTTCCCTTTGGTCCACTGCTGTATTTTCGTTTCTGTCATAGATTCTTCCAGGTTTTCTGCATCGCTTTCCATAATTCTCCTTTTTCACGTCTTTTTCTTTTTTTCCATGCTGTTTAGTTAGAACATTGTAGAGTGGTGGTCCTGATGCTAGGGATCTGTGCCAGTAATTGGAAGGTTGCCGGTTTGAAATCCTGTAAATGCCAGGAGTGACTCTACTCCATTGGGCCCTTGAGCAAGGCCCTTAACCTGCAATTGCTCCGTCCTGGTTTGATGTTAATCTGCTTCCAGCCCTACAAGCAGGTCCTCCAACTTACAAGGAAAACCTGGAGGCTGGTGACAGGATTGGCACTCCAGCCGCCATATAAACCTCAAACTGTTCCAGTGTGGTGCTGAGGTGTCACCTGCTGCACTTGGGTCCCAATCCAGGTGGGATTGTCATGTGGTGGGTGCAGTAATGTGCTATCAGCGCACACTCCCAACCTCTGTCTCTGTCTCTCAGACCATTCAGCCCAACAAACCTCGCTAGTCCAGTCCTATCCATTTAATCTTCTAAAATAACATCGAGTGTAGTTTTGAAAGTCCCTCAGGTCTTTCTGTCTACCGCACTACTTGGCAGCTTATTCCATGTGTCTATGGCTTTCTGTGTGAAGAAAAACTTCCAAATGTTGTTTCAGACTGAATGTTTCAAAATCAACAGTGCACATCCACCCTGACATAACTGCTGCTGGAACGTTATGTCGTTACGCAGTACATCATGGAAGCAGTGCCGGCAAATCATTTCAGCACACTTAGGACAAGGCAACAGCTGCTGTAGACCGCAGCTCGAGTCACTTGGGTCTCACATTGTGGTATTTATATCACTTTTAATTTCAACAGGCACCTATCATAATAAATGCCATTCTGTGCATTAAGTGCTCTACAGTATATGAAGAGTGTTATCCATACACTACACACCAAGTTCACTGGGTGAATGGAGATGAGTTGCAGTGAACTGAACAAAAGGCACACGTCGTTCTCTGAAACCTGGCAGACCAAAGGCAGCTGGCCCCCCAGGGTCAGAATTGCACTCCAGATGTCCTCTTGGCCGCAGCTGATGAATAAAATGCAAAAGCAGGAGAGGACGGGTCTGCTTCAGCCAGAATTCCTGAAGACGGACAATCTGAGTCAAGCAGCTTTAGTTGAGAGAGTAAGAAGTCCAACCTGCAGACATGACAGAAGGGAGCTAAAGCCAGATTTACCAAAGGACGCACAACGGGATTGCCTCAGTCTGACGTACGGGGTGGGTGGTGAGGGGTTACTGAAAAGCGATGGGGCAGCAGACGTCATTAATGTTAAGTTTCAGATTGTGGATTTTTTCTGACAGTAATTCGAAGAAATTGAAATGAGAAGCAGATTAATAAAAGGCAGTAATGTTTGAAGAATAACATTTAAGACTGAGCAGCTGTCACACTCTTTATAGAATCTGAGCTCAACAATGGTTCACTAGCTTTCTGATTAATTTTATATTAAAGCTAAAATTGAACAAGTATGTTTTTTTTTAGCAGCCTGACACAGTACTTGACAATGCTGCCACTTTTTACTGACCTCTGAGTGTGGAGTCTACCCGCCTTCTTCATGGTACACTCATCTCCTACCACATCCTAGATCTACAGTACGTATGTTAGGTGGGCTGATTAGTTTACTTGAGTGGTGCATGGGAGTGCCCGGCCGTGGACTGGTATCCTGTCAAAGGCTGGCACCAGTTTGTGCCCCCCAGTGTCACCGGGATAATTATAGGTCTACATGACCCAGTAACTGGACTGAGAAGGTTGAAAATGGATATAATCAGTCAGTCAGTCAACATCTCTTCCTCTCCTGCGCTGTGTATAGACACAGATATCAAATTCAGGTTCATCGTTTCCAATTAACTCTTATGCTATAATTGTAATGATATCCTGAACGCAGCAACATAAAACTGCTTCATCCACCTCACAAACTTAGTTATTTATTTATTTTAAACAGATGTGGCATGACATGGAGTCCTGTGGCAGCAGAGGTGGGTAGTAACGAGTTACATTTACTTGAGTAACTTTAAAAAAAATTGTACTTCTAAGAGTAGTTTTACTGCACCACACTTTTTACTTTTACTTGAGTACATTTGTGAAGAAAAAACGCTACTCTTACTCCGCTACATTGGGCAACACTCGACTCATTACGTTTTTCCATTTATACATTAAACTATATTTTTGCAAGAGAGAAGTTGCCAGTGGATCTACTGCATGACTGTTTCACCAATCAGACGTAGCCATGCAGTCACATGACCACACACAAACGTCCTGCGTCTTGCAGCCTGCGAGAGACTTTTTAGTCATGCGGGGCTTCTGTTCACTGCAAGAACCAGATCGTCGTTCCCAAGCCTGCCTTTCATGTCTTTTCTCCTTTTCTTTGATCCCCCTTCTTTTTTGTGCTGACCTATATATATATATATACAGTACACTCCCGTCTCCGTGGGCCTTAATCACACGCCGCAGGAAGCTAATAAAGCAATTGAGAACAATCAGACCCGCACGTGCAGGTGCAACTCACTCCAACTACCTCATTAACTCCCCGCGGTCGTGCAATTGCACCCACGGCTTTATGGATTTGAAACTGGCCTTTTTTTAAGCCACAGACCCGCTACACTACAAAGTGAATTTGCAGTATTATACTGTCAGTGTACAGGATATCTTGTCACTGTAAGTAGTTTGCACTGTTCAAACATACATGTTACCTACTGTAGTTATCGGCTTCAAAAGCTTTGTTGTGAAAACTGAGATTTGGAACTTTGTGTTATTTGTGCATCTTTTATATTGTAAAGATGTGATTTATTTTTACTCATTTTTTATTTTCTTATTTGGAAATAGAAGAATTTGCACATTATTTGATATTTTTGTCTGTCTTATTACAATATTTCTAATAAGTAAATCATTTATTATGATCAAACAGTTACTCAGTATTTGAGTAGTCTTTTCACCAAATACGTTTTTACTCTTACTTGAGTCATTTTTTGAATGACTACTTTTTACTTCTACTTGAGTAATATTATTTTGAAGTAATGCTACTCTTACTTGAGTACAATTTTTGGCTACTCTACCCACCTCTGTGTGGCAGCCCCTCACACTCAGAAACACAAGGAAGGAAAAGTTTCCAAACGGCGGTGCCTTTATTAGTAAAGCCAGCTTCAGAGAGCGGCAACTTGAAGTAAACCAATCAAATTCTTGCTTGAATCCGTGTGCAACTGCTAACTTGTCACTTGCCCACCACAATCCCAACTCATAGCACTCCTTTAATCACCTCTGGCTGTCTCCAAATCCCGTCCTCTCTTCCTCCTGCCAGATGAGAGTTCGCTCCACCGCTCACCTGACTCTGTGCTCCATTGTTCTGTGGCACTAAGACAGCGTTAAAGCTCATGCTGTGGTCACTGGAGGTCACTGGTGGCCTGGAATCGCCTCCATGGTCAGGGATGGCCTTCTAATTGCTAGGGGGATGCCAGGCTAGGACTCTCTTCAGCAGATAAAGTCACCTTGTAGGTGTCCAAAAAGAAAGCAAACTTCTTAAATAGGGTGCTAAGAGAGCCAACATAGCAGACTCACAATAGCAGTGGTATGTAGCGATGACCTTGACGTTTAAAAACCCTACTTGCTCAATCACGCCACGTCAATTATTCATCGAGTACATGCAACACAGTGAACTGAACTGACCTTCTCTCTTGCCATTTTTTTTGCAAGTTGAAATATTAAGGATCTTGAAGAGCAACATATTTCAGCGAAATCCTGGGTGAACTTGGCAGAAACTTTTACTGAGATTTTTCAGATGCTGCAGCAAGGATTGTTTAAGCAGCACACGATATTACGAATGGTGCTGATGTTTCAAATCGAGTCTACGATTCCAAAAGTTGATAGCAACTACGCTGAGAAATCGTGTGCTTTGATTCATGAAAATCGTCACCTAACTGTCTGCTGAAGAAAAAGGCAGGAGTGAAGTTTTGTGTCACACAATTAATTGTAACTTAAGGACTGCACGTGCATTGCATTGCTGCCAAATTTGTGCTACGTCTCTACAGGTGCATCTCAATAAATTAGAACATCATCAAAAAGTTAATTTATTTCAGTAATTCAATTCAAAAAGTGAAACTCATATATTGTATAGATTCATTACACACAGAGTGATATATTTCAAGCATTTATTTCTTTTCATTTTGCTACAGTTAATGAAAACTCAAAATTCAGTATCTCAGAAAATTATAATATTACATAAGATCAACACAAAATTATTTTTAAAACAGAAATGCTGACCTACTGAAAAGTATGTCCGTGTACGCACTCCATACTTGGTCGGGGCTCCTTTTGAATGAATTACTTCATCAGTGTGGTGTGACATGGAGGTGATCAGCCTTTTGCACTTCTGAGGTGTTATGGAAGCCCAGAATACTTTGATAGCGGCCTTCAGCTCGTCTGCATTGTTGGGTCTGGTGTCTCTCATCTTCCTCTCGATACAGTAGATTCTCTATGGGGTTTAGGTCAAGAGAGTTTGCTAACCAATCAAGCACAGTGATACTATGGTTGTTAAACCAGGTATTGGTACCTTAGGCACTGTGGGCAGGTGCCAAGTCCTGCTGGAAAATGAAATCAGTATCTCCATAAAGCTTGTCAGCAGAGGGAAGCATGAAGTGCTCTAAAATTTCCTGGTAGACGGCTGTGCTGACTTTGGACTTTATAAAACACAGTGGACCAACACCAGCAGGTGACATGGCTCCCCAAATCATCACTGACTGACTGTGGAGACTTCACACTGGACCTCAAGCAACTTGGATTCTGCGCCTCTCCACTCTTCCTCCAGACTCGGGGACCTTGACTTGCAAATGAAATGCAAAATTTATTTTCATCCAAAAAGAGGACTTTGGGCCACTGAGCAACAGTCCAGTCCATTTTCCCCTTAGCCCGGGTAAGACGCTTCCGACATTGTCTCTGGTTCAGGAGTGGCTTGACTCAAGGAATGCTGTGACAGTTGTACTCCTTGTAGGGTTGCCAGACGTCCCTTATATATGGGACATGTCCCATATTTGATCATTTTGTCCCAGTCCTGTACTGACCTTTCAGGGACACCCACATGTCCCATATTTAATTCATTTTCAAATTTCGGAATCCTTATATACTCAGCAAAAAAAGAAACGTCCCTTTTTCAGGACCGTGTATTTCAACAATAATGTTTTAAAAATCCAAATAACTTTACAGATCTTCATTGTAAAGGGTTTAAACAATGTTTTCCATGCATGTTCAATTAACCATAATCAATTAATTAACATGCACCTGTGGAATGGTCGTTAAGAACTTAACAGCTTACAGAAAGTAGCCATTTAAGGTCACAGTTCTAAAAATGCAGGACACTAAAGAGACTTGTCTACCGACTGTGAAAAACACCCAAAGAAAGATGCCCAGGGTCCCTGCTCATCTGCGTGAACGTGCATTAGGCATGCTGCAGGGAGGCATGAGGTCTGCTGATGTGGCTAGGGCAATAAATTGCCATGTCCGCACTGTGAGACGCCTAAGACAGCGCTACAGGGAGACAGGAAGGACAGCTGATCATCCTCGCAGTGGAAGACCACGTGTAACAACACCTGCACAGGATCGGTACATCTGAATATCACACCTGCGTGACAGGTACAGGATGGCCACAACAACTGCCCGAGTCACACCAGGAACACACAATCCCTCCATCAGTGCTCAGACTGTCCGCAATAGGCTGAGAGAGGCTGGACTGAGGGCTTGTAGGCCTGTTGTAAGGCAGGTCCTTACCAGACATCACCAGCAACAACGCCGCCTATGGGCACAAACCCACCTTCGCTGGACCAGACAGGAGTGGCAAAAAGTGCTCTTCACTGATGAGTCACAGTTTTGTCTCACCAGGGGTGATGGACGGATTCGTGTTTATCGTCGAAGGAATGAGCGTTACACCGAGGCCTGTACCCTGGAGCGGGATCGATTTGGATCAATGGCTAGGGCCATTCCCCCTAGAAATGTCCAGAAACTTGCCACGGCCCACTTTTTTCCTAACTGCCTGTATTAAATAATAATAATATTTCTCTGTTGCCTGTATTAAATAAATATTTTCAAATGATTTCACTTTTACAGAATTTTTTTAGCTTGTATTAAATAATTTGCAAATGATTTTACTTTTGTTTTCCTCATAACCCATTAAAATCCTTGCTTTATGTTTTTAACTCATGTCTCTACTGTTATATAATATATTGGTCTGGGCGTGTATGGGGCATGTATAAATTTATATATATAGTAATACAGAGAGAGATTTTAAGATTGTCCCGTATTTCTAGTTTTCTAATCTGGCAACCCTAACTCCTTGTGAATGGGCTCTGCTTCACAATCCTCTCAAGGCTGCGGTTATCGGTGTTGCTTGTGCTCCCTTTTTCTGCCACATTTTTTCCTTCCACTCATCTATCCATCAATATACTTGGATTCCGCACTCTGCGAACAGCCAGCTTCTTTAGCAATGACTGTCTTCTGGAGATCTGTCAAGTCAGCAGTGCTCTCCATGATGGTGCGGCCTACTGAGCCAGACTGGGAGACCATTTAAAGGCTCAGGACACCTTTGTAGGAGTTTTGGGTTAATTAGCTGAGTGGAGTGGGACACCTTTGAGTCTACAGTATTGAACTTCTTCACAATATTCTAATTTTCTGAGATACCAAATTTTGGGTTTTCATTAGCTATAAGCCATGATCAGCAAAATGAAAAGAAATAAACGCTTGAAATATATCGCTGTGTGTGTAAAGAGTCTATATTATATATGAGTTTCACTTTTTTTTGTAAACTAAAAATTCTTTCACTCTCTCTAGGAATATTCGGTTTTGTTTGCCTGAGTTCCTCTCTGGAGAGGTAAATTTCAGAAATTCAACACTATGTATAATTGAGGAAAGAAACTTTGGTATCCCCTGCCATGAATATTTTGTCCAAATGATGCAACTTCAGCAGGAGATCTGTCAAAAGTGGCAACAGGATATGTTTAAAACAAAAATTTTAATTCATAATAAAAAAAAAAAATGGAAGAACTTTGACTCATGTTGATTCTTTCATGCAATCGGGTTACATTTTCTCAAATTACCAATGCAAATCACGTGGAAGGGAACAGAAAGCCTGTGGGAGCCCAGATGAAAGGCCTCAGCGGCTGCTTCGGGATTCTGGGACGCCTCTGCATGTGATGCTTTGAGGTTTCCATACTAAGAGTTGCCCCTGTGCCGCGACAGTACTGCCAATGTTAAAGACGAGTTAAGAGAACTGAACATCATTTTAATTATTCACAACGTGGGACGAAGACATTAGCAACAGCCAATTACTCAGAGATGACAAAAAAAAGTAATTAATTAGTTATGTTCCCACTTGCTTCAGTGACAGGAAAGCTGCAGCAAAATTTAGAATGACCTTAGGGCTAACAAAAAGGTGTTGCCACCATCCTAGCAAGCCAACCATATGGGAAAAGTAAAACAAAACCCATAAAAAAGACGCAGGCAGTAGAGAACGGGTGAATTTGATTCTAACAATTTATCGGAAAGCTGTCATGCTAATATTCACATGGCACCTGACCGTAGATGCGCAGGAAGCCATTCTAGTGGTGACTGTGAAGTGTGAGAGGGAGAACAAGACAGGGCAACGTACTGAGACTAAGAAAGAATCCATCGCAGGGGCAAAGGTTTCTCTGTAGGCAAGTTAAAGAGCGATGGGAAACTTGACTGACTTTTGCTACTGTACGTGTCTATCACATAAAATATGCAGAGTTCCTAAGGGAGCCGCAAGTAGCTTTTCAAGTTGTAGGTGTATTCAATGTATTAAATGTCAGGGGCTTAAGAAAACGCACTGTGAAGGTCCTGTTGATCAAAATGTCAGCTCACCATACTGAAGGCCAAGAGTGGAGATCAGTGCTTCTATTTGTCAAGCATCTTAAGATCCAAAAAATACATTTTTGACTGGTGTCTTTATAAACGTGCCTAAAACTAAGGAGAATATTTAACGATAGAGAAAACAGAGGAGGTCCTTAAAAAGACTACTGGGGAAGAAAAAAGGTTCACTCTCAAGATGGCAGTTGAATCTCAGAGTATGTTATTGAATAGCTTGTTGAAAAGGCTAGCAGAATTAAGGTCCTGTTGCCTCTCATCCAGACTCCGCTGTGACATCTCATAGTCAACTGAACACTAAATCTGTGAATCAAGTGCCCTAATCCTAACAATTCCTAATGATCTAATGCCTGATGGGCAGCCATATTTAATAAAGTGGGATTTACAGTTCTTACGTGGTAACAGAAACAAAAGCAAATTTGGAATGACAAGATAAGCAAATGTCCAAACAAGGTAACACAGTTCAATTTAGACCATCCTTCTGACATGCTTCTCTTTAATTCCCCTCACACTCTGCAAGAAAGGTAACCTTTAATTTTAAGAGTGGGAAAGAACATCTATACTTCAAGTCAATACACACCTTTAACAAACCAACTGGATCAAACGTCCTGCACTAGAAAAGCTAACTACTGAAGTCCTTGCAGGTATCCATTTCATTAAAGAAGTCATTTTATTTTTATATTGCAAGTCAGGTCTGTTATTTAATTATTACTTTTTACAGTATTATCAACTGATTCTATAGTCCTACTGGTAGATCAGGCAGGATGGAGATACCTGTGGTGGCTTTATGGAGAAGAATGGCCTGTCGGATCTGAAATGGTGGTTGGAGATTCTACAGGTGTACTGTGGAATCCATCCTGGTACAGCAACTGCTCAGTTCAGGACTGCAGAACTTTGCAGCGTGTGGTGAACACAGCACTAAAGATCATGGACACACAGCTCCCTGACAGTGCAACAGACGTGTCTAGAAGGGTCCAGCAGCTAATGTCGCTAATACAATGAAAAGCGAACCATTGATAAACCAGGCAAACGATACAGCTTGTCTTACCACATCACAGACAAGATTGTACAATCAACAACTCAAACGATCCCAGTCAGAGAACAACAGGAAGGGTGCAGCTGCAGAAGGCCAAGTAGCAAAGACTGAAGAATCCCAGCTCGAGCTATTGCAGGAGGTCCAATATCTGGTCAATGTAAATGGATACTTGGAGCCAACCCACTTGAAACACTGTGGCATGTGCACATATAAGGTTTCCTTATCATAATAATCATCTCTTCCCTTTGGATGGATTAAAAACCCTTAAACCACAGAAAAGGACCCCATGCTAAATAACTCAGAACATAATCCAAGGGAAAATTTCCCAGGAATCGTTTTGACTTGCCGTGTACATGGGGAACGCTGCTGAAGCCTGGTTCATGACAGTGGGCGATTTAGCAGATATAGAATTGCCATTAACTTTAACTGTCAGTCTCCATACCTACGCAGTTAGCTGTCAGTTGTAAGTTTTGCCTTTGTAGTAGCGCCAATTTTGCTTTTCAGTCTTTGGAAGTTATGGTTGCAAAGTATTGGCTGACAGTAGCTGGGTTTTCTGTGGCATCCTCATGGGAAAATGTGTTCTGGGACAGCTGATGACAGAGACTCAAGAGGAGGGTACCACCCTGACTCAAGATAATTACCGTATTTACGCGTGTACCATGCACACATTTTTTCCCGAAAATCAGGTGCGTGTCATAAACGAGGAAATGTAATTCTGTAATGTTTACTTCTCCTGCTTGGGCTCGCACTCTCTCTCTCGTTTTTGAATCAGTTTGGCGTTGTCATCCAGCATGGATAGGAGCAAGCGTTTACGCTCCTTCATGGCGGGAGAGAAACTAAAAGTGATTTTGGAATTTTGAAATTGGACAGCAGGTTGCAAGTCCGGTGTTCCAGAGTCATGTGTTCGAGATTGGCGACAGAAGAAACAAAAACGTTCGTCATGCAACAAAAACAGAAGGGCATTTTGCGGAAAACGTGCCCTAAACACTTCCTATACAATCACAACGAGCATCGTACACGGGGCAAAACGATTTTTGCGATTTTCTTTGTAAAAATTAGGGTGCGCATCTTACACGAGGGCGTGGCGCACGAGTAAAAACAGTAGTTACCTACTGAAGGCCATTGCTGTTCAGCAATGTTAATTGGTAAGTCATCATGGCTTGCCCTATTATTTTGTATAAACCCGAAATGGTACATTGCTGGGCCCAGCCTGACAAACAGCATGTTCGCTTGTATAAAGTAATGCGTTACAGATGCACTGCTTTGGTAGTTTAGCACAGGATTAGATACGTAGTTTGCAGCGAATTCAATCTTTCTTTTGCTTGCAATGCTTCCAAACCAAGTAAACTGTAGGAGGTTTGGTTTTTCTGCTGCATCTATAGTTTACTGCTTTTGGATGTTAAACAATCTGCTCTGTGACTTCAATCCTGTCTTCATATATCACTTTGAAGGAATATCATGACTCAAAGCAAGTCCCTATCAGGTGTTGCGAGGCAGTAAGATTATTAAACTTCACAGCCCAAATTTAAGCTTCACGACTAACTAAGATTATTTGGTTTAAGCAAAACTCTCAACATAGAGCAGGTTCATCAAACCACAGTTGTTGGTTAACATCCACAGTTCCCCTAAAATGTGTAAAGCAGTATTTAAATTCAACAAGATATTTGTATAAATTACCAAGTTAGCTGCATATCATCGTGACAGCAACATGCCTACTTCAAATACGCACTTTCATGAGGAAGAGAACTTGTGCAATGAGACTAGGAAAGAATTGTTCCAGTGAGTTCAAATAAATGAAGCAACCTCCTGAATCACCAGATCCAACTCCAATGGAGCATCTATGGGATGAGATTAAACAAAGTATTCAGAGAAGAGAACCAACTTCATTTAATTCAAGTCAATGAGGCACAATGGAGTTCGAGTGGCTAATGCCAGTGAGGAACATTGCCACAGCCACACTCTGGACACGTTTCTTGATGGATATTAAATGTGTGTACCTAATAAAATTGTCCAATGTGTCAGTGCATTCTATGCCAGAAATGACTGCTGTTACCTACAGTGTCTATCAGCAGCCATACTGCCTGAGCAGGTCATCCACCTGAAGCTAAGCACATTTGGGCCCGGCGAGTACGTGAATGGGAGATCATCTTGGAAAAACTAGGGCTGCTGCTAGAAGAGTTGGGGTATGGGGGGCATTCACCCTTTGGTCTGTGTGTGGATCCCAGTGCAGTGACGGGGACACTGTGTAGTACAGATGGTGCTGTACTTTGGAGGAGATGCAAAATCTGAGATCCTGACTTTGTGGTCATAAAAGATTTTTATAAAGTAAAAAAATACCATACCTGTTCTTGCAGTTTATAATGAGATCTTTAGGACTCCAGTACAAGCACAACAGCCTTAAAAGGAGTGAGGGGCATACTAGGTAAGCTGATTTGTGTTTTCCATTAAATAAAATATTGTTATTGATTAAATACACTCTTTTTCATTGTGGTGCCAGAGAGGCAAAATGCTGCAAGGTGGTTGGGTTTGCAAACACAAATTTCACTGTACTCTGCTCATGTAACAATAACACTACCGCCAATGGTAAATATCTTTAAAATAGTTTTTTTAGCATCCTCACTATTAGACAAGCTCATCTTGACCTGGATTTGGAAGTAAAACTGAACACACAATAACTGGATGAGCCAACAGAAGACCACTGTAAATAAACAAAATGTATTTTTACTACACATTTCCTTTCAGACAGGCCTACAGTACTAGGCAGGTTTAAAAATACAAGACATGATATTTATAGATGCACACAGATAAACACTGGATATATTAATGCACATAAGACATGAAGGAGTTCATTTTTAATAACCTTTTCAGTAAGTTTCATTAAAACCAGTACAAGATGTTGAAGAGTTCTTCAAAGTAACAAAATACATTTTGGTAGCAGGAAGCATGGACAAGGTGGCACCAGAGCACAACATCACAGTGACCGAGCCCAGAGTGGAAAAAAAGGAACGACGAAGAGACACTGACAGGGATTCCACGATTTGACAAAACTTCTGTTGTGAAACGAGTGTCCGGTGAACAGAGTGCATCCATGGACAGTTGAACGATTAAGTGTTGGCGTAACACAGAGAACAAACTGGACTCTCACCACTAAAGGTTGTATCCTCCAATTCTTGTTTTTAATGGACTTTTAGAGTGTAGACTGTGTGCTTTCCTTTCTAAAAAAGGAACTTTCTTTCTGATACTGTTAGTTTTGCTTTATGTTCTTTATCTTTTTAATGTACTTATGATTGTCTGGTATAATAGAAGTTCCTGAAATTGCTGTTGTGTCTTTCATTGTGTGTTTACTCATCGCCCAATTTAAAGAAAACTGTGTGCTATTATTGGTAAATTTCAGGAGTTCCCAGTCTCTTAATAAAACTGGGTGGCATAGTCGGATATTTTAACGGTGTCTAGGTTAGATTACCTGTTAAGTGTGACCAGACACCTGCCACAGCATGGCTGTTTGCACTAAAATCCTACTTTTCAAGTTTAATCTGGCCGACAAGTAAAGTTTAATCCAATTCACTTTCTAAACCTTGTAATGACATGAAAGGTATCAAAATATCTGGACAGATTAAAAGTGTTTAGCAAAACAACTTATCATTGGATAGATACTTCTTATACAGACATTACAGTTAAAGAAAGAGTTAACTATTATTTTGTTTCATCATCTCCATGATGGACATGCTGGAAAGGATGAGATCAGAAATCAGTTATACAGAAGAGCACATGGAACATTTTCCTTACAGAGGCCAGAGCCGATTCCTGATGTACTGAACACAAGGCAGGAAATCTTACCAGTCCACCACAGAGCCAGACATTCAGGTTAGGTGGGCAGGCTAATCTAAGATGGCCCAGTGGGAGCAGAAGTGTAGTAGACATCCATTACACCTCACTTTCTGAACTGGTTAATTCAATGATAGATAGATAGATAGATAGATAGATAGATAGATAGATAGATAGATAGAAAGGCACTATATGATAGATAGATAGATAGATAGATAGATAGATAGATAGATAGATAGATAGATAGATAGATAGATAGATAGAACCACCATACACAGGCCAGTAATATTAATAAATACAATAATAATAATAATAATAATAATTCCCTCCTCCACACCTCCCAGTAAGCTCTGTCAACTACCTCCCAACTCTGGCTCACTTACTGGGTTCTCGACAGTTCTTTCCATAGACATAGAATTACTAGACGCCGCATGACCAACAGCATCGTACGTCAACGTCGCCGCCATATTGCGAGTGGCACTGCTGTGAAGTGAAGTAATAGATCAAGATGCCTCACGCATGTGCTGCTTGGGATTGTACAAACCGCTGTACACTCCAAACCAGATCCCGGGGGATTACATTTCATAGGTAAGGCTGAACAATTGTTTTAGTTATATTTGGCCATTAGAAAATTCCATTTTATAATCTTAGCACTCAAGGTCAGCTTACAATAAAATTTAATAACATTAGTAAAAGTAAAACAAGAGAATGATAAATCAAAAAGCAATACTTAGCAAACAAACAAAGATAACTGACGTATATGAGAGGGAAGAGAATTCCCGAGTTCAGGAGCGCTGTGAGAGGACGCTGGAGTTCTCATAGCACAGAGTTTGATGTGTGGTAGAGAAAGTAGAACTGCAGATGAGAATCAGAGTGAGCGAGACGAGTGTCATTCTGTAGGAGATCAGTGAGGTTGTGGAGAGTTTTAAATGTTAAGAGCTGTATTTAGTATTGTATTGTGACGTGTCTTGCCATTGCATGGGCTATAGGGAAGGGAAGCAGTGTTGGGGTGGAGTCTTGGGAGAACCCTGTTTGTAAGGGCTTGGGGCACCTCCCTAGAGAGAGATGAGTGACAGGGATCCTGGTTAATTAATGGGGCATGATAAAAAGGGGTGGTGTGGCCGGAAGTGTGAGTTGGAAAGGCTGGAGAAAGTGAGGAGAACAGCATAAGGTGTAAAGAAGGGAAGTAACTGTTTTTAAGAGAGGTAGATAGGACGAAGGTGATTAGTCTTCGTTATTTTGGAGGTGTCCCCGTGACCCAGACAACGGGCGGCTGTAGGGCACCGTTTATATCGCGGCGTATTGAATAAAAAGCCAGTCGGCATTTGGAAGACTTCCCCGGACAAGCGGCTCCTGAGTGTGTTTATTCGACGGGACGTCACAGTATTCTGTAGATAACAGGGAGCCAGTGAAGTTGAGAGAGAATCGGTATAATACGTTCAGTGGATTTAGAACAGCAGGTTATTATCCTGGTAGCAGAATTTTGAAGAAGTTGTAAGCGATGGATACGTTTTTGTGGGATGCCAGATAGAATAGCATTACAGTAATCTATACATGAGGTGACTCGGGCATTAACCGATACTTCAGTACTGTGTTGCGTAAGAACAGGAAGAAGTCTAGATATGTTTCGAAGATGGAAGAAGGCAGTCCGAGAAATGTTGCTTATATGGGAGGAATTATTTAATAATTGCCATTATCAGTGTATAAATGGATATAAATAATTGCATGTAAACGATTCGCCAAAATCTGACGATACTGTTTAAAAAGTTATTGTTTTTTCATCAGAAAACCCGGTTTCCACGTCTACCTGTATTAGTTTAAATGGCAATTTTGTCACTCGCAATAAGGTGGACTTGCCGACGTATCGTTTCGACTGGGCAACACAGTGAATGCGGCGTCTACTTATATATGTCTATGGCTCTCAGTATACATTATAGCTTAAAAAAAGCCCAATTTTTAATTTAGAGGATCATTTCAAACCCATTGACAGAAGTAATGAAAGATTTTTAAAAGAAAGTATGAACTTATCACTCTTAAATAATGAATTCACTCTTCTCTGCAGCCTATTATGTGACAAGTCATGGAGGATCAGGATTTGTATGTGCTAATAAGCAGACTCTGTCTAGATAAAGAAAAGACTTTTTGGGAATACAATATTTTGATTGAGAAGATTAGAGCAAGCAGGCTTTCACACAGTACCAGACTGCTAGATTGTCATTTAAAAATTCCTTTGCTTTTATAGTTAAATGTTATATTGCTTTCCAAATATTGTACTTTTCTCTCACGTATTTAATTTCCATTTTTGTATCTGCACCCTTGTGGATGGCCTAATTTAATACAGTCATCGCTGCCAACGTATACATAATGCTTCACTGGAAGGGTCAGTACTGCATCACATAGAATAAGCTTAACCAATATTGCAATGTGTTTCTAATTATGTAACAATTTCAAATCAAAATACAGAATGTCATGCATATTGTCCAGTCTGTAATATTATTAAACTCCATTATAGAAGTTAAATAACCGTAACAGAGTGTGCTGAAGGATCTGAAATCTAAGAATGTACTGCTAGTCACTTTAAGCTTTGAAACGGCTGCTTGGATGTGACCACACTTGGCCACAAGAGGGCGGTGCACCCTCAGTTGATGCTGTCCAGATTTGCTTTTATTGAAAACTAAATTACATAACCTGTACTGTTCAGTTCAAGGTGACTTAGACTGATAACAAATCACTAAAGATACCATTTGATTATCTCTGCTTCTAGTTTGCAATATTTGTTTTTTTAAACTAATGCCTATCATTAACTTCATACAGAAACACTTCATTCCAAAAATTATTGGGCATAAGAAAGAATCCCAACATAGATGGCATGTCATCAATTAAATATTTTTTGCAGGATTAATTAGGGCACATTCTGTAAACCGTGCTGAAAAATACAAGCACAATTCTGTAGATTCTATAGATTATTATATATATATATATAGGGTGGTGCAGTGGTAGCGCTGCGGCCTCACACTTAGGAGACCCGGGTTCGCTTCCCAGATCCTCCCTGCGTGGAGTTTGCTTGTTCTCCCCGTGTCTGCGTGGGTTTCCTCCCACAATACAAAGACATGCAGGTTAGGTGGATTGGCGATTCTAAATTGGCCGCTTGGTGTGTGGGTGTGTTTGTTTGTGTCCTGCGGTGGATTGGCACCCTGCCCAGGATTGGGTTCCTGCCTTGTGCCCTGTGTTGGCTGGGATTGGTTCCAGCGGACCCCGTGACCCTGTGTTTGGATACAGTGGGTTAGAAAATGGATGGATGGATATATATATATTTTTTTTTTTTTTAAAAACCAAAAATTGTGACGTATTAATGACTTGACTGACACCTCTAGCCTAGATTAGGTTACAACACAACTTTTATAACTAGAGAACAGGCAGATGAAATGAGGGAACTTAACATGATCATTGCAAGTCAAAAACTGAACATCTTAGCACCTATGTAGCTTACCTTCAGATTACTCTCTTCTACATTCAACAAGAATTTTCCTTCCCAACCAAGTCAAAAACTGAGCTAACAGAGCAAAACTACCCAGATTCGGACACTCCATCATTTAGAATATTGTATTGGCTTTATTAAATTCATCTGTTGCCACCAGGGTGTCTGACACTATCAGCATGGAGTTTGCACAATCTGGCCCTGGATTTCCTTCCACTCTCACATACAGACATCTGCACATCTTTTGAATACTTATTTTATTGAAAGTAAAAAGTACAAATGTTACTTTATATAAAAAGCATTACTGTGTTAGGACTTCTTCTCGCCAAGACATTAACTGCTGGGGCAGAAACCTGCATGCAGTTGCTGTGGTCATCTGGCCTCTGCTAGTTAAGGAAGTTAACGACGTGCTATGCATGCGCTTAAGTGACAAAAACAGAACAAAATATAAAGGCATGCATTTAATATTATAATATAATATAAATGTCATCCACCCAGGTTTGTTTTCTGTAAGTAAGGAGTAGCCTAATGTAACATTTCCCAGCATTTTTCCCTTATGAACTTGTGACTTGCGTATTTGAACACGTTGCTAATAAAAAAAAAGAGCAGCCCTTGAAAAACCTCTATAAAGAAACAGAAAGTCAACAATGTCTTATTTTTCATCTTTGTATCATTTTAAAGACAGAATTACTAACAGAACCAAAGTGATAGAATAATATGCATTGTAATATGGCTATAAAAAAAAAACTTGACAGATTATTACACAAAACTGATCAACAAACTGACTGGAACAATTTTAATAGGCAAGCAATCATTAAAACTTTTTTTGCATTTGAAATTAATCAGTTTTTCTGCTTTATATAAAACTATTAATATGCCAGAAGGAAATATGTAATATTTCAATTAATATGCAGTTAATGCCAATTACAAATTTTAATCAAGATTAATTGCAATTCCATTTTTAAATCGAACATCAGTCCTTGTTTTATTTTTTTCTTTTATAATAAAGTAACTTGTATAAAGCCAAGTGGTCATTTTATTGTGTACCTTTTCAAGAGTGAGCTGGTCTAGAAATAATGCCTCAGGTTATTAGGCTGAACAGGACATCTAAAGTATAGTAGCATTTAAATGCTGAGTCACTTCAACTTCATCGTGTCTGTCCCACAGTTAATAAAGGTTAGCTATGTCCTCTGTGTCCAAGCACATTAATAGAGAGGCGAAGGGAAGGACATGATGTGGTAGAAAAAATTGTACAAGCAATAGGGATAACCGCACCCTGGAGAGGATTGTGAAACAAAACCCATTCAAAACTGTGGGGGAGATTCACAAAGAGTGGGCTGCAGCTGGAGTCAGTGCTTCAAGAACCACCACGCACTCTTGAACAAGAGACAGCGTCAGAAGCGTCTCACCTGGGTTAAAGACAAAACTGTTGCTGAGTGGTCCAAAGTTATGTTCTCTGATGAAAGTAAAGTTTGCATTTCCTTTGGAAATCAAGGTCCCAGAGTCTGGAGGAAGAGAGGAGAGGCACAGAATCCACGTTGCTTGAGGTCCAGTGTAAAGTTTCCACACTCAGTGATGGTTTGGGGTGCCATGCCATCTGCTGGTGTTGGTCCATTGTGTTTTCTGAGGTCCAAGGTCAACGCCGCCGTCTACCAGGAAGTTTTAGAGCACTTCATGCTTCCTGCTGCTGACGAACTTTATGGAGATGCAGATTTCATTTTCCAACAGGCCATGGCACCTGCACAGTGCCAAAACTACCAGTACCTGGTTTAAGGACCATGGTATCCCTGATCTTGATTGGCCAGCAAACTCGCCTGGCCTTAACCCCATAGAAAATCTATGGGGTATTGTGAAGAGGAAGATGCAATACGCCAGACCCAACAATTCAGAAGAGCTGAAGGCCACTATCAGAGCAACATGGGCTCTCATAACACCCGAGCAGTGCCACAGACTGATTGACCCCATGCCACGCCGCATTGCTGCAGTAATCCAGGCCAAAGGAGCCCCAACTAAATATTGAGTGCTGTACATGCTCACACTTTTCATGTTCATACCTTTCAGTTGGCCAACATTTCTAAAAATCCTTTTTTTGCATTGGTCTTAATCGATATTCTAATTTTCCAAGAATTTGGGACTTTCATTAGTTGTCAGTTATTATAATAAAAATTAAAAGAAATAAACATTTGAAATACATTAGTCTGTGTGTAATGAATGAATGTAATATACAAGTTTCACTTTCTGAATAGGATTACTGAAATAAATCAACTTTGTCATGATATTCTAATTTTATGGCCGGCACCTGTATACTAGATAGCTTATCAAGAACCAGGCATTGGTTTTCCAGCCATCCAAAGTTTTTGCTCTTCAGCCCAATTCAATCATGTTTAAAATTTTAGTACAAATCATTGGATGCCACGCCCTATTCTTGGTATGGTACAATAAACTGCGCAGTTTTCCCTTCTCATTTCCATGGCAATACACTGTTGTTGACTCAATTTAAGTTATGCTAGCCAATGCTGACTCGTTTCAACTGCAGTCTATTTTCAACCACAGGATCACCACTGGCTGGATGCTTCTGTGCAATGCCTCATTCTCAATTAATTTCTGACATGGCCATACATGAAAACCACAGAAAGGCTCAGACTGCTGATGCTTAAGCCTTCACCCCATGAAGTAAATACAGTGGTGTGAAAAACTATTTGCCCCCTTCCTGATTTCTTATTCTTTTGCATGTTTGTCACATAAAATGTTTCTGATCATCAAACACATTTAACCATTAGTCAAATATAACACAAGTAAACACAAAATGCAGTTTTTAAATGATGGTTTTTATTATTTAGGAAGAAAAAAAATCCAAACCTATATGGCCCTGTGTGAAAAGTAATTGCCCCTTGTTAAAAATAACCTAACTGTGGTGTATCACACCTGAGTTCAATTTCCGTAGCCACCCCCAGGCCTGATTACTGCCACACCTGTTTCAATCAAGAAATCACTTAAATAGGAGCTGCCTGACACAGAGAAGTCGACCAAAAAGCACCTCAAAAGCTAGACATCATGCCAAGATCCAAAGAAATTCAGGAACAAATGAGAACAGAAGTAATTGAGATCTATCAGTCTGGTAAAGGTTATAAAGCCATTTCTAAAGCTTTGGGACTCCAGCGAACCACAGTGAGAGCCATTATCCACAAATGGCAAAAACATGGAACAGTGGTGAACCTTCCCAGGAGTGGCCGGCCGACCAAAATTACCCCAAGAGCGCAGAGACGACTCATCCGAGAGGTCACAAAAGACCACAGGACAACATCTAAAGAACTGCAGGCCTCACTTGCCTCAATTAAGGTCAGTGTTCACGACTCCACCATAAGAAAGAGACTGGGCAAAAACGGCCTGCATGGCAGATTTCCAAGACGCAAACCACTGTTAAGCAAAAAGAACATTAGGGCTCGTCTCAATTTTGCTAAGAAACATCTCGATGATTGCCAAGACTTTTGGGAAAATACCTTACGGACTGATGAGACAAAAGTTGAACTTTTTGGAAGGCAAATGTCCCGTTACATCTGGCGTAAAAGGAACACAGCATTTCAGAAAAAGAACATCATACCAACAGTAAAATATGGTGGTGGTAGTGTGATGTTCTGGGGTTGTTTTGCTGCTTCAGGACCTGGACGACTAGCTGTGATAGATGGAACCATGAATTCTACTGTCTACCAAAAAATCCTGAAGGAGAATGTCCGCCATCTGTTCGTCAACTCAAGCTGAAGCGATCTTGGGTGCTGCAACAGGACAATGACCCAAAACACACCAGCAAATCCACCTCTGAATGGCTGAAGAAAAACAAAATGAAGACTTTGGAGTGGCCTAGTCAAAGTCCTGACCTGAATCCAATTGAGATGCTATGGCATGACCTTAAAAAGGTGGTTCATGCTAAAAAAACCTCAAATAAAGCTGAATTACAACAATTCTGCAAAGATGAGTGGGCCAAAATTCCTCCAGAGCGCTGTAAAAGACTCATTGCAAGTTATCACAAACGCTTGATTGCAGTTATTGCCGCTAAGGGTGGCCCAACCAGTTATTAGGTTCAGGGGGCAATTACTTTTTCACACAGGGCCTTGTAGGTTTGGAGTTTTTTCTCCCTAAATAATAAAAACCATCATTTAAAAACTGCATTTTGTGTTTACTTGTGTTATATTTGACTAATGGTTAAATGTGTTTGATGATCAGAAACATTTTGTGTGACAAACATGCAAAAGAATAAGAAATCAGGAAGGGGGCAAATAGTTTTTCACACCACTGTATACATACACACAATCCTCCAGTGTCTCACTCTTCACACAAGATCTTCAGCTTCATCCATTTTCCAACCCGCTGAATCCGAACACAGGGTCACAGGGGTCTGCCGGAGCCAATCCCAGCCAACACAGGGCACAAGGCAGGATCCAATCCTGGGGAGGGTGCCAACCCACCGCAGGACACACACAAACACACCCACACAACAAGGCCAATTTAGAATCGCCAATCCACCTAAACTGCATGTCTTTGGACTGTAGGAGGAAATCAGAGCGACCAGAGGAAACCAACGCAGACATGGGGAGAACATGCAAACTCCACGCAGGGAGGACCCGGGAAGCGAACCTGGGTCTCCTAACTGCGAGGCAGCAGCACTACCACTGCGCCACCATGCTGCCTCTTCAGCTTCAGTCAAATCTTAATTTCCCCACTGGAGAAACAAAAGTACTATCCATTCATCCATCCATTTTCCAACCCGCTGAATCCGAACACAGGGTCACGGGGGTCTGCTGGAGCCAATCCCAGCCAACACAGGGCACAAGGCAGGAAACAAACCCCGGGCAGGGCGCCAGCCCACCGCAGGGCACACACTAGGGACAATTTAGAATTGCCAATGCACCTAACTTGCATTTCTTTGGTCTGCGGGAGGAACCCACGCAGACACGAGCAGAACATGCAAACTCCATGCAGGGAGGATGTATACACATACAGTGCATCCAGAAAGTACTCACAGCGCATCACTTTTTCCACATTTTGTTATGTTACAGCCTTATTCCAAAATGGATTAAATTCATTTTTTTCCTCAGAATTCTACACACAACACCCCATAATGACAACGTGAAAAAAGTTTACTTGAGGTTTTTGCAAATTTATTAAAAATAAAAAAACTGGGAAATCACATGTACATAAGTATTCACAGCCTTTGCCAGGAAGCTCAAAATTGAGCTCAGGTGCATCCGGTTTCTCCTGATCATCCTTGAGATGTTTCTTCAGCTTCATTGGATTCCACCTGTGGTAAATTCAGTTGATTGGACATGATTTGGAAAGGCACACACCTGTCTATTAAGGTCCCACAGTTGACAGTTCATGTCGGAGCACAAACCAAGCATGAAGTCAAAGGAATTGTCTGTAGACCTCCGAGACAGGATTGTCTTGAGGCACAAATCTGGGGAAGGTTACAGAAAAATGTCTGCTGCTTTGAAGGTCCCAATGAGCACAGTGGCCTCCATCATCTGTAAGAGGAAATAGTTTGAAACCACCAGGACTCTCCCTAGAGCTGGCCGGTCATCTAAACTGAGCGATCCGGGGAGAAGGGTCTTAGTCAGGGAGGTGACCAAGAACCCAATGCTCACTCTGTCAGAGCTCCAGAGGTCCTCTGTGGAGAGAGGAGAACCTTCCAGAAGGAAAACCATCTCTGCAGCAATCCACCAATCAGGACTGTATGGTAAAGTGGCCAGACGGAAGCCACTCCTTAGTAAAAGGCACATGACAGCCCGCCTGGAGTTTGCCAAAAGGCACCTGAAGGACTCTCAGAACATGAGAAACAAAATTCTCTGGTCTGATGAGACAAAGATTGAACTCTTTGGTGTGAATGCCAGGCGTCACGTTTGGAGGAAACCAGGCACCGCTCATCACCAGGCCAATACCATCCTTACAGTGAAGCATGGTGGTGGCACCATCATGCTGTGGGGATGTTTTTCAGCAGCAAGAACTGGGAGACTAGTCAGGATAAAGGGAAAGATGACTGCAGCAATGTACAGAGACATCCCGGATGAAAACCTGCTCCAGAGCGATCTTGACCTCAGACTGGGGTGATGGTTCATCTTTCAGCAGGACGACAATTCTAAGCACACAGCCAAGATATCAAAGGAGTGGCTTCAGGACAACTCTGTGAATGTCCTTGAGTGACCGAGCCAGAGCCCAGACTTGAATCCGATTGAACATCTCCGGAGAGATCTTAAAATGGCTGTGCACCAACACTTCCCATCCAACCTGATGGAGCTTGAGAGGTGCTGCAAAGAGGAATGGGCGAAACTGGCCAAGGATAGGTGTGCCAAGCTTGTGGCATCATATTCAAAAAGACTTGAGGCTGTAATTGCTGCCAAAGGTGCAGCGACAAAGTATTGAGCAAAGGCCGTGAATACTTATGTACATGTGATTTCTCAGTTTTTTATTTTTTAACTAGCAGAATACCAAGCGCGGAGAAGTAGTGTGTTAAAGAAGTAATGAAAAAGAAAAGGAAACATTTTGAAAATAACGTAACAAGATTGTCAATGTAATTGTTTTGTCACTGTTGTGAGTGATGAGTGTTGCTGTCATATACAGTGGGATGCAAAAGTTTGGGCAACCTTGTTAATAGTCATTATTTTCCTGTATAAATCGTTGTTTGTTACGATAGAAAATGTCAGTTAAATATATCATATAGGAGACACACACAGTGATATTTGAGAAGTGAAATGAAGTTTATTGGATTTACAGAAAGTGTGCAATAATTGTTTAAACAAAATCAGGCAGGTGCATAAATTTGGGCACTGTTGTCATTTTATTGATTCCAAAACATTTAGAACTAATTATTGGAACTCAAATTGGCTTGGTAAGCTCAGTGACCCCTGACCTACATACACAGGTGAATCCTATAATGAGAAAGAGTATTTAAGGGGGTCAATTGTAAGTTTCCCTCCTCCTTTAATTTTCTCTGAAGAGTAGCAACATGGGGGTCACAAAACAACTCTCAAATGACCTGAAGACAAAGATTGTTCACCATCATGGTTTAGGGGAAGGATACAGAAAGCTGTCCCAGAGATTTAAGCTGTCTGTTTCCACAGTTAGGAACATATTGAGGAAATGGAAGACCACAGGCTCAGTTCAAGTTAAGGCTCGAAGTGGCAGACCAAAAAAGATTTCGGATAGACAGAAGCGACGAATGGTGAGAACAGTCAGAGTCAACCCACAGACCAGCACCAAAGACCTACAACATCATCTTGCAGCAGAAGGAGTCACTGTGCATCGCTCAACCATTCGCACTTTACACAAGGAGATGCTGTATGCGAGAGTGATGCAGAGGAAGCCTTTTCTCCGCCCACAGCACAAACAGAGCCGCTTGAGGTATGCTCAAGCACATTTGGACAAGCCAGCTTCATTTTGGAATAAGGTGCTGTGGACTGATGAAACTAAAATTGAGTTATTTGGGCATAACAAGAGGCATTATGCATGGAGGAAAAAGAACACAGCATTCCAAGAAAACGCCTGCTACCTACAGTAAAATATGGTGGTGGTTCCATCATGCTGTGGGGCTGTGTGGCCAGTGCAGGGACTGGGAATCTTGTCAAAGTTGAGGGACGCATGGATTCCACTCAGTATCAGCAGATTCTGGAGACCAATGTCCAGGAATCAGTGACAAAGCTGAAGCTGCCCGGGCCTGGATCTTTCAACAAGACAACGACCCAAACACTGCTCAAAATCCACTAAGGCATTCATGCAGAGGAACAAGTACAACGTTCTGGAATGGCCATCTCAGTCCCCAGACCTGAATATAATTGAAAATCTGTGGTGTGAGTTAAAGAGAGCTGTCCATGCTCGGAAGCCATCAAACCTGAATGAACTAGAGATGTTTTGTAAAGAGGAATGGTCCAAAATACCTTCAACCACAATCCAGACTCTCATTGGAACCTACAGGAAGCATTTAGAGGCTGTAATTTCTGCAAAAGGCGGATCTACTAAATATTGATTTCATTTCTTTTTTGTGGTGCCCAAATTTATGCACCTGCCTGATTTTGTTTGAACAATTATTGCACACTTTCTGTAAATCCAATAAACTTCATTTCACTTCTCAAATATCACTGTGTGTGTCTCCTATATGATATATTTAACTGACATTTTTTATCGTAACAACCAATGATTTATACAAGAAAATAATGATAACTTTTATAATGGTAATGATAATGGTAACTTTTTTATTACCATAGAGAACACATGAATCCACGGCACACACAAAGACTTGCAACAATAAACAACTGCAATACGATAACTCTGATGGCATAAATGAAAAAAGAAGCTTTACACATTTTTATTTGTATTTAATACAAAGCACTGCAAAGCTTGTAGAAAATGCATATTATAAAAATTAGGATTAAGTACAATCACATCACAATTTCAATAGGAAAAAAATTATTAATGAAAATTTCCAGTGTTATTTTTAAATACAAGGAGGGGAAAAAAACTGTTTGATCATCTTGTTACTTTCAAAAAATTACTAACATGGAAAAAATGAAACATTACATGAAAAATTGTGTAATGAAGAATGAGATGCCACCAATAAGATCAGAACATTCAATGAAAGAATAATGGGCTGGTGTTCACACAATCAAAACAACTGAACATATGTTTTTATAATTTAACCTGAGGATTACAGAATAACTCCAAACTGTAAAATTTATTTTGAAAATGCTGATGCCCTACTGTATAAGATGGATCATACATGGACATTCTCCCTTGCAGTAATGCTATGGTGGATGATACATACGTAAAGAGGACGAGGTAAATTTAAATCACATTACAGCTGCAAGTCTTCTGAAAGAGGAAAACGGTTTATATTATAAAACAGAACCATTCTTGTTCAGAGGAGTCTTAATTTTCTCAAAGTGGTCGATATAAATTGACATGTGTGATGTAAATATTTACTTAATTTCCTATTTTTAATTATCATGCTGATAAGAATATGTGAAGTAACTAAATCATTGCCTTGTTAACACTAATCTTATTCAAATTAGCTGTTTGACTGCATGGAATAAAGCAACTCACAATACTGCTCTGCCTTTAGATGATCTTTTGTCAGTAAAAGCAATGCATAATTATCTTCATTATTACTTTTGAATTTGTATAATAAATTCTGCCAATAAGAAAATAAGTAAACAAAAAATTGTCGCTCATGGTTCACTTTTAATTGAGGTCACCAATAATTACATTATGCAGCTATGCATATAAAACTGTCTCGGCTCTTGAATTAATTGAAAAGCTAGGATTAAACATAAACATGCAATAAATCATTCTACAATGACCATAAAAAGTATTCACTCTTTGGAAGTTTTCACATTTTGTTTTTATACAAAATAGATCTATTTTTGCTGTAACTTTTTCTATTGATCAATTTCAAAAAAAGCCAAAATTAAATCCAATGGAATTCAGTGTTGTAAAACTATAAAATGAGATAACTTTCAAGGCGGTAAACACTTTTTACCAGCACTGTAAGTTTCAAAGGCTGTTCTGCTTATTCATGTATTCCTTTGATGTTAAATATTACTGTACATGTATTAGAAAAACAGGTGGTGTATGTTTTTCACTCTACACAATGTGACAAGTGTCCATATTATTTACATCAATATCCTAATACATTTTTACAATTGTACATTTTTTCTAAGTTCATAAAAATAAATTCAAAATAGTAGTATACAGAATAATTTTATCATAGGTTTATGAAGTTCTCCAGAAGAAGGAAATAAACAGCCTCATGCAAAACATTTTATAGATTTTGAAAATCATTACTGCAATTAGATTATGGACTCAAAATTCACACCTTCCACTACAGAAACCAATGGGTCAAAGTTCATCTGTTAATTACCTCACACCCAACTGAAAAGGCTTAAAACCTTAGCAAAGAAATGTGTACAAAGGAAACAAAGAACATGAAAAATGATAAACTGCATTGCTAATCCTATCAAAGTTTTGTTTTATTTAATAGGAAATATAGTTGATTCTTTATGTACAGAATAAAGTCAAACTGGATTTGCAAGTCTTATGGTGTATGATCATTATATTTGATCTACAAATGACTCAAAGAAAGTAACAAAACATGACTTTGGTATTATCGGGAATAAATGCCTCCCACCTCTACTTCTCCTATTTTTATAGTTAAGCTCAACCAAAAGAAAATTCTGACTCTGTGGAATCCTTCACATTTTTGTCTCTCCATTTATATAAATAAAGTTTTAAAAAATCATCAAAACCCTTCATTCCAGTCCTCTTTAACTGAATTGTTCCATTAAAAAACAAAACAAAAATATTCAAACTATAAACACAACACGTCAGAAACATTTTTAAAGTGCTTAATGAAGCGATTCTCTAAGATTTTGCATAATACACCAATATCTTAAGTTACAATTTATAACAGAGTATCTTAACTTGCACAAAAAAAGAATTTGGTGCTTTTTTGTGAATTACCTAAATATTAGACATTTTGGCATTACATTTTCCTCTTCCCTTTAAACAGAGAAATGTAATTTTATCAACTCTGAAACACATGGAGGAAAGTATTTCTTCTATAAGATGTAGTGTGTTACACTAATTCACTTTAGTTGTGAACGCTTTAAGACACCACACAACAGCTTACAAGTTGATCAGTCTTCCACTTTATAAAAAATAAAACAATTATTTCTACAAATATTAAAGTAAAACAGTTAAGAACAACTATTGAGACAAGTGCTATTATTCACACATAAAAAGAATGTTTAAGGAAAAAGAGCAATGAATTTACACCAATTTGTTAAATAGTAAATTTAATGTCAAATTGAAGTGAGAATGACTACATTTGAAAAGTTAATGGACAAATTATGTCTCTGATCATTTAGTAGCAAGTTTTGTTTTTTTTTTATGAAATGGAAAAAATCCTTAGAAACATCCATATTTTGACTGCTAGAATAGATGCCATTTTGATAACATTACAATGAAACCCTTGTTTCTCTTTTCATTGTGCATTTCATTTAAACTCTTTCTTCACCTCTAGGATATTTAGTGCCAAATAACTGCTTTATGCCTAAGTATTAATTTTTCCACTCACTGCCATCTAATGGGCCACACACAATAGCTTACACAATGTAATGTGTACAAAGTACTTATATAAACTGATCTTCTCATTATGACTTGGGGATAATGAGAGGTGGTAAGAGTGGGCACTTAATAATCGGGTCTGAAAATCCAGCACAGAAGAAAGATAGGCTACTACTGAGAGTAACGCAGACCACTCAAGGTAGTAGTGTACATGTCTTGACTTCTATCACCTGCTTGTTTGAACCAAAACAGTAATTATGTAATACATTAAATGCTTGAAACTCTGATTTATCAATGAATACATTTACAGAAAATGGAACCAGAAAATGAACAACAGAAATGAACAGCACCCCTGACAAGGAGAGAAACTCAGATGTATTAATATAAAACAAAAGCAGATAGAATCAATAATTTACTGAAGGTCATGTCACATTAGATGACTTTTCCAGCAATTTGCAGTTAGCCTTCATCTGCATAATCATAACACTTCAGTCTAGTGGGACAGACACATCTAGACGCTCATTCCAACTAGTCCATGACTCACCCAGATGTGGTTTTATATTTAATCATAGTGGCAGGCTCGGTGTTCATGACAGTTCATCTGGAAGTGTAATACATAGAATGAAGCAATAAATGAGCAATAAGGAACGAGGGTGTTTTGGATCTCACTAACAGAAAAATGTTAGTCTGTCTTTTGTCTCATGTTTTAAATGCTGAAATAGATTAGAAAAAAAGGGCCAAGATTGCATCCTATCTTGCCGTTCTGGTTAATTCTTTGTATAGCACTGGCTCCATCGGGCGATACGCTACTGGCTGTCAGAAAAAGGTCTACTATAAAGTTGCTGTTCAAATGTTAAATTTGACATTGGCAGCAAATTTCAGTACTGTAAAGTGACATGGTCCAGTGCCAAGATCAGCAATTGCAGTCAGCAAATCTGACATATCTTACAACTGGAGATTGCTTAATGTGACACTTAAGAAAACTCATAAGAAAAATGAAAAAACTCTGGTGAGAAACAAAAAGGCTAAACAAAGATGTATTAAAAACAAAAAAAAATATGATTATGCCAAAGTTGACAATTAGTTAACCGCCCAAAATATCTATAGAACAGCAGAGGCAGCCCAAGAACCTGATGTGCAATAATAGCCAAGGTCAGATGGGTTGTTTCAGCACTTACATATTTCTATAAATGTTTTTTTAAATAATGCTTACTATTGTAACACCTTCTACTGACGTCATCAATTGTCGCTTTTTAGATCACTTGTTTAACTATGATTTTGACGTCTTAATTCTTCCTTTCCCTTAAACTAACAGATTATTAGTAACAACGCATAAAAAGTGGGCAAAAAAGAAGCAACTAGCATGCTACAATTTGCATCTGTGAGTTTACAACATGATGGAGCCGTTTATTGGAAAGGAGAACAAAGAAGAGAAAAAAAATTAGAGGATTGAGATGTACTAATCCTGTTTGGAACCATGGTAATTTTTGACAAGGCCTCCTTATTAAATGCCATGCTCTATTAATAACACAAACTAACTCTGAGAAAGTAGTTTTCATGGAAACCTGCAGCCTTCAATAGCACTACTGAAACAGGGCTGTGCTCACCTATTCTGTAGGATAGTAGCTCTTAGAAGCATGGCAGAATTTATAATCTCGAGTCTGTTTTTTTAATCAGTTGTTAAAATCCTTATGTTTGCTTACATTTCTTACTTTTTTAATGAAACATCTACTTAATCACATTGTGTTATTTGCACAGGATTCCTTCCTTCCTTATAGTTTATTTAAGGAGAACGTACTTGATCATGATCACATAAAAAAACAAATATTGCATCTTTCGATGAAGTTCTCTATGTAAGATATGTCAATTACTCCAATATTTGCTAATTGTTAACTGGATAAAAACATGCAGAAATAAAGCAGCATAATTTTACTCAGCAAATGAAGCAATCTCATTATTGAAAGATATAAAATATATCCAGACATTTATTGTTGAGAAAGATTCTATTTGGAACCAAATTCGTACACATATAAATCATCAGGAATGGGGCAAATAAATAAATGGTAGTGATTTTTTTTTATTTATTTATAAACATAACAGGCCAACATTCAATATGTTTATGAGTGAAAAATGTACCCTTAACCTAAGACACACCCTTTAGCAGCAATCACTTAACAGAAATGTTTCTTGTAATAAGTTGATTACTCTCTCAAATCCCTTAGGAATGAAGTAGTTCAAAATCATTACCCAACAAGAAAGGCACTATTATAGATATTGTCCACTAAATGATGACCAATAAACTATTTCTTACCATAGCAAAGCAGGCCATTGACTTTCTAGGTGTCTGATATGTATTGTGGTGCCTAGTAGGCTTATATATCATACTGTTGGTACAATACTTGGTACAATGACCACTTCCGGGTAAACTACAAACAAGTCAGAATTTTATTCCACTTGCATATTTCCTTTCTTAGTGTGAAATAATGGAGTTCATATTGTTTAAAGACTAGTAAGTAATTCTTCTCAAACAGATAAGAGAATTTTCTTTCCCCAAAGAATGTCACAAATTTCTTTTGTTCTGGGTTTGGCATTTTATCGAGTTCTTTATGATCAAAAATCATTTATAAAATGGTGCGTTACACTGTAATTTCAATTGCATTAACTGAGATGACAGAAGTAATAAGGGAACAGTTACTTTTTCACAAAAAACATACAGAATGTTGACTTTTTAAATAATAAGACAGTGATTAAGAAATACTGCACATGCCATTATCCACACTGTTCATTTTTTGTAATGAGATCCATTTCTTTAAAAAAATCTTAAGAAAAATCATGCAACACCCTGTACTGTCAATAGTGTAATTAATATTTTGCCCAGTGTTCCATGAAGATTTCCAGAGTGTAACTCATATCCTCGAAATAGTTGGATTTTTTGAATATAAAACTACCTTTGTTTAATTCCACTATATGTGGAAAGGTTACAATCTGTGTGGATATTAGAAATATATACCGTTTAAAGAAAAAAATTACCTTCTTCATCACAAAACTTGTGTTAATAAAGCATTATCTTTTACTAGCCAACCGGCAGCGTACCATACGCCACATAATCAGGCCGGTTTTTTAATAATTTTTAAGCACAGGGAGAAAATTAACATTTGAAAAATCGGTAATGTAATAAAT
This sequence comes from Polypterus senegalus, assembly GCF_016835505.1. Lineage (NCBI taxonomy): Eukaryota > Metazoa > Chordata > Cladistia > Polypteriformes > Polypteridae > Polypterus > Polypterus senegalus. The sequence goes on from NC_053166.1 coordinate 50,690,260, forward strand.
CACCAAGAAAAGCAACATTGTAACAATGCACGGAACGAACCAACACACAATCGTCTGTGCGGCGCTCAGGCGCGGAGGGTGGAACGGGAGGAGAGGATAAGGACGTCCACTCCGCTCCCTCCGTCATGCTAGTCTGCTGATTTCTCGTTCAGTATACACTGCCTGCTCATGTGCCCACCACCAACTCGTCACTCGAGTCGTTGTCGTCTTTGTACAGTCCAGATGCAGCTGTGACTCACGTAGACTTTTCATTGCTTCCAGGTTTTGGCTGCCTTTCTATATATAATCCAGCAAGACACCCGACCACGGTAGTAGCAAGGTGTGAGGGGGGTGTGTACAAAGTGCAGGAGCATCTAAGAAGACGCATGTTTTTTCGCGGATGCGAATTGCTGTATGAAGCGTGTAAAACAGTTTGCTATGGTGCACACAGTCGTGCGTCGTAACCGAAAACTCGGTTTTTAAACACTACTTACTTCATTGTGTTTTAACCTCAGTTGTAAAGGAATGTTTTAAGGATACCATGGGATACCCCTCGCAAACAGTTTTACACGCTGCATATGGCAATTTACCTCCACAAGAAACATGCCTCTATGAACAGTCAACGTGGCTCGGAATAGCATGTGGCTTCTACGACAGACGAATATAAATGACGCCGTTTTTTCTGTGTCGTCGCGTCCGAGTTGGTGGGTGTGGCTCTGCGAGTTGTCGTCGTATCCAATAGTCTTGGAGTTGGTGGGCGTGGCTCCATCCTGCGTGCGCCATAGGTGTCTTACTTGTCGGCAGCTTAGTGAATCCACGCCCCTTCCGACGTGCTTTTCATAGGTGTCTTGCCTTAGTGAAGTAAATATATAGATGTTATCAGTATCGCAAAATCTTTCACCACTTACAAAATCTTGCCATCAGTCCATGAGTGACAGTATGGGTATATGTATTCTTTAAATAATCCTAGAATTTAAGGGATGTGATGTGCTGTTTTGAACTAATCTCCCATCTTCAATGCTGCTTCTTCATTATACAACCAGACTAAGTGGTTTAAACAGTACTTCAACAAGAGATTTCTGTAATGTTCAACAAGAGAACCTATGCAAATTTCAGTTTTAAACAAAACACATCATGGCTGGCTGTGATGCTCAGGCAAGCACCATCTCCAGGTCCAGTCAGTTTCCAGAAAGTGTCATCATGAGAAATTTTTGCTTCACACCATCCATCCATCCATTATCCAACCCACTATATTCTAACTACAGGGTCACGGGGGGTCTGCTGAAGCCAATTCAAGCCAATCCCAGCCAATACAAGGCAGCCCCAGGCAGGGCGCCAGCTCACCGCAGGGCACACACACACACCCCTAGCACACACTAGGGACAATTTAGAATCACCAATGCACCTAATCTGCACGTCTTTGGACTGTGGGAGGAAACCGGAGCACCTGGAGGAAACCCACGCAGACACGGGGAGAACATGCAAACTCCACGCAGGGAGGACACGGGAAGCGAACCCGAGTCTCCTAACTGCGAGGCAGCAGCGCTACCCACTGCGCCACCGTGCCACCTGCTTCACACCATTTTAGCAAACTACATGAAGACAACATTTCTTCAATTATCTTTCCTGCACACTTTAATGCAGTTTTTTTTCGTAAGGGTAGACAAAATGCACCAAATTGCCATGATGGTTCTTCTCTTCATCCTGCTTCCCTTCATCCAAGCAATTTTAACACAAATGCAGTGAGAATGGTGGGACATCATATACACAAGAGCGTGCCTTTCTAAATGATTTCCAGTTAATTCAGTTTGTCACAGCAGAACCTCAGTCAAGTTCTAGACACATCAAGGATTATTAAAGCAAACAGGATGCAACTGAGCACAATTTGAAGTGCCACAGCTAAAGGTCTGAATACTCATATAAATGAGAGATTTCAGTTATTGATTTTTAATAAATTTACAGACCTTTCTTAAAACATGTTTTGACTTTATCATTATGGGTTACTTTGAGTAGACTGTTGGGAAAATATTGCAAATGTATCAATTTAAAATTAAACCTACAACACAAAGTGTACATAAAGTGAAGGTGTATGAATAATTTCTGAATCCACTGTATAATGTGAGCATTCTGAAACTTTAATCAAAATGGTTAAATACTCTGCATGAAACCAAAACCTTTGAAAATGGGTGTTAAAGTGCAAAAAATTGTCACTGGCATCAAAAATTGCCACATGAAAAAAATTGTGCATTAAACTTGCTCCATGACTGAAAACATTGTTATTCAACACTCATATCTAAAATTACAGTTTTTCCTTAAACCTTTCGCAACATTTTGAAACAAAGACATACTGCAAATACAATTTAAAAATCACTTCTGGAGTAAGTAACCGGATTGTCATCAAATATAGAAAAAAACATGGCTCTACTGGATGGCTTGAAATCTAAGATTATAAAAAATATCCTTACCATACTTGCTCAAGTGTTTTTGTCTAGTTGTATATGATAATAATAAACTCTACCATGGTTCATTCTATTGGTCACCTTTATAAAACTGATTCAATTTAGGCTTGAGAACAAAGAAGATTTATCTTCAAAGATCACTCCATTTTGCTTAGTATTTTGAACTCCATGTCAAACCAGAAGTTATGAATGCATCAACACTGTCTACTGCCTTAATATAATTAAGGACATGACCAAAAACATGCAAAACAATTGCTGTTCCAAAAATAATTTACATGGTTTATTATTTCATGGTGTGTGTGTGAATATATATAATTATATATGAATAAAATACAATCTTTTACACCACTCATTTGAATTATTTCAGTTTTTAGTGATAGATTTATGCTATTGCTCTGCCTCTGTCACAATAAATACATCTTTTGGCCTTTAAGGTGTTCCTTAAAAAGGAATCACATTTCAGACTTTCAGAAGACAACAAAAAAGTCTGAATTTACCACATCTAATTGGTTAAAATAAACTACAACATTTTTTGCTTATACTTAAATGTATTAAAATTAGTATACAATGTCAAATATCAATTTTAGGTAAATGTTTACCGAATACCGAACAAACAGAAAAGCCCAACGTAACCTTTACTAGGACAAAAGTACTTGAACAGGCGAAGCAAGGGAACGCTATTAAAACCTTTACAAGAAGTCTTTTTTTTTTTTTTACACAAGTGTAGATTTGTTACCTTGCAAAAAGACATTCTTCAAAAGTCTGATTCTTCAGATAGAGCTGTTCTTTTTCCCCTTAATATTTGCTGTTTGCTTCACCCAAGCTTGCAAATATTTCTGTAGCTCTTAACTTCCTATTGCATTTACATGGAAAAAAGAATGTGGAAGCAAGCATATGTTTCTCTTTTTGATAAAGAAGCCTAAACACTGAAAGCGTTCTTTTTCTCATTTTTCCTCTTTGCTAAATTTAAAAGCTCCAAATGCGTCTAACGTATACACAACACATTTACCATGTGGGCATCATATCAGGGAACCACATCCGTCCAAGGTGTTTAGAGACCTCATAATGAATTTGCTCAACACTGTACTTGTTATCAGGTATTAGCACCTCTTCCATTATAGAAAGCTGAGTTAGCCTTCCACCACACATCTTCACAAACTCTACAAAAGCACTGCAGGTAACCTCACATTCACCCAGGCCAATGGCTGTTAAATTCTTACACCTATCTGCAATTCGGATAAGCTCTTCATCCAAAGGCTGAAGGCCATTGGCACATACTACTAGTTCAATCAGCCTTGGACAGTTGAGTCCAATACGACCAAGCATCTCTTTGCTAACAGCTCGTCCAAAGTAAAGGTGGGTTACAGGTGTTTCTTCACGAAAGAATGGGTCAAATTCCTCCTCATACAAGAAAAAATACATAACAATGTTGACTTTTGGAGAATGGTGAACTAGGGCATCCCAGCTGCTCTTCTTGATGATGTGAAATTGTGTCTGACCTGGATTCTCACTTACAACATCAATTCTCAAATGCTCCAAGTGAACATGCTTCTCACTGGACAGGGCTAAGAGGAGCTCATCACTCAGAAGATGGTAATTCAGAGCTAGTTCCCGCAACCCATGACACTGATCAGCCACACAGAGAATTCCTGTGGAAATACATAAAAAAAATACATAACAATTAAAAAGAGAAGCACCACTGAATTAACATCCAAAAAGCATCAGAAAAATATTTCTAAAAATCAAAATAGTCAAAATGAAGTGAACGGTCGAAGAGTAACAGGGAAAAGGTAAATCGATGGTCTAAAGATTCACACATAGAATTAAGAGTTAAAAACATCTAAGAGAATTTGGGTAATAACAGAAAAATGTTTCATTAAATGACCATAAAAAATACCATCACTGCATGAGGTATTGCATATTAACAAAATTATAGATTTATTGTAATGAAACTCTTTAACACTGAATTTAGCTTATGGAATCATTAAAACAAGTAAAAACAAATCACATTTTTTACACCTTTGTTGAATATGTCAAAATTTAGACTCTTATTAAAAAATCATTAGAGACCACGATAAGCTGCATGCATGTTCATTATACAATATCACTATTGTGCCACCACCACTGCCCTCCATGCTTGTGCCACTTAATCACAACTGATCTGCACCTCTACATAGAATTGCAAAATGGACACATTCTAATAAGAGCATAAGGGTTTTGATTAGCCTTCTTTGAAAATAATTACAATAACAATGTAGTAAGAAGCCCATGTAACTATAAATACTGGCAAAATTACTAATCCAACCAGGAACTTTGTAACCTCAAGACTAACAAACCATGACAAATTTCAGACCTTACCGGTTACTTTCTCTGCATGGCAAATCTGGCGCATGGTAATCTATTGGCAGGTTTGAATATAAAGGAAACACAAACCCGATTGTGTGCATACCTTACTATGCTAATCTTCCTTGCTGGTTTTCAGGGAAATTTGACCACAATTAGTGAAAATATTTTGGAGGGCATACATTCAAACACTAATGAGTAATCAATTTCACTAAAGTAATTTACACTCATTTTTTCACATTGTATTTCTTCTGGTTAAAGTTTACGTTTGGGTTTAACACTTACAGAATAAACCCAATGGCATACAGTATGTAAGCCACTAGATGGAACCGCAGCTCAAAAAAATCAATAATATTTTTCCACAGAAATATTACTTAATTAAACAATATTTATTTCTTCAGGCACAATATTGTATTTTAAGATTTGCATCTTTAAAATACAGTGGAACCCTCATTATCTGCACCCAGATTAACTGAGGTTGCACATTACACCTGAGAAGAACCTGTTTAGTGTAATTCACTACTTTCCACATAATTCATAAATCCTTTGCAGTGCACACTGTACCTTTTCTCATTTTATGTTTAACTTTAATGTGAAACAACCCATTCTTATTAAAATGTAATTTTGACAATACATTTTTATTCTTAAAACTGTTGTACTATTAGAGGAATAATAAATGGTGTACTACAAAAATAAATGTGAATGTGTAATTTTTTATATAACATTAAAATCACTTAAGTATGAAAAGAGGCTTAAAAGTGATACTGCACTATATAGAGTACATTGACAAAATATTTTATTTCCATAATTTTTAATCTGAAACAGCCACCCGTTTTATTGTTTTCAGTTATCTGAGGTAGCTTCATGCCCCATTACCTCAAATAATTTGGCTGATACTATATATGAAAAGCCAACATGCAAACATTATTTATTCCTAATATTAAAGATTAATGCCTTACTGGCCTTTTAGTTTTGAATTCTATTTGATGAAAGGTTCAAAGAAAGTAAGGTTTTACAGCTTTTTCCCTGTTCCTGCTCTAGTTAAGAGCATTTAAAAATGTTTTTCTTTTTTATTTACTTCATCCAAGACATTTTTGTTTATTAATTATTTTGTCATGAGGTGTGTGTGACATGTCACTGAGGTTTGCTTAGTCCACTACAGGCAACACATACAAGCATAAGGCGTGGGCACATGGACACACAGATAACAGTGTGTGATTTTGTGTAATTTCAGGCACTCAATCAGACTGCTTGACAACCTTTTTTGCTGACAGGAGTTGTGATTGGACACATAGAAGAGTTAAATACTGAAGGCAAAATATCCAAGCTGAATTGACATCTCTTAAGTTAAACCTGAAACAGAAGACTCATCTGTAATTTATGTAGTACAGAATATTTCTCTATTTTAAGGATAGGTGTGTGCAAGAAAGTGTTGCTTAGGTAGGGTACATTAAATTGTATTTTTGATTATTAACATAATTACATTGTAGTCTTAAAAAAAATAACAGAAAAAAACACTGTTTATTGGATATTTATTTTAGTAACATAGTACATCTGTTGAGGGGGCCAGAGCCTTGTGGCCACCCTTTACATTCTGTACACCCAGGAAACGTAGTTTTTTTTAATGTTTATATCAAGAATAATACACAGTATCTCACAAAAGTGAGTACACCCATCACATTTTTGTAAATATTTTATTATATCTTTTCATGGGACAACACTGAAGATATGACACTTTGATACAATGTAAGGTAGTCAATGTACCGCCTGTACACTGTCCCCTCAAAATAACTCAACACACAGCCATTAATGTCTAAACCACTGGCAACACAGAAATAACAAATGTAAAGTGCTACAAAAATTTTAATACATGATAACAAATAGATCAGAATTGTCAGTTTTAAGGCTTGAAAAAATAACATAAAAGTGTTGAAAGCTGTTAATATTTTTGTCTAACCCATGTAAGTGCAATGCAAAAAGAAGAAAAGCATGCACATATGAATGACTAAATGAAGTAACTTATGTTAAATGATGTAATTTAAAGTAGATGGTATGTCAACCAATAGAGTAGTATTAAACGAATACAGTAATACTTCAATGCATTGCTCATGAAGAACAACGGAGTAGCTACATTAAGCACTAACAAAACTTTGATGTGAATATGCAACAATTTACTGTAAAGGAATATTTCAAGTTACAATGAAGAAGCAATAGAAATGACAACACAAATAATACAATAACAGTTTTCATTTGGCATGTCTGACGCACAATAAAGAATTGTTAAAATAATATTATATGGTTTAAAATATAGCTCCCACAGCTAGGAAGGTATGAATGCAGTTAAAGTTAATATATTTCTGGTGTTCTTGTACTGCATTTCAGTATGTATACATGGGTCTTTGTACCACACTTTGAGTAATATCACCAACTCTATGAAACAAAAAAAAAAATCCTTCTCTAAAGGCTCTAGTGGTAGCTTGCTACCTGTATACTATTTGCATTTACTGTAAGAATAATGTGGATCAAAACACAGAATTTGAATCCATGAATACCAATTTTTAAAGTCTTATTAAAACCAATTGCACCCTGAAAAAGAAATAATTTCTCTTAAGAGTACAGCTTTGACACTCTTAGAAACTTGCACACTGAATACACTATTAATATAAGATTAAAAATGGTTTATATAGTAACTATAAAAGGTGTCACCATAAATACTTTTAGAAATATATATCCACTTGCTATTCATTTGAATTAGTTTAACTCTGTATGAAATAGCAATAACATAGGGTAAAAAGGTGTAAGCATATTTCACATAAATATATGTCCATTTGTGCATGTATCTAACAACCAACCAGTGATTCTTTACCATTGTAAATAGATATGCTATACCAATAAAATACTACTATAAAAATACTACAATAAAATACTACTGTGATACAAGAGAATAGATTTGACTTTCGTAAACAACACAAAAAAACTCAAGAATTATTAATTATCAAATCAAGGTTAGAAAATAGTATACAACACCACTAAGTGCAGGATATAAAGAAAGTTTTCAACATAAAAGTAATTAGTTTAAAAATCAAAAGCAGCATCTGCTTACCTGCTGGGGATACATGCGGACAGCTGCTCATCTTTAAAAGTTTAAGTGTGTCACTATTATTTGCAACAAGCACTTTCAGGGAAGGATCATCAACTGGTGTGTCATCAATCTTAATTGAAGAGAGTGACTTTGAGTTGACAAACACCACAGTGAGAGCAGATACAAAATGTGACTGGAGACATAAAACAGAGAGGGAAATAAACAAAACATGAATCCTATGTTTAAAAAATTGCAAACTCTTTTAATTTCAAATGTATTTTGTTTGTCTTTCCTTTAGACCTGGATTTAAAGCTCTGACACAATAAAGGTAAATACCTGCTGCAAAAAAATAATATCGTATTCTACCCCCACAGATGAAATCATGAACCAAAGCTACGTGATCCAGCTTCCTAGCTAGGATGGCATCAGATAGTAATAACTTTTGTAATGCACTAAATGGAGGCCAAATTATTGAGTTAAGGTGTCTAGCTGCATCCATTGTTAACAGGTTTATAAAATCAAAGACATAAGTCATGCAATCTCCATTGACAAATAATGACAGTAGATTGGGATATACTGGAGAACTTAATGATTTTAAACATGCCACTGTCATTAGGACGCCTTCTTTGCCACAAGTGTATGTGAAACTTCTGCTCTGCTAGATCTACCCCAGTCAACTGTAAGTGCTGAGGAGCAACAACAGCTTAGCCACAAAGTGGTAGACCATGCAAAGTCATACAGTGGAGCTGCGGAATACTGAAGCACCTAATTTGTAAAAATAACCTGTCCTCTTTTGCATCACTCACAATAGAGTTCCAAACTGCCTCTGGAAGCAGCATAAGCACAAGAAAAATGTGCCAGGAACTTTAAGAAATGGGTTTCCATGGCCGAACAGCTACATAAAAGCCTAAGATTACTATGTGCAATGCCAAGCATCGACTGGAAATATTGAGCAGTGGCAATGTGTTCTCTGGCAGTCTGAAGGACCAATCTGTGTTTGAAGCAGGCTAGGTTAGCACATAGTATCTACTGTAAAGTCTGGTGGAGAAGGGAAATGGGCTGAGGGCATTTTTCAGGATATGGGCTAGGCCCCTGGGTTCCACTGAACAGTACTGTTAATACTACAGCATACAAAGACATTTTAGACAACTGCACACTCCAAACTTTGTGACAGAATGTTTGGGGAAAGTAACTTTCTATTCTAGCACGGCTCTGTCCCTGTGAACAAATCCAGGTTCATAAAGACATGGTTTGACAAATTTGGGGTGAAGGAGCTTTTGATCCTTTGGGATGAATAGGAGAATGGATGAGAAGACCTGGCTCATAACTAAACAACCACACCTGAAATTACAGAAACTCTTTTGGCTGAATGCACACAAATTCAGATGCATTTCTAATCAGTAATATGTAAATCAGGCCCAAGGCTAAATATTCTTTAGGGCAACAAACTGTGAAACTGAAGCAAAGCAAAAATCAAAAGTAAATATTTAAAAGGCTTGAATTGTTTAGCGTGTTGGTTATAACATTTGAAATGTAAAACAACTGATTAAAATTACAGCCAAGTTATAGTATTGTTGCCTTGATTAAGTTAAAGTTATTCTGATTAAAGCTGCACATTGAGGAATGGCCTCATCTTGGAGGTTATGAGTCAAATAACTGAAAATAAAACAGTATTTGCTTAATTCATAGGAAACCTGTCATATACCTCTTGCTTTACCTAAAGTCTGAAATGGGAGTGTTGCAATGTTTTTAATTAAGACATTGCATGATACAATCAGATGTGTATTTAATCATATTTTATGTACTTTTAGTAATAATTCTGAATAGTTAAGTTTAACAATATTGTAAAATATACTCTATCAATCATATATTACTTAGTATCATATTATAGTGAATGAATCAAAACAATGACCCACAGTTTTGTAACAGATTTTGTACTACATTGCAAATTTTTACCACTTTTCATAATAAATAATTAATCCCCTACGAGCAATAAATAACTTCTAGTTAGCTTCTAATTATGCCCTGTATATGAATGAACTTGTTGTAACATTAAGTGAAAATGTCTCACAAACTGTTTTCATGTTACTGAAAAGCATTATATGCATTTAGTTTAGGAATATTAGCTAATCGATGTGTCCAAACTAAAAGGACATATGCTAAATGCAGGTCTACCTGAAAAAGTTTTTGTCTGTGAGACAAATTTGACAGTCATCGATACTATTACAGAATTCTACAATCCAAAAGTCTGACTAGGTAAATTTTTAAATTTTACAACTTTTTGCCAAAGTGTTTTATTCTATAATGCTGGTGCATCTAGTTAAGCTATGTTAGCTCTCTCAAGAACACTTACTAGTTGCCAAAAACCTTTGTTTACCTCTATGACAACTAGGAACATGTTTTGCTATATCTTCGGACACACCTTGTATGTGATCTCTTTTGTAACCACCTACCTTTTATTTTTCCCTGGCTAATACAACCAATTTAGTAAGTACTGCAGTTTGAGCTCACAAGCATCATGCTTGTGTTACAGTTAGGTCAATAAATATTTGGACAGAGACAACTTTTTTCTAATTTTGGTTCTGTACATTACCATAATGAATTTTAAATGAAACAACTCAGATGCAGTTGAAGTGCAGACATTCAGCTTTAATTCAGTGGGTTGAGCAATAAGATTGCATAAAAATGTGAGGCAACTAAAGCATTTTTTTAACACAATCCATTTATTTCAGGGGCTCAAAAGTAATTGGACAAATTAAATATCTGGAAATAAAATGTTCATTTCTAATACTTGGTTGAAAACCCTTTTCTGGCAATGACAGCCTGAAGTCTTGAACTCATGAACATCACCAGATGCTGGGTTTCCTCCTTTTTAATGCTCTGCCAGGCCTTTACTGCAGCGGCTTTCAGTTGCTGTTTGTTTGTGGGCCTTTCTGTCTGAAGTTTAGGCATGCTCAATTGGGTTAAGATCAGGTGACTGACTTGGCCATTCAAGAATTTTCCACTTCTTTGCTTTAATAAACTCCTGGGTTGCTTTGGCTGTATGTTTTGGGTCATTGTCCATCTGTATCATGAAACACCGCCCAATCAATTTGACTGCATTTAGCTGGATTTGAGCAGACAGTATGTCTCTGAACACCTCAGAATTAATTCGGCTGCTTCTGTCCTGTGTCACATCATCAATAAACACTAGTGTCCCAGTGCCACTGGCAGCAAAGCACGTCCAAGCCATCACACTGCCTCCATCGTGTTTTACAGATGATCTGGTATGCTTTGGATAATGAGTTGTTCCACGCCTTCTCTATACTTTTTTTCTTGCCATCATTCTGGTAGAGGATGATCTTGGTTTCATCTGTCCAAAGAATGTTTTTCCAGAACTGTGCCGGCTTTTTTAGATGTTCTTTAGCAAAGTCCAATCTAGCTTTCTATTCTTGAAGCTTATGAGTGGCTTGCACCTTGTAGTGCACCCTCTGTATTTACTTTCATGCAGTCTTCTCTTTATGGTAGACTTGGATATCGATACGCCTACCCCCTGGAGATTGTTGTTCACTTGGTTGGCTGTTGTGAAGGGGTTTCTCTTCACCATGGAAATGATTCTGCGATCATCCACCACTATTGTCTTCCATGGACGTCCAGGTCTTTTTGCGTTGCTGAGTTCACCAGTGCTTGCTTTCTTTCTCAGGATGTACCAATATGTAGATTTTGCCACTTGTAATATTGTAGCAATTTCTCGGATGGGTTTTTCCTGTTTTCGCAGCTTAAGGATGGCTTCTTTCACCTGCATGGAGAGCTCCTTTGACCGCATGTTGTCTGATCACAGCAAAATCTTCCATATGCAAGCACCACACCTCAAATCAACTTCAAGCCTTTTGTCTGCTTAATTGATAATGACATAACGACAGACTTGCCCACAACTGCCCATAAAATAGCCTCGGAGTCAATTGTCCAATTACTTTTGGGCCCCTGAAATGAAGGGATTGTGTTAAAAAATGCTTTAGTTGCCTAGCTTGAAGTCTGCACTTCAACTGCATCCAAGTTGTTTCATTTAAAATTCATTGTGGTAATGTACAGAACCAAAATTAGAAAAAAGTTGTCTCTGTCCACTGTATATGAGGAAACATTTTAAACTAGTTGCTTTTGTATTTAAACACAGTATTACAGCTTTCAGCAAACTAACTCACATCTTCTTCCTTCTACTCTGATCTAATGTAACATAAGTAGGTATATGGATTAGAAAGAAAAAAGTTTCACCTGTTGTACGTTCATGAAACTGGGGCGTGCCGTAGAAATCAGGCCCAGAGTTTTAATGGTACAGTTCACTAGCTGCGAAAGAATATCGCAGGCTGCCTCTGCAGATTCTGTACAGCTATCCACCTAGTTTTTTAAAAAAGGGGAAAACTTGATATCAGACATTCTGTCAATCTTTCAAGAAAACCACCTTAAAATGTTTTAAAAATACTTGCAATTTAAAAATCATTCGATCCAACCAAGACACAGAAAGAGGCAAGATAATACTTCTCATGTTAATTTTACCTAGTAAACATACTTGTATTTTAACATTTATCAACAATGCTCTCCAAGAATATCAAATTTATTTTACAAAGAAATTAAACTAATCATTAGCATATTGTGGGACATTTCAAAAGTTATCATATAATAATACTGACCACAATAATAGAAACCCATTAGGTTAGGTGCACATTTTTGCCTTACTAGTGGTAATTGGGTTATTTTCAAAGCAGGACTAACAAATTTACTATTTTGTTAGAAATCTGAAACAATTAAATACATTTATGTTGATATGTCCTTCAATGTTTTTTTGAAGCATGACTAGCAACATATTAGCAATGTGATTACTTCACCATTAATATGTATTTCACCTTGTCATCTCTGTAGAGTTCTAGGTCTTCTTACCTTGAAGCTTACATACTGTAGATGCTGAGCATGTTTCTTTATAATCTGCTGGATGAGGTCAGGATGGGTGCACTTGAGATAAGAAGTGGCAGGCTGATTGAGCTCAAATTCAAATCTTCTCCAGAGGTCTGGGATGTGAAACACTTCATTCCATCTTCTACATACAGAGGATGCACGTGCCCGATCTACCAGAGACAGATACTGGAAGATCTGTAGAACTACATGGTGAGGCAGACTGCCCCAGTCTTCGTTCATGTCCTGATTGTGGACAACACTCTGGCAAAAAGATGGAGACACTGACTTCAATTTTTTGTTTCCTCTCTCTGAGGAAGCAAGTTCTTGCATCTGCGACTTAATAAATAGTCTGTTCCGTTTCATTCTGCAATGAAAAACAAACCTGGAGTAAATATTTTATAATTACCATTCTATTTAAATTTTATAGAACACTAAAGAGTGTGGCAGAAAAGAAGATCAGAAATATTTTGATTGAAGCTCTGTCACAAAAAGTATCATATGGAAAGCAACAGTCAACTCAAATAAATTACTAAGCCTGTAAGGCTAAGGGTGAAAAGGGTCTTGTCAGTAATTTTGTGGTTGCAAACCACAAAAACTTTCTACACCAGCTTTTTCATCATTAAGAATGGCAAAGAGGTGGAATTAGTTACACCAAAACAGTGTTAATTTAATTCCAAAAATAACCAATTCACTGCTGCCATTATAAAACATATTTTATTGCCAAGGAAAATCAAAAATTGAAAGCCATAATTTACAAATAAAAATGAATGCTAAAAGCATGAAGTAGACCATTAATAGTGTTACTAAATTTGTTAACTGTCAGTCACATATAAACCAATTTAAAACCAGACACTTAAGGTTGACAATTTTTGGCACTGGTGTACACCTACAAAGTATTATGTAACTAGCAACTTGGCGCGCGCTATGCTGCGCGTTGGATGACCACAGTTGAAGGACTCAATCGCAAGGACCTCTCGTCGGGTGTCTCATTGGCACGCTTTTGCCTCTTTCTTTCGCGATCACGGCGTAATCTGTCTTCTCTCTCTGTAGGGGTTTCAGTTGCCTTTCGTTGTGCGTCAGAGACGCGTCGTTGAGCTAATCTGTGTGAATGCGGAGTGGCTGTTTCTTGCGCGCGACTGTCACGCCTTTGCCTCTTTGCTTCATGATCATGCTGTAATGTGTCCTCTCTCGCAGCAGCAGGTTTAGTTGCGTTTTGTTTCAGCATTGTTCAGTAAGGTTTCCTCCGTACAAGTGCACATGGGTAGCTGAAGACCGAAAGGCATAGTGGACATAGTGAAACACATTAATTGGTGACCAGGGGAACCATCCGACTCAGACGCGGGGCTCGAAATACTCAAGTGCACGTTATTTATAATTTAAGTTTTTTTGTTTTTGTTATGAACTTTCCCAAAAAAGTTGATCCCTGTAAATAATTAATAGTATATGAACAATATAATCTGTTGTAGTGCGGGCGTTAATTAGCGTCACACCTCATAACCTGCATACACCACGTGTTTGGCTGTAACGCCAGAAGTGCGGTGGATGCTGTAAGGGTAGGTTGTGGTTTCTGTTTCTGTCGTGATTTTTTTAATTCCAATGGGGCGGCAGTTTTAATCGAATCTGCGCCTCCGGATTACAGTTTTACTCATGCCGACCGCCAGGGGAAAAAGGGGGGCGGTTTGGCAAACATTTACTCGAGCCGATTAAAATGTAAAGATGTTAGTTTTGGTAAATTTAAGTCCTTTGAGTATCTCGCCGTTGTTATTCATGGAGATTCTCACGTTCTCGTATTATCCGTGTATAGACCTCCTAAATATAACGCGTCTTTCCTTGAGGAATTCTCTGACTTAATGTCAATTTTAGTTACAAACTATGATGCACTCTTAATAGTCGGCGACTTTAACTTTCATGTCGACAATCAGTGTGACCAAAAGGTAAAGGAATTCATGAACCTCCTGGACTCTTTTGATTTGAGGCAGCTCGTAAATCAGCCTACACATAAAGCAGGTCATACGTTAGACTTAGTGATTACTAAAGGACTTAAAGTTGATATAAAGCAGGTCACTGATATCGGTCTATCAGACCATTTCCTTCTACTATTTAATATAGAAATAAAGATAGAAAACGCTCATGAGAAGCATTTTGTTAAAAAACGCTTCTTTGACTCATCAGCAGCTTTAAAGCTTACAACTATTCTAAGCAATCAGTCCGTTTATAATGCCAGCTATAATAGCGAGGATAATGTAAATAGTAAAGTGGAAAACTTTAACTCTAAAGTAAGAACTGCTGTTGACATAGTTGCACCTGAAAAGACAGTTAAAAATCCTCTAGTACTGTTATTCCATGGAAGACCCAAAGAGTGTCTGATTTAAAAAGAACATGTCGAGAGCTGAGCGTAAATGGAGGAAAACTAAACTAACTATCCACTATGAAATATTAAAAGTTAAAATAACAGAATACAATAACACTGTCCGTCTTGAGAGCGCTGCTATTTCTCTAATATTATAAATAACAATGCTAGTAATCCCAGAGTCTTATTTTCAACAATTGACCGTCTGTTAAACCCAGGGAACACAAAGGAATGCCCCCAGAATACTTCCAGTGAAACCTGTGAGAACATTGCTGTATTTTTCACTCAAAAAATTAATGATATTAGAGATAACATAGTATATCTCCCAACACTGCAGAACCTCCAAAGCCCCGGTACTCCGTTATAAACAAATTAAATGCTTTCACCAGGATAGATTTACCTGAATTACATAGTATAATCTCTCAACTGAAACCTCCACCTGCGTCCTTGACCCAATACCAACCAGGTTTTTCAAAGAAATATCAGGCGTCTAATTGACAATATTCTGGACATAGTAAATCGTCATTAGATACAGGGGTCTTTCCAGACTGTCTTAAGACTGCTGTAGTTAAACCCCTTCTTAAGAAACATAATCTTGACCCCTCTGCCTTTGAAAATTTTAGACCCATTTCTAACCTGCCCTTCTTAAGTAAAATTCTAGAGAAGGCAGTCATTATGCAGTTAAATGACCACCTCAATAAACATGCTATTCTTGATACTTTTCAGTCAGGCTTCAGAACAAATCACAGTACAGAAACTGCACTTGTTAAAGTAGTAAATGACTTTGGGTAAATGCAGACAGAGGCCATTTATCTGTTCTCATCCTCTTAGATCTGAGTGCTGCATTTGACACCATTGATCATAATATTCTTAGAAATCGCCTTAGTCAATGGGTGGGCCTCTCTGGCAGTGTCTTAAATTGGTTTGAATCCTACCTGGCAGGGAGAAAATTCTTTGTGAGTTGTGGTAATCAAATCTCAAAGACACATGATATCCGATATGGTGTTCCACAAGGCTCTATCCTGGGTCCGCTGTTATTCTCAATCTATATGCTTCCGTTAGGTCAGATTATCTCAGGTTACAATGTGAGCTACCACAGCTATGCTGATGACACACAGCTGTACTTATCTATAGCACCTGATGACTCCGACTCTTTCGATACACTAACACAATGTCTTACTGGTATTTCTGAATGGATGAATAGTAATTTTCTCAAACTAAATAAAGAGAAAACTGAAATTTTGGTAATTGGCAATAATGGATTCAGCGAGGTTATCAGAAATAAACTTAATGCACTAGGATTAAAAGTTAAGACGGAAGTAAAAAATTTAGGGGTAACCGTTGACTGTAATCTGAATTTTAAATCGCATATTCATCAGACCACTAGGACAGCATTTTTTCATTTAAGAAACATAGCTAAAGTTAGACCTCTTATATCATTGAAAGATGCTGAGAAATTAATTCACGCTTTTGTTTTCAGTAGACTAGATTACTGTAACGCACTCCTCTCAGGACTACCCAAAAAAGACATAAATCATTTGCAACGAGTGCAGAATGCAGCTGCTAGAATCCTAACTGGGAAAAGAAAATCCAACACATTTCTCCAGTTTTGATGTCACTACACTGGTTGCCTGTGTCATTCAGGATTGACTTTAAAATACTGCTTATGGTTTATAAAGCCTTAAATAATCTCGCTCCATCTTATATATCGGAATGCCTGACACGTTATATTCCAAATCGTAACCTTAGATCTTCAAATGAGTGTCTCCTTATAATTCCAAAAGCTAAACTTAAAAGAAGTGGTGAGGCGGCCTTCTGCTGCTATGCACCTAAAATCTGGAATAGCCTGCCAATAGGAATTCGCCAGGCAAATACAGTAGAGCACTTTAAAACACTGCTGAAAACACATTACTTTAACATGGCCTTTTTATAACTTCACTTTAACATAATCCTGATACTCTGTATGTTCAATTCTTCATAATAACTATTCATGGTGGCTCTAAAATCCATACTGACCCCTACTCTCTTCTGTTTCTTTTTCCGGTTTCTTTGTGGTGGCGGCCTGCGCCACCACCACCTACTCAAAGCATCATGATGCTCCAACAATGATGGACTGAAAGCCAGAAGTCTACGTGACCATCATCATCAGGTCCTTCCATGAAAATATGATGATTTATGTTAGGTAGAATGCCCAGAGGGGACTGGGCGGTCTCTTGGTCTGGAACCCCTACAGATTTTATTTTTTCTCCAGCTTTTGGAGTTTTTTGTTTTTCTGTCCACCCTGGCCATCGGACCTTACTCTTATTCTATGTTAATTAATGTTGAGTTATGTTTATCTTTTATTGTGTCTTCTATTACTCTATTCATTTTGTAAAGCACTTTGAGCTACATTTTTTTTTGTATGAATATGTGCTATATAAATAAATGTTGATTGATTGATTGATTGATTGGTTATTTAATAGGCAGAGGGGAGAAGACGTTAATGTGACGCTCTGTCTATTTCTTTACTTTTGATTTGAAAAGATTTTCAGGAACAGGAAAAATAAAAGCAAAGGGGAAAGAACGGAGGGGGGACGGACTGGGGCTTTTCTACGGGGCGGCTATACAGCCAAAAGGAACGCGGACCCGGACAGGGCTTTTATTATATAGATGTATGCCAAAAAAAGTATGTTTACTCTGAAATATAGTAAAAAGCACACTTAACTTTAATCTACTATAATTTTTACCTTTACATTCATTCTTACATTGTACACTTATACTGAAGACTTTAAACCCATATTAGCAGGTTAAGCATACAACACAAAGTGTTAACTACTAAAATCTTACACTACATATGTGTATATATGCCACTATACAAAAGGGCACAGTGCTCTTGCTTGGGCTTGATCTCTTCATATGCTATTTCTTAATACTTTGGAAATCAGTTCCACCTGTGGCTTGGTTTTGCGAAGGGCCTCTGAAATGCCAGCAGCAGAAAGATGTGGTGTGCATAAAATGAGGACAGCATTAACGGTTAAGGGGTGCAAAATGGGGGTCAGCAGCAACTCAATTTGTGAAGAAGGAGGAAAGTACAAATGCAAAATAAAAGAACTTCAATCAAACCTCACCTCAGTTTATCATCCATTTTTGTTTTAAATGTGTTGATTTGTGATAATTTTTCATGCATATTAGTATGTTCTGATATTTCTATAGCAAACAAACCAAAAATCATAAATGCAAACTGATTTGACTTTTATTAAAGCACTAGCAGAATACCCGCGCTTCGCAGCGGAGAAGTAGTGTGTTAAAGAAGTTATGAAAAAGAAAAGCAAACATTTTAAAAATAACGTAAGATGATTGTTAATGTAATTGTTTTGTCATTGATATGAGTGTTGTTGTCATATCTATCTATATATATATATATATATATATATATATATATATATATATATAGCAAAATACCTGCATTGGCAGCGAGAAGTAAAAAGAAAAGGAAACATTTTAATAATAACGTAACATGATTGACAATGTAATTGTTTTGTCATTGTCATGAGTGTTGCTATATATATATATATATATATATATATATATATATATATACACACACATCTATACACATATATATACAGTTATATATATATATACACATATACACACACACATATATACATACTGTATATACAACATATACATATCTACATATATACTGTATATACACATATATATATCAAATCTACATATATATATCTACATATATATATATTAGGTGGGACTCGATTAAAAAATTAATTCAATTAATTAGAGGCTGTGTAAGAATTAATCTTGATTAATCGTATGTAATCGACACGTAAATTTGCCCCAAATAGCAAATGTTTTTTTTTAATTTAAAACGGTTTTAGTGGGCTTACAGAATCAAATAATAGACATGGACATGAATATTGTAAACTGAAGCTGTTTTAATTTCTGAAAAAAAAGCAAATAAACTGCATTTGAATTCAAAACAGAAACAAAAATATCATCCCTGGTTAAAATTGGGCAGACTTAAAAATAAAGTGGTAGTTTAAGTACTTTAAGTACATTTTCAGAATAGTATTGTCTTTAAATAATAATAACCAAAATTTCAACATAAAGTGCAGTTTTTCTTCTTAAAAAATAAGTCAGAAACATAAAAGGTAATTTGACCAGCTTACTCTTTAAACTCTGAGTAACATTAGCCAAAATTATTTTGTACATTAGGCTAAAACAGTGTGATCATTGAACATTTTGTAATTAGATGTATTTAGAATTACTAACGGTCACGGAAGTCCAATGATCCCCAGTAAGAGCCACAAAGTCCGCTTTCTGTAATGCATCTAATTTTGCTTGCTTTTCAGTGTGCACAAAACCATGCTTTTATCAAGGCTTCGCTGGAAGTCGAAATGATCAGTCGTAGGAACGCGCTTTATTCCGACTCTAACATTTTTGTAGCTGTGATGTGTGCATCAGTGTAATGGATGTACCAGGAAATCATGCATTGACAAAAGTTCCCGCTTGCTTGGAATTGAAAGTGTGATTAAATGCGTTATTTTTAACGCTTATGGAGTACATGCATCAAGCTTCTCAGCTGTGCTTGTGCTAAGAAAGGAAAATTTTAAAAATAACGTAACATGATTCTGCTAACCTAATATTTTTCATACGCCCCAAACCAAGGAGATGCGAAGGTAAAATGAATCGGGTAGCTGTACATAGTCAGTACATCCCTCTCGGAATCGACCTCAATGTCGGCGTTAGAGGCTTAAGACTTCAATTAGCCACAGCGTGTGGCTTGTCTATGCTAAAGTATGTATTGTAGATCGGGTATATATATACATTTATATATATATACCCGTATCGCAGTGGAGAAGTAGAAGTTATGAAAAGAAAAGGGAACATTTTAAAATAACGTAACATGATTGTCAATATACAGTAATTGTTTTGTGAGTGTTATTGAATGTTGCTGTCATCAAGGATTTGATTATCATTATTTCTTTCAATCAGGCTCGTATTTGTAGGATGTGTTCAAGTTACATTCCGTGTTTGTCAATCGCTGTAAAGATAAGAGGTTTCATTCATCGATTAGTTCCTTACTGCATCAATAAACAGCTCGCCTTCCTTTTATCTGTGATGTGACAAACTGCATGCACGGGTTTTTTTACACTGTCTTCCTTTAGCAGGACATTCACTTTTTCCACCGTGTGCTTTGTTTCCGCAGTAGCTGCACTTATGAATATGATTGTATGTATAAGACGCGTCATATTTTTCTGCTGTCTTCTCAATTGTGTAATTTGGTTTTTGTTCAGCACTCTTTGGAACTGTTGCTTTTGTCTGTGCACGCGCCAGTTCACGTGAGCCGCTTGGTGTTCTTGCATCGAAGGTTCCCAGCTGTACTGGTGCCATCTCGTAATGTCAGCTAAGACCCGCACTTAAAAGTTTCTCTCGCAGTTTCAATGAGTTTGTGCCAAACACCACCCTGACCATCTCATCTTCCTCTGCATAAGCACAGTCCTTCACCCGTGAATATTTACCGCAGTGTTTGTATTGGATTGCTGCTGATGGACGGCCTTATATGGGCAGGCACTAAATTACAAACGCTAGTGGCAGCCTGTCTATGAACTTAATTTAATATAAACTTACGGTTCACGCGTGCTTTGTTTCTGCAGTAGCTGTACTTATGAATATGCTTGTATGCATCATTTGCTTCATAATGTTTTTCTGCCTTCTCAATTGTGAAATGGCGTTTTGTGCTCATCGCTGTTTAAAAGTTCTTCCTTGTTCTCTACGCACTTACGTAGGAGGCGGATGATGTCACGAAACTCCCCTGGCCATCTCCAACTCAAGACTCCATTACATTATATGGGGGAAAAATAGCTTCCAGTTATGACCCTTATGCGTAGAATTTCGAAATGAAACCTGCCCAACTTTTGTAAGTAAGCTGTAAGGAATAAGCCTGCCAAATTTCAGCCTTCTACCTACACGGGAAGTTGAGAGAGAGAGAGAGAGAGTGTGTGAGTGAGTGAGTGAGTGAGTGAGTGAGTGAATGAGTGAGTGTGTGAGTGAGTGTGTGAGTGAGTGAGTGAGTGAGTGCTTTGCCTTTTATTAGTATAGATTATTCGACACAGATGAGTGTCATTTACAGACTAGATTTCTGCCTCAATGTGCCTCTGCAGTTTTAAAGAAGAAACTCTTGAAGAAATCTGAATTCCATGTACATTATAATTAACATTAACATGGACTGTATTCATCAATTTATTTTTTTATAAGGTGGAAAACAGCTACACTACACACACTTGACTAAACTCATTTACTTCAGACCAATTTATAGTTACTAACAATTTGACTGGAAACTGGAGTAAACAGAGGTAAACAAAAGACACAAACAAAATTGACACAAAAGGGAACCAATACAGTACACAAGCACAATGCATGTGTATGTCGGAAATGGTCTTACACAGGCAACATCTTAGCTGCAGGATACACCTAATCTGGGCAACACACAACAACTACCACCTTAGCCACCAAATTCAAAAATAAGATATCCTACTTATTTAAATGTTTTGACTGAATATGCTCACCTTGCACAAGGCCCAGTGTACTTCAATACTGTTATTTTATAATGCAACTCCATTTAAAACTGTATTTCACACAAGCCACCTGTTAATGTTGCCACCTAGTGAGTGATGCATTGTCTAGTATTGTTTATCACTGACAAACTGATTCTTTCATTTATTTGATTGGGTAACAAGACAATTTATCCTAATCCTACCATTAATCCAAAAAAGCCACTGATTGCACACCTTTTACTGACAGCTACATAGTTATGCAAGTTACTCAGAAGTAGCTCAGTTCCTGTTTAGCACTACATTTATTTTTATTAATGACTACATACTGTGTAGGATTACTACAGCCCGTACATAGTTAATTTATGCAAAATTCAAAAACCTAGGTCAAAAATGATAGGCGCAAACTGTTGTAGGCTTATTGATTACCACTGTGGATAATAACTTGAGGATAAACTTAAGGAAAAATTCCATGGATGCATTAGATTCAAAGGACCTATCCTCTCAAACATCCCACACCAAGCAATGTGGATAAATCTATCTAACGTTACATCCATGATAAATGTAAGTTTATAAATGAATGTTGTCAAAGAGATCTATAACCTTTTTCTTGACTGTTTTCATTGAAATAATTAAAAAAGTGAAAAAAATACTAAATATAAATCAAGTTATTGGAAGAATTGTCCAGTTAGAAACCAAGGAGAAGATTAATATTTATTAATAAAACAACAGTGAAGCAGTAACAATAGTTTAAGTGGTTTGTGATTTTGAAACTATAAAGAAAAACAATTACGTACAGTATATGTTGGTCTTATGTTCAAATAGGCTATAGTTCTTGATGATTGATGATACAGTACCTCTTCGAGCTGGAAAAGGTGTAATGATGGCATGAAAAGCAACGACTAACTGTCAATTTAGCTGTCAGTAAATATATGCTTTTTTAAATGAGGGATTGCTAAAAGTGTTGCTCCCCTCTCAGCAGCTGTACTATCTGAAAAAGCATGGCTGATAGGCATACTTAAAATGCTAGGATTTAAAAGCAGAAGGTTCTCTCTCTCCTCATCTAAACAGACAGCCGCCTACTGAGCTGCTTACCTGTGACAGAGCTTATCACGCAGATGCGTGTGCTGCTGGTTACATTTGTTGACGTGCACCGTCTTTGTTTAGGGATCGCTTTAGGTCACCTACCTCTAACAGCAGGTATGCTCCCTGAGACAGCATGGCTTGGATGTGTACTTAGAACACCAGGAATTACAAGCAGCTGCCAGCTGCTGATCAAGCTGTTTATCTGTGACTGAGCTCATTGAGCATGCTGCTGGTTGTATTCAACAACACATGCGCACAAAAGCACAGAATCATTCAAAATGACAACAGTGTTCATAGTTTGCAGTGTCTAACTATTCCTCAATGTTAGTGATGACTGCTACATAAATATCCATATCAAAATTTGTTTGCTTCATTTATAAGCAAAAAGCACAAGCTACTAGATATTATTATTATTATTAACAACAAACAACTACTAACGTTATGCAGTACAACAATTTGCAGCTATAATAGGGCCGTGCTATGTTCAAGTAACTTTTTTAGCCTGGATTTAAGACAGATTCCTTATATTAGCAGGAAGATCATTACAAAGTTTGGTAGACCTGCTGCCCACCCTATATGGTAGAACTTTTGTCCTTGAAATGTTAAGGCGGCTTATATATTACAACAACAGATGAACTGAGACAGGTACTACAATGGGTTCCATTCAAAAGAAAGAACAGAAAAATTAATTTACCACTTCATACCTTCAAAGAGCAATTCTGAAATGGGCTATGCAGAATTTTAAGAAAAATTAGGTAAGTAGTCATGATAGCCTCTTCAAGTAATTATCTAATTAACTGCAGGCTAGAAATAAAATTATCTTAACAGAATGTGAATCATTGATTTAATGTATTAGTTAACCTATGAGCATTTAGCAAAGTGAAAAAACATGTTCAGTTTCCTACATTTCAGTCACCGCCAAACTTTGGAAAATGACTTCATGAAAATGAGGTCACCAAATGGCGTAAAAAACAGCAATGCCAGAAGCTTGGCGGTGCTTGTTTTGAGCCTTCATGGACATTTGGCAGTATGCAGTACGAGTTGGATGTTGTTATTCATTATTATTCACCTTCAGACTGTTTTTTTTTTGTTTGTTTTATCATAACCACAATACTCACAGTTCTACTGTCTGTTCTTTTCAATCAATATTACTTACATCTTGCAGAAACAGAGACAGGTTAAGTTTCTGCTACAGGATAGGGTCTTTTCATTTTAAACTGAATGTCAAATAGCTCTTCCCTTTCTTGTTATAACTTTATACTATTCGCGGCATAATTGTGGAACAACATTATGAATATTTATAAGGTTTGTTTATAGTGTTACAGAATCCAAAAAAAATCTAATTGGGAGAGCCCGTTGTTGAATGTACCAAGCAGGCATAATTGCCTTATTTCCTTTAAATGCACTGTCAAAAGATTTGAGCACTACTGTTATATTGCTCATCAAAAAAATAAAGCAGAATTTGGGTAAAGGACTTACTTAAGCAGTAAAGAATAGCGTGATGTCAAACACCTAAATTGTAAGTGGATTACTTCAGAAAATACATCTTTCCGTCCATTGAAGACTCACTTATTGCAATGAGGATAGGACAGTCGTGAAGGAAGCACAAGTTTATTAAAGGGCAAAATGACTCACATCTGCACAGACAAAAAAATAAAAAAATAAAAACAGTACAATTTAGAGCAATCAGTTAAAAAAAATTCAGTTAAGTTTGATTCATTCCTCTAAAGCAACTTTCACTATTACAAAACAAATTACATGTGACAAAAACACAAAAAATACCAAGTATAAAACCAGCATGCAATATACAGGTACATACATCAAATAAATTCCAAATTTCTCAAAACAAAGATTTTGGTGATAGTTTCCAGTAAACATATGCCAAAAGGCCAATTTTTGGCAACTATAAAATATGAAACTATGATGCACTCATCAACTAAACAAATAATACAATCACTTTCCCAAAATTTATTCCAGAAAGTTATTAATAAGTAGGTCTAATCATAAGAGCACTACTGCCTCACAGGCCCAAGAGTTCTGGGTTTGAATGTTGGGTTGGTTGCTACCTTTGCAGAGTAGTGTGCACATTCTCTCCAGTTTTCTTCCTATATACAAAAGACATGGTAGTTATGGGGAGGATTAGTGAGTGGGGATGTGTTACTGAGTGTGCAAGTGATTGGCCAATGATCCACTCAGGGTCAGTTCACACCTTACACTCACAAGCTGCCAAAATTGGTCAGCATCCCAAGATCCTGATATTTATAGGGCTGTTAAGAAATGCTTTATATTTATAAGCTGTTAATAAAAAGCATGTTCATTAACAAAAATCTATAGCAGCTCTATTATTATTATGCATATACATTTTCAAAGGACCATTACAACAAATTTATATTAATTTTTACAATCAGTGAAACTCTTATTACCACCTTTGAGACAACTTTGTTTGAAATGGAACATTAACCAAACACTCAGTTTCTGTCTTCATCAATTTACTCAACATGGTGCTATTAAGTTTTGTATCTGAATAGCTTTTTTTTATTATTTAAATTAGTGATGATTTGTAATAGCAATGGAATGACACATTGACAATGCAGGTATGCTAATTTTCAACACTTTATGTTACCATTACTGGCTTGGAGAGATGTGGAAAGAAGTTTGAAGTAAAGGGAAGGAAAAAATAGTATTAATATGAGGGATATTCAAAAAGGTTCTGTACTTTTATATTTTCGTTGGAAAGGGTGAAGGCGGGAGAAATAGTAATTGGGCATTAAAAAGTTGGTACGATGCTGGGAAAATTACATCCCAAACAAAGGTATGTAGAAAAGTGATGTAACTTGTTTTTAAAATTCTTAATAGATAGTTTATTATTTAGTGCAGAAACTTTTTGAACATTCCTCGTACACATAATATTACAATATTTTTCACCATGATAGCCTCAATACAATGAGAGTAAGCATGAGTATTTTTTTTTTTATTATTATGTGCATTTTAACGCAGCCAGAGAGAAGGAAGGTTGATTGATATATTGTGCGTGCAAGAGACTAAATGGAAGGGGAGTAAGGCCAGGTGGATCGGAGGTGGATTCAAATTGTTCTATCATGGTGTGGATGGGAGGAGAAATTAGGTAGGAGTTATTCTGAATGAACAGTATGTCAAGAGTGTTTTGGAGGTGAAAAGAGTGTCAGGCAGAGTAATGATTATGAAGCTGGAAATTGGAGGTGTGATGATGAATGTTGTTCGTGCATATGCACCGCAAACTGGGTGTGCAATGGGCGAGAAAGATGATTTTTGGAGTGAGTTGGATGAAGTGATGAACAGTGTACCCAAGGGACAGAAAGTGGTGATTGGAGCGAATTTCAATGGGCATGTTGGTGAAGACGAGACGAGGAGGTGATGGGTAGGTATGGTGTCAAGGAGAGGAATGGAGAAGGTTAGAAGATTGTGGATTTTGCCAAAAGGACGGACATGGCTGTGGTGAATACGTATTTTAAGAGGAGGGAGGGACATAGGGTTATGTACAAGAGTAGAGGAAGATGCACACAGGCAGATTACATATTATGCAGAAGAGTTGATCTGAAGGAGATTGAAGACTGCAAAGTGGTGGCAGGAGAAAGTGTAGTTAAGCAGGTCTGTAGGATGACGTTGGAGATCAAGAAGAGGAAGAGAGTGAGGGCAGAGCCAAGGATCAAATGGTGGAAGTTGAAAAAGAAAGACTGCAAGGTTGAGTTTAGGGAGGAGGTGAGACAGGCACTGGGTGGCAGTGAAGAGTTACCAGACAGCTGGAAAACTACAGGAGATGTAGTAAAGGTGACAGAAAGATGGATGCTTGGCGTGACATCTGGAAAGAAGAAGGAGGAAAAGGAAACCTGGTGGTGGAATGAGGAAATACAGGAGAGTATACAGAGGAAGAGGATGGCAAAGAAGAAGTGGGATAGTCAGAGAGATGCAGAAAGTAGACAAGAGTACAAGGAGATAAGGTGCAAGGTGAACAGAGAGGTGGTGAAGGCTAAAGAAAAGGCATATGATGAGTTGTATGACAGGTTGGACACTAAGGAGGGAGAAAAGGATCTGTACCGATTGGCTAGACAGAGGGACCGAGCTGGGAAAGCTGTGCAGCAGGTTAGGAAAATAAAGGATAAAGATGTACTCACAAGTGAAGAGAGTGTGTTGAGCATATGGAAAGAGTACTTTGAGAGGCTGATGAATGAACGAGAGAGAGAAGAGGTTGGATGATGTGGAGATAGTGAATCAGGAAGTGCAACGGATTAGCAAGGAAGAAGCAAGGACAGCTATGAAGAGGATGAAAAATGGAAAGGCCGTTAGTCCAGATGACATACCCGTGGAGGCATGGAGGTGTCTAGGAAAGATGGCAGTGGAGTTTTTAACCAGATTGTTTAATGGAATCTTGGAAAGTGAGAGGATGCCTGAGGAGTGGAGAAGAAATGTACTGGTGCCGATATTTAAGAATAAGGGGGATGTGCAGGACTGCAGTAACTACAGGGGAATAAAATTGATGAGCCACAGCATGACGTTATGGGAAAGAGTTGTGGAAGCTAGGTTAAGAAGTTAGGTGATGATTAGTGAGCAGCAGTATGGTTTCATGCCAAGACAGAGCACCACAGATGCAGTGTTTACTCGGAGGATGTTAATGGAGAAGTTTAGAGAAGGCCAGAAGGAGTTGCACTGCATCTTTGTGGACCTGGAGAAAGCATATGACAGGGTGCCTCGAGAGGAGCTGTGGTATTGTATGAGGAAGTCAGGAGTGGCAGAGAAGTACGTAAGAGTTGTGCAGGATATGTACGAGGGAAGTGTGACAATGGTAAGATCTGCTGTAGGAGTGATAGATACATTCAAGTTGGAGGTGGGATTACATCAGAGATTGGCTCTGAGCCCTTTCTTATTTGCAATGGTGATGGACAGGTTGACAGACGAGAGTAGACAGGAGTCCCCGTGGACTATGATGTTTGCTAATGCCATTGTGATCTGTAGCGATAGTAGGGAGCAGGTTGAGATATGCTGTAGAGAGGAGAGGAATGAAGGTCAGTAGGAACAAGACAGAATACATCTGTGTAAATGAGAGGGAGGTCAGTGGAATGGTGAGGATGCAGGGAGTAGAACTGGCGAAGGTGGGTGAGTTTAAGTACTTGGGATCGACAGTACAGAGTAATGGGGATTGTGGAAGAGAGGTGAAAAGAGAGTGTAGGCAGGGTAGAATGGGTGGAGAAGAGTGTCACGACTAATTTGTGACAGACGGGTATCAACAAGAGTGAAAAGGAAGGTGTATAGGATGGTAGTGAGACCAGCTATGTTATATGGATTTGAGATGGTGGCACTGACCAGAAAGCCGGAGACAGAGCTGGAGGTAGCAGAGTTAAAAATGCTAAGATTTGCACTGGATGTGACGAGGATGGATAGGATTAGAAATGAGTACATTGGAGGGTCAGCTCAAGTTGGACGGTTGGGAGACAAAGTCAGAGAGGCAAGATTGCGTTGGTTTGGATGTGCAGAGGAGAGATGCTGGGTATATTGGGAGAAGGATGCTAAGGATAGAGCTGCCAGAAAAGAGGAAGGCCTAAGCGAAGGTTTATGGATGTGGTAAGAGAGGACATGCAGGTGATGGGTGTAACAGAGCAAGATGCAGAGGACAGAAAGATATGGAAGAAGATGATCCGCTGTGGCAACCCCTAACGGGAGCAGCCAAAAGAAGAAGCATTTTCTTTGGGATTTTAGAAGCAATGCAATTTATTGCCACTTGCATCGAAAAATGAATTGCTTTAAAAAGATCATAGGTGCCACACTGCCAGCGATCCTGCTGCAAAGCTGTTGAAACAAAATTCACTTTCTAAGTTTTAAATGTGGTTGCCAGGTATCAGCTTTCAGTTGCCAAAACGATTTTATTTTGTTAAAAATCTATTTTTGGAGTAATTAAAATACTATCCATTTATATGTTACTTTAAAAATGAAAATGTGATATAAAAATACACACTTTAAAACTTTTATCGACCAAACTAAATTCTTTTTAGTTTTTTTGTTTTACCTGCTACTGTGCAATACCAAACAAAAACAGTCTGCTTAAGCAAGCCTAAACTATCAGAGTTCAATAAACCATCCCCAAACCTAGCAAAATGAGTTTTTCTGACTCTGACCATATTGTTAAAATCATAAAACACATCACAACAGCATAAGTAACAACAATACAATTCCTTACAGCTTGCAAAAAGCTATTAATACTTGAAATATTTGTAACACAGTAAAATGTTATAGATTTTTATATATTACACTAGCAAAATACCCGCGCTTCGCAGCGGAGAAGTAGTGTGTTAAAGAAGCAATGAAAAGAAAAGGAAACATTTTGAAAATAACGTAACCTGATTGTCAATGTAATTGTTTTGTCACTGTTGTGAGTGATGAGTGTTGTTGTCATATATATATATATATATATACACACACACACATAAACATATATATATATACATATCTATACATACACATATATACATACATATATATCTACATATATACACACACATATACATACATACACACACATATATACACACAAATACATATATATATATATACATACATACATACACACACACATATATAAACATATATATATACATATACATACATACATATATACACACACAGCTATTTCAGATCAGTGCAATACGCTGTTTGTTAAAACGGTTGACTCCAGCTCTTACGTGCAATAACAAATCAAATCAATCAGTTGTCTTTGCTCATATGTCATTTTATCAGAGCTGGACGCCTGGCATCTTTTTGGCCACAAGTTCGTTTCTGTTTGCTGTGAGGTTCTGTGTTGTGGAGATTCTCAGGATGGATTGCAGGTGCTCATCAGTGAGGCGACTCCTGTGTTCTGTTTTGTTATTCTTTATCACTGAGAAGGGCTTCTCACACAGATATGTGCTACCAAACATGCACAAGGTTCGAGCCGCATGTAGACGGACTTTTTTGTTCTTCAAAGTCACCAAAGCGCCGTGCAAACTCAGTGCGCTCAGTTTATCAGCAAAGTGCGTATTTGGGAACACCGTAGTGACGACTTGGTTTAACATTACTTGGCAACAGGGAAAGAGGGAAACGTTGCACTGGTGCATTTGTGTCTCTCATAAAAGCAGCTTCACTTGAAATCACTTTGTGATTGTGCACGGGTAAAACGTCCGCTGAAGTGTCAGATTCTTATTTAATTCTTCTGCTTTCTGTATCTTCTGCATTGCATTCAGGTTACCCTGATGTTTTGTCTCATAGTGCCGTCTTAGATTAAATTCTGTAATTACAGCCACATTAGTTGTGTTATTGTGTTACCAGCGCTTCATATACCTGGGCCATTAATAACAATAATACAGTATATAAAATGATCTACCTGGGCGGATATAATTACATGATCTCGCGGCCGGATGTGGCCCGTGGCCCTTGAGTTTGACAAATATGAACTAAATAGAACTTGAAAAGATATATTTTTTGAAATGTGATCGCGCAATTCAGATAGAGTTGACGCGCACTACAGCCTGCATCCTCCCCTCGCTCTTACTTTTTACCGCTCATCTAATGAATACACTGAGTATGGCTTTACCAAAACAATCATTGATGGCGAATAAAGTATCCATTATTCGAGTATGTAGATCGGAATATATATATATACCGCGTATCGCAGCGAGAAGTAGTGTGTTAAAAAGCTAGAAAAGAAAAGGGAACATTTTAAAAATAACGTAACATGACTGTCAATATACAGTATTTGTTTTGTGAGTGTTACTGAGTGTTGCGGTCATCAAGGATTTGATTAGCATTATCTCTTTCAATCAGGCTCGTATTTGTAGGATGTGTTGTGTTCAAGTTACATTCCGTGTTTGTCAATCGTTGTAAAGATGACAGGTTTCTTTCATCGATTCGTTTCTTACTGCATCAATAAACAGCGCGCTTCTTCTTTATCTGAGACCTGACACACTGCATGCACGTTTTTTTACACTGTCTTCCTTTAGCGGGACATTGACTTTTCCACCGTGTGCTTTGTTTCCGCAGTAGCTGGATTTAATATGCTTATCACACGCTTCATATTTTTTGCTGCCTTTTCAATTGTGTAATTCGGTTTTGTTCAGCTCTTTGGAACTGTTGTCTTTTATCTCTGCACTGCGTAAGTTCACGTGAGCCGCTCGGTGTACATGCAACAAGGTTCTCAGCTGTGCTGGTGCCATCTCGTGCTATGTCCGTGGCTGTTTTTAATGTTACCTTAGTCCTGGCACTTAAAACTTTCTCTCGCAGTTTCGCTGAGTTTGTGTCAAACACCACCCTGACCATCTCATCTTCCTCTCCATAAACACAGTCCTTCACCCGTGAATATTTAGTGGGAGTTTGCTATTGGATTGCCGCTGACGGACGGCCTTATATGGGCAGGCACTAAATTACAAACGCCAGCGGCAGCCTGTCTATGAACTTAATTTAAAGTGTAGGTTTACATCGTGCTTTGTTTCCGAAGTAGCAGAACTCATCAATATGGTTGTATATTTCACTCGCTCGCTTCTTATTGTTTCGCAGCCTTCTCAATTATATAATGCATGTTTTCTTCAGCGCTTTTTTTAGGTCTTCCTGGTTTTCTATGTACTGCGTGATTACGTGGGAGGCGTGATGATGTCACACGAAACTCCGCCCCCACGGCGTTCAAGCTCATCTCCATTACAGTAAATGGAGAAAACAGCTTCCAGTTATGACCATTACGCGTAGAATTTCGATATAAAACCTGCCCAACTTTTGTAAGGAAGCTGTAAGGAATGAACCTGCCAAATTTCAGCCTTCCACCCACACGGGAAGTTGGAGAATTAGTGATGAGTCAGTGAGTGAGTGAGTGAGTGAGTGAGTGAGTGAGTGAGTGAGTGAGTGAGTGAGTGAGTGAGTGAGTGAGGGCTTTGCCTTTTATTAGTATAGATATAAAACTAAAATATCATGAAAATGAAAAAACATTAAAACAAACCCCATATTTTAAAGTTATATAATATTAATCTAACAACACAAATAAACTGGATGTTGTCAACTGAAACTGCATTATTTACAGGTTCTTTTGACAAAAAGAAGCACTTCTGGTACTTCTGACAATCCTTACTTTCTCAAATAAATGAATCACTGCTGAAACAGTCTTCTGTTGTGCAGAAAGCATAGCATGCTCTTTCTGGTTCCATAAGAGAGAGGAAATATCCCTTATTGGTTTATTGGGGTTGCTCAAAACTAGGCTAAAATCGTTCTAACAGGGAGGTTTGCATTTACTTGTAAAATGCTACAGAATTGCTCTTAGTGGAAAACTCCTCCCAACTCTCCCAGTTTTTTTCATGTTTTGAGATTTGCTCAGTTTTAATTTTTATTTAGGTTTTTAGTTTAGTTTCTTTATAGCGATTAACTTTCTCTAGTGTTCATTTTATTTAGAAAAAAATGTTAATATGGACACATTTCTGCAAGTCTAAAAATTACTGTTTTCAAATTATGTAACATTCATCTTGTATACTGGTCAATACACAAGCTCAATTCTCTAATTAAATGTGAGAATTCAAGGTTACCAGTGTAATCAAAAGATGCAAGATGCAAATATCTAGTATGATCTGATGTAATTTGATACATTAAGATTCAATAGGTTAAAGCAAAATGGTTTGATCTGATTTTAAAAATACTTATTGCAGGATGTGCAATTTCCTTTCAGAGCATTAAGCTCACATCACACACATATATTCTTTTATGTTTAGATATATTCTTGAAGTTTTCTAAAGCTGACTATGCCATCTATTACTTTGGTTATTTTCTAAATACTACATTAACTATGTTAATAACAGTAATAACAGAAATAAAAATTAATGTTTTGCCATTTATATAGTCCATTTCTACAAACATATTTAAATCACATTAAATACATCTGCTATTGCAACTTCTCAAATCGTTCACTTCATAAGGAATATGCAGTTAACATTTTAAAAATGTTCTCTCTGTATATTGCTTATGTCTTATTGCTACATGTATAATAAAAGTATTGGAGCTCTCATGCATTGTTTCACTAACTGCAAGTTACTGAAACTGCATGCAAGTAACTTTGCTGATAAAAATGTTGCAGAAAATATCTAATATCAATTCCAAAAGTAGGAGGCCCATGGAAATCCTGAAAGAAGCCTCACTGGGTACATTCACACAGATCAATCAATCAAGGTTAGGAGTGAATCAGGTAAAGTGATTTGTGGTTTATATTACATATAAAATGGAGTTCTGAGTTTTGTTTATCATTATTTGTGTTATATGTTGGTTGGACAAGCAAGTATGAGTGTCACTATACTCTTTGCACCTGACAATATTACTACCTCAAACATGAGAATTTAGTATCTCTCCAAGCTAAGGAACTTAATATTTCTATAAAACCAGACAAACTCTATCAAGCTGTACCTAGAAAGGTTTACTTGCTTAATTATGACTCTTAAGTGCTTAAGGCACATCTAATTACCACTATTACCATGACACTAAACCAAGTTTCTAATCCAAAAAATACAGATAAAAAATGAAATATACGAAAGAATAAAACAAAATAAACAATATTTGCTCATAAAGCAAAAATAAGTTTAAATGACATTTAGAAATGCACAGATACTGCTGATCTTATAGGCAGAAATGTATATATATTACATATCTTAATTTAATATGTTTTTGTGCTGAAGTTAAAAAAATAAATATGAAAACTGAAAAGAGTTGTGATTTTATCTAAGCAAAGCCCAAATCTTTTCAATGCAAACTGGAAACATCATCTGATCACTTTGTAAGCTATTTGGGGTAAAACATCATTTTGAAAGAAGAAAATATATATTCTCATAGTAAACTACACATGACCATATGAAATATCAAAGCAGATACATAAATGACACATTACTCATGACAAGTAACACTTTTCTGTTTTACTTAGCCAGATCTTAAGAGTAGCCTCTTCTGTGAGTATGGTTTTAAATGAATAAATTGAAGACTACAATGAATGCCCACTGAAATTGGCTTCTGTACTCAAAACCATGATTTTTTTACTACTAAAGATAAAATATATAGTATTTCATACAAAAAATATCTTTAAACTACCTATAAATTTTACGTAATCAACATACCTCTAAAGAAATTCTTCACATCCACATTCTACAACATATTACAGTATCTTCACATAAAATAGCAGGAGGAGGAGAAAAGAGAAAAAAGAACTTTCAACTCTACAGAGAAGGCATACTATCTAAATATTTATAGTGACAATGGTCTCCCGTGTCCTGCCTTATTTTACAGATTAATTAAAATAGAAATATTAAAGTTATAAATGTAGACGATAGACCTAATCTATCTTTTAAGAAGGCTTCTTTGATCTCACCCCAAAGCTACACACTGAACACCACACTAAAAACTATGATTGGCATCTTTGACATTTCCGGTTTTTATTGTACCTCTAACCTTATTCAAATATGATTTGGTCCTTTAGGTTTCATTTATACCATTTTGAGATGTTATTTTAACTAATCCTGGTTACTATACATGTTTTGTAATAATGCTTACTAAGGTAGGCACTCAATGACTGATATATTGGAATTACTAAACTTGTTTAACTGTAAAAGTATTTGAGTGAAGTTGGTAGAATGATTTTTGTAGACATAGAACGAACATAGATGATGGCTCCAATTTTGAAAGTCATCACTGTAACACATAACCATGGCCTTAGCGAAATGTACATGGCATTTTAGCATAAAGCACACAAATATTTCACACCATTTTGCAG
This sequence comes from Polypterus senegalus, assembly GCF_016835505.1. Taxonomy (NCBI): domain Eukaryota; kingdom Metazoa; phylum Chordata; class Cladistia; order Polypteriformes; family Polypteridae; genus Polypterus; species Polypterus senegalus. The sequence continues at coordinate 50,724,830 of NC_053166.1, forward strand.
GTGTCACTCCTGCAAAGGCAGGGACAGAAAAGACCACTCAGTCTGCAGTCTGATTTAAGCCACAAACAACAGTTGTTATTTGCACTGAATACTGGGATCAGGATATTGATGACCTCAATGCTGTTTAAAGCATTAAGACTCTAAGATACTTATGGATACTTATTGTATACAGTATATTCTCTGTTGTTCTCAAGTTGTCCACGTGTTCATTTCTTCAATAACGAACATTCAACCTACAATTAATAAAAAATGGTGAACATGAATATGAAACCATAAAGGAATTGGTGACTTTGATAGAAATAAGAGAAGTAAAGCACAAAAAATATGAAGCCAAACAATGGGGGAGTTTCATTATTTTTTTATGGAGTGGTTCATATATTTCAACTTGTACTCTGCCTCTTTAGATAATCATTTTGGACTGAGGTTGCTTCAATAATTACTCCTCTCCATGGGCGAAAAAAAAAGTCCCAACTATTCTTCTGGCACTTTGGCAACACCGACAGGAATTTAAAAAATAAACTCCTCAAACTGGATTTTACTTGTTTAAACAACTACCTTTGCCAAGGCACAATTAATAATAGCTTCCTTTTTTTAATTAAATTGTGATAATGAATACAATGAATTGACACAAGTGGAATATATTAGTAATTTCCTGACTTTGAACGTGTAAAATAATGGTTAGTTTTACAATTACTGGAATATCTAATATTATAATTAGTATGTTAATTTAAAAATGTCATCTACCATTGAATCTTTTAATTCACCTCAGGCTCAATGTGAATGGCACCCATAATCACGCATACAGATCTGATAGTGTCCCCAATACTCTGAACACACTCATCTTTTGGAGGAAGGAAGAAAACTAAAGTTGATGTGGGGAGTTTGTGCAAACTTCACATGGAAATTTACCCATTCATGAATCTGAACCCAGAACTCTCAAGAAGGTGTGGCCTGGGTGTAGGTCTCAGGCAGGCAGAAAGTCTCCTAAAAAAACACCTATTAAACATAAATGTGATGAACATGTGTGGCGAGCACATAAATGTGCTAAAAATAAACATACAGTACTCATTTCAAAGGAAAAGCCTTTTCTGTAAAATATATAAATTGGCAATTGAAGACATTAATTGACTAGTGGTAAAAGTCATAAGTGGTTGCAGGTGATGTGTGCTCTCTGATGTTCAGTTAGGATGATGGAGTGAGTCTATGCAAGGTTGAAAGAAACAGAAGCTACATTTGTGAAAATATTACTTATAAAATATGCCTTTGAACTAAATGGTGAGTCACATTGTGTCAAAAAGAGGTGAAAAGGACTGTGGTTTAAAGAGTTAATAACAAAAAACTACAGAAGATGCAGATTTTCTACATTCAAACACTCAAAACAATAAACATACCATCCCAGCAGAACCATAGACAAGGCTGCAGAGCACCCAACTTCTGACTGCATGTCTAAATGAGTAACTAAATTGACATTAGTATCTAACTGTGAATCTCCCCTTGGGATTAATAAAGTATATATCTATCTAACTGGAAATATCAAACAATCCATGCCAGGATATAGCATTTTAACACATAATATATCCATAGATTACAATGCTTAACTAAACTCTATCTTGGTAATGTAATTCCATATAGCGATGCAATAGTCGAACTGACAGAAAGCAGAATCACTCAAATATATGGGACCAAGTACCTGCAATGGCCGAGTGTGTCTGTCTTTTTTTCGCTGTGCTCATTACAACAAACAAATTAATTAAGCTTCAGTTACCTTGTGCTAATGAGCTCTTGAACTGATAATAGCAATTTAAGTTTTCTATTTTCTTTCCTTGTAAAGTCTTTTGCTTAGTTTTTTTTCAAGTTATGTTACGTATTTGTCTAACACATTGGTAAAAATGGGACATTTCACAACTGTTCACTAACACTTTTAAGGCATGTATTCTCGTTTGCACACTTGATGCTTTGAAAAGAGCCACAACAACTGCAGCATTATAGAATATCCTCAGCCACTTGTCTTTTTTGATATGCAAGAGACAGCTTCTTTGATGGGCCTTCATTATCAGTACAAATACATAAAGCAAACAAACCTCTTAAGCGCCCACCATGTTGAACCACACAACAAAACAATTGTCCAATCTCCATTTTGATTGAGAAAACAATCTGATAGGTATCTGTCTGTTAAAGACGCATTTAAAGTTTCTACAGTAATTTCAATGCAAGTTCAATGCGTTTACAGACAATTTGGATACAATCAGGGTACATGTTTTCAATTATGTGGCTTAAATAATCAGCAAAAGTAATGTTCATTGTGAATTTAAGTAATCATTCAATAACTATTGATGGTGTACTTCAACAGTACAAGCCTACGATACTTTGTTCAAAGGATAGTTTTTCTTATTTTATTACTGTATTAGTTTAGGAACTTATTTGGTTCTGACCAAAAGCAATCAAACACAGCACATTATGCAACAATATTTTGCAAATAATGTAAAGTGTCAAAACTGTTGCCACTGTTGTGAAAATCCAGTTAAATTTGTTTGAGGCACAACAGGCAGAATATCTTCTTCCTGCCGAATCTGTCAAATGCTAAATTTATATCCTCGATTAAAATATATTTTCTGCTGCAGTAATTAATACTGTCATACAAAAGGATTCAGCAGCCTGTTACAACAAGTCCACAGTTTTAGGACTTATGAAGCAAAGAGAAAAAAAATACTGCAAAGTTGCCAATTCATGTATTCAACTTTGACTAAAGCATTGACATAAATGAAAATCAACTGGTATTAAATATAGAAGATCCATTCTTAAAGTGGCCATGGGAAAACAATACTCGTGCAGAAAAAATTCTCTCTCTCTTTTACAGCGTTGCTGCAAACACGATTTCTCACTTGATGACTTTGAAAGAAAAGCGCCTTTTAATACCTTATACCATCATCGATACAGTAGAAGTATTTAAATTACCTAATTTTAGCCAATACTGTAGTTGGGTTCTTGATTCTAAGAATATGCTGCTCTTACTTGCATAAATGGCCTCTTCTTAATTCAGTTATTTGGGGATTGGCTGTCTGCAAATTCAGTAGATGCTGCTGTATAAATCCCTATAATGCTAAATACAATGACACATTCTTTTATTCGCAGTAAACAGCATAGTATTACAAGTACTTCAAAAAGATTTAGGAATTGTTTTTACAGCATAAAATTACACTTGTTATTTTAATGATTGAGTTGTGTTCTGTTATAATAGTTTGTTTCCAAATACTGTAAATTAAACACAAAGAAGAAAAGCTATTTGACCACCAAAATGGATTAAGTCAGAACCACTCTAAAACCTACAGTAGCTCCTGCATTATCCAGTCCAACCACAGAGTAACTGAATGCGTGCCTCCACAGCTGGATTGTTCTGAGTACTCCACTGTGCACCTGTAGAGATTTGGGAGAACAGAGAGAAAGAGACATGTGTGGTGTTCCAAAACTTCTGAGAAAGTACAGGCACAGGTGAACCTTTTTGATAAAGGCCAAAATCTGCCCACTTACGTTCCTCTGCAATAATCACTCTAAGAAATATGAAGCTGCTAGGCCTCTCAAGTTTAATCAGAATGCCATCTGATCTAGGGACAAATGTGGCCTGCCTTCTGCTTTCTGAAATCCATGACCAGGTCACTGTTTTTTCTGACATGAACGATGAGATTGTTATGCCACCAGTCAGTCAGCAGGCAAACATCTTCTCTGAAATTCATCTCATTATTGTTGATGACCAGACCTATGAGGGTGGTGTCATATTCAAATGTAATGATGGAGTTGGACATGGTATCTGGCCACACAGTCAAGAGTTGAACAAGGAATAGAGAAAAAAGCTAGACAAACTACCCTGTGGTGAGGGTCAGCATAAGGGATGAGATGCTGCCAATCCACATACTGTGCCTCAGACTTCAAACAGTCATTGCAAACATGGGATATGCAACAAAGTACTAAATATGACTGCTTTACTATATCTACCATTGCTATCCCCAAAACATTATGGTACTCCAAAATGAGAGGGGGACCATGTAGAAGAAGTGTGACCGAAATGTATGCAAATGCCCTTGAAATTAAAATATGTAATGTACATTTTAATCACACCTGAATTGTTTGATTTGTAATTTCAAACTGTGGAGCAAAGGAGAAAAATCAAGGAAAAAAATATCTTTGCTCTAAATATTATGTAGGGTACCGTATGCTGAGGTCTTTTGGATAACAAGTCCACATTGTAAATTGATGAGTGTGATAGTCAGTTCTGATAATACAACAGTATTAAATGCTGTAGGCTATAAACAGGAGTTGGGCATAGCAGTTTGCATGATATAGATGTGCCAGGATGGCATAAAACGCAAGGGAAATGGAAATTTTTTGCAGACAAGTTGTGATCATAGGCAAACTGGAAGTGATCAGGATATTCTGTTTAATGTGTCCCAGTACCTGTCCCTAACAGCACTTTATCAGAATAGGTGTGAATGTCACTGGTCTGTAGTCATTCAGACAAAGCGAATTTGTTTTCTTAGGCACAGGGATAACTGTTGTCCTACAGTAGGTAAGGACAACAGTTTTTTTGATGAATCCTGTTATTACATCTACATATTCATCCAGAGCTGAGGATGACTTTCTTAACATGATCTAGTTTACATAATCAAAGGAGTCTTGCAGTTTGTGCTGAGTGTTTTAGTCCAAAACTGTACCAGTTTCTATGATACCACATTGTTTCAGTCTCCATTTGTAAGCTGGAAGCCAGAGTACTGACAGGTCATCAGATTGTCTGAGGTGGAGGCAGCTGACAATAAGCATTATTTACTGTAGTGTAGCAGTGATTAACAGATTAGCAGGTGACTTGCTCTTGAAGTCCCCAGAAACAATACATAATCCAACAGGACGAAAATATAAAAATATAACATAAGAAATAAAAGAGAACTCGCTAGAAAGATAAAACAGATGAACAGATGTCACTTAATCAAAAAACATTCCAGATCACGGGTCTCATTTATAAAACTCTGCATGAATTCAAGCATGAAAATATGTGTAAGACAAAAAATAGGAAAAGGAGTACAGAAAATAAATTCAGACTTATAAAACCTGGCATATGCACATGCACATTTCTACGCAATTAACTTTCACAAATCACAATCATTTTGCCTCAGACCCTGCAATAGACATACAGTATATGGACTGTGCAAATCGCCTCATACATATGCAGTCAAAATGCTACTGAACTTCACTGGTACAGTAGGTAGAGCATTCTCCCATAGAGATACAAAGCACAGAGACACTGCCACTTGTATCTATGGTGTGCTCAGCATGGCACTTAAGTGCAAGGTCAAGGATAGGTGTAAGGTGCTAGCATCTAAACAGGTATCTACTATCACATTGGATATGTAATGACATGATTGCTGTTACAAACAGTATTACAGGTTATATGGAAAAACTGTGGGTTTAACCTGTGTGGTGTTACTCTGCGATTTTCAAAATCTTTTAACATTGTTTATCATTTTCATTAAGGAGAATAGGTGATTTGAAAAGCAGAACAGAAAAATTCTTACTTGCATATCTGACCAATACATGACACCCCACCACTCTCTGGCAACATGACAGTTGTCAGCCACCCTGATTACACAGTTAAAATTACAAAGAAAACAGTGCTGTATGTTTTTAACATTTTCTTTAACAATCTATATTTTCATTACTGTCCACTTTAGAACTGTTAAATAATTCATCAATCCAAAATTATACCCATGCAGGATGGGGTACTGTTGCAAGACTGAAAAAAATACATTAGAATGCCTTCTGTTGTATATCTTGTTATCTTGTAAACTATGCAGAAATTATTGATACTTTCTCAAGATTCATAACCATCACTTCGTTTTCAACATCAGATTTTGATCTGTTATTGATTACTTGCTCAGAATCTTTTGAATTACTCTCCAGTTCATTTGTCGTATTCTTTAAAGCTACCATGACACATCATTTGAAATGTCACACAAATCTCGCCCAATCTCCCCTTTCTGTAAAGTGTTTTAACATCAACACAGGATAAACTAAAACATCTGAATTTATCAAATTCACAACTCAGCTGTTGTATACTTTATGCAATAGTATTACCTCTCTGCATCAAAGAATGTCCATCTACAAATTACAAGGTATTCTTTGTTGAGAGTGCGGCACCGGTGTTATTTAAAAATATAGCATCTGGGACATTGAGAGCATGTGACACAATTTGAATTTTATTTCCAAGCTTGTTATGATACTGTTTGCAGTTGTTCTGCATTAGCCAATGTGATTGAAGTCCGTTGTATCACAAACTTTATCTTCATTCTCTACATAAATATAGAGAAAAGCCAAGCAAAATGACACCTTTTATTGGCTAACTAAAAAGATTACAATATGCAAGCTTTCGAGGCAACTCAGGCCCCTTCTTCAGGCAAGATGTATCAGGCATCTTGCCTGAAGAAGGGGCCTGAGTTGCCTCAAACTTGCATATTGTAATCTTTTTAGTTAGCCAATAAAAGGTGTCATTTTGCTTGGCTTTTCTCTACATTCATAATGGCTAACACGGCACAACAACCTAGTACTACTACATAAATATGAAATTAAAGGTTTTTATCAGCCATCATTACAAACAAAACGGAGCAAGTGAGAGATAAAACAAATATTTTTGGGTGAGTATTCATTTAAAAGAAAGGTCTCTTGATCTCTTTAAGATTTCCATACTTGGCTAACAGATCTTACAAATTGGCACAGGACTATCCATATCCCACACAAGTTTGTAATTACCTCAAATTCTACAGTATTTATAACTGCACAAATTTTGCACACATATTTGTTTGGTAAGCACTCTTTCTTACTTGTTGCAAGAACAGATAATATAAGTTTTTAAAATCACCGATTTTACAATTATCCAAAATTTGGTATTTGAGAATTAATTTTTTAATTGTTTGTTTTTTGTTAAGGTTATTGCCATTGCTCTTCTCAGAATGCACAGCTGTGGAATAAAGCAACTGGCTGTTTAGCAATGTTGCACAAGAGGACACAGGTCTTGGGGCACCTTTAAGCTTTATAATTTGGACTATTCGATGGGATTAGTTTTGCACAAGGAAGTGGCATAAAGTAATGATTACTGCAGGACCTCTGTAATTTTAACTCTTTTTGAACAAGATTAGTTTTCACACCAGTAGGTTGTGTCTATCAGCAAACCAAACTATATCACCCCCCTTCCCATCTTTCAGCACACACAAAAAGGAGTACAACTGAAGTTAATTTTTTCCCCACTTCAGCCACTAGGTAATGGAATTATTACTGGAGGACTTCTGCAATTTTAGACCCATTGAAATCACTCAAATGACAGATACAATAATCCCTCGCTATATCGCATTTCGACTTTCGCAGCTTCACTCTATCGCGGATTTTATATGTAAGCATATCTAAATATATAATGCAGATTTTTTGCTGCTTCGCGGGTTCTGCGAACAATGGGTCTTTTAACTTCTGGTACATGCTTCCTCAGTTGGTTTGCTAAGTTGATTTCATACAAGGGACGCTATTGGCGGATGGCTGAGAAGCTAACCAATCAGAGCACGCAGTTAAGTTCCTGTGTGCTGATTGACTCAGCGAAGGAGCGCCGAATTCGATTCCACGGCGTTACCAAGAAAGTCTCATCTGACTCATTCAGCAGCAACGTGTTTCGCTGTGTTTATCTTAGTGCATAGTCAAGCACTTCATTATGGCTCCAAAACGATCTGCTCCTGATACTGCTTCAGGGGCTGTGTCCAAGCGCCAACGGCAGATGTTAACGATTGCCGAAAAGGTAAAAGTTTTGGATATGTTGAAGGAAGGGAAAAGCTACACCGCTGTAGGATGCCATTACAGCATCAATGAGGCTACGATTCTTTTTATTTAAAAAGTAGGAAAAGAACATAAGATCTACGGCCGCAGTGTCCTTTTAAGCAGGGTGCAAAACGAATTGTAAGTGGATGTAATAAGGCAGTAGTCTGGATGGAATCTGCTTTAGGGATTTGTATTGAAGACTGCCAGAAGAAGAACAACGGCGGTGCTACACAATCGCCTGAAGAGGCTCCTTTAGAAGAGCTGTAACGCTCTCCTTTGTTGTGCAGTAAAACTAAACTTATCGTTATCAGACAAGTCATCGTGTCATTGTTGGTGAGTAACCATAATTAATTAACCATTAATTTTCTACTTACAGTACTTAGTACATGTACGTACGTTTAGTGTCACTGTACACATTTACTGTATACAATATTTCTTGCATTGTACGTATTTATTGCTGGTGGCCTGTCTATCGTAATGGCTGTAACATTTGTGATATCAGAGACGCCCGATATCTTTAAAATAATATTTAGGTTTTACTGTATTTAAACAGTGTTGTTACATGCATAATTTCAACAAATCTTACCTAATATCTAAGAGAATACAAATGGTTTATGCTGTATAACCGTGCGGGAAATGTTTATAAACAGTGTGGGAGAGTTTATAAGGGCTTAACATATATAAAAATAACCATACAAACATATGGTTTCTACTTCGCGGATTTTCACCTATCGAGGAGGGATTACTTGTATACTGACATGCAAATTTTCACAGGACTTGTTTATCCTGAGATTTTTATTTATTTATGTATTCATTTTTTTAACACAAGGTAAAAGTCTCCATGATTTTTATTGAGACATGAACAAGTAGTTCAAGAAAAGTTACTGACATAAGCAATTCAGACAGGACTAAAATCAAAGAGGTTATCCAGTAATAATTAATTTGGTGTTAATCTAACTCCATCCAAATTGGACTGAAACTCAACTAAACTTTGTTAAGTGAAGGGTAAAATAGTCTGAAGTATTTTTTGTGTGCCAGTAATACATAGTACAAATCAGGTTCTTGAATGTAGTATTTAGTGAATTTGTATTCAGGTTTTTCATTTTTCTATTGGACAAACCAATAGTTGCCATGTTTAGATCTTTAAAGAAACAAGCAATCATCTGTTCTTTAAATGTTTATAGTTGGCTAAATGGCATTAAATCAATTACAAACACAGATAAACAATGGTCAAGGATAACTTGAGCATTATGAAAACCGACTGCCTCCTATTGTATTGTATCTAAGTCATTACATCTTGCCTGAAGAAGGGGCCTGAGTTGCCTCGAAAGCTTGCATATTGTAATCTTTTTAGTTAGCCAATAAAAGGTGTCATTTTGCTTGGCTTTTCTCTAAGTCAAACAAGAAAGATCCAGCAGGACAATTAAAACTCTGTAGGACACTTTTCTCTATTATGCCATCATTCTGTTTTACATTCTCTTATAGTTTTCCACAGATGTTGTTTGGTTTTGACAACAGTTCATGGTAATCTCAAAACATATACAGTATCGTCACTGGTAACTTTTAGTTATTGTCATTCTCAAATCCATTTATGCCAATACAGAAAAAAGCAAAGATGCACAAAAAGAAAATGCACACTTCACAGACAAACAGGTGATGGATTTGAACTTAGTACGCTGAATCAGTAAAGTGGCAGTGCTAATCAGTGTGCACTTCTGTGTCACCTAAGAATGTGTTCATTATATTTTAATATCTAAATCTCTCTATTATAAAAAAAAATCCTGTGGAATGAATGACTAGTAGATGATACGTGATCTTCACGTTAAGATCATGAAAGACAAATAAAAGAACTGCGAGACGAAAGAGAATGGGCAAAAAAAAAAAAAACAGTAGCGTAAAGGGAAGCAGCACACACAGATACAGGTGTCTCAGTGCACATCATTCAATGCACAAAACGCAGATTTACAAAATAATGGAACATACCAAGAAAATAACAATCTCTTTAAATTGCATATTGCCTGCCTAAGGTAAAGTCATCCCTGATGGAGGATCACAGGAATCGTGGGAAAGAGGTGTCCTTTCAACGGAATAGCACTATTTCAGATATGGAATGGCAAAATGGGGGAGGCAGCTTGATGAATGAGATCTGCAGGACTCTAAACAAATCCAAATCATATTATGTGATATCATCTAATGTGAAATTCTACTCCGTACTTCTAGAATTTTTATTTTTATACTGTATTGAGGATTTATTCTGTTCTATATATTGTACTGTACTTCTTTTTGACACCCACTGCACGCCCAACCTACCTGGAAAGGAGTCTCTCTTTGAACTGCCTTTCCAAAGGTTTCTTCGATTTTTTCCCTACAAGGGTTTTTTTTTTTGGGAGTTTTTTCTGGTCTTCTTAGAGGGTCAAGGCTGGGCGCTGTCAGGAGGAAGGGCCTGTTAAAGCCCATTGCGGCACTTCTTCTGTGATTTTGGTGCTATACAAAAAATAAATTGTATTGTATTATTTATCCAGTAAACCAAACGTGGGGGTGGGCGAGCGAAGCGAACAGGGGACGGAGCCCCCTAGTTTGTTAAAATTAACAACATTCACACATACAGCCTAATGCTGACTGATCAACTCTCTTAAATCTGCAGAAATGTATACTCTATACAGGAAAAACAGTAGGGTGGATTTAAAAATAAACAGCACTTATTTTTGTCAGCCTATTTTACATTACCTAGATTTTTTAATTACTCTACTGATGCAATATTTCCTCAGCAAATCATAACAAATGGAAATACTACTTGCAAAATTAAAGAATTCCTTAATGATAAAACAGCAAAAATAATTTTCTCTACATGAATGGCTAGTAACTTTATATACTACTCTAAACATTGGAAAGAATAAATTGTGACCTTAAATAATTGTTCAAATATAATTTTTTACCAGTATTCAAAAATCATTTAAATTAAAAATTACATTTCAGAGAAAATTCAAAGCCTGTATTTAACTTATATGAATAAAGCAATTAGCAGTACAGTATATGATTTTAAAGAGAACCCAGAATTTTGCTACAAACTCCACTGCATGATTGAGAGTTATCTTTGTAAATGTGCTCTTGTATCAGACTAGTGTCACATCTAAGTTTTGGCCCTGCTTTGTGCCCAAACCTGCTATGCAAAGCAAGTTTCTCCATGACCCTGTGCTGGGAGAAGTAGGCTCAGAAAATTGCTGAAAAACTCTGATTGAAACAAAGGGGCTTAATTGTACATGTTAGACACAAAAAAATGCGAGAAGCTTTGGTTTTGTAAGAGCACTGTACTTTTGAAATGTCTTGTTGATTGCTAGTAAGGTACACATGCAAAAAAAAAAAAAATGAAACAGAAAAACAAGAAAAAACTTTTACTGCAATAAATCCTAAAACAGTAATAAAAGAAAAGCAAGTAATAAAAACAGACAGTCTCATTAAAAAAAATATTACAGTGAGATACCTTGGATAAATTGAATTCCTCTATATTTATAAACAGTGTATCCAAAAAAAGAAAGCAAAACTCATCTCTAGCAGAAGAATATACAAATACATGAATAATTCTATAATTCTAACTGCATTTAATAGTGTCTGTAACATCTGAGCAACAAAACAAAATAATCACTTAGGTACTGCTCCTTTATCATTACACGAACTCAACATATAACATGGTAGTTCTGTACCCAGAGACAACACAAAACCCAAAATATATTTATATCACGATTACTCAGATGAACTTGAAAAAAAACTCAACCACATATGCACTGCAGCAGATTGATACTGTACCCACAGGACCCCTCTAGATTGATACTGTACCCACAGGACCCCTCTTAGACTAACACTTACAGTACAGTATTATTCAGTCCAGCCACAGAGCAATTAAATCATTCCACCGCTGGCTTGGGTTGTGTCACATTAATTTGCATATTAATGGGTCTCAGAATTGTCTAAACTATGCACCAGGTAACACTGAAATCAATAATACATACTAAATTTAAATATAATTTATTTAAATATGTTTTTGCTTTCTTTTTAGTCATTCTGATGTATGCTCAGACCATATCAGTCTTTTATTTATTTATGCATTTATTTAAAGTTTCTTTAAAAAAACAAATCTCCCCCGAAAATATGCTGATTACATAGTGCAAGGATATTCAAAAAGAAATGAACACGTTCAAAAATGTATACTCAGTAAGAGAGTGCAACATGAACATTAAGCATCAAACTGCTGAGGTAGCCTTTATTTGCGCCCAGATTTTGACACTTGAAGACATAAAGGCATGCGTTGTGACTGCCATGTAAACAACTGATGTCAATGAACTACAAAGGGTCAGAAATTAATTACACACTGAACCATGTGCCACGATGGGTACTTATTGAGCATTTGTAAGATTAAGAAACAGAGTTATTTTTCCAAATTGGTTTAAAGTATATGTTCATATAGTACTTCGAAATGGAGTAATATTTTTTTAAAAGTGTTCAAATCTTTATGAATCATCCACAATACAGGTTTATATAAAGTACTGTTTGCATTTTCATTTCATAGAATGCATTTTTTACCCTTTTCAAGTTTACTGATTTCATAAATCATACCATATTTAATGGGAAACTGATCCATCTGGGATACACTCTGTAGCAGATTGCACACATTTAAGTTACATATTGGTCTCAGCACCCCACCTCAATTCAGTTGTGAGAGCTATGTGATCAGGTAACATCCAACGTGATGTGATACCTCATTAATATTGAAACACCAAAAAGGTTAAGAGAGGCCTAGCTTTTTACTTTAGAAAAGCATTAATATAGTCTTGTCAAATTCTGAAAAAAACATTTTGACTGTTTCCCACCAGTTACCATTTTCTACTGGTTTTATATAAAATAAGTCATCCTTTCCCCACTGAGGTACTGTGGTTGGGTTAGTATTTTTCCAAAATGAATAAGCAATGTTGTGCAAAATGTCATCAAAGGTGTTTTATGATGTTATCCCATCAGTTGTGACTCCAAAGCAATCTACTGCTGCACTGTGAGTAGTTCTGAATATGAAACCATCTGATCATGGGTTCGAGTCTAAGATCCTCCGAGCATGGACAGCTCTTTGAGGAATTCTCACTATATAAATGTAAAGAATTATCTTTATTATCTGACAAATGAGCAACAATTGTTCCTCTAATAAAGGATCAAAACACATAACTTAACAAGACCTTGTTTTGTTACGTTTAAGACAATCTTATGTCACAAATGTGTGTGTATAATTTTTAACTGAACTAAAACTTGTATTGCACAAAAATGTGAGACTGTTGTCTGTACTGTCATTCATAGTCACATTCGGAGGACTCAGTGTGTGTGTTTATATTAATGTAAACATGAGATTTTAAGTAACCTATCACAGATTAGTTTCTGCTTGTTTCTGATACATTACAAATTCCGAAATATTAACATTATTTACTCAAATAAACATTGCTACAATAAATTTATCAAACATGAACAACGGATTGCGATAGCGAATTATAATGACGTTTCAAAACATACAAACCGATCGGTATCATGCCAATGCACATTATCTGCAAAACACTCGTTAACTACCATCCTTCACCAATCGCCAAAACAACTGGCTATGAGTAGATATAGCCTGTCAGTTGTAAAACTGGTGGTAACTGCATGCCAACGACACGAACAAGTGTCTAGGGCGACAGAAACCGGGAGCACTGGTTAATACTAACAAAACCCCATGCCCTCCCATCTGCCAGCTCCTGAAAGTGCTGCTTATTACAATAATGTACAACACCACGTCAGTACTCTCAGCCAGATCACCACAGAAATCATCTGTCAGTCACATAAGGCCCAGACTACGTAAACATCCGTTAACGTGCGCAACACCGGGACTATCCCAAGTGTCTGCCGAGTCCAGGAGGGCCGCCAACGAATCTATCAAATGTTCACTGACTCCGCTGCAAATGCTTATCCAGGCAGAGGTGTGCGACTGCTCACAACAACGATAAGACAGACGCTCACTAATCTGCAGCCAGACACACCGCCATTCCAAAGACTGGACACGCAGCAAATTCCCTCACCGTGATGTTTACACTTCGAGCACCCGGAGAAAAGCCAGGCCCCAAACTAAACAGTAGCACTTACATTGTATCGCAGCGAATGTGTCGGGTTCTGACACCGATTACTTCACATTTCTTCGTCGCTCACACCACCCCCATTTCTTCTAAACACCCACGGCGAACAGTCGCAGCAGAATTGAAACGGCTGCTCGAATGTAGGTCAGTGTGCCACTGAAAGCTACGCCTCCAATCCACCCGCTCGAGCGTCAGTTCTGCAAAGCCAAGAATACCGGCCAGCAAAAAGAGGCGGGGCTCGGCGTTCGGTCCCACCCAGCGGCAACTGTGATTGGTGAAAAAAATAATAAAGTGTTGTTAATATATGCTTATCGTCTTCATTAAATAATCTTACTTAAATAATTCAGCTTATGATTAAAATGTTTAGAGTAACCCTTTCTCTTATTAAATAATTGATGTTTTATTCTATCATATGCTCAATTTAATTACTTATAGTACGTGAAATTGTGTCCTCCTGCGTGGAGTTTGCATGTTCTCCCCGTGTCTGCCTGGGTTTCCTCCGGGTGCTCCGGTTTCCTCCTACAGTCCAAAGACATGCAGGTTAGGTGAATTGGCGATTCTAAATTGGCCCTGGTGTGTGCTTGGTGTGTGGGTGTGTTTGTGTGTGTCCTGCGGTGGGTTGGCACCCTGCCAAGGATTGGTTCCTGCCTTGTGCCCTGTGTTGGCTGGATTGGCTCCGGCAGACCCCCGTGACCCTGTGTTCGGATTCAGCGGGTTAGAAAATGGATGGATGGATGGATGGATGGATGGAGGTCGCCCTTTTGAACCCCCCTGATATTTACTACGCAGTGAGGCATTTGTACTCCATCAACATTAATTATTTCCAGAGACATAATTTTGTCTATTTTTCCAGCGCATCGCGCACAAAAGCAAGGGAACGATGGGAGCACCAGAACTCTGCTCACATCATGTCGCTTCGTACCGCAAGCTGCAAGTAGTAAGTCTGTAATATGCGGAATACCGCTACGCTTTCCACTCACGGGACGGAAGGACAACCCCAACCGCTTTTATATAGTAAGAAAGAAGAAGAAGACATCGCACAGTCTGGAATAGAAAATCATCTTTTACCTGGAAAAATGAAACTACAAATCCCATCGTACATTGCATTGTGTGTGAAACTCCACGCCTGCGTAGCACTCACGGAACGGAAGGACAATCCCGACTGCTTTTATATAGAAGGATGTCTAGCAACACAAAGCAGCAAATAGGTATGAAAAGTCCAGTAACATTTGCATCCTTAAACATAGCCACCACAATTTGAGATAAATAACAGGAATTCATTGTTCACAAGAGATTATGTTGAGTAGTCCTGCACTAAATTTGAAAAAGCCACCAAGGAAGCCTATATATGCTCTTTCGACATTGTGAGGCAGATTCAGCAGTCTTTTGCTTCTGTTTCAAGAAGTACAAACTCTTGGTCAGGAAAGAATAGGTACTATGTGCACAATCCTAAAGGCCTATTCACAGCTAACCATTTTTCAAGCATTTTAGTGATAGAGCAGAATGCTTGAAAAGTTGCTTGTCATTGTTTTCAATGACACAATGTACATCTGTCTTAGCAGCAAGCAATTTAGAAACATCAGCATCAAGTACCTTTTCATTGTTTTCTACCAAACGCTTGTTCTATTGAAAGCAATGGTAGTGCTCATAAAATGGTGGCTAAAGAAAACAAAGCCTATTTTGGAATTTTTTTTTACAGGAAGACATTACCTCTTCCATTGAAAAAAAAAATCTGATGTCATTCACATGCATCCTTCAGTCATCTAGTGAGAGCTATTAAGGGTCGGTTTACGACCAAAAAGTTCACCAAACTTTTGCATCTGTTCACGACCACAGACTCGGTATACAAACAAGCCAGTTTCCCTTTCGGTTTGTGCACGCTGATGATTTCCGCACATGTTCAGTCTCTCCCTGTGCATTCCCTGTGCAGTGCAAGAGAGTGACACACACACACACACACACAAGAGAGAGAGAGACACACATACACACACACACAGACGCATGAGAGAGAGAGAGACAGCTGGACGCATAAGGCTTGTTTTTAAAGAGACAGATCCGAGCATTGTTTTAACCTCATTGTATTTAATGAAGACTTTTTTCTGTTGGATTTTAACCTCCACTTCTGTTTACAGCGATCGGTTTGTAGCGTGCATTGTTGTAATGTTACTTTTCTTGGTGGTTTATAAATTAAGGATTTTTCAAATGTTCATCTTTTTCACTCAAAACTCATTAAAAAAGTGTTTTTAGCGAGCGGTTCGTAGCACTACAGTGCGAACTCTTGCAGTGTTCGTTTTCTCTGTTGTTCAAGGTTTTCTCAGTGTTATTCAATGTTTTTACATTTAGTTTACTATTACACTGTGCATTCTATGGTATAATTAACAATATTTGTGCTTAAAAATCTTAAAAAAAATATATTTACATACAGTTCATACGGTCTGGAACGGATTCATTGTATTTACATACAATCTTATGGGGGAAATTACTTCGGTTCACGACCAGAGTTTTGGAACAAATTATGGTCATGAACTGAGATCTCATTGTACCTTGTAATTAAGTGACAAGAATTCAATAAAAGTTACAGGTAATGTTGTGGAGAAAACTTTTTATTTTCAAAGAAGACATTCTCGGAACCCAGATGAAAATGCAGAATGATTGTTTATTTGCACAGAGATATGCACAAATGGCTCAGTCCATTGAACAGTTATTTCCCAGTTCTGTGTTTTGGGAGCAATACAGAAATTGGAAAACTCAGGTTGTTAAAAAATTAAAACGTATGAAGCAGTTATATGGGAAAAATAATTTTTTTCTTTTTAATAATATCTTCATATTGATTTTCATTCTCCTTTTCCAAGTTTTCTAATCGTTTTAATTAATCCATTATTTACTAATTAGTGGGTCTGATGCTAAAGTTATTTGCAGCCTTTCATGTTTCAGTGTTGTTTGCCTGGGTGTCTGCTGTGCTCATTTTTAATTATTATTGAAAATAATACTAATGTCATTATTAAGATGCAATGGAGGAAGCAAACTGCAACAGAGAAAGGGCAAAATATAAAATCAACAAAAGAGAGTTAAGCATCTAAATCTATAGCAAAAGCATAAATATTTCTAACTGTCTTATAAATGTAAAAACCATGCTGCTGTTCTATTCTCAATGTAGAATAAGGGAAGAGAAAAAAATACCAGCTAATTAAATTAGATCAGTGTTATCAGTTGTTGTCACTGATTAGGAATCTGGTTGAAACAAAAATCTGAAGCCACAGTGGTTCCCTAGGACCAAGTTTGAGAACCCCTGCATTGCATCATCTGACTCTTAATACACAGAATCCTATCATATTAAACAATCGACTACAGCCAACAGTAACTTCATATACATGTCGATTCTCTATTATTCAAAACAATTACTTCATTAGCAGGGTGTCCTATGAGTTTTCCCACTGATTGCATCACCACTTCATAATAGGGGTGTCTGGGCTTTCTCAATAGTTTGTTCTCACTTTTTAAGGGTGTTGTGATGTGAGATTTTGCATATAACTTGATAAATGTTTTGTATGTCTATTTGGAATTTAGGCAAAGCAATGTAATTTAGTGTTACTTTGGTGAGAGGCATTCGTGTTTGCCCACCCTTAGGAATGGGTCTCTTGGAATTTTATGACAGAGTTGGGGGAGGATGGGTATTTCTCTGCTAAAGTCTTTCAACCCCTGCAAGAAAGCCAGGTTACGTTAACATATGGTTTGGGGGCAGGTGTTAAGATGTTCTATTTCCCCCATTGGTCTGAAGTATGGCTGTTTGGAATTGGCTTGGATCAGAAGCTTTTAAGTACCATGATGTCCTATTGACTGTAGGGTTTGGACAGTGAATCAATAAATGTACTTGCTTAACCTCACAATCTCTCTCTTGCTAATCTGTGATGATGAAGAAGTATCGATCTCTTACTAACATCTGATGAAGAAGACAACACAATGGAGAGCACAGCTCTGCTTCAGTCATATTGAACAGACATGTGGCTGAAAGCTGAGCACCAGTGATGCCTAGATACATTTTAAATAACTACAAGTCTGTGTGCCGCCTAAAAAACTACACATCACCATTTAATCAGGTTGTATGGTTGCCAGTATTCAAATGAACTTTGCATATTGTTATTATTTATGAATATTACCAATGATACATTATTTTAAGTTGTAATGTAACTCCTGCTTGTCTTTTTACTACATCTAATTGCCTGAAGTTATAGATATAGAAGGGAAGGTGGGGGAGAATTTATATACAATAATACCTCATAAACAGTGGTAAGTCTGTGGGATTAGGCATTCTAAGGGTACATATTAATAATACAATAGGGGAAAGTAGAGCAATATATTACTCTACCAAGGTAAAACAAAGGGGGTGTTTATTATTCATTTACTTCATTTTAAATAACATCAATCCCATTTTTCAATCCCCACTCTGATCCCCTGGCTGAATATTGGCAGCTGCACCGCCAGATTCCACTGTTTCAAAATATCTTTAGCAAATAACTGAATAACTGCACTCAGTGCTGCTGCAATAATCACTGTCTCCAAGTGACCATAAACTGGCAAATTAAATTTACCTTACACCACATGCAAGACTAAATGTATATGAATATCATTTAGGTTCAATTCTTTTAAGTTGATTTCCACTGTGTGCAATAACTCTTTCTCACCAGTTGTTATTAGATGACCTGTTCATCCGCTTGCATGATGTTGCACCATTAGCAGCAGGCAATATTATTTTTCTAAAATAACACAATTGTTCTCACATACCACTACTTACATGCTTATCGACATCCTTGTGTAATCCTGGAATATTTCTGAATAGTCCTGAATTGTCCACTCAGATCCCTTTGCTTCAGAACAGGATGAAGTCAATAGGTGGATTCACAATTTTGATGACACCTGCTCTTCAGCACTGTGATCACCAGGACTAAAAATACTAAAGTCACTGAAGACATTCTTGAAACACAACAAACACATCACAATATGACAACGCCTCATAACTTACAAAATGGAAATGATGTCAATTCAATCATATTTTCTTTGCAAAATGCTTCCTTTAAAATGACCAAAAAAGCCTGAAAAATACTTGAAAAATACTTAAAAAATTAAAATGCATGAAAAACACCTAACAAATGCTGGAAATTTTCAATACTCGAGCGTGAATGGGCCCTAACTATGAAAAAGTTGGGATAGCTTGGAAAATTCAAATAAGAAACAGAAAGTAGTGACTTCTAAATCTACTTTGACTTGTTCTCCATCACAAATAGTATAAAGACAAGATATTTAATATTTAGTTTGGTCAACTTAATTTTTTCATAAACATACATTTCTTACTGCCATTGGGAGCCTTCAACATATTACAAAGAGGTTGAGATAAGACAATTTATGGCCAGTAATGAGTTTGAAAAGGAAACAATGATGTGAGTAGAAACAGATGATGTTCAACAGGTGATTGCAATTATGCTTTGGTATTTGGATTAAAATCTGCATTCACGAAATGTCAAGTCCTTTAGGAGCAAAGTTGGGTTGCTGATAATCAATTTTACCAAAAATACATGAGAAAATCATTCAAAAGTTTAAAAACAATGTTTCTGAAAGACAGATCAGAAAGGATTTGTGTATTTCACCCTCAGAAGTGCAGGATATGATTAAGAGATTCAAGAAATTTGGAGAAATGTTGGTGTGTAAAGGGAAATTACTATTGACTTCTCTGGGATCATAGGCATCTGGGATGGATTTACTGGTTACTCCAAGAAAGAGACTGAAGAAGTAGCATCTGCAATGCAGTAACTGTACCATTTATAGGACTCATCAAATAATATTTAAATATTGAGATGAATGGGTAGCTCCCACATATTGATGGATATCTATCAATGGTTTGACAACTGAGTGGCGTTCTGTAGCAGTTCTCTAATTCATTCATTCTTAGAACATTTTCTCTCAACCAAGTCAAGTAGACACAGTTAGACAGCCAAAACCTTGGCCAGAGCCAAAAAAATAAAAAAAAACCTGTTTTACCAGGTACAATTGTCTTGCTGTGGTGGGCTGGCGCCCTGCCTGGGGTTTGTTTCCTGCCTTGCGCCCTGTGTTGGCTGGGATTGGCTCCAGCAGACCCCCGTGACCCTGTAGTTAGGATATAGCGGGTTGGATAATGGATGGATGGACAATTGTCCTGATGATGCACTGTTTGTCCCTTGACAGTTGTTTGTGAAAGTTAAATCAACATTAAAAATACAATAATTAAGTTAAGTGTATTTTTGTATTATTCAAGGGTTTTGTCATTTTTGACATTTGTGCCACTGTGCTTTGGACTAGTAATAAAGCATTAGATGAAACAACTTAATCATTTAGAGACTGCCACCAAATACACTCTCTTGAATAAAAACATTGGTCATGATTGTTGGACAAAGCCTCTCAAAATAGCTTAGCATTTTCCATCATACCCAAGCTTTTTGAATAGCACCGTTGACGTCCCTTGGTTATTTGGCCATAGTGGATGCAGAAATGTTTTGGATCGAAGGATGGATGGATTCATCGACATAAAAACATTTTGTTGGAATTTACATCCATCATGGCAAGAGTAAACAGAGCTAACATGAATCTGAACAAAAGATAATGTAGAATCAGATGAATCATTGCAGGGGTGCCTGGACAAAACACCGACTGGAGCTGATTGGTTGCAGATTCAAATCTATGTAAATAAATTTAAAGTATTATATGTAGGAAGTCAGAATGTTAAATCTGAATATAAAATAAGAGGGTTGAAATTTGAAAGAAAGACCTAAAAGATGCAGTGGACTCATCACTATCTACATCAGGGCAGTGTACAGAAGTGATAAAAAAGACTAATAGAACATTAGGAAATACAGCCCATATGTGTGTTGTATACAGCAAATCAACAGATTTGCAATTAATGAGGCCTCATATGGAGTAAAGTGTGCAGTTTTAGTCTTCAAATTAAAAAAGGCACACAGTAGCAGTGCTACAGAAATTTCACTTAAGGGTGGCTAGGCTAATTCCAAGACTGCAAAGTATGAACTATCAGGAAAGATTGAAGAGGATGAACCTTTTTATCTTAAGGAAATAGAAAATAAGTGGCATAATTGAACTCTATACAGTTATGCTTTGAACTATAGTACAGTCTCAGTTTATCCACAGCATATAGTTATTTGTGCACAACAGAATCACATTTCTCCTTTTTTTTACAAATTGCAAAATCTTTGTACATCTAAATAAATTGCATGTGCAATTGTCCAGAATTTGAACAATTATCAATTGTATTGGTCTTTGTGATCAAAATAGATTGTTGCCTATGTCAGAATTCTCATATTGTTTAAGTCATCATATTCACAAACAACCATCTAATTATCAAAACATTTCAGTCCACTGTTTCATTAATTGCAGTGACATGGAGTTGTTGTAATGTCTCCTGAAAGGCTATAGTGGTCATCTTTTGAAATCTGAACTTAACTAACAAAGTGGAAGGTCCTCACATCTTGGATCAACCATTGATCCCTTGCTTTCAAGCTACCTCACGGGTGAGATTCATGAGTTTTGAGTATTGTTAAACTATCTTCAGAGATTAAGTGCAGCTGAATTTGTATACTTTTTGAACATGGAAAAACCTGCTTAGGCAAACAGTCTGTTCTTGGAGGAAGAAGGGGAGGAAGAGTGTGTGGCAGTGTTATGACGGCATGACAGCAAAACAGAAGAAGAGGCAGAAGAGTGGAAAGGGTCAGAGCTGTCCCAAGTGAAATATGTGCCACACGTTTGGATTGTGTTATTATCCTTAGGCCTTAACTTGAAAGAAGCTGGTGTGGTGGATGGCCGGCCATTTATCCCGGCCAATACCCCCAGGCTGCCAAGTGGAGGCCCCCAGAAAACCAGCAGGGCATCATGGACGATGTAGTTTTTATACGCAGCCCTGCTGGATGCCATGGGGGCCACTAGGAGACGCTGCAGGGAGGAATAACGGGTATTTTCCCTACGCCCCAGAAGCACACATGGACAAGGGGAATGACAGGCTTCAGGGGTGAAGAAAAGGACTTGTACCTGACCTGGAAAGGATTGAGAGTCACATGCACTGGGGATTGGAACACTTCTGGGTCAGGGAATATAAAAGAATTGTGGGAGATCCCAGACAGCGAGTTGAGCTGGGTGGAAGGGTGGCAGCGTGTCTGGGAGTGGAGGAATTGTTTATTAGTGATTATTGTGATTTATATGAGTATTGTGGTGGAGAGTGTGCTTTGTGCACTGTGGCGAAATAATAAAGTCGAATCTTGGACTTTTACCTGGTGTCTGGAGTCGTGGACAGGGGTTCAAGGGAGCAAGAGCGCCCCCTATCTGTCACACTGGTCACCAGGTATAGCCTAATGTAAGAAGGTCTACAGTGCCTTCCATCTCCCAAACATTCCACTGGGAAAACAGGTATGCTACAGTGTAATTCAATAGTGTAGTTATTCATGCTTTTTCATGTTATTCATGCCAAGTACAGCAATATAGTAACCAGTAGTTACAGTGATGTAATGCATGTTTGAAAAGCATTCAGTAAGAAATTCATGTGACACACACAAATACACTTTATTCACTTTGTAAATTCCAATGTATGGGACGAGACGACTACCTCATGTTAGTATCAGAAGAAGCCTTTTGACACCTCAGTAAGAAAAACAGATCTACAATATGGTCATAGAAAATAATGCTATCAGACTTTGGGAGAAAAAAGAGTAATTTTCGAAGACAAAGACTGTTGAAATAGGTGCCTAAATAGCATTCAGTTTGATACACAATAACTAGAACAATACAAGTTTGGTACTGATGAAATCCAATGCAAGTGAAAAAATGTGAAACACTATTGGTTTGGAAGATAAGGAACATATTTCTAGAGTCCACTGTCAAACTGACAAAACATTTAAATATTTTGAACACTTTGACCACTTCTCATTTTGGTGGCATTGACTTATTCATTGACACAGTCATTTAAATTTGAAGCATGAGTTGAGTTTTGGGTGAAAATTTTGCTTTTGCAGTTGGATTGCACTGTTCTGACAAATGGACCTTGGGCTAAGAAAATGATAACAGTACTTCAAGAATTGGGCCTATGTGACTGGAAAAAACGATAGCACAGTGGATTCTGGCTGGTACTTCAAACTAAACTCTTTAACAGGAACACAGGGATGTTAAAAAATTTTTCTTTAAACAGAGAAAAACAGGCACATAATAAATTACCAAATGGTGTGGTAGACAGTAGTACCTGGAGGAATTTCAAAACTCAACTTGATATCATTTTGGAGAAATTAGGTGAATGGATTGATAAGTTGTTTTTTTTTTGAGTGATTTGTTTTCATAAAAGTTTACCTAATGATCTAGGCAATCACTAGTTAATGGAAATGCTGTTTTAAACTACATGCAGTTCTGTGGAAAAACAGATCGCCAGCCATTTGAAGACCTCCAGATGAAGATGATGTATGTACTGTGAAGGTACAGATGCAGTTGAACAGAAGTGACTTAAAGATACAGGAGATACAGTAAACTCAATCTACATGATATACAATCATACGATGTTTTAATCATCCATGTTTTAGTCTACTAAACATTATTTTGTGGGTAAAATGGAAATAATAGTAGAATAAGACATTTGTTTTTCTGACAAAAATATTTTTTCTGATTTAGTAATGAATTGATTTTGTGTTTTCATATAAACATATTTTTCTTAAGAAGAATACTTCCATATTTTATGTCAAAGTGAACAGTTTGTGGCAGGCATGATTATAAAAAAATGCATGTTTTATTTATTACAGGGTAGTTGAAAGTTAGAGCCTATTCCAGCCATGTCAGTGAAGAATTTACCATCCCTGACCCAGATACACTTCAGTCTTCCAGGGCACTCACAGATACCCACTTCGACATTTACCTACACCATGTCAATACACAGTAGCCAATTAAAAGTTAACATGTTTGTCCTTAAAATGTAGAAGGACCTAAAGGTAAATGAACTGCCCAAAATCAAGCTGCAGTATCTGAGGTTTTTAGAGAGATAGATTTGAAAGGCATTGTACGTCCTAATAGACTACATGAAGATTAAAGCTAATCATTGAATAAAATGACTTTTCAGCACTTGAAGGAACAGGGCACTGATACCATCCAAAACTAGGCCACTAAATTCAAATAATGACTCCTCTTCTTTAGTCTGGATAACCAAGACACATGCAGCATCATTTGATGCCATTGGGAAAACACACAAAAAAAACAACCAAATTAATATAACCCTTTATTAATACAGGAATAATTATAAAAAACTACTAAACATCCATAAAACTGGATTTAAAAGTGAGACTGTTAGATGCAGTGTCCTGGGTGGTCCAGGAACCTGATGCTACAATGTGATAGATAGATAGATAGATAGATAGATAGATAGATAGATAGATAGATAGATAGATAGATAGATAGATTATACTTTATTGCACAAAAAGCCACACAGAATATCATGTGTAAAGTGACAAACAATAGTCACAAACTATTGGATGGGGATGGTACACTCACCAATACGCATTTTGGGAATTAAAGAATATCCTTTAGACATGTTCAAAATATTGAAGACTAGTGTAAGAAGCATAAAATAAAATAACTAAAAAACAATTCCTACATTTACAGCTACAAAAATTTCCCTATAGACATGCAACTGAGCACCTCCAATGCTCTTTCGAAGCAGCTTTTCCAGCAGATACCAAAGGAAGGATAGCAACCCTTAATTTACTTTAGCAATGATAACATGATTCTATAAACATCTGCTTGTGCATATTGTATCATCTGTATTTGCTCAAGATTATTGTGATTGGTACTTTTTTTAATCAATGCAGAATTAATGTATATTCACAAAGACAGTTCTGCTTAATTACATGTAAAGTTCGATTTAGTATGAGCTTTTTCATTTTCAGGCAGATAACAAAAAAAAAAACAAACTTGATAATGGATTCCCTAATTTCCCATTCTGCTTGTTACCATTTGATTCTTTGAAAATAATTTGCACTGACGTCTATATTGAGTTTCCATGTAACAAGGCCTGTGATGTGTTCAGGTTTAATCCACTTTACATCCTTTCAGTGGGATGTCATTAGCTAGTTTTTGTAAGCAGTATTTAGCTTTTGTGCAATCGCTACACTAAACATAAATCCATTTCATAATGTTCAGTACTTGTTTTGGGAGTTTACCAAGGATTTTCACTGTTTATGGGAACACATCTGACCCCTCAAAATCAAGAGCCTTCTGAAACTAACTGTAACACATTTCTTTTGATCTAACTTAGCTTTTTGCATTTACCAATGTTCCAGGGTGCCTTCCAGTAAAGTACTGTAGAAGAACTCAAATGTAACCTTAAACTCAATTCTCTTTTCCTTTCTTTACCAAAATTACTGACTGTTCTTTTAATCTATACCTTGTTTTTCATGTGACTGACTTTTTTGCCCATTCTAGACTTCCAACCTTTTTCATTTCTCTTCCAAAGCTTTAATATCACCTATCGTATATCACCTAATCCACACAACATCTACTTTAGGAAACACTTGATGAAGTCTCACCAGCAGAAATATCATATTTCTAACATTCTTTCTACTTGTCACCTTAGATTTAATTCATGCGTTTGATTCTCACATTTGTATAAGATTTGTTTATTGTGAACACAGCCTGTATGTTTATAGCACTGAATGACATGAGCAATTGGTTAGACTTGTCTAATAACCAAATATACCTGTGTTAAAGTTAATGTCAACATGGTTTCAGATTATGAATTTTGTGCCCAGAGTGTGATCATCCTCATGCCAGTTCAAGCTACTAGTCTAATTCACACACCCACACAATACCAGTATGTATTCATCAATCAACCTTACTGTACATGCATACCTTTCAGGATTCAGGGGAAAATTGAAGTACCAAGAAGATAGCCCATGCAAATACAGGGAGAACACGTAAACTTATAAATAAAATCTATTATTATTATTATTACTTCACATAGGGAGTGCTTGGGCAGGGAACAAAAGCCAGCAATCTGGAGCTGTGAGGCAGCAGTGCTAACCACTACACTACCTGATCCATGCAGCCTTGAACTGAACATGAAGAAGCTGCTTTATTGCTGTTGTTGTAGTTAGTGGTGATGGTGCAGTAGTGCAGTGGTTGGGTATACTTCATCACAAATGCAGCATCCTGGGTTTAAATCGTATGCCTAGTCTTTGTCTGCATTAAGTAAGCATGCTCTCCCCATGTGTGAGTGGGTTTTCTTCTAGGTAATCCTGTTTTCCTCAGATATCACCAAAGACATGGAGATTACTAAATTACTTATTGTTTGCAAGTTGGTCCTTGTGTGAATGTGGGTGAGTACATGAGTGAGCACTATGACGTACTACTGACTTGTCCAAGGTTGTTTCCTGCTCTGACCTCAGTGCTAGCTTAACAGACTTGGTCCCCCATTTCCCTGGTTTATAACAAGTGGAGTCAGCTTGGCCCAGCCTAACAACATGCTTTTTGGATTGCGGGAAGAAGGTTGAGAGGACATGCAAACTCCACACAGAAGGTGTTCTAATCAGAAATCAAAAAAGGATTTCAGTGCAGTGAGTTGGCTGCATTGCCTGATGTGTTAAAAAAAAAACATTTACCTTATTCTTTGATTAAAAGATAAATAATCTTTGCTTGTTCTGGAAACATCTATTTTAGATAGCAATTTTTTTAAACTTAAACTTAAACTGGTGTTCACTGGTGGAGAACACATCTAGTAGAATCAGACTGAGCTGCAGTATGCTGACATGTAGAAGGGGATAGTGGAGATTTTAGCCTACTGGACTGGTAGTAAGTCTTCTTGTCCATAATTTTGCAAAGTACAATGCAGACCACACAGTGTTCCAAAATGTATCTTGCTATCATCTTTATTGCACTGTATATCAAGTCTAATTTAAATGACTGGAATAATTGCCTACAAAGACTTTGAGAAAATGTAAACTTTACACAGAAAACATCACATTCTTTAATTGAACTACGTCCCAAGCAGTCTGTTAACAACACTTGCTGAACCAGCTTGTCACACAGTTTTTTACAGCGAAACATGCAATTTAACCCTTACTTCATTCACTTGCATACCTGTCATGCCATGTACATTCCTTTTTGTTCAGATACAGATTAATTGTGTTTTGTAAATACTGTAATTATTGCTGCTTTGCATTCTTCAAGCACAACACCTTCTGTACAATCAGTCCTTGCATTACCACCGTGTAGGCCTAAGGATTAGAGTGAGAATACTTTACAAAGCATAATAACTCAAAGTAGGTCAGTGTGTCATTCGGTAGTAAGTGGCAGAATGCCAAAGAACTGCTGGCAGGATAGGGTGGTCATACAGCATCTGTGATTCCTCATAGATCACAAGGGCTTGGGATGGCATTCTCAGCATTAAGACAACAAAAGAAGCTAAGCAAAGTGAGGTCCAAACCATGGTTTTGTCAAATGTCTGTATATTTACCATGGACCTAAAATAACAGTTGAATAGAGATGGTCTGTTATGCTGTATTAGCATTAAAGGAGATTTTTAGGGATGACTTTTGTGGAGACTGGCCCGGACACAGACAGGCAGACACGTTCATTTCACCCACAACACGTTTATTTACACAATTTACAAAGTCCAGTGCACCAGAAACCCCACAAGTCCCCAAAGTCCTGGCCAAAACTCCAATGCCTTACTTCAGACCGCTTCCTTCTCTCTTCTCCAGCTCTAGTCCACTACTCACCCGACTCCAGCCTTGAATGAAGGGAGGTGGCCCCTTTTATAATCACCCAGATGTGCTCCAGGTGTTTCCTGGCAATCTTCCACCGACGCGCCCCAGTGTGGTGGAAGTGTTGGCTGCATCCCCGGAAGCACTCCGGGTGTCCCGCTTTTCTTCCCCCCAGCACTTCCAGTTGTGGCGGAAGTGCCGAGGTCCAGGGCTCCAAAGGCATAGGGTCGCCCCCTGGCAGTGACCACGGGCCCCTACAGGGTGGAGCTTCAAAGCTCTGTACCCGTTACTCCAAAAGGTACCAAGGTGGTTGCCCCCACATGGTCTGGGGAAGGCGCAAGCCCTCCTCTGGTCCTCCTGGGCGTCCCGGCCGGGTCGCCAGCCCAACCATCTCTGACTCTTTAAATAATACTGAGGCAGGTATAATGTTTCTTCCTTCTGTAATAATACAGAAAGTGAATGTTGAGGTTATTTCACCTTTAGGGATTATGTTCATCAAAATCAACTGATCATTTTACATTAATACATTTGCTTAAAATAAATCAGACAGACCACTGCAAGAAACAAATGCTTCTAGTTTAGTGAGAGTTCATTTTATATAGTGTGTATAGTACGCTTATCAGTCCAGCACAAAACACAGCTAGGTGACAGCCTTTGTTCCGAGACAGAGATCTCATTAATATACTTGAAGCTTTCAGTCCATCTTATCAGGCATTGAGCAACTCTGCTTAAAAGCTGTTCAAATGAGCATCTGCTTGGTTCATGATTATTTTGCAAGATCCAAAAACTTAGTAAATCTCCTACTCATTCTGATTGTTGTTAAATAGCCAGAAGGAGGATTCAGGAGCAGTTACATCAGAGTGGCCTTGTCCCTTCAGAAACCACACACAATACAGATAGAACATTAGGACATTAAAAAAAAACAGTGCAAAATTCCAAACATAATAGAAATTACATAAAAATATAATAAATAATTATAAAATAACAAAAAACAACCATAAAACACAAAATGTACAACAATTCAGACTATTACAAACATTTGTCCTGTCTCACCTCCTGACCATAACCTTTATAGGCCTCTAACTGGAAAAGAATTTTAAGTCCCAGTCTAGCATCATTTCCAGGTTTAGGAATGGCCACTTGAACCACTATAGTTGAAAACCCCAGCTCAAATCAAAGGACCTGGCAATCCCCAGGTATTCTGTCCACCATAATTCATACCAAACAACTGTGAATTATTTAATTGGCCTGTATGCTGTCACCTATCAGACTGGGGGATTAATATCAATTTTTAAGTGTACTCATTGCCCTGTTCCTATTTCTTGAGCAATCACTTCCATAGCCTGCTCTATGACCACATGCACCGTCATTCTTTTGCAGCAACCCAACTAACCTCCAACACAGCGACATGCTTCATTTTTGCAAGAGCTTACAATCTTATTTTTATTAGGGTTTTTAGGGCCCTAAACCATGTCATAAAAGTGAATATTGTTGCCTACAATACTCATTTTACCACCATTGAGTATTCACCTCAGTTTCAATCCACAGACTGCAGACATATTTTGGGTCTGCCCTACAGTGGCTTCAAATGTGAATTTCCCCTTGGGATTAATAAAGTATCTATCTATCTATCTATCTATCTAAATCCATATGTATGCCTGAGCAAACAGCACACATTACTTGATCCACTTTGGCTGTGGGGACACTGGAGTAGTAATCTCTCTCAATGACCATTTTGTCTTGGAACTCTTAGAGGGACAGGTGTTCATTGCACCTCCCTAGCTGCCCAGTCTCTCTCTCCTTGGCAGTAAAATCTCAGCTGCTTCCTTCCAGTCTGAAGCAATTGCAATGGCCTTCTGTCATTCATTCATTGCTTCAGAGGTACTCTATGTTTATGTAGTTTATGTTCACAATTTCTATGTATTAACAACAGAAGTCAATTATAGCAAAAGAAAAATCTATAGGTATATTAAAACATTTTTTGTGTGCAAAAGTAAATCACAATTCATTATTGTATCATTAATTGTATCATTAATTGAATCAATGATTTAAATTTAATCAGTAGGAAAAATAATTGGTCACTAAATTAATCAATCAAAGAACAAATCTTGTAGGCCTGGGGTTACCAACCTGGGGTGGCCATATCCCCAGGGGGTGCAACAAAGAGGAAGGCTGTGTCATGATTTGCTAAGATTGAATGAGATACGTTGTCCAACATTATTGTGGTGCAATTGGTGCTTGCAGTTTGCCGTTATTTGTGGGTCATTTATTAGTCAGGGCTCAGTTCTATGATATGAAAGAACCAGGCACTACACGTGCAATTGTCACCTGTGAATGAGAATGGAATTTAAAACTTGCAATGAACTGTAGGAAAGGGTGAGGGTCTAATATTGATTTCTGTACAAGCCCTGATCATGAAACATCACTGATTTCGAGGTTTGAGTGACATTTTTGCCAGGGGGGACAAGGAGGACTGAATTGAATGCAACACCTGCTCCTTATACTCAGCCCATCTCTCCTGATGGCAGTCCTGATAATACATAAAAACATAACAACTACTATATTGCTGCACGCATGAAAATTTGTTGCAACCAAAGAACTGTGACTGTGCATACTACAGCCCTCCAGTGCCAGCAGGCAACAGTGAGCCAGAGAAATAATAATAATAATTATTTGCATTTATATAGCGCTTTTCTCACTACTCAAAGCGCTCAGCAATTGCAGGTTAAGGGCCCAAAAGAGTGGGGTCCCCTTTGGCATTTGAACTGGCAACCTTCTGATTGCCAATACAGATCTCTAGCCTCAAAGCCTAATGATGTATAATGTGCCACTCTGTGAAGCACAATTGACCCCACATTCACCAATATGAAACTGTTATTATGTTACAGACATGGTTTGTTCCCTGCCTTATGTTTAAATTCATTTTTGTGACTTCATTGTTTATTTTAAATTACTATTTTCATATGGTTTTTGCTATTTTCTATTTCTTC
Organism: Polypterus senegalus; assembly: GCF_016835505.1. Lineage (NCBI taxonomy): Eukaryota > Metazoa > Chordata > Cladistia > Polypteriformes > Polypteridae > Polypterus > Polypterus senegalus. The sequence continues at coordinate 50,755,571 of NC_053166.1, forward strand.
TTCTTATTGTTCTGTTTATTTATTACATAGTAGCTTTGTTTTGTGCTATGTTCTCTGATATTCTTTATGATCTGTGAGTGATACCCCAAGAGCTGTAGTCACCCAGAAGTCATTGCTCAGGCATATTGAGGCAGGGAAGAGGATCTCAGCAGTGGTTCACTGTGTTTGTGGAGACTATTAGAAATATTTGCTTTTTCTTTAAATATTTGAGTTTATGTGGCTTTTTTTTTTGGTTTTGTTCTTGGATTCTGCTTTTTGCATTGCATGTTGGGACTTATTCATTCTGGATTGCATTTTTTGGCAACTTTTTAAAAATCTTTTTGATATTTGTGTTCTTTACTTGAATTTTTACAGTTTCCGTTCCCTTTAGAGGCCCTTTTAGACCCGTCCAGGTCAAAGCAGGTCAGTAAAGCTTGGTGGTCAGGCTGCATTAGTTGAGGCCTTTTCTGGGCAGGTTAGGGAGTGCCCTAGCCTGGCTTTTGAGGCAAACCAAAGATAAATTAAACATTTCAATTAAACATGTCTGCTTTCAAAAAGACTTGCCAAAAAGGTCAAACATAAGAGGAAAAGCAGAAATATTAAGTAAAGCAAAAAAAAGCACTCTCCAATCTATTCTAATTCACGTCCCCTGCCCTTTTAATCACACGACTGCTGTGTGATGAGAAATACATATTAACTAATACAGATGGGAAGGGTGGAGGTTACACACAAGCACAGAAAAGCACTAGAGTATGAGCCTCAACTTATTCTTCTGTTATGCCTAGCTGGAAAAATGTCAGAGTAAATGTTCTATTAAGGAACAGAAGATGAATGAGTCCAAAATCATATAAAATAAGGTTTAAAACACTCAGGGTGCAAAACAAAAGCAAAAATGAATGGATCAAAACACAAACACATGCATGCCAAAAACCCCTTTAATTTAATAAGATCTTTAACTATTATCTGCCTGTTTTAAGCACAGAATCCAAAATCTTGGAAACCAGGAGGAGTGAGTAGTCACCTTATAATACAACCCAGAAGCAACTTCCTGCTGTCACATGGTAGCAATGCAAATGCGTTGCCATATCCAAGATGACCAGTACCAAAACAAATACTATATACTGTAAAATGATGGAGTTCATGTACAGCAAACAGCAGTCAATATTAAACACAATTCAATAAAAAGGTTCAAAAGAGGCAAAATAATAATATACATAATTTTTAAAAAAGCAGAAAATAAAATATAATGGTACAAGTTCTGCAAAAGGGTGGCACGGGTGTGCAGTGGTAGTGGTTCGGTTCATATCTTGAGTCCTCCCTGTGTGTAGTTTGTGTGTTCTCCCTGTGTCTGCGTAGATTTGCTGTGGGTTTTGCTCCCACGGTCCAAAGACTTGCAGGTTAGGTGGATTGACGTTTCTAAAAGTGTGAGCTTGGAGTGTGTCTGTGTACCCTGAGATGGACTGGCACCCTGTCCAGAGTTTGTTCCTGCTTTGCGCCCTATGCTAGCGGGGAAAGGCTCCAGTACAACCATGTTTGGGACGAAGTGGGTTAGACAATTAGAACTAGAATTAGAATAATCTAGACGAGAACAGGCCATTCAGCCCAACAAAGCTCGCCAGTCCTATCCACTTGTTTCCTCCAAGAAAACATCGTCAAGTTTTGAAAGTCCCTAACGTCTTACTGTCTACCACACTACTTGGTAGCTTATTCCAAGTGTCTATCGTTCTTTGTGTAAAGAAAAACTTCCTAATGTTTGTGCGAAATTTACCCTTAACAAGTTTCCAACTGTGTCCCCGTGTTCTTGATGAGCTCATTTTAAAATACAAGTCTCGATCCACTGTACTAATTCCCTTCATAATTTTAAACACTTCAATCATGTCACCTCTTAATCTTCTTTTGCTTAAACTGTAAAGGCTCAGCTCTTTTAATCTTTCCTCATAATTCAACCCCTGTAGCCCTGGAATCAGCCTAGTCGTTCTTCTCTGGACCTTTTCTAGTGCTGCTATGTCCTTTTTGTAGCCTGGAGACCAAAACTGCACACAGTACTCAAGATGAGGCCTCACCAGTGCATTATAAAGGTTGAGCATAACCTCCTTGGACTTGTACTCCACAGATCGTGCTATATAACCTAACATTCTGTTAGCCTTCTTAATGGCTTCTGAACACTGTTTGGAAGTTGATAGCTTGGAGTCCACTATGACTCCTAAATCCTTCTCATAAGGTGTACTCTCGATTTTCCGACCGCCCATTGTGTATTCAAACCTAATATTTTTACTTCCTATGTGTAATACTTTACATTTACTGACATTAAATTTCATCTGCCACAAATCTGCCCAAGCCTGTATGCTATCCAAGTCCTTCTGTAATGATATAACGGATTCCAAATTATCTGCTAATCCACCTATCTTGGTATCATCTGCAAACTTAACCAGCTTGTTACTTATATTCCTATCTAAATCATTTATATATATTAAAAATAGCAGCGGCCCTAGCACTGACCCCTGTGGAACACCACTCTTAACATCGGCCAGTTCTGATGAGGTTCCTCGCACCATCACCCTCTGCTTCCTGTGTCTGAGCCAATTCTGCACCCATCTAAAAACATCACCCTGAACTCCCACTTCTTTTAACTTGATGCCCAACCTCTCATGTGGCACCTTATCAAATGCTTTCTGAAAGTCCAGATAAATAATATCATAAGCTCCACTTTGATCGTATCCTTTTGTTGCCTCCTCATAGAATTCCAACATGTTAGTAAAACACGACCTCCCTCTTCTGAACCCATGCTGACTGTTCAGAATAACTCCTGTCCTTGTCATGTGTTGCTCAATCTTATCCTTAATAATTCCTTCCATTAATTTTCCTGTGATGCTTGTTAAGCTTACTGGCCTATAGTTGCTTGGATCTGCCCTGTCACCCTTTTTATATAATGGGATGATATTTGCCATTTTCCAGTCCTTTGGAATCTCTCCAGTGCACAGTGACTTCCTAAAAATATGTGTCAAGGGTTTATATATGTACTCACTAGCCTCCTTAAGAACACGAGGATAAATATTATCTGGGCCTGGTGATTTGTTTGATTTCATCTTATTTAATCTGAGCAGCACTTCTCCCTCTACAATTTCCAAATCCCTCAGTACCTCCTTAGTAGTTGTGTTTACCTCTGGCAGGTTATCCACTTGCTCACTTGTAAACACCTCAGAAAAATGTAAGTTTAGGGCATCTGCTATTTCATTGTCTGTATCTTTTAATTCCCTTTACTATTCCTGATGAACTTGACCTCCTCCTTAACTGTTCTTTTACTACTAAAATACTGAAAGAATCTCTTGGGGTCTTCTTTGCCTTATCTGCTATATTCCTCTCCAACTGTCTTTTAGCCTCTCTGATATCCTTCTTAATGGTTGCCCTCATTTTCTCATACGCTACGGTTCTCTTTGCAGTCATTAGTCTTATATGCCTTATACAGCAGTTTTTCCTTTGCAACTTCTTTTTAAATCTTTATTAATCCATCGTGGAGTTTTTTTTAGTTTCCTATTACTTCCAAATTTAGGTATGTATCTGTCCTGCATTACATGTAAAACATTTTTAAACCTGTTCCACTGCTCCTCGACTGTCTCCACATTTAAAAGCTTATCCCAGTCTATCCTACTTAGACTTTGTGCATCTGCTCAAAATTAGCCCTACTAAAGTTCAACTTAACAATTTTAGTCTTTGCATCTGTACTCTTACAAAATACTGAGAATTGTATTACATTATGGTCACTTGACCCTAGTGGTTCAATCACCTCTACACCCTCAATTCTATCCTGATTATTACAGAATACTAAATCCAGATAGGCTTCACCCCTTGTTGGTGCTTTAACATGCTGTGTTAAAAACAGTCGCTGATTACTTCTAAATACTCCTGCTCTTGTGCTCCTCCATCTGTAAGGTTATCCCAGTTAATATTTGGATAATTAAAGTCCCCCATGACTATAATATCTCCCTGTAAACTTGCCTTTTGATATTACTAAAAGATGTGTGTTGAAATTACTGTCTGAATTGGGTGGTCTATAACACACTCCTAAAATGAGACCTTTTCCCTAATATTTTCCAGGCGAAGCCACATGTCCTCACTAAGATGGGGCTCATCATCCAACTGAAGATGACTTACATTTAATTCCTGTTTGGCATAAACAGCAACCCCACCTCCTTTTCTGTTCTGTCTATCCTTCCTAAAAATGTGTATCCCTCTATGTTACACTCATCCCCATCTTTGTTATTTAGCCAGGTTTCCGTTATTGCTATAATATCATAATTATGCTCTGCTACATACAACTCCAACTCACTTACCTTATTTTTGATACTTCTAGCATTAAGGCAAGCTATTTTTAATGTGTTAATCCTTCTATCTTTACGTGTTTGCTTAAAATTTACATTACTATGCATTTTTATTTCTACACCATTGTTTGTTCTTCCATGTATAGATCTAAATCTGGCCTGTCCTAAACTCCCTGCCCCCCCATTCCCTAGTTTAAACAATCCTCGACTAGCCTACACATACGCCTCCCCAATACATTGGTGCCCCTCCGGTTCAGATGTAACCCGTCACGGCGGAACAGGTCCCATCTGTTCCAAAAGGAGTCCCAATGCCCCATAAACCTATACCCTTCTACCCTGCACCAAGATTTGAGCCACGCGTTAAGCCTTCTAATCTCCTCAATCTTACCTGGACTGGCGCGTGGCACAGGCAGAACTTCGGAGAAGACTACCTTGTCAGTTCTGCTCCTCAGCTTGGTACCTAACTCTTTGAATTTGGATCGCAGAACTGACAGACTACCCTTATGTATGTCATTTGTTCCAACGTGGACAATGACAACTGGATCCACTCCCTCTCTGGCCAAGAGCCTATCCACCCTTCCAGGGAGGTCTCCCACCTGTGCTCCCGGAAAGCAACACACCGTACGAGACTCTCTCTCTCTGGAGCACACCTGCGCTTCAATCCCCCTAATGATTGAGTCCCCAACTATCACTACCTCTCTCTTTTTGGGAACTGGTTTTGAGGTGGCCCGTTGGGGCTCCTCAAACTTTAACTTTACTTTTCTCTGTCTCTTCTAACTTTGCGCTCTTCTTACTTATAAGCTCTTCACTCGCACTGTTTGTATTCCCCCGTATTAATGAACCAATACGCTGTCGCCTACTTGACTGTTCTGCCTCTGGACCGCTAAGGACTATTTAATCTAAAATAAACAAATAAATAAAACTTTACTACCTTATTTGCTCTTACTGCTCCTTGTGCCTGATCGGTGTCTTAACGCAGGCCTCTTACCTGAGCACTACTGAGTTTCCACCTTTTACAGCTTTGAAGTCAGCCGCGGCCTTTTTTGATTTTCCTTTAAACTAAGGAATCGCTGTTACGACGACGCGGTTATTTATTTACAAATGCCGATATCAGTTACTGCTTCTTTCTACTCTGCCGCCTCGATGCTAATTCAAATACAGATAACAAGAAAAAGAACAAGTACAAGTACAAATAACTTTTCCAAGCGCACTTCCAAACACCCAGCTACTTTTGCTCTTGTGCGGGCGAAAAAAAAGCCAAAAAAAAAAACCCTTCTAAAGGGAAAAAAAGCTTTAAAATTCCCACACGGTTCCTTAGAGGCAACCAAAACCCAAGTTTTTAAGAGCAAAATGTATTTTTTTATTTAAATCTCACACCACAGAACAAACCAACAACTCTCAACAGACTCTAGCGTTTGCAAAGCACACGTCAGCCACAAAGCACACGTGACTCTCAGCTCAATGACTGACTGACTGACTGAATTCCACTAAAACATAATATCTTTCAAATAACAGACTAAGTGTTACAACTGCTAAAGCAAGACCCTCCACTTAATGAATGAAATGTTCTCTTATTCTGAACACAGGTATAATTGAGTCTATTAAAACATGTCAATAAATAAATACATACATTTTTATATGCCTGTGGTTTCCTTACCAGGATCCTGCACTTCAGGTAGTGGCATCATACTGCTGACTTCTTTTCCACAAAGTGGAAGGACCACACATTGACTTCCATGATGGTTTTCTCAAATTTAGTGCCATCAAGCAGTTCTTCTCAGCAGAGGATAAAAATCAATACACAGCCTAATGTCTTGTGCTAAGTTAATTCCTGACATTGATGCAGTTTTATTTTAATTACTGTTGCTATCTTTTAGGGAGCAAATAGCAGTGAACTTTTTGCACCTGCTGGGTTACTTGCACTGCATAGCCTTGACTAGAACTGCAAATGGACAATCAGAAAAAAAAAAAAAAGTTGTCCTCATTTTTATGCTGAGAAAAGGGCTTAAGGTCATCAAGCCCCTCCGATAAACTGAAATGTTCTGGTTGCACATGTGCACATTCATCCAATATTAAAATGCAGTGAAGGGCCAAATGCTTCTGCCCCATCTGCCAGAATCAAGCTTACAGGATCTGTCACAAAGGCTATTTCACATACTGCCAAAAATTAATATTTTTCTATATAATTATTTGCGTTAAGCATATGACAGAACATTGCGAATAAATTGCTTCAGAAGAAACTGTTGAGAGTTGTTATAATACAGAGGCATGGAGCAAGTGATGCTGACTAGCGTGAAGAGGTCCAGGTTTTTATTTCCCAGAGGACTTTGTCTTCATTCTATGCTCTCATTTTAAGGGCACAGTGGTGGCTCTAAAGCTAAGGGTCTGCAATCATATGCAATAGATCACAGTGGTGGATTCTGTCAAAAACACAACGTAAAGCTGTAAAACTTGTTTTGTTTTTTTTAATTGACTGAAACTGCAAATCTTTACCTTTTTTTAAAGATTTCTGATAGAACCAGTAATTTTATATTGATATATAACTAATTCTAAATAAAATTCACATGAACCTGATTTTATGAATTAATATACAGGGGGTCCTTGGGTTACGACACAGTTCTGTTCCTACAACAGTGATGTAACCCGAATTTTGGTGTAAGTCGAAACACATCCTAGCCTAAGTCACTTACCTATCCTAACCCATTTGCAAAATCATAATCTAGAACATAAAAACACAACTAACCCACAGAAAAAGGAAAAGGACATAAATATGCTGCACTGTACGCTGTACTATAGTAACAGAAAAAATGAGTGTTAAGAAAATCCTTACCTTTATTCCTTCTCACGTCTAAATTTTTTTAAGTTTTATAGGAGTGAGCGTTGTAAACTCGAAACGTTGTATGTCAAGACGTTGTAACTCGAGGACCCCCTGTATAAAAATGTCATCAAAGAATCAGGTACATTGCAGGTAAATAAAATTACATAAAAGCATTTGATCCCGTTCCATGTCCATTCGTCCACCCATCCATCCATTTTTGTAAAACTGCTTTGTCCTGAACAGGGTCACAGGGAAGTCAGAGCTTATCCCCAGAAAGCTTAGGGTGTAATGCAGGAACAACCCCTGGATAAGGAGACCAGTTCAGGGTCCAATTTCATGTAACAGCATGAGTTAGAAAAACTGTAACTGACAAAAAAAAACATTCTGCCAAAATCTACAAAAAACACAATCTACCTACAATTTAGTATCAAAAGTAAAAAAAATGTAGATTGAAAGGGTTACGCTTTTTTTCAGTACATTATGTGGGTAATTCTCATTAACAACATAACATGATGTAACATTTCCAAACCTGCTAAATCCAATTCAGCTGGTTTTCGAACAGTACACATTATACCATCAATGCGCCTCCTAGTGGTTTCTCTTGCCCCCAGCATGCATGCACACCCAATCACCATACATTAGATAGATGCTACTGTGTATGTATTGTATTGTAGTTCATATTTATTACAGATGTAGTGCTGGGACTTCTCTGAGCGGGAGGCAATTCTACTCATAAAAAGGGAAACTTTGAGTATGTGGTGGAAATGTTGGCGTGTTAAAAAGAAATAATCATTGTCCTAAAGAAATGTGTAGCATCAATGAAAATAATTATAGTCATATAATAAAGCTCATATAAAACTATTCTTTAATTTCCCATAGCAAAAATACATAACAGTGGTAACATTTTCTGCATCTCAAAATTTACATTTTCATCTCTCATTACTGAAATTTAAGTGTAATGAATATAAAATTGGAATTAATTTATACTAAGAAAAGCACCAGATAGGGGTCCTGCTTTAATCTCACTTTAAACTAGAAAATATTAGCCATTAGTCACTTCCTCGTATACATAAAATGCTCCAGGCTCCAGTACAAGTCCAGCTGATAGATACCATTTTACAAAGCTAATCCTCTCCCACAAGTGGTGTCAGGGAGTCTCAGGCTACAGATTGTGGAGAATCTACTAATCATACCTGTGGCTGGGCGGTCTTTCATTAGTGTCCCGATTTTAAATTGAGGTACAATGTAAATGCTGGTGGGTGCTGAGTGGTAACATTAATCAACTGGCAGTATGAAATGTCAATTTAGGCCTTTTCGTGTGATTTCTAACCTTAGGCACATTTATAGCCTATTTTAGCATTCAAGAGGAGTTTCTGTGAAAGTATGTCTACTGCTCCACAAGTCCTGGTGCTGGTAACTCTCAACCAGGTATATTGCGGAAGACGCACCTCTTGAAGACTTTTTTTAAACCAAGTTACCAGACCAACTAACCAACCACTTAAAGCTCCAGTAGTTAGTAGCAGGTTGTGCCTACCATGACTACAGTGGGTTTGGAAAAAAAAAAATTAGCACAGTCAGCTATTTCAATTTACCAAGCCACATGCCTCAAATTGCTGTTTTTTGCAAACATTTTGTAAGTTCACATTTGGAAGCTTCAAATTTAGACTTCTTATCTTCTGCACATCGTGGTCAAGAGAGAAAAATGAATGCTGAACAACACATGTAGAAGCCACGTTTGAACATAAAGCTCACTGTCAATGTATCCTCAATGAAGCATATAGGGCAACTGCAAACAGGGCTGTTCTCTTAGCTCAAACGTTTTTGTGCTCAGTACTGCCTTTGCAATGACACTGATGTTTAATCACAGGCATTCCTATATTTGTATCCATTCTGCCATTTACTGAACCAATTTTAGGGTCACTCTTGTTTTAAGTGCATAAATGGGCTCTGCAGTGGATTGCCATCCTGCCCAGAATCGATAGCTGTCAACGTAGGAAATGGATTAAGCAGTTTGAGAATACTAATAGCTTATTTATTCTGCGTATACATGTATACATAAGTACATTTAATATTGAAACAGTCTTACCGAGTTTTTAACTCTATTAAGTAATATTGTTGAGGTAAGTAAATTGGGATGTAATTTTAACCCCACTGAAATGAAAGTTTGGTGCATTATAAAGAAAAATTGTATTTTAGAAACTCAGTTTGATAATATAGACAGTAATCATGGGAGTTGTTAATAAAAATTCATATACTGGGTTCAATGCATTTAAACTGGGCATTCCAATAGAGCTCTACCTTTAAATGGTGCTTATACACTGAGTTTCCCCATCTATTTTCTAAAAATCACCACACATTCATTTTTTCATCTCCATTTTTTCCATTTCTGAAAATCACCTTCCATGTGAATTTATGTGAATTTCCCTCTGGGATTAATAAAGTATCTATCTATCTATCTATCTATCTATCTATCTATCTATCTATCTATCTATCTATCTATCTATCTATCTATCATGTTTATATGTTGATATAGCTGCACTTATCATCTTATCCACAAGAGGGCAACAGTTAGCTATCAGGCTGTGTGTTTTTTAACTTTCCTTTAATTATTTGGACCAAGTGAGAAGTACAGGGAAATAGTAATAATAAAAGTCCAAAATTGGAAGATGGTAGAATTCATTTTAAATCAGAAAAAAATGTAGTAAAATTTTTGATACAAAAAAAAAACAATTAGAGTTTAGTTTTGGATTGGAAATGATAAAGTCACTGTTTCCTCGTAACAAGTTCTTTAGGAAGTTGAGACTCTTGTGTTTGATGATCATTTTACATTGCACTTTACTGCTGTTACAAGTGCAAATGTACAAATTAAATTGTTATTAAGTGCTATATGAGAATTCAAATGGCTCCTTTTAAAATGAGGCTGCGTTTAAAATTGCAGTGACAGTTTAAGATAAATATTTTTGGCTTCTTGAGAGAAGTGAAATGCAAAACTGCATGATGAAGCCTTTAAAACTAACCATTCTTTAATTTAAGAAATGTTTTTCAAAGTGATTTAATAAACTGTAGACAATATCATAATACAGATATGTGTTAAGTCAGCTATTTCAATTTAGCCAGTACTGTGCATAATGGTGGACAGTGGTAAGTGTCAAGAGTTCTGTGTTCACATTCACTGCCCAATTACTATCTGTATGGAGTTAGCATACTCTTCTTATATCTGTGCAGATTTTTTTCTGGGTACTCTGATTTTTCTCCCACTCTGTTATAGAAGGTTGGCTCGGATTTTTCCAATTAAACCAGATAAGCCCACATGCTAGTAGTGTAGTGCAGGCTTTCCAATCAACTTATCCCTATGCACTTTAATGTTATCCAGGAGGAGACTAAATACTGTATCATTATTAAAGCATTAGGTGTGTACTGTAATACAGAGGATGTCTGAGAAGTATGTAAAGACTTTTGTCCAGAATAGTGTTAATTTAGTGTACTGTATTACCCAAACATATGGCCTAGTAAAGCTGGAGCTAGATGGCAGCACTTGCAGTTTGGGTCTCGGCCTTGGTACATTTTGGACAATTTTAAATGAGATAAATGTGATTGACGGAAGACTTTTAGTTGAATTATTGAATGCTTGCAACAGACAGACTTACAGTGTATTCTTTGTATGGCTATGTTCCACTGCTTTTCCGAGATGCTGACTGAAAGGCCTCTTTGTCACCATTTCCTGGGATCACTGAAGGCCAAATTAAACAAATTGCTAATTATTTTTTAACAGTGTAAGTAGAGTAACTTACTCAATGAAAGAGTAAAAACAAACCTTCAATCTCACCCCTACACACCATTACTACCATAACAAGACAACCATAAATTCATGGCCTGATTACATAACGGGCACACTAGGCATGCGCTCCAGTAACCTACATCCACGTTCAATACATTTTTACCATATCTCTAATTCCATCAAAACGTGCCCAGGCAGGACTCATGCTCCTAAATTTGAGTGGTTACAGGGGCCCTAACTACAGTATGTAGTGTCTGTCTTTGGGGATCTTTAGGCATCATGGAGTAAGTGAGTATTTGGACATGTCGTTTTGAGAAAATAAAAATAGTTTAAGACCACTGGAAAAAATACAAGCTTTGGCAACTGTTTTGGTTCACTGGCAGTGCCTTGAGATGATTTTCCTGGGGGGCCTTAAGGGCAACATCTGTCCATATGTATAAAAAATACACACAGATGGTAAACTGTCACGATAGTCCTATAGCAGAAGGGATGTGCTCTTAAAAGTGACATCTGGCCCTTCTGTTGCATTGCTATACACAACTGTTTTTGTGGGGGTTGCACCTTCTCCCTGTGTCTAGCAGCATGCACCTGCTTTTTGACACATTCTGAAAAATAAGCATGTTAAGGTGACTGGATATCTCAAAAATGGCCCATTGCCAAGTGAAGATAAATCTGTTTCTCAATTTTTATTTTTTTATTTTTTTTCTCCAGCATTTGGAGTTTTTTTTTTTTTTGTTTTTTCTGTCCACCCTGGCCATCGGACCTTACTTATTTTATGTTAATTAATGTTGACTTATGTTTATTTTTTATTGTGTCTTCTATTTTTCTATTCATTTGGTAAAGCACTTTGAGCTACATTTTTTGTATGAAAATGTGCTATATAAATAAATGTTGATTGATTGATTGAAAATACCTGCCATTTGATGGAGTTGGTTAGTTACTGTTTCCAGTTAACATTCCTAGACATCTTGCAATTAAATAAGAAAATTTAGAGAATGAATGGATAGATGGATGGATGGATTGAATTATCTACACAGTTAGCACATTTGGTCCTGGCCAGTATATGGATGGAAGACCATCTTGGGTAGGTGGGTGTTGCTGCTGGCATAGGTGTTGGTGAGGGCAGCAGGGGGAACTTACCATTTAGTCTGTGTGTGGATACTAATACCACAGTGCAGTGTAGGGGACACTGTGCTTATGAGAAGTAAAATCAAGGTTCTGACTCACTGTGGTCATAAAATATCTCTGGGCATCCTTCAAAAACAGTAAGGTGTATTCCGATGTCCTGGCAAAACAGCCTGCCACGGCCTTTTCCATCCTGTCCCCCTATTCATCCCATGTCTCTAAATGGCTAACTATCTCTGTTACTTTCATCACGTAACAGCTAAAGTGTGGTTAGCATACAAATGCAAGAATAGCTCATCCAGGTAGATGCTGCACAATGGTGGTGGTTGAAGTGGCTCCCCTACCATTTTGATGGTCTAGAATAGCGCTATAAAAATGTAACTATCTATCTATCTGTTTTGATGGAAAACCACCTAATGTATTTCATCATATCATAATGAGACAAAAAAGTCACTGCAAGGTGATGGATTTCAAAAAACTAATCATCAATCAACCATTTCATAAATCAAAACTGTTTTTAAAGTAGTTTTTGCTTTGAACACTTGGTAACTATATAATAAAAATCATTGAATAACAAAGTGCAAAAACTGGATAAATAAAGCAGGAAGGAGACATCCACTTTTGCAACTAACATGACTTAGATGGTGCCGAGTCTTAGATCCTTTAACGTGTGTGTGAATGAGGTGGGTGGTATAACTTTTACTTGTTTATTTTAGAATTTACAATCACCAGTTTAACCACTCAGGTCAATCAATTGATTTTCCAAAACAACATCCGTCCTTTTTCCATCTTTCGGCTTACCATGTCTTTAAAATATTGACAGACAGTACTTTCCACTTTCTGTACAATTTGTAAATGACGTGTTCAAATGCAATATGTACTTTCAATTACACTACACATTTCAGTTGTGAAGAGAACAGAATGGATAAATCACAACTGATTTTCAAAAGCGGATTACTGATCAGCATGGCGGCCGTTGAGCCGGCAGAAGGAGGCTGGTGGACTTCATTGCTACTCTTTCCTTACGCCCGGTCCACTTGCTCGAGTCCATGGGGCCCATCCCCATTCGCAGAAGAACAGGAACTTTCCTTGAACGTGGATCGGGAGTTGGTTCAAACGAAAATGTGGTCTGGAGTTCCCACATGGATTCTGCCCTATTAACTAAATCCAATAATTGTGGCTAATTTTTCACGCTGGCACTTTACGTGTCACGTAAATTATTATAACCTCGTGGATCATTACCGTCAGACTATTGTACCTGTGAAATCCCATGAGTGAAGTGATCAGTAAAGGTATTTTTGGTGGTAACTTTCCAGTCGCGTCTTCCCTTTAAGAACCGGTTCTTGGGATCGCTGTGTGAGATCACTGAATCTGCAGCGGTGGCGACGGCGGCGGCGCAGCAGCAGCAGCAGCAACACCACCACCACCACCACCACCTCCGTCCAGGACAGGACAGCCTGCTGGTTTGGTAGGAGGAAGGGGTTCCTTTCGAGGCTCATGTACGCTGCTGCGTAAGATTATTCGGAGCGGCTTTTTAAGTCGGCGCGGGTTCCTCAGCTGACTTTTTGCGAAGATTTTGTGGAGATTTACTTGTTCCACAGCCATGCCAAGGCAGAGTATATTGGAAGTAAACGTGCAGGATGTTCAGAAGAGGAGAAACCCGAACAAGCATTATGTATGTGATTAACGCTTTTTATTTGTTCTCTCTGATTTTCTCCTTGAAGTTTAACGGGTTGGGGTTTGGTGTTCATAGGTGACTTTCCTCTCGGGCTTTTTATTACGATATAATGAAGAAATCGAAAGCGGTGATCAGAATGTTTAATGGATAATTATAAAGAGTAACAGTTGTGGAAAATAATACAGATTAGGTCGTAGCGCTAGTAAGCCTATATCTGGGAAAAAAAGGATCTCTGGCAAATCGGCGAAGTGGTGGTTGAAAAGGAAAGCATAGAGAGACAGGGTGAGGGCTTCAGTTTAACTTCGCTATTTATCTAAACGCTGATAAAAGCAAATCAACATCTGTTATCTGCGCATACTCCCTCACGAACAGTCTCGTAACTTTTGTGCTGTTTTACTCTGGCTATCAGATCAGCGCTTTCACCGTAACTTACAAATAGACTGGGGGTCGTCTTTTTACGCTGATTCTCTGTTTCATTACACTGAGGCAAATGCATTGCTTTGAACATTTCTCTTTGAAAAGTTACAGGATTTCTTGAAACGGGTTGCATTGCTCGGGTACTGTGCCCACGGAGTATTTTACATGTCTCCTTCTTACTAAGGGGCTTTGCAGCTGCGTTTTCATTGTCTCTTTTTCCTGGCCCCACCTTGATCCCACTTTGTACGCTGGAGGAGGGGGACGCCTTGTGGACTAAAGAATTGTGCTGATGGTCCTCCAAACCTAGTGGTCTGTCTTCGTTTGGATCACTAAAGCACATTACTGCCTTTTACGGAATTTTTCAGAGCCGCAGGTAATAAAAAGGAATTGTTCCATTGTTCAGTGGTCACTTTAAATGTTGCCAACAACGATGCTCCAATCTAGACCTGCATTTCTTTGGACTACGGGAGGAATCAATCAATGAAACAAGTATACGTTAGCTGTAAAATGTTAATAGGTTATTTTCACACCATACATACACAAACGTGTTTGATTCAGTACATGAGAGGGCCTGGGCTTACCTTGGAAGCATGGGGTGCCAAGGCAGGAACAAGCCCTGCATGTGGCACCAGCTCACTTCGGGGCTAGTTATAGAACCACATGTGTTTGGGATATGTATAGAAAAACTACAGCACCCAAAAACCTCACCACACAGACAGCGATTGGGTCTGGGCCTGGGTCTTGAACCTGGGATTCTGGGTATATGAGGCAGCATTGTAGTCTATTATGTCACAATGCAGACCTTTTCTTTTTGCAGCCATGAATTGGATTAGCAGTTTGAAAACAGATAGGCAGATTTATCGGTCTCCAATTTTTATTTACACTTGTAGCCCCTTGTTAATTTTATATAGCTTTCTTTAAAAAAAATCTATTCCCTCCTCTCATCATTTGGCAGGCTAATCGGGGTTCTCAAATCTACAATAGAAATATCAGAATCTATTATATTGCATAATCAACTAGCAAGGAAATTTGGGGGAGGATTGGGATGGTGTCAAGTCTTTAATAGAAAACTCGCTGTGCTAACCATTGAAGGCTGGTTAAAATCGAAGTAATCCCACAGACCTCTATGTTAACATATGCAGTGCACAATGCAATACATAGGGTATCTCTCTGTTGTATACCTTTTGAAATAGGATTCATAAAAGCAGTGTTAATGTTTGTGATGCACCACCTGTTGGAATGAGAGAGACATAGCAATTGGATGGACACACAAATACTTAGCCTTTTATTTAGGTGGATATTTAAATATTTGCAATAAAAAGGCAGAGTGAACTAGGGTTTATGTCCAATTTATATCAAACTTGGGACAACAAAGTAAATCAATAGACAACTTTATTTAAGTGCCCTATGACCTTCTAATGGGGGAAAAAATTAATGGTTAGATAAACTTTCATTGGACAGCCTTTCATGAGACAAATAATGATTAAGTATAGGTAAAAAGTATAGCCAAAATAGAAATTTTTATTCATTTTCTAAACCTACTTTATCCTGAGCAGGGTGGCAGAAAGTTAGAGTCTGGCAAACACAAGGTACAAGGCAGGGTGCCTGTCCATCACAGGTTGAAAACACACACAGCCAGTTTAGCTTTGCCAATCAACCTAACCTCCATGCCTTTGAACCATGGGTGGAAACCACAGCACATAGAAGCAACCCATATGAACAACATGCAAGCTTCACAAAAGGTGGTCCAGGGACTTGAACCCTGGCCTCCTTGTTGCGAGGCAGCAGTGATACATCTGTGCCATCCAAATTAGGAATTAAGTCCTCTTTATTTATCCATTATGCTGCATTAATTCCTAGCATCTGAGGTCATGCTTTATTTTTGCAGAGTGTAGCCTTGACCTGTGGCCCCTCCGTCTGTGATAAGGCTGCATATAATCATCTGCATTTTCATTAGCGCAAACCCCCAGTATTCTTTTCACTTTCTCTGTTATCTGGACTGGATGATTTTTGATTTGAAATACAGAATCTAGGGAAGTACCTACACTTGCTTCTTTGTGCAGGACTGGATCAATTCATATATAATAACAGCCAGTGGCGTCTCTGTATTAAAGGCAAATAGGGTACTGCCCCCTTCCCCCAGCAGAAGATGGCATTATTTTATTGAATTTAAACAATCCGTAAACTTGCCTCAATAATTTAACATATTGTTAAAATGTTTATAGCAAATTCAGGTTAATAGTAATAGTCAAATGTTCAAAGTTTTCTATAATATGCCCAATATAATTTCTTATCTAGAATATTTCATTTTGGAGTATGCACAATTTTCTTCATGCCTGGTGTCATCAGGGTTTTTGTAGTTTGCTTGGATAAGCCTTTCAGGCCCTTTATGGTTTTGGTATATTGAAAAACCCAACTTTTAAAAGGTATGATACCAGCATTTTGGATTTTAAGTTCTGGAATTAAACATCAGTTTTCCAGTCAATCCACCCACCCATCTTCCCTCAGGACTCATTAGTGCAGATGTGGAAACATCTGTTTGTAGACTTCACAAACAACCTGATCAAGAATTCACAGGGGGCTCTCCCCCATGGGTTTAACATGATCAGGTCTTCACGGCTTTTGGACGGTAAGTGGTGCAATGGCGCAGTGCACCTGGAAGGCTGGAGTAAGATTTGGGGGGTCTGGTTTTTTGGAGTTCTCTATTCTTTGCTTTGGAACCATTTTCTTACTGGTACTTAGGTTCAAAAGCTGGTAATGGTACCAAAGTCAGCATTTTAGTACTGAAAGCTACTGCAATCTAAACTTTTCAGTTTCTCCTTGCGGCTTGAATGTTAGAGCCTTTTTAATTAAGAAATTGATTTTTTTTGTGATAAAATTTATAGGGTGCGTGCACTTGCACATCTTTAAGTAGCTAATCCTCTCTCTCTCTCTCTGTCCGTATTATACACACGGTTTCCCAGAATTTCCCTGCCCATTCAGCTTAGTGTCTTTCTTTCCCCCAGGTCTTTGTACTCATACCAGAATTTTCATTCCAAAAACTAAATTGTTAACAGCCTAATGAATATTGGGCTCTGCTTGTGGGCGGTCTCAGATCTTTTTCAACAGTGTATATAAAACGGACTAAAACAGAATATACAGACATGCTTCAAACCCTCAATACATTGAAGACTAATAAAACCTTTGGATCAAATGGGATTTTTATCAGTTGTATTAAAAGAAATCAAAAACATATTTTATAAGGCATATTTGAACAGTTACTTCAGAAAGGAGAAGTACTGGAGGACTAGAAAGTTGCAAATGTGACTTCAATATTTAAGAAGGGAAACAAAATAGTTCCTGGCAATTATAGACCAATGAGTTTTACTTCTGTACCACGCAAAACTATAATAAATCAAACACTGGAAAAGTACTTATTTGAATATAATATGCTGAATAAAAGATAGCATTGGTTTATAAGAGGAAGATCCTGTGAAAAAATCTTTCAGAATTTTCTGAACATGCATCTGGAAGGGTTGACAAAAACAAAGCGTACAATATAATTTACTTTCAAAAAGACTTTGATGCAGTCCCACACCAAAGATTAATTCTAAAACTAGAAGCTGTAGGCATGAGAGGTAACCTATAAAACTGGATCAAGTTGGTTAACGGGCAGGAGACAAACAGTATAGATAACGGGAGAATGGTCATGTGGATTGAGGTCATTAGTGTAGTCCCTCTGGGGTCCTTTCTTGGACCATTACTTTTTCTTTGATTGTACAGACATAGATAGTAAACTTTTTAAATTCAAGAGTGACACTAAAATTGAGTGAAAGGCAAATGCTGAAGAGGCAGCAAAATAAATTAAAAAAGATGTGGACAAGCCCAAGCTTCAGAACTGGATAAGCACTTGGAAAATGTAGTTTAATGCAGAATAGTGCAAAGTGCTATGTGTGGCAAAGGGAATATCAATTATAAATACAAAATGCGAGAGACCATCCTAAAAAAATCAGCATACACCCCTAAATCCTTCTGAAAGGTTAACACAGTCAAATCAGTCAAATTTATTTAAAGTGCAAAACCACCATGCAGCATGGTTACACTACACTGTGCTGGCTATGCTGACACAACACTTTCATCATCTAAGCAATGTGCACGAGCCAATAAATGGGCAAATAAAATGTTAGATTATATTGTGAAAACTGTTGAATTAACTCATGGGACGTTATGCTTAGGCTACATAATATACTACAGAGGACACATCTGGAGTATTGTATGCAGTTTTGGTCTCCATGCTACAAAAAAGACATGGCAGCACTTGAAGCTGTGCAACAGAAAGCAACCAGGTCCATCCCCAGGACATCAGGACATGCTGTACTCTGACAAGCTCAGGGAATTAAACCTACCTAGTTTCGAGCAGAGGAGAATGCGTGGAGATTTAATCCAGGTCTTCAAAATCCTTAAATGCATTGGTAAAATGGATAAGGCAGTATTCTTTCAGCTTAAGGGCGAATCATGTACTCAAGGACACTAGTGGAAATCAATGATACAAAGTTGTGGGAACTGGAAAAAAAACTGCTAAGACATGGAGTTGAAGCAAAAACCTTGACAACCTTAAAGATGTATCTGGATGAGATGCTGGGACAGCTGAGCTTTTTAGCTAAACAAACAGGCTTGAAGGTGTCCTCTCATTTGTTAAATTTATGTTCAATATTTAATTCAGTTACCTTATGTAGTTCACAGGCAACCTGGTGGTGCAATTATGAGCAGTGCTGCTGTCACTTCGCTCCAGAACTACATTTGAAGCTTAGTCCCTCTTTATAGAGTCTGTACTTTGTCAGCAGATTGCTTGGTGACTATACTGTAAATTGGTCTGGCATAAGTGAATGTAGGAATGAGCATTAGTGAGTCACAAGACAAACTGTGCCATGCCAGGGTGGCTCTCCCCTTCCTGCCAGTGGTGCCATGTTAATCAACCTGATCTGAATATGTGTGTCGGAAAATGGATGCATAGATAGACTTGATAGAACACAGTTTGATAAAAATTACCAACAAATAACCCAAAAACAAGTACTTTCTGGGTTGGATGTTGCCGTGTCAGATGCTCCTAGAATAGGTGCTGAATCTGTAATCAAGCAGTTCAGAAAATGAAGGAATGGAGGGACTTGTATGGTGCCCTCCTCAGTAGCTCAACCACACAGATTCAAAAAGACTACATCTATTAAATGAAAGTTGCTATTAGTAAATGTACAAGCATTATCAATGGATTACACAAGTAGTAAGACTCTGCAATGTGTATAGATACATAGATACAATGTGTATAGATACAATCAAGGTCTGGTCCGAGGTTAAGGGCTGGTGTGCAAGCGAAAAGGGAGAGGGCTCTACCGGTGTCAGGAGGTTCCTCCCTGTCTTTACAAGGTTTTAATAAATTCACGTGGTATATCCTCTCGCTCGGCCGACGATTCGGCTGTTTTACCAAATAATCAATGAGTCCCTTTCTTTCCTTAACCTCGTATGGTCCTTGCCAATGAGCCAATAGTTTAGAGTGAGAGGTGGGAACGAGCACCATCACTCGGTCCCCAGGATGGAATTCCCTGAGGGTCGAGTTGTGATTGTAACACCGTGCTTGCGCGCGAGTCACGTGGTCTTTTAGCAGAGGTCTAATCTTGTTTAGTCTGTTGTGCAGTTGCGCCACATACTCTAGTACATTCGTGGAGGGTAGAGCCTCGGCTTCCCATCCTTCTTTTATTATATCCAAAAGTCCCCAAGGTTGGCGTCCATATAATAGTTCAAAAGGGGAGAAACCTGTAGAGGCTTGAGGTACTTCCCGGTAAGCAAAAAGCACGAGAGGCAAGAGCTGATCCCAGTTCCTACCGTCCGTGCTGACTACCTTGCTTAGCATCTGCTTGAGAGTCTGATTGAAACGCTCTACCAGCCCGTCTGTTTTGCGGGTGATAGACAGACACTTTCAGATGCTTAATATGGAGTAACCTGGCAACCTCCCTGAACGTATCCGAGTTAAAGGGTGTACCCTGGTCTGTGAGGACTTTTTTGGGTATACCCACTCTAGAAAATAGGTTGACCAATTCCCGTGCAATGTTTTTTGTGTTAGGGGAGCGCAGCGGAACCGCCTCTGGATATCGAGTCGCGCATTTGAGCATGACCAATATAAACTGCTCAAAAAAATTAAAGGAACACTTTGAAAACACATCAGATCTCAATGGGAAAAAGAAATCCTCCTGGATATCTATACTGATATAGACTGGGTAATGTGTTAGGAACGAAAGGATGCCACATCGTTTGATGGAAATGAAAATGATCAACCTACAGAGCCCTGAATTCAAAGACGCCCCAAAAATCAGAGTGAAAAAATTATGTGGCAGGCTAGTCCATTTTGCCAAAATTTAATTGCAGCAACTCAAAATTGTATGCAGCACTTTGTATGGCCCCTGTGTTCTTGTATACATGCCTGACAACATTGGTGCATGCTTCTAATGAGATGACAGATGGTGTTGTGGGGGATCTCCTCCCAGATCTGGCCCAGGGCATCACTGAGCTCCTGGACAGTCTGAGGTGCAACCTGGTGGCATTGGATGGACCAAAACATAATGTCCCAGAGGTGTTCTATTGGATTTAGGTCAGGAAAGTGTGGTGGCCAGTCAATGGTATCAATTCCTTCATCCTCCAGGAACTGCCTGCATACTCTCACCACATGAGGCCAGGAATTGTTGTGCACCAGGAGCCACTGTACCAGCACAGGGTCTGACAATGGGTCCAAGGATTTCATCTTGATACCTAATGGCAGCCAAGGTGCCTTTGTCAAGCCTGTAGCGGTCTGTGTGACCCTCCATGGATATGCCTCCCCAGACAATCATTAACCCACCACCAAACTGCTCATGCTGAATGATGTTACAGGCAGCATAATGTTCTCCATGGCTTCTCCAGACCCTTTCACTTCTGTCACGTGCTCAGGGTGAACCTGCTCTCATCTGTAAAAAGCACAGGGCACCAGTGGTGCATCTGCTAATTCTGGTATTCTATGGCGAATGCCAATCGAGCTGCATGCTGCTGGGCAGTGAGCTCAGGGCCCATTAGAGGACATGGGGCCTTGGGTCACCCTCATGAAGTCTTTCTGGTTGTTTGGTCAGAGACATTCACACCAGTGGCCTGCTGGAGGTCATTTTGTAGGGCTCTGGCAGTGCTCATCCTGTTCCTCCTTGCCCAAAGGAGCAGATACTGGTCCTGCTGATGGGTTATGGACCTTCTATGGCCCTCTCCAGCTCTCCTAGAATAACTGCTTGTCTCCTAGAATCTCCTCCATGCCCTTGAGACTGTGCAGGGAGACACAGCAAACCTTCTGGCAATGACACGTATTGATGTGCCATCCTGGAGAAGTTGGACTACCTGTGCAACCTCTGTAGGGTCCAGGTATCGCCTCATGCTACCAGTAGTGACACTGACTGTAGCCAAATGCAAAACTAGTGAAGAAACAGTCAGAAAAGATGAGGAGGGAAAAATGTCAGTGGCCTCCACCTGTTAAACCATTCCTGTTTTGGGGGTCATCTCATTGTTGCCCCTCTAGTGCATCTGTTGTTAATTTCATTAACACCACAGCAGCTGAAACTGATTAACAATCCCCTCTGCTACTTAACTGACCAGATTAATATCCTATAAGTTTCATTGACTTAATGCTATACTCTGATTATAAAGTGTTCCTTTAATTCTTTTGAGCAGTATATATTTATGGCCATGATTTGAGGGCTCCAGGGGTCCTACAAGGTCCACCCCTATCCTGTCAAAGGCAATATCAATCAGGGGTATAGGAACGAGAAGAGCACCTCCCTCCTAGGTATCTGACGGGTCTGGCATTCCGGGTAGGACTGACAGAAACGTCGAACCTCCTCATTAATTCCGGGCCAGGTGGGCATGAGCTAGTTCGCAAATCTCCCGCCAAAAGGTACGCGGTACTAGCAACAACTTCCGCACCTCGCCCTCATGCGTCGCAACTCGATATAACAGATCATTTTCTAAAACAAAGTAGGGCTCCCGAGGTATGGAATTGTCAGCCTGACGGCTGCCGGGGAAAACAATAGCATTCCGGGCAAACTTTAGGGAATCATCATTCCACTGTTCCCTTTTAAATGACGCAGGCGTGGATCTAAATTGATGATCCATGCTGACTAGAGGATCTTGTGGCTGGGGGGAGATAATGGCTCCTTGGCTCGTGCCCTCACCGGCGGATACTTCCGGGTCAGGGTCCGTCACCTGAGATTCTTCCCCCCGGCTGTCTACGTCATCACTGTCTGCCTGAGTGCACGGCGTGGGAGCCGCGGGGAGGGTGCCCTGCCCATCCATAACCAGACCCAACGAGGCCACAGGAGTAGGTTGTTATTTTATCGCTAGTATTATGTGACCAGTCGTGTCCCAAAATCACTGGAAAAGGGGGCTCAGGTAACACCGCAACCGAAAACCAACATAAGTCCCTTTTCCAAGGAGATGTAACACTCCGCGGAACGATACAATCTGGTCTTAACATGTACACAAGTGACTTGTAAGTGCTGTTTTAGCCACTGTCGCTGTAAAATATAATGGTGTGCCACAATGGTTATGTTGCTGCCGGAATCAAATAGGGCCACAACTGAATATCCGTTCATCAACACCACTCCCGTGTTAGGGATCGCCAGAGGGTGTGGCAGAGCACAGTACCTTTCAGTGGTGGCCCAACTGTAGTCCATAGGCTTGACATTGAGTGGGCAGGCTGGTGGTAGATGTCCGGCCTCTCCACACTTGAAACAGCGCAGGGAGGCCGGCTTTTCTCTGGGCTTTGTCGGGGCTTCAGCAGCGCGGCGAGTGGACTCGGGGGTGATGGCACGTCCCTGTCGGGCCCCACGAGCTGGCCTTTCCGACCCCCCGGTTCGGTGAACCGTGAGCTGATGCTCCAGGACATCCAGGAGACCCTTCATGTCCTTAAAGGGGTGTTGTTGGACCTGCTGGGCGAGGTAACTGGGCATGGCATTGACTAGCCCCTCACATGCCACTTGTTCGACCACTTTCCAGGCTTGGGGTCCTTCGGGCCGTAGCCAGCGCCCCATCTTGCCCCAGAATTCAAAGGCTTGTGCTCGTGCCGGCCGATCGGGGTCGAACTGCCAGTTACGCCACTGTAAAAGAAATAAACAACATGCATAAAGGTTTGGGGTTTCCAGCCCCGTATACTGTAAACAGTAGAAAAATATGACAAAATAGTCATCAAAGTCAATATATGCAAGCGATACACAGTTGACAGTTCAAAGATGACGGAGGAGGAACATTTATGAAGGAGGGGCCGGAAGTAGAGAGGTATGATGGGTAGGAGCCGAGATGGATGGTGGGATTGCTGACATCATAAGGAGTAGACAGAGGAAGGGCGGAAGTAGCATAGTGCGGGTATTGATGCAGGCAGATTCATGGCGGCGGTGCGTCTTTCTTTCTGTAGGAAACAGAGGGGCATGTTACTGTTGCCACAGAACTATGTATAAGACAAGATCAGTGCAGGATGAGGTGCCAGTCCATCAAAGAGCACACTTGGACACATACCCTGGCAGATCCAGTTTACACTCAAAGTTAGCCTAACACACATATTTTTGAGATGTGGGTGCAAAATCCACACAGACATACGGAGAATGAATAGACTGCACACAGACAGTGGAGGAGCTGAGAATTCTCGGCAGCAGCACTAACCAGCCTGCCACCCACTAATATACTATGTACAGCTACTCAAATTTTTTTTCTGCATACTTTTAAACTAAAAATAAAATATGAATAAGTAAAGGAAACAAAGGTTGCGTAGGTGAAGATCTCACATCTTTTAGATGCTGTCTCTTTTTAAGATATCAGAGGAAACTTTTGCACATGGGTAACTGAATGTATTAGTAGTTGAAGGTCATCAAAACTTTCATCTGAAGGAAGTATTAGATGCTGTGGCAAATTTTTTATTTTTTTCTTTATTTCGCCAATTGAAGGTTAAGGGCCTTGCTCAAGGGCCCATCAGAGTAGGATCTCTTTTGGCAGTGACAAGGATTCGAACCGGCAAACCTTCGGGATACCAGCGCAGATCCTTAGCCTCAGAGCCACCACTCAATTTAGATGGAACTTTCAAATTCATGAACCAGAAACACTGAAATACACCATAAAACAGACTGATGAGAGATAAAGTTATTCAGGCAAAGTGCTTTGCAGACACGTGTCATATCCCAAATAAGGCAGAAGTGGGTTTGGAAATGAATGGAATGGTAGCTATTATAAATAATGCATGTGGAAAAATATGATGCAATACAAGTGCTCCATTTCAGCATATCTTTTTCCGAGCCCAGTCTTGATTTAGTCCGATTAACACAGCATTCTTGTACTCGTGCTGATCCTCCTGGTTCTTTTTACTCTGTTTGTGTAGTGGCATCAAGATGTTTCTTTTCCAGCCTCCCTTGTAAGTCATGTAACTTTTCAGGTTACCCTGTGTTATTTTACTGACCATCAGATATGCTTATATGTCAAAAAAAATTGTCATAAAATGTGAGCATCCAAAGCAGCACTCAGTATCTTGAAAGAGACAAGTGTGCTTACACAAACTTTGCTGAGATTGTTCCGCTCCGTTGTGATGGCTAAAGGCTGATGGTCTGCTTTTTTCTGTGTTCAAAGTAAAAACTATATGATTAATATATACTGTATATAGTAACATCAAAACAGGGCCAAAATACTCTTTTTAATAATTTTGCACAGTGCTGCTGATATTGGCCCCAATCAAATCTCCCACCACCACTCCCAACTTCCTAAATTGGAGTAAGCAGTTTTGCCAATGTAATGTAATAAGTTATTGGCTGCTAAGGGATAGTCGGGGCCAATGTGCCAATGAGATGACACAGGGCAGAAGACAGTTTTAAAAAGCATCTCCAAGAGAGAGAGCATGTGAAAACCCCCACACTGGGTGTCATACATGCACTTCCAGGCACAGAGAAACTACCGGGTAGATATATGACCTGGAAAAATAAAACTTTGGATGGTGATCTGTGCTTGAAAGAAGAAGAATCTGGAGTGTGGCTCTTCCAGAAGCTATTAGGTAATGCATGTCACAGACATGAAGACTTTTAAAATCGTACTAATGGTGAAAATATAAGAACCCACATTTTTGTCCTCTGGTCTGATTTCATTTATTTTGAGCAGAGGCACTAGAAGATAAGGTCCATATATCAAGATCTGAACTTTGCAAAATAAGACTGCGATTTCAAAACAAACTTGGAGGATGACAGTCTAGCTCAACTTGCCACAATAATTTATTTTGCAGGAAAAAAATTGAAAGGAAAAAAGTCTATTTTGTTTGGAAGAAAAAGCCACCCATCTTCAGCACCGTGTTTAAGTTCTTCCGTTCATCTTTCATTGACTATTGGTCTTTCACACATGACATCATGATGTATTGCATATCTGTATCACCCATGCTATGGGATTTGGAGTAGTGTTGGACCGGTACAAAAATTTTGACCTTGGTATCGATACCAACTTTTGGACCTCAGTACTGGTATCAAAATGGTTCTGAAGCCAATAATGGGTAACTCCAAAACCCTTTGTCATACTCCAACCTCCGTGATG
Source organism: Polypterus senegalus (assembly GCF_016835505.1). Lineage (NCBI taxonomy): Eukaryota > Metazoa > Chordata > Cladistia > Polypteriformes > Polypteridae > Polypterus > Polypterus senegalus. The sequence goes on from NC_053166.1 coordinate 50,781,283, forward strand.
CACCGCACCATCTCACCACTGCTACCTTCTTGAAGCCGTGAAGACCTGAATGCATCGTTGCTTTGAGGAAAGGGTTGTATCATCCGAGAACTCTCAATTGTGTCATAGCAATAAGTTTTAGGGGGTGGTCTTGAAGTCCTGATCACTTTAAAGCAAGGGAGGAGGGTCCACTGTAATGTTCTGATCACATTGAAGTGTGAACTTTAATTTCATGAAGTCTACAAATCAGATGTTTTTGCACAACTGCAGCAGCAATTGTCAATGGAAGGTTGGGGCAAGGGATTGAGAGGAAAACTGATGTTTACATCTGGTATCAAATTCTGAAATGCTGGTACTATACTATTTTAAAATTTTGGATTTCTGTTACTTTTCCAGTGCTGATTATAAAACAAAACCCTAACTTGGTGTTGCACATATTAAATATGTCTAATATGCTAACGTTATAAGTAAATTTGGAAGGTTAAGATTAATCAGTACTTCTAGTACCTCACATTAATGGATAACCTGGAAGGATGGTTGTTTTAAGAGCTACCTAAAATTAAGACACCTTCTGTAGTTGTGGGAGGGATTCAGTCTGGCCCAGCAGAGGGCTGATTATCCTGGCAAGTGTGTTTAGCATTGCTGTGTTAGGTAGCACCTCTGAGTTGTGTAGGGAGCCAATGACCATTAAAGTAATCTTAGGGATGGGTTTGGATGTGAACTATAGGTGGCATTAAAATTGAGGTGGCTTGGATGAAGGCTCACTGTCAGTATGACAAGAAGTCAAGATTTGGAGAGATATATAGAGAGAAATTGGAGCAGAGGAGGCAGAGCGCTTGGTACTTTTTTGAATTGTGGGGAAAAAAGGGTGCCACCATGCTGGGCAGTCTGGAATCAACATCTGTGAAGGTAGATCCCTGCACTTTGTCAACAATCCTTTCTAAGTTTACTTTTTCTTCTGTAATGATCCATTGATGGTTTGTGGCATTTACTACATACACTGTTTCTGATAAATCCCAACTCCCCTTTGCTTTATTCTGATTTTTAAGAGACACCATAGTGCCTTTAGTTGTTAAACAGTCATTAAATTCAGAAATGAAAAATAATATATTTAAACTGTATTAATATTGAGAATAACTGAACCCCTCATTTGATGCATGGTAAAACATAAATGAAAATTTCCCCTAATGGAAGCTCATGGTGATGGGGTACCCTTAGCACAGCATTTGAACACCACTCTCATTCAGACATGTTCTTTGCTTTGAACCAAGGTATCGGCTGTACCATCTCAGTGAATTTCTTGGAGAAGTCAAAACCTTTTTTGTCCTGTAATCAAACAGAAAATTTGAATGAAAATAAACACATTGTCACATGCTTTCTTGCAAAATGTTAGGATCATGTCACCCATAAATAACATTTTAATGGGAGCCAAGAAGATGTCTAAATGCACAATAACAAGAAGAGAAATATTATATTGTTAGTGTTTAAGTCCCTGAAGTTACAATTTTTATTTTTTTTCTGTTACAAGTTTGGAGAGACTCTGCAGATGAAGTATTGCTGAAGTCCCAAACACTCTGGAAGTCCTCCTGAAGAAACTGAAATGTTCAGCAGTAAATACAATCTGTGCTGCAGCATCCCTAAATTATGTCACTAAGAAGCTAGTCTATTTAAGCTTTTTTGTATATAACATGTCTTTCCAGTATTATACTTGGAAAAAGAATCAAGTGTTGTGCTACATATCAGGACTGAGACCTGGTGGAACACGACAAAAACCTTTTCAGTTACATGTAAAAAAGAATGGCCATTCAGAACTGAGATCACAGGGCAAATAAAACTGCAGTCAAATATCTTGTTACGTTCAATACAAATAAAAACCATGACAATATAAAAGCCAATCGTAATGCAGTTATTTTTATGGTGTCATTTCCAAGCATAGGATACTAAAAGCATTTTGAGAAAATAGAGCCAGCAGATACGCAAAAGGGCAATCAAAACTGGACAGCAAAGCCAAAAAGGCAAGGAGCTGGACGTTTGGACTAAGTTTTTACTAATTTTAAAGTCAAATGACAAGACGCTAAATTATCTTAGCTGTGACCAGTATGGCAAATATTTAAATGGAATGGTCAGGAATAGACAGGTCCTATCTGAAATATCTATGGAAGCCAGTTGGCATGGGATTTAAAAAATAAATAAATAAAATAAAATTCGGGCCTGCTCACATCTTTACTATATTCTGAATTTCTTCTATACTTGTTCGTTCATATGTCCACCTATTTTCTGATCTTGCTTATTTGAGATCAAGGTTTGTAGTCCCGAGCACTAGATAGGAATAAGCCCTTAAGAGGGTGCCAGTCCATTGCAGGGCATGCATAGTCATGAATGCTGGTCAATTTCAGTCATGCCAGTAAACTTAACCTGCATATCTTTCAGGCATCATAGTAAAGCTATAGCACCAAACAAACACTGGTGTGTGCAAACTCTGTGCCAACAGTAATGAGGACAAGGATTCAAACCTGGAGTTTCCATGCTCACCTTGGCTAATTTTTAATTTGTACAATGCTGTCTTTATGAAGGACAATAACAGAAAATACAGTTCCACTCCCTTATTTCTTAAGAAATCTATTATTCACCTAATTGAAGGTCCATTCCTGCTGTGTCATTTTTTTGATGATTATATATTGTATAAATAAAAAAGTGTGTGCAGTCACAAAGTCAGCTGGGGGACTTCTAATGGATTTACTCCTTGACTATATCTGCCTCGGCCTACTTGACCACATCCGCATCAGTCAGCAAATGCATGACGTATAAGCTGGCAAGAAAGCATTCTGAATGGCCCAATTTGAGCTCTCCGTGGTTTTTATTATTTGTAAGTTCTAAGAAGTGAGGTAATGCTTCCTTCACTTCTTTTCCTGGTATGTTTAAATCATTGAAAGATTAAAGCACATTTTCACCACTTCAATTTGAAAGGTTAACATTAATTAAAAATGAAGTACTTGAAGGCATTGATCTACTGTTTATCCTATATAAATAGATATAGAGGAAGTTAAATAAATGCTTGTCTACGTAATGGGTATACTTGTGCTGTTAGTGGTAAATCTGCAAAAATTAATATGAACTCCTGTGCAACCAATGAAAATGAAATCCATCCACTACCAAACTGATGCAGTCCAAAAAAGTCTATTACAAGAATGAAACCCACATTCATGCCAGGGCAATTTAGAGATGCCAATTAACCTAAAAAACACTTTTTTGTCACGTACACCCGATATTTGAATACAAGACTGCAACAGGGTAACCACCAATGAAAATGGCTTTCTGATAAATACATTTTTAGTTGGAGATCTGAGGCTTGGAAAACTTAATCTCATTTTAGATCTTGGCCTTACCCCAGACAGTTTGTGTCCCCACCCGCAATACACAGGGCTATGATTTTTAACGTCTGCTTCCTCACACTTCTGTGGGCAGATCTTGCTAAGTCACCAAAAACGGACACCATGTACACAGGAGGAGGTGATTCCCACAATGAGCTCAATGTGAGGAAAGCAGATGACTCCCAAGTTGTTATGCATTTCTTAAATGTATCCTCTGTATTATATTGACATATATTTATATGATTATAAGATTATACATCTTTCACTTGAGGGGATTTTTTTCTCAGTTTTAATGAAATAATATAAAGACTGCTGTTATGTGTTCCCTCCCTGTAGTGGGCACTTAATTCAGTCAGAGAGCCTTTGATTTATATATCATTATTTACACAGGGTGACTTAGTGCTTCTGCTTCACAGCCCTAGAGCACTGGACTGCTTCCCCATCCTGGGACTGGAACATTCTTTTCACATCTGTCTTTGGTTTCTCCAGGTGCTCTGATTACCAAAATTTAAATTAAGTTAAATTGCTCAGTGTGGATAAACATGATTGTGAACTGTTATGATCCAGCATCTGTTGCATGGCTGGCTCCTGCTTAATGTAGGATACCAGGGTAGCCTCAACCTCCTTACAACACTATGGAGGAAAAACAGGTTCACAAAATAGATGACTGGATCTTTTATAGACAGATGTTCTATAGACAGAACTTTGGCTGGGTCCTTTACAAAGAATGCAACATATTTCAGATGAACACAAGATAACACAATCTATTCATTCACCTTTCCTTTTCCTTAATTTAGTTCAAAGTCATGTAAGAAGCAAGATCCATATAAAATAAATTAAAAAAAAAAAAAAAACCAAAATAAAATAGAATTGCAAAAAACAAAACAAAAAGTGAAATGTGAATTGTGTTTCTGGCATAGTTTCCCAACTGTGGAGCAGTGCTGATTATGTCTTTACTCTACTTTATTAAGTACACCTTGCTAGTACTGGTTTGGACCCAGTTTTGCCTTCAGAAATGCTTTAATTCTTTGTGGCATATATTCAACAAGGTGCTGGAAACATTCCTCAGGGATTTTGGCCCATATTGACATGATAGCATCACGCAGTTGCTGCACATCCATGATGCAAATCTCCCATTCCACCACACCTAAAAGGTGCTCTATTGCAGGGGCTCCCAAACTTTTGGACGTCAAGTACCACCTGAGGTTAAGTGAGTTGCTTTGCGTACCACCCGCACCTTGTTGAAAGGGAGGGAGAGCTGTAAAGGGGGTTCAAGTCTAAATCGCCCCGAAATCTGAATAAAAGTTAAAGAATTGGAAGAAATTATGCATAACATGAATAAAAAAATTTGTGCATGTACATAAATTGATAAATTCCGCCCCGAAACTAAATCCTGCCTTCGGCCTGTATGTGATGCAGTTACCGAAGACAAAATGGTATCGGCTTTGTGCTTTAGATCTAGACTTCCACGAAACGGAATTATGGTAGCGTTAAATGAATTAAATACTGATTCGAATAATAGGTTTTATTTATTCAGATGATGAAATTTCACACCACACTAAATTTGGGAATCCACGTATTATTGTATTTAAACAGTTTCATTGGTTTTTGCTCACAACAGACTTGTCATAAAGGGTTTTGCACAGATAAATTAAATTTCAGGGACCGTGATGCGTACCACCTGAAAAGGTACCACAGTTTGGGAACCGCTGCTCTATTGGATTGAGATCTGGTGATTCTGGAGGCCATTTGAGTACAGTGAACTAATTTTCATGTTCAAAAGACCAGTCTGAGATGGTTTGAGCGTTATCCTGCTGGAAGTAGCCATCAGAAGTTGAGTACACTGCAGTCGTAAAGGGATGTACATGGCCAACAGCAATACTTATGCAGGCTGTGGAATTTAAATGATGTCCATTTGGTACTAAGAGGTCCAAAGTGTGCCAAAAACATATGCCGCACACCACTCCACTACCACCACTAGCCAGAGGTTTCACGCTATTGATGCCAAACTCTGACCCTACGATTCGAATAGAGAATTTGAGACTCATTGGATCAGGCAACATTTTTCCAATATTCTATTGTCCAATTTTGGTGAGCCCGTGCACATTTTAGCCTCGGTTGCCTGTTCTTATGGATCATGTCATGGTACCCGATGTGGTCTCCTGCTGCTGTAGGCCATCTGCTTTAAGGTTCTACGTGTTGTGCGTTCAGAGATGTTCTTCTGCATACCTCAGTTGTAACAAGTGGTTATTCAAGTTACTGCTGCCTTCCTATTAGCATGAACCAGTCTGGCCATTCTCCTCTGACCTCTGGCATCAACAAGGCAAATCAACACTGGATGTTTTCCCTTTTTCAGACCATTTTCTGTAAAACCTGGAGATGGTTGTGTGTGAAAATTCCAGTAGATCAGCAGTGTCTGAAATACTCAGACCTGCCTGCCTGGCACCAACAACTATGCCATGTTCAAAGTCATTTAAATCGCCTTTCATCCCCATTCTGATGCTAGGTTAAAACTTCAGCAGGTCATCTTGACAATGTCTGAATCGCTAAATGCAGTGAGTTGCTACCATGTGATTGGCTGATTAGATATTTGCATTAACAAGCAGTTGAACAGGTGTACCTAATAAATAAAGTTAATTAATTTACAATAAAGGTGAGTGTATATAAGCTGCTTTTTCAATGTGTCCATTTAATGTTTCTAGTGTAAGCTTGTCTCATTTAAAATTTTTTCAGTGTTGGTGACCTGTTTGTGATCTTAGTCGAATTGTGCTATTGCTTAACTTTCAAATGCACTGTTAAGACTGAGTAAGCAGTGACTAGAAAAAAAAAGAAATGACTGTGCTCTGATGCTAGTCACTAGAAATGGGGAACACTGCTTTTGTTGAAGAATTTAAAATGGTGTACTGAATTATTAACATCATGGCAATATTACCCATTTATTCATTCATTTTCCATATGTGTTTAGCCTAATAATAAGGACAAGGGGCTCAAAACGTATCTTGGCTTTAAAGCACAAACCAGCCCTGGATGGGATACCACTCACACCTACCTCTGTGATTTAGTATAATCTGTAAAAATAACTTGTGCATTTTTTTAGTAAATATAGTTGGACATTGGGAAAACTGACAGACTTCCTACAGACCGGCTTACTAAAGCTATTTAAAAAACAAAACCCTGTGTCTAATACCAAAGAGGTTCTAAAACCTTTTAGTCCATTGTTGAATTTTGTTAGAGAGGAGATAAATATGAATAAAAATTCTAAATACAAATCAATTTTTGAAATTAAAAGATATGCATGGATTTTTTTTAGCTGAGCTACTGCTGTTATCTTTTTAGGTACAAATAAAGAGGAGTACTAACAGAAAAAAAAGTTTTTTAAAACTGGTGAGCATTAAATATCCATGAGCCAGATAACATTTTCTCATTTAACTGCTTATCCTCTAAAAAGTCTAATAGGTAGGTTGGACCCATTTGAAGAAAACATTTCCAAGTTCATGAAATGCATTTAAATTCAGACTATTTATAGTTTGGATTAGACACCACAAATTACAGTTCCAAATAATATCATTTTTGGGCGGATTTTATGATTAAGAGTAGATTTCACTGGTTTTCAATGAACGTGTTGAGCACTACAGCAGTTGTAATGACGTGCTGCTGCTAGTGCTGCTGCTGCTTTAGTTAAATGTGCTCATTTATGATGCAAGGCTAACAGTCTTCTTGTTTTTCACAGGTATACATCATTAAGGTCACTTGGTCAGATGGAACCACCCAGGTCATATACAGACGTTACAGCAAGTTCTTTAACCTCCAGGTAAAGGATGTGTATTCAGAAATTTGACTTATTCTACAATGCATCCAGTATACTGATAATCATCACTTTTACCAATTTATTATAACAACAGTTGTTTGTGCATTCTTCTTTTCTAAGAATTCATTTGTCTTAAATCATCATTTTAAGCAATGTATTAAACCATCAGTATTTTTTTTCAATATGCATGCAGCTCTAGTAAAAATCTTCAGTTCACTTGGCAGCAGGTGATCACTGACTGCAGGCATGAATAGCTGCATGCTGGTAGTACCCAGGGTAAGAATAACTTTACTACAGCTTAGAAGAACAAGGACTTTTAAATGCAAACATAACTGCCATGTCTTAGGTGGGTTTGAAGGGAATGACACCCAGTATTAAACATGACACTCTATTCAAGAATTGTTAACAGTGTGTGAAAGTTTGGTTAAGTGACACAGCTAAACTAGGTTTTTTAGCTATAATAATACTCAAATATTCAAATTGTGGTCCAAACCAAAGTACACTTGTTGACAAGAATCTAAAGATTAATTTAATGAATGCTGACCCACAATATCCTTAGGAGGAAGCAGGCATGATGCATAACACTTATACTGTACTATATAAAACTGGCATGTACCTTGGAGGAATGTCATCTCTCTCTATAACTTTCTCTTACAAATTTTTTGTGCTCAATTTTTAGCATCCATTAACTAAAAGTTTAGTAATAATAGACTTGTCATCATAGAAAAGCGACTTTAATCAGTCAGGATCAAAAGTAATTAACACAGATAGCCATTTTGAGAAGAACAGTGGATAAAGACCATCAACTATTCATTCATGGGCTTGTGAACTAGTCCAAAAATTACATATATTTAAATTATATTGACTACCTCAGATAATACTGTTTTAACTTTTGTCTGGCAAAACCAGGACTTGTCAGGCAGAGGTAGCCACTATAGCTATAGATACAGTATAAATGATAAAATATTTAGCTAAAGCTTAACAAATTAGTTTTATAAAGGTCCCAAATGCTTATTGCAGTTCTATTGTTTTTGGGTGGCATGGTGGCGCAGTGGGTAGCGCTGCTGCCTCGCAGTTAAGAGACCTGGGTTCGCTTCCCAGGTCCTCCCTGCGTGGAGTTTGAATGTTCTCCCCGTGTCTGTGTGGGTTTCCTCTCACAGTCCAAAGACATGCAGGTTAGGTGCATTGGCGATTATAAATTGTCCCTAGTGTGTGCGCCCTGCCTGGGGGTTTGTTTCCTGCCTTGCGCCCTGTGTTGGCTGGGATTGGCTCCAGCAGACCCCTGTGAACCTGTAGTTAGGATATAGCGGGTTTGGATAATGGATGGATAGATAGATAGATGTATGGAGTTTCTCTGATTTGGGGTATTTGATAAGTTTTGGATGGTAGATTTATAGTTCACTGATAAAATAGATTTATCTAACTTGCAGTTTTATTGCTTCAAGTGGTGATCTGTCCAGACAATGGTGACAACAGTGTTTGTTGAAGGTGAAAGTCATGGAGTCATTTCTTTTCAGTGTCATTTAATGCCTGATTCTTCACAATGTTTTGGTGATTGGTGTTTTTTAATCAGATGTGTTGCACTTTAAGCCATGTTTTTAGCAGAAAACTATAATGATGACTGTTGTTGTTACACTCTGACAGTTTATTTTTTAGAACATGATCCAATGGTTGCTTGGAATGAGGTAATTTAACAAATGATTCAGGTAATCATTAGGAAGTAGGTGCATTAGACTGGCATTTCCACATAAGGTGTCTGTAGCAGGAAATACATACCCTCCTTAATTTTCTTGTCTTTTTTAAATTATATTTTATTGGTATTAATTTTGAAAAGCTTCCAAGAAAACAAAGTTATCCGTCTGAAAGTAAATAAATTATGGCCTCATTTGATAAATGTGAAGATGAAGGCCTGCATCAACATGCATTGGCAAAGAAAAAAGAGGTAAAGGGTAAAAAATAGAAAAGAAGGGGAACATGGAAAACATAATCTGAAACACACTTGAGGTACAAGTGAAATGAGGGAGCAGTTATTTACTCTATGAACACTTCTATTTTTTCTGGATGACCTGTCTTAGACAATGAATTTACTTCAGAGCCAAAGGAAATTCCGCAGACTACAGCATGGGATTGTGTAGCTTTTCCCCACCCAAGATTCATCTGCCACTCAGACGTTGATTTGCTGCAGCTAGCTCCTGTGGTCTCAGAAGATAGTGCTGACTCTGTCTTTAAGAAGACTTACACTAAAGCTAAGAGCAAAAATTCCTTCATACAGGATTTTCTTTAGTACCCAGCGAGTTTCAGGAGCTTCTGAAGGGCACACATTCATTTAGTGTTGGTTAGTGAAAGGAAAGCATTCAGGGCCTGAAAAGCAACTTCTCCAATGAAAAAAGTGTACAGTTGTAGAACTAGGAGTTAGTATTTTTTTTTAATTTGTTGCTTTTTATCAAATGTGGATTGATGTAATTTAGGAGACTGCGATACTTCTTTAGAAGTATATAGTCATAGTGCCAGATTTTAAAGTCGGTGTCTACTGTACTTATTACAGGTTTATAAGGTCATTATTGTCACATGTCCAGAGTACTGTGAAATTCTTACTTTTATGTGGTAGTTGCCACTGCCCAGCACAATGATTGGCAAGTATAACTACCACACCTCAGAACTTTTGTCTTCCTAACCTGAAAATCTCCAGAGCCTAAGCGTATACCTAACAAGACCACAAAAGTACAAACATTAACATGCTTTTAACACTTATGCCTAGATCCTTCTATAAAATGCAGATATTTGAGGTCTCTTCCACCAACTTATTACCCAGACAGTTTAAGACTACTAGAAAGACTTCATGAGCTCTAATTTAGAAAAATACAAAACACAAAATTCTTTATATTAACTATTTTTTTCATAGTGAAGCATAAATATTCTGCTTGGTGGCCATGATGGATTGTAGGTGGACAGCACCATGCAGTTTGTCATCAAGGTGCGGCAGAATAGTTGTCACAGCAGGATGTTGTGTGGCCCCCAGCATTCTACTTAATGGACCAGAATGGCTCTTTTCCCTTGTGTTTTGTCTCCATTATTTGGTAAAGAAAGGTACTTCAAAGGAACACTGCAGACTCGAGAGTATGAGTCATTCTAGCAACTAGACTGATAGGACTAATGGCTTTTGTGGCCTGATTATACTGTATTACAAAGTAATAAAATAAAGTATTGTGTGTCTATTTATACTCTTTAGATCCAACATTGCCCAGGTTGGAATTGGAGGGCACTTTGTTTGCTGTCTCAGTGAGAACTTAATTCAATCATACTGTATATGCTCTTTTATTTGGTGTTTATGACTTCTTTACAAGTATATGGGGCAGCTAACAAAGGAGTATGCTCTAGATCTGATAAGCTACCTTTTCATAGGTGCCTGTGAACTTTTGGTTACAGTAGTAAGTACATGAACCAGGTGAAATGGATGTCAAATGTCTGTGTGTCTTAATCAGAGGCATATCTGACAGCTGAGAACATTGGCTGGCCCTGTTTTGGTTTTTCTGAGTTAAAGGCACCAATAAAGCATGTCTAAAATACTGTCATAGAAAAAATGGGTTGGTAGGCATCCTGGCCAGGATGAATGATTCCTTACCTGGCTGGGAGGCCTTGATATTGGAAGAGTGGAAAGAGTTTGCCTCCAGGGGCCATTGTGTTCCCCCAGCACAATACGTGGCATCAACTCTCTGACAGGTCTTCGACGGGAACACCTGCAGGGCTGAATGAGAGTTGTAGTTCCATTGGGCAGCCCTGATGAGTTGAGGAGGAGCCACTAGGGCAGCTGGCAGGAGAAGACCTCGCCATTTTTGGATGGTTCTGCCTGAGCCAGAAGTGCTGAAACAGCATGGTGGCAGCCGGTATAAAACAGACTGCTCCACTTCACCCGAAAGAGCTTGTGTCCGGTGCAAAGTAAAGACAAGGTTTGCCAGCAGGAGTGGAGGAGAAAAGTTTAAGCAAAAAGTTTATTGTAACACATAGTGAATAAGAAAGAAACCTTATAAAGGTAATTGTGTTAATAGTAGGGCATAGTAGTATGGCCGGAGAGGTTCCCGGGAGGTTCGTGATGCGGGCGGTCCTCACATAAGTACATGTCTGTACAAGCTGCTAATCACCACACCTGATCCATGTCCCCATAATATATAATAGAAGCGCAAGGCAGAAAAGGACCGAGAGAGACAATGGGAACGGAGGTTAATGGGGAAGACCTGCATGAAACACTTGAGAAGATAGAAGGGATGACAAAGGACAGCACAGTTAGTTCTGAAAATGAAATCCTTAAAGTGTGGAATTCTCTGCCAAATAGTTTTAAGTCAATGAAAGCACTTGGGATTGCGTTCCTTACTTTGTTGGATCATCTTATGCTTGTGAGCAGCTGTTTACAGCTTTGAATTATATCAAATCTGACACCAGAAACAGACTAACAGATGACCTGAGTGCTGCATGCGTTACTTTCAAACTTACAAAGTATGAGCCAAGGTTAGACAAATTATCAGCATGCATACAATAGCAAAAATCACATTAATTGTTCAAAAGCATGCCAAATGCAAACTTTTACCTTTAATAAAAAGTTGTTTGTATCATTGAAAGCTCTGTTATCGTGTTTTTCTTTTAAGACAAAAGATGTTAAAAAAAATGAGTTGTTTTTTTCTAAACTAAAACCTCAGTATTCAGGTTAAATTGCCGTGTTGGCACTTTGCGATAAATAAGTGGGTTTTGGGTTTCAGTTTGGGCACTCAGTCTCTAAAAGGCTCGCCATCACTGTCCTAGGTGAATGTACGCAGGACTCCCCCAGGACACTAGTAAATGAGTGATGCCAGGAAGGAAATAACAAACATGGCAACATCCAATGATTACTAGTACGCAGTCATTTTAAGAGAGGTGCCTTTGAGACCCAGCCCTTTAACAGGTATTGAGGCCATTTGAGAATGAAGTCAGAAAGTGACTTGAGGTAGATGTTCAACTGAAAGAAGGAAGGGAGGGGACATAGCTGAGAGAGAGAGAGAGAGAGAGACAGAGAAGGAAGGAAAGTGTGTAAAAGTGACAACTTTTAAGCCCTTTGAGTGAGCAAGTGGACAAGCACTCCCTTGTAGATAGATGAGGCTTTAATGCTTGTGTAGTAATACTAGATGTAACATCTATGATAACAATATTGGAGGTTTTTCTTATAGTTTGTCCAGAAGGATTCAGGTAATGGAAACATAATTGAAAACAAGTAGAGTCACGTGAGCTGATTTTGGAAGTTAATATATTTTCACTACAGACATCACTGCTTTGCTTTCTGTTTGTTTATTTGTGTTCACTCTTTTGTGTTCTATTTCCTTATCAGTTACATTGTTGTATCACATTGATTTTTATGTCTCATTCTGGCGTTCAAAGGTACCTTGAGAACACGCCTATCACTACGGCTATGTTCACACTGAAGCCAAAGGTGACTTAATTCCAATTTTGGTTTCTATACAGTTTTTCTTTTTTGCAAGTAATCCACCTCCATTATGAGTAAGTACAGCTATCTGTCTTATATTTATTTTGCTCATGCGGGGTAAATTCTAATACAAATACATTTGTTACATAGATGCAACCTAATAGACCACTGTGAACACCAACAGCATACTGAAAGCTGCGCTCCTTAAAATTATTTTCAGGGCAGGGTACATTTTTCAGCTCACGATCTTAAGGAACAAAAATAGAAAATGAAAAATCATAGCTGTTGCTTTGGATCCAATTATCACTGCCCTAGCCATATATAGAAGCCTGCGAACACAAGTGAGAAGCCAGAACTGGTGAGAGTGAAATGTAGTGAGTTTAGATGCAAAATGGTGGTTTGACAACTTCAGAATATCAAGAGGGATGATTGACTACTTAACTTAATACCTATCCACAAGAACACCTGGGAAAAATACTCGATTGATTTTAAATTATTTCCGTCAGAAAACACACCGTTATTCTATAACGTCTCTGAATTTCAATAAAATCTGTCAAGGCATTTTTGAGATTTTGAGTTATTCAGTTTTTCTTTGGGGGCTGGTATAGTCTGTCCACAGCTCGGGACAGGGCAGCCAATTTTTAATTAAGCAATCATGCCTTGAATGTGCAGGTTCCAATCAGGTGCGGCTGTGTACGAGTGCATTTCGCTCCGTGGTTATTTAGGGAATTGGCTGACTGCTTCCGGATCCATGTGCGGAGGCAGGTATTTCAGTCAGACACCTCAATGATGCCATGGAGGGAGTGAGGATAAATGAGCCTGTACACGACAGAAGGGAAATCAAGTGAAGAATTGGAAAGGAAGATAAAAGAACAGAGGTTACGTAGAGGAATGGAGAGAATCAGGCAGGAGTGAGAGAGAGCTGGTATAAGACAGGAGGAAGCAGGCGGATAGGAAGGCGAGCCCCAGAAAGGAACACATGGCTGGCGTTTAGAAGGAACTGAAGGATCGCTCCTGTTGACCAACCAGGTAGCAGGAGCAGTCATTGTGCTCAGGGTGTGCTGTCACCAGGAAGAGCCAGCGATTGGCAATGGAGGGAGGATAGCAATGTGAGCGGAGCAGGGCTTGGCAGCTCCCAGTGGAACACTGTAGGATTGGTGGTGGGGACACGTGCTGGAATAAAAGGTTGTCTGTGCCTGATGGATGGACATCTCTCCGTGCTCCAGGGCCCAATCGGGGTAAGACTGAGGGATCTCGGTTTTAAAAGGGAAGTATTGGGGACTTGAATTTAAAGGATAGATTCCTGCCTGTGTTTTAACCTTGTATTTAAGGAATATGTATTCAATCATTTTCAACCTCTATATGGACACTGTTCTTTTTATAGATTATTTATGTATTATTTGATGGAGCACTGCACCACTTTGAACTGTTTGTTTTTGATGGTTGTTTGTAATAAACACGCTGTAGCACTTTTGCACCTATTCCTTGCTACATTTGCGTGTTGTGTCCTCATTAGCTGGCTCATCTCTCGGGTGCGTTATCAGCTGTAGTGGGTTCAAGTAGCTCCCATGAAAGACCTGGTAGCATGGGGCTGTCCCGCACTGTCACAGGGGGTTACCCATTAATATTGATACAGGTATATCAAACTGTCATTCCTTAGCAGGAACATCTACTGGCATAGATGTACCATCTTACCAATTTCAGCTTTTTAACTAAACAGGAAATAGAGTTTTTGTTGATGAATGAGTCAAATTTACATTATATATAGACTACACTATCTCACTACTAATCTATTGAACTATATAGATATAGAGATGCATTAGAGAAATACTGTATCTGATATCAGATGGGTATATGGGTAAGTTCAAAATATTATAGTCGACAGCCATTGACTATTACTGCACAACATTCTTTAGTGTTGTTTTAAACATAAACTGAATGACCACTTTATTAGAGCTGTCTAGTATCCTGTAGGTCCCTCTGTGGCCTCCAGAAAAGCCTAACTTCTTGAAGGCATAGATTCAAGGCATATTGCTTGAAACATTCTATAGGGATTTTGGTCCATGCCAACTCAACCGCATTACACTGATTCTGCAAATTATTTTGATTGTATAGGGTGGTCCAGATCTAATTGTGCAATTTTCATTACGCTATAACTTATTAAGTTTATTACATAGATAATCACCCGAAAAATCCCGGACCATTGAGCAGTGTGCGAACTGACAACATGAAGAATCGTCTTCGCACCGAACTGAAATCATCCCCGCATAAGTCAAAGTCATCCAGACGATCTGGACCACCCTGTACATTCATAATGTGAACCTCTCGTTGTACGTCATCCCAAATGTGCTCGATTAGTTTGAGAATTAACAACTGTGGAGACCACTGCAGTAAACCAATGTCACCATGTTAGAGCACATTTTACCTCAATTTGGCTTTGAAAAAGGGTTGCACATGGCCAGCAAGAATGGTAAGGTTTGCTGGGGCATTTGAATGATACTCTACTGATATTAAGGCATATAAGAAAACATCTCCCACACCTTTTTATTTCTACTACTACCACCACGCCATACCACTTAGGCAAAGTAGGACAAAACTCTAGATGCATGCTGTTAACACCAAATTCTGATTCACAATGTATCACAGCACAAGTCAAGATCTCTTTGAGTAGATGACATTTCGTCAGTCTATAGGGATCCAGTGTAAGTGATCACATGACCATTGTTGCTTTATCCTCCTGTTCTTAGTTGAAAGGTGTAGAACCCATTGTGGTTGTCTGCTGCTATAGCTTACTTCCATTATGGTCTGCAGTATTATGTTAAATGATTGTAAGGAGCTATTACTGCAGTATGTGTGCTCTTTCTGCTAGCTTACATAAGTTGGGCCATTCTTTTATGTCTCCAGACATTTTCAAGCTGTTTTCTCCAGTCTCATAGTTTCCACTTACTGTATATTTTTTGTTTACTCTATAAGACCTATATTGTGTGAAAATCCAAAGAGGGCAGGTGTTTCTGAGATCCTAGAACCTTCAACCCTATGATTAACGATCATGCCACAGTCAAACCTGCTTATGTCACATGCTTTCCCTTTTTAATGTATGCTTGAACAATGAATAAATGTCTTGACTATGTTCGTATGACACATATATATTGAGCTACAGCCACATGGTTGGCTGCTTGGAAGATCAAACAAAATAGTTAATAAAATGGCATAACTAATAAAGTGACTACTGAGTGTAGAAGAGATCATAGTAGTGTTTATTTGCTGAATTCTTTGGCCTTGCAATGCTTTCCCTCTGGCCAAACTGCACTTCATGTTTACATTGGATTAGATGAAAAGTTGGCATCTTTACTCTTTTTCTCCCTCTTTCCTTTTTGTTTCTCTCAATGATGGCTGTGTTACATGAGTAGCTTGCACATCAAACTCTTACCATGTGGATCTTTTCCCTGACAGAAGCAGTCCATTGTTTTAGTTGTGCTTTCAGGGTTGCAGGTTATCCCCTTGGTTTAATTAATGCAGTGTTAGATTGCAGGGATTTTCAGCAGTATATTTAATGTTTTAGATTTTTTAGACTTGCAACTAAACACAATTGTAGCGTTTTAAACAGATATTCAGTACAGTAAATAGAAAACCTTATTCTCCAAAAACTATATTCAAGAATACAAGCAAGAGGTTTTTTTTTTTTGAAAATAGGAATGTATGTGGCAGAGGCCTGTCCACTAAATCAGAAGCATGAAAAGAGTATGATAGCTTCTCCGCTCCTTGTCCCAACTCAATGGCCATAGAACTGAGACCCAATACTTTGGAGATGTTTATGTTTTGTAATGATGAGGAGCAGCTTATATGTGACGAATCACATGTGTCAGGAAAGATTTCTTTAAAGAAACTCCACCCAAAAATTAAAATTGTTGTATCTGTTATTCAACCTGTGTTTTCAGTAACAGACGGGGGAAAAAAAAAATTCACAAAGAATGAACAGAGCAAAATTCCTGATACAGTGGAACTGAATGGAGACCTAACTTTAACAACAAACTATATCAAACCATCTGTCAAAAAATCTCAAAATACTCCTGTCACATACTCCAAATGTTAAGATGTTTAGTTATTTTCTCACAACATCTTAAACATGTATTTTTTTTCTAAAATAAACCCTTTCCAGAATATCCTCAGTGCATGACAGTGAAGCACTGGAATTGAGCTTTTGAATTCAAGATCTGCCTTCCTTTTGTTTATTAGCCAGGAGTGCTCCCCAGTAATAGTTCATTCATTGGCTATCACATCACTGCTATTATCCATCCTGCTATATCCTAACTACAGGGTCATGGGGGTCTGCTGGAGCCAATCCCAGCCAACACAGGGCGCAAGGCAGGAAACAAACCCCGGGCACACACACACTAGGGGCAATTTAGAATCGCCAATGCACCTAACCTGCATGTCTTTGGACTGTGGGAGGAAACCGGAGCACCTGGAGGAAATCCACGCAGACACGGGGAAAACATGCAAACTCCCACGCAGGGAGGATCTGGGAAGCAAACCCGGGTCTTCTAACTGCAAGGAAGCAGTGCTACCCACTGCGCCACTGTGCCGCCCCACATCATTTATTTCACTTGATATATAAGAGACTAGGAGGCTTTACCCCCTGCTCACAAACCCCCAGATCCCCCCCAAACCCACCGGTTTGCGCTACAGGCCAGCCACTTCGCGTCTCTGCCACTCACGTATGTGGATTTCACTTTCACGGTGGATACGCCTCTTCATTGGGAAGAAGCACTACTTTTCCCTGATGGCAACATGAATTAGATGATCTACAAGTATCGGACTTAAACTTTAAATCTGAACAATATATTCGATCTCTTTTCGCCGTTCCGTTATTCCAAAGAGTAATAATTTCCGTTTGCGCTAATGCGATCTTTACTAGCATTTTTTTTGAGACTTTCAAATTTTAGTACTTTCATTATCTCTAACCTGCCCAGCATGTGTATTGCGCCAACATTTTTGAATTCTTTACAACATTCTACTTTGTCTTCTACTCTTCATCACGGCCCCGGGCGTGGTTAAATCTCTTGGCACAAAGTCTTGTCTTGCGGGACGTGAAAGTATCTTCAAATTCAAAAATCAAAATCTTTATTGTCATTGTAGCAATGAGACATTGTACAACAAAATTTTTAGGTGCAATTATCCAGTGCAAAAAATAAAATAAAAACAAAACACAATTACTCAAGTTAAAACTAAAATAAAAAGGGAATAATTACCAAAAATGGTCCATAACAGCAGAACAATGTTTTCCACTCATACATACGTCATATTGTACTTGCCCCTTATCCGATGTTAACTTAGAGCTGTATTGTACACAAGAGAATGTATTGTATTGTAAACATGAAGGTGCACTAGGTCAGATTGACCACTTAGCAGCATTCAGCATGGTGATGGCTGAAGGACAGAAACTGTTTCTCAGTCTATTTGTCTTAGTCTTTATGGATCTGAAATGTCTGCCTGAAGGCAGGTGTTCAAACAATGCATGTCCTGGGTGTGATGGGTCCTGAAGAATTTTGTTGACGTTCCTGAGACAACAGGATCTATGTAGTTCTTCTAGTGAGGGGAGAGGACAGCCAACTATCCACTGCGTGACCTTAATGACCCTATGAAGCTCTTTCCTCTGTGCTACTGTGCAGCTGGAGAACCACACACAGAGACAGTAGGCCAGGATGCTCTCTACTGTGCAGCGGTAAAAGGACACCAGCAGTTTCTCAGGGATGTTGTTCTTCGTATGCACCCTCAGATAGTGGAGTCTCTTTTTGGCCTTCTTCACTACCTCAGCAGTGTGTGTTCCCCAGGTTAAGTCCTTCCTAATGGTGACTCCCAAGAAACGAAAGTCTGAGACCCTCTCCACACAGTCCCCGTTGATGAGTGGCTGGATGTTGTCTGACTTCTTCCCGACGTCCACGATCAGCTCCTTGGTCTTGGCTATGTTTAGGAGCAAGTTGTTATTCCTACACCACGTTGTCAGCTGCTCCACTTCATACCTGTAGGCGGACTCATCTCCCCCAGAGATGAGCCCTACTACCGTGGTATTGTCAGAGAACTTAACAATGGTGTTACTGTGGTGGGCAGGAATGCAGTCAAGGGTATAGAGGGTATAGAGCATGGGGCTCAGCACACAACCCTGTGGGGAGCCAGTGCTGAGGCTGATGGGTATGGAGAAGTAGGGGCTCACTCTAACCCTCTTGAGTGCGATCACTCAGGAAGTCCTTGATCCAAAGGCAGGTGGAGTGTGGAAGTCCTATGTCTGACAGTTTGGTCACCGGTCTCTGGGGTAAGATGGTATTAAAGGCAGAGCTGAAGTCTATGAAGAGCAGCCGTGTGTAGCAGCTCCCCTGCTGCTCCAGATGAGACAGAACAGCACGGAGAACAGTGGCCACAGTGTCCTCTGTAGACCTGTTTGCTCTGTAGGCAAACTGGAGTGGATCAAGCATGGGAGGAATGAATGACATGATGTGGTTCCTGATTAGCTTCTCGAAGCACTTCATAACCACAGAGGTCAGTGTAACTGGCCTGTAGTCATTAAGACTGGTGATGGTCTGTTTCTTGGCCACAAGCACTATGACAGAGGATTTCAGGCAGGATGGCAAAGTGGACTGAGACAGAGACTGGTTGAATATCCTGGTGAAGACCCCAGCCAGTTGGTCTGCACAGTCTGCCGGCACGCATCGTGAGATGCTGTCAGGTCCAGCTGCCTTCTGTAGGTTGACAGCCCGCAGCATGCGTCTCACCTCGTGCTCCCCCACTGTGAGGATGGTGCTGTTGCTGGTATCTGGATGGGGTCTGGCGGTCTCTGGTGGATCTACTTCAAACCGGGCAAAGTAGTGGTTCAGTTCCTCAGCCAGTGATGAATCACCTCCCACAGCTCCAAGACTGGTCCTGTAGTTGGTCATATGCTGGAAACTCATCCACACTTTCCTGCCGTTGTTGCTATCCAGGTGTTCCTCAATCTTCCTTTTATAGTGCCATACAAATTACTACCATAGGTAAAAATACAATAAAAACCAAAAACAAATGCATCTATTGGATTGTTGAGTCTTAAAAAACAAAGCAATACAGTGGTGTGAAAAACTATTTGCCCCCTTCCTGATTTCTTATTCTTTTGCATGTTTGTCACACAAAATGTTTCTGATCATCATCACATTTAACCATTAGTCAAATATAACACAAGTAAACACAAAATGCAGTTTTTAAATGATGGTTTTTATTATTTAGGGAGAAAAAATCCAAACCTACATGGCCCTGTGTGAAAAAGTAATTGCCCCTTGTTAAAAATCACCTAACTGTGGTGTATCACACCTGAGTTCAATTTCGTAGCCACCCCCAGGCCTGATTACTGCCACACCTGTTTCAATCAAGAAATCACTTAAATAGGAGCTGCCTGACACAGAGACGTAGACCAAAAGCACCTCAAAAGCTAGACATCATGCCAAGATCCAAAGAAATTCAGGAACAAATGAGAACAGAAGTAATTGAGATCTATCAGCCTGGTAAAGGTTATAAAGCCATTTCTAAAGCTTTGGGACTCCAGAGAACCACAGTGAGAGCCATTATCCACAAATGGCAAAAACATGGAACAGTGCTGAACCTTCCCAGGAGTGGCGGCCGACCAAAATTACCCCAAGAGAGCAGAGACGACTCATCCGAGAGGTCACAAAAGACCCCAGGACAATGTCTAAAGAACTGCAGGCCTCACTTGCCTCAATTAAGGTCAGTGTTCACGACTCCACCATAAGAAAGAGACTGGGCAAAAACGGCCTGCATGGCAGATTTCCAAGACGCAAACCACTGTTAAGCAAAAAGAACATTAGGGCTCGTCTCAATTTTGCCAAGAAACATCTCAATTATTGCCAAGACTTTTGGGAAAATATCTTGGGGACTGATGAGACAAAAGTTGAACTTTTTGGAAGGCAAATGTCCCGTTACATCTGGCGTAAAAGGAACACAGCAGTTCAGAAAAAGAAAATCATACCAACAGTAAAATATGGTGGTGGTAGTGTGATGGTCTGGGGTTGTTTTGCTGCTTCAGAACCTGGAAGGCTTGCTGTGATAGATGGAACCATGAATTCTACTGTCTACCAAAAAATCCTGAAGGAGAATGTCCGCCATCTGTTCGTCAACTCAAGCTGAAGCGATCTTGGGTGCTGCAACAGGACAATGACCCAAAACACACCAGCAAATCCACCTCTGAATGGCTGAAGAAAAACAAAATGAAGACTTTGGAGTGGCCTAGTCAAAGTCCTGACCTGAATCCAATTGAGATGCTATGGCATGACCTTAAAAAGGCGGTTCATGCTAGAAAACCCTCAAATAAAGCTGAATTACAACAATTCTGCAAAGATGAGTGGGCCAAAATTCCTCCAGAGCGCTGTAAAAGACTCATTGCAAGTTATCGCAAACGCTTGATTGTAGTTATTGCTGTTAAGTCTGGCCCAACCTGTTTTTAGGTTCAGGGGGCAATTATTTTTTCACACAGGGCCCTGTAGGTTTGGATTTTTTTCCTCCTAAATAATAAAACCATCATTTAAAAACTGCATTTTGTGTTTACTTGTGTTATATTTGACTAATGGTTAAATGTGTTTGATGATCAGAAACATTTTGTGTGACAAACATGCAAAAGAAAAAGAAATCAGGAAGAGGGCAAATAATTTTTCACACCACTGTATATATTATTTTTAGAGCCATAGTAACTGTTTAGAAAAATTATAAATGATCCAAATCAAGACATTAGCCTTCTTCAGTTTTCATATTTCTCAGAGTACTCTGCCAACACATCTCAACTGTTTATGGGTGAATGACTTAAGGACAGCCTCCAGGAGGCCAGGCATGTCTTTGTCTTCAGAGTAAATCATTCCCATGTGTTGTCATGTGTATGTGTATGTCATGGGAATAATGTAGCATGGCACATCTGAACATTTTATTGTATCCCATGACTGTGTCCCTCATATTGTCATAGAGCAGCCTGCATATTCACACATGAATTGAATTTCATCCTTTCTCTGTTTTTACCTTTGGTTTTTTCCACAGTGGCTCGAGTACTGAAGAGATCTTACTTTCATACCAACCTGAAACCAGCTCCTTTGGGTGTACTTCTTTAAAATTAAAGATAACCATCCATTCAGTCCTGTGTTTCCTAATTTTTCTGACTAGTGTTTCAGACCTTTTTAAGGTGTCTGTCTTTCTCTCACACTCTTCTCTGATTCCTGTTAGTAAAGAAGCTTGCTGGACTGGCATCCTATTATCTTGGAGACTTTAGCAGGGTTTTAGTGGCTTAACTTTAAGGCATCCAATTGTACTACAATGGTAATGATATGGTTGTAAATTCCAGAGAGATGACTCCTGGGTTGAAATGATACCTCTTCTTTTCCAAAAGGGCAATTATCCATTTTTCCTTAAAAAGGATAGAAAAACAATTGTGTAAAAAAAAAAAAAGTTATCACATGTCCAGACACTAAGGAGCCGTTATAAAGTTTGGGTCAACAAAGAATGTATGCATTCTGGGGTGTCTCTAGTGTAGTCATCATCAGGAGGCAAAGCAGTCTGTGCCAGTTGGACTAGCATCACTTCATTGATCTTTTTATATTCAGCTGTATCTGAACATCACTCAAATTGCATAAATCGCCTCAAAAGCTTTCTTTATGGAAGTGTCAAGGGTTAAATGTGATCGATATGGGCAAAGTAAGAGATGCTCTGTGGTGTTTCATTGTTAAAGCCTTGGCAATCTGTTTGAGGGTATTCCAGTAAATTGGATCCTTAGTTTGAATCCTCCATGGCTTTTTGCTCTAAGCCTCGTCTAGACCTGGATTTAGCAAAGTAACACAGTCTTAGTCAGTAGAGTGAAAACTAAAAAACAACTTGACAAAAGTAAGACGTGCCAAACAAGTACGTCCAGCTAGTCAAAGTAGGGCAGGGATTGATTGATTCAAAAAGTGAATTACACAATACAGTAGGTGGACTCCTTGATGAATATTAATGGTGTCATGAACATATCTTTGGGAGCTTATTTATTAAATGTAACCTATTTATTATGTTATCATTATGTTTTTCCCTTGTTAATATTTACCAATATAATAATGCTATCATGATGGCTCCATTTTGTTTGTTCTTTGTGTGATCACTGCCATCTTTTCTTAGTTTTGTCATGGCTGTGGCTATGTTTGTTTGCTGTTGCTATATAAGTTTATAAACAAATGACTTGTCGCCTTTGGTATATGTGACTTAATTGGTCAAAAGCTAGTAAAATTGACGTCTTACATTACATGATGTCTAAGATTTTGGATTAACAAAAAATAAGCATTATCTTTATTTTTACTTAGAGAACAGATCTTCTAGTTATGGTTAGGAATTTCTTGAGGTGTCAGGTTCAACCTCGATTTTTGAATGATGTTTTGGTTTTGTTCACTGGCTTCTAAAATATCTTTTTGGCTCTTTTGTCCTTAATTTTGTTTTCTGATTTCTTTTTTTATAATCCCGAAAGGAAAATATATCATCCCCATTTTTGCTTATTATTTCAGTCCTTTTGGACAGGTCAAGTCCCATCTTGGCCATAATTGGAAGTGCTTAAATTCCTGTTTGAATAGCAACATTCTCTTTTACTTTCCTAGCAGTTGACAGTGGGTGAAGTGCAAGGTATGGAAAAAAAAAAAAGGTGGGTCCTAGGGGGCCCAAGACCCCCTAATTAAATCTATAGGCCCCTTCAAAGTCTCAAAATAAAAATTGCGATGGGTTCCTAAAAATATATTTTGTTATGTTATGCTGTTCTCCATCACTCAGTGCCTTTTACTGGGTCAATTTCCATGGGATCTAAAGCTGCACTTCCTAATTAAGCAAAAACTCTGATTTCAGTTTTCCCAGAATGCACTCCAGTTATGTTTAGCATGACAAGGCTTTCAAGCTTAGGTCTTTTACCTGAAATTTATCAGGTGGAAAAGTTAAAGTGTCTCCCGTACATTGTCCTAGCACATGCGTCATTGAAGTTGTGTTGGTGATTATTGGTTACAGGGACAACAACCTGTAACTCCCTCTGTAAGGTGTTCCTACACCCCTGTAGCCTGAGTAGCCCTTAAAGAGATGGGCATATCAGGCTTCCTTCAACCTACACACATTCTTAAAAAGTAAATACTGACTTTCTGTAAGCCCTCCCTGGCCACTCCTTTAATTGAGAAACATACTGTTTTTGTTCAACTAGAGATCCTTTACTGCCACCTATCAACCTGGAATTATTGTGCCCCGCCCTCACCTCCTTTTTGACTCTCCAAAGACATTGAGCTATAGACAGTTTTTAATTACACTTTTGTGCCCTCTGTTTTCTACCACCGGGTCTTTGTCACTGCCTGTTTTTGCAGATTTTCTATGAGACTTTCTCATTGCCTTTTGCACTTTTGTGAAAGCCTTGCCCCAGCACAATAATGCATGCAAATTGCCATGCCATTTTAATTCTGTGCACATTCTTCCTTACTGTTTCATATTTGCAAATATATGCTCTGAGTCTGTATTCTGAGAGGTGCACTATATAAAAATATTATTTGAATCTTTGTGTTGAGACGTCAAAGATTATGACCAATGCTTTTAATGATTAAAAACTGAAAAAATGTATGAAGAAAACATTTTCATAGCCAACAGAGGCTGAATATGTTTCCTGATAGTGGACTAAGTGAACATTTGCTGCTGAGTTGCTCTTTCATGTAATCTGGGAGAATTTTTCTTATACTGTATTCTTGAAATGTAAAAAGAGGACAAAACCGCTGGCTTTTGACTTTTCTAATGGAGTGCTGTGTTTAAAGTGTTTTTTTCAGTTGTCTTCCAGCTTTCACAGTTATAACGCCTGTCTGCAGTATAGTACCCATTATCTATAATTAGGGCCAGCCGTCTAATGGACTGTGCATATGTTTGCATCTTGTCACCAGGTCATGGCTGTCAGATATAAGATGTGCATGATGGGATTTTCCAGCCTGGAAAAAATTAGACACACATGCCTTTCGCAGCAAAATTCTGAACTTACTACATATTGTGGTCAGTTTACAAAAGAAAAAAAGGAAGAAAAGTGTGAAATAGACAGTTGTGTAACAAGATTTTTAGAATGGCTGTATTTATGAGTGCCACAACTCATCCACAATTATTTGTAAAAAGTAATTCTTCCAATGTATATTCTTTTCCAACAGAAGGAAAATTTCAGGCCCCATCTTTGTCTAATACCAACTGAAAATGAACAGAGTTGTTTGACTGGCAAGTGATACTAGGAGCAGAAATGGCATTATACAGGGTAGAACCATTCAGGGCTATGTGGGGGAGGGAATGTAAAGTGAGTTTGCCTTGAATTCAAGCTGTAGGGTTAGGTCACAGAGATATTAATATGTTCATAAAGTTAGGGAATCTTACTGAAGAACACGGAAGCTTGCTTGGGAAACCTAACTCTTAACTTCAAAACAGTAGTCAGAAACATACAGTAGGTGTTCTGTTTGACTCTAGGTTAAAGTTTGAGTTTCATGTCAAAAAACTGGTTCAGTCTTGTTTTTATCATTTTAGGATTATTGCTAAAGTCCGGCCCATACTGGGCTTCAGGGACACTAAGAAATCAATTCATGCTTTTATTACCTCATGGCTGGATTATTGTAACCCCTTATTCTCAGTTCTTAGTCTGTTTAGGCTGCAACTGGTGCAAAATGCTGCAGCAAGACTCCAGGCCTAAATCCTCCGCTTGTATCACCCATACACTGGCTACCAGCTATTTACAGGATCCAGTTTAACATCCTACTTTTAAGCTATAAGGCTCTGAATGGTTTGGCTCCAGTATATGTTAAAGACATGCTGTACTTTTATCATACAGGTAGACCTCTTAGATCATCTGACCAGTGGTTATTTGTTATTCCACGCACTAAATTAAAAGCAAAAGGGTTTTTGAGCCTTCTCTGTTATGGCTCCTAAACTCATAAACTGTCTCCCCCTTGATACTGGAGCATCTAATTCTGTAACTATATTTAAGACTCAAACTAAAACACATTATTTTAGATAAGCACTTCTTTCTTATTAGTTAAAATACATACTATAGAGATATAAAACAAACTATGTGTTTTTAGTTATGATGGCTTGATTTTTTTATACAATTTTATATGATATATAGTAATGGGTCTTTTATTTTTTATTATGTCTTTTTGTTCTGTTGTTGGAAAGCAATTTCTGCATATTGCTTGAAAAGTGCTCTGTTAATGAAATAAGTGAATGAAATGAATAAAGGCCATGTCACATTAAATGACATTGCCAGTGATTTTCAGTTATATTCTTCATTTACATAATCATATTAAGTCAGCGGCCTGCTCCTGTGAAGCTGGTCATGTGTGCATGAAAGCTGGCAACAAATGAATGCTCATCTGGACATACAGATAATGCAGTGACGAGAAATAAAGAACATGGGTGTTTTGGTCATCATAAACAGAAGAGTAGCTTGTCTCTCTTAGGTTTTGTGTGCCACAACAGAATAGAAAAAAGAATATAAAAGGGTAGAGACTGCAGCTAAGCTTGCTTTACTTGTTAACCCTTTTCTGTCAGGCAACACGTTATTGGCTGTCACAAAAAAGGGTGAGCACAACTGTGTTGGAAAGTTGGCAAATAGTTGCTTAATGATACATGCCCAGAAAATTTCAGTCATGTAGATTGAAAACATGCTCGGCAATGACACAAGCAACTTCAGCCCAATGAATACAAATCACATAATGTGACATCAACTTAAGGAAGAGCAAGAGAAAGGACGAAAAGAAAGTATTACTCTCAGATAATGATGGAATACTATTTCTAAAAGGAATACTCCAAACAAAAACTTATTTTTTTTTCTATGTTTTACTTACTCCACATTGCCTGTAGTAATGGCTGAGGAAAAAAAAAACTTGGATCTCATGTGTTCATGGAAAACGTAAATCAAAAAATTCCTGATCTGCTGGACTTCTAAGGATATTCAACTTGAATAACAGCAACCAATATCAAAACATCCATGAAAAAAAATCTCAGATTACATGTGTTGCATAACTCAAATGTCAGGCATCCAGTCATATGCTCACTGCATCACAAACAAATACTTTGGCTAAAATATTGTTAAGGAAGCCACTTCTAAAAAATGCTTCCTTGCATGATACGAAATACATAAAACCAAGATCTCAGACCATTAATTTAATTATTATAAAATGCTGTTTGTAATGTAAAGCAAGCCACATTTTCAAGAAAAAAGTTAAAAGAGAACAGGACAGAATAACAAATGATAAACTCCCGAGATTAGGGGCCAAGAACAAAAATGGTGGGAGTCGATGTCTCAACAATTAGAGTTTGGCATGAGGAGCTCTTAACCAGTGCTTTGGGTGTTGGCTCTAATGGCATAAAACATGCAGGATTAAGTAGCCCTGTCTACTTGAGCGTCACATTAAGGAACACCAGTAGACCACAAATAAACAGGAATATTCCACAGGGAAAACAATTTCAAAATAATCGACTAAAAGGTGGGCAATTACAAAATGAAACTTACAAATGGCAATAAACTCAAATTGAAGCTGATAACAAGCAAAAAAGAAAAAAAAGAGAAATAACACTAAAAGTAAAATGATACAAAATTCATGCAACACAGGATAATACTAACAGCTATTCAGTTAATGACCAAGGAAACCAGGCCTGCCAACTAACTGCTTGAAAGTTGTAGTCAGATTTGTCATGAGATAGAGAGAGGGATACTTTATTAATCCCAAGGGGAAATTCACATACTCCAGCAGCAGTATACTGATAAAAAAACAATATTAAATTAAAGAGTGATAAAAATGCAGGTAAACCAGACAATAACTTTGTATAATGTTAACGTTTACCCCCCGGGTGGAGCTGAAGAGTTGCATAGTGTGGGGGAGGAACGATCTCCTCAGTCTGTCAGTGGAGCAGGAGGGTGACAGCAGTCTGTCGCTGAAGCTGCTCCTCTGTCTGGAGATGATCCTGTTCAGTGGATGCAGTGGATTCTCCATTATTGACAGGAGCCCACTCAGCACCCATCGCTCTGCCACAGATGTCAAACTGTCCAGCTCTGTGCTTACAATAGAGCGTCCCTCTTCTTTATGCTGCCTCCCCAGCACACCACCGCGTAGAAGAGGGCACTCGCCACAACCGTCTGGTAGAACATCTGCAGCATCTTATTGCAGATTTTGAAAGATGCCAGCCTTCTAAGGAAGTATAGTCGGCTCTGTCCTCTCTTGCACAGAGCATCAGTATTGGCAGTTCAATCCATTCACTGCGATCATTAAAGGACCAAATTTAAAGGGTTTAATACATCCTCATGCCATTTACTGGGGGCCACTATTCCTTGACTTGAGAAGTCCCAATGTGAAATAAATCCTCTGGCTGCACTCTGTACTTCATGTCACTTACCATGGACCATATCAGTGTGGAGAACACCAGTGCTATCAATCTTTCTTCATGGTTAGTTGCTCAGGTGTGTGGCTTATTATATTTAATTATTACTGCATATTTGGCTGATGCTTTTGTCAAAAAGTCAACTTACAAGACCAGAATTCCTTACAATTATTTACATTTTTTTACAGTTTGGACAGCTTAGCCTGTGGTTTTGTTTTGAGGATGTTATTTTACATGAGTTGATGTGGTGTGGAATGACAAATGACACAACTCTTCAGTGACTTCTTAGCACACACTTTCAAAGTATTATGAGCTCATCGAAATGCGACAGCCATTTAACCTGTTGCCTGACAATGTAGAGGCTGTGCAATTGTTTTCCAGTTGTGATGAGTTCAGCCACAGTCTCAGCCTGTCTTTTCCCTTTTCCATCCTGTGATGGCACAATAATGACAGAACATCCAATAAACGAGATTCTCTTGTGTTTGTGCAATCCGAAACACCCATTTTCATTTCTTCTTTCCTTGTGGTTCACATTGTATGCATTGAGCTCACTCCTACAACCTTAGACAAAATGAAACTTGTTTAATTTTTGTCTTGATGTGTTACAGAGTGCTATGACTGTGTTGCTAGGGATGTCAACAGGGCACACCATGCTCAGATAATGCAAATGAAGGTTTAGACTTTTTGCTGGTTTTGCCTGCTGCATGATCTGTGCTGCACAGATTATTTTTATGAAGTACTGCTACCATTTGACAACAAATACATATTGGAGGCTGCTCTCTTATATTTTTTAAAAGATGACCTTCTTCATTTTAACTTCTGCAAAAGAAAAGAGCTTTTGTTACAATCACAGAATAAAACAGCAGGAACTTATAGCTCAGTCTAGTTGATGTCCAGACCAAAGTTGTATAAGGCCAGTGTTCTCTTGGGTGTGAGGTTTTTGAGATGTTCAATAATACAAGTAATTTTTTGTGATGAAAAAGTTTTTTCTTTTTTTTGGTTATGCAACAACAAATGAAGCTCAGAACTTGAGAACCCCTGGGGGCTGTCGGCTGGAGTACACAGGCTGTGATACACAGATCGATGCTGTAATCAGGGAGGAATGTAGAGATCAGGGTTTCTTTTGATGGGATTTCATTCTGCAGTGTTAATCATTCATTTTCTAGCAGCATGAGGTTTTAATAGCCACACTGACGCTGTGATGGAAGCCATGTGGGTTGTTGGTTGATGTCTTCTACTAAAGCAAAGTTATGATACTAAAACACTTCACAATTAAAGCATTGCTGTTCAATGAAGTATTTTTAATAAGGTTTAATATTGCAGAGATCCTTTTATATGGAAATGAACTCCTGATATTCTCCTGACTTCATAATGGAGATGTACATTACTAATCACAGCAATGATGGGGACCTTTCAATATTTTTAATAAATTAACAAATTGGCACTATGCCACTTAAGTACTGTGTTGTACCCAGTGCTGCTGGGACAGGTGAATCCCATTGTAATTTTAATGCATTCTTATGTTTGTGGGTAAGTGCAGTAATGAACACCAATAGTCTTAGTTTTGATACACCCAAGCTGTTGACTAGGTGGAAGGAGATTGAGTGGATAATGAACCTGATGTGAACAAGATGAGTTTAAAAAGAAAGCCATGCTACATATTTAGCCTAGAATTGAGAGATTTGGAAAATGGATGGATGGAGTTTGTCTACGCTTACTAAAAATGTATATGACCATGCTCAAGTTTTAGTTTGCAGAATACTCTATCCTGTGTCACTAGACTCTTGTTTACCTGCTAATGGTAACTCAATGGTGGGTTATGAAGAGTTCTACCTTGTATAAACCAGAAGGCTGAGATCATTAACACAGCTTTTGCCCTGTAGCTCTTGTTGTAAATTTCAAAGTTCAAAACTAATTATATTTATAGTATACTTCAACAGTTTTTCGTAAATTAGTCTGGAAAACAAATGTTTACAACAAAGACATCAAAGTCAGAGAAGGGTAGGCAAAGCTGTCATGTGCTAGGGATAGCATACGTCTGTTCAAAACAGCCGCAAACAGATGTCCTTATTTAACCGTGCCTTTGTGCAAATGATACAGAGCTTCCATCTCACTCTGTAGACAGCAGATTTGATGTATTTACGTTACTTATTTTACATTGGAGACAAGCAGTGTGACTTGGACTGTTAAGCACAAGGTTGTAGGTTTAATTTATTATTATTATTATTATTATTATTGATTCATATATTTATCCATCTATTATTAAAATTGCTTAGGTCATTTAGGAATCATGAGAGTTATAGCCTATGCAAGTAAAATCAAGTGCAAGATAGGAAATGAAACTGGGAACCAGCCATCACAGAATAAATTATATAATATCCAAAAAACTTAATGATGTATTTAACCTTTAACCTTGTTGCATTAAGTACATAACCATCCATCCATTATCCAACCCGCTATATTCTAACTACAGGGTCATGGGGGTCTACTGGAGCCAATTCCAGCCAACACAGGGCACAAGGCAGGAAACAAACCGCAGGCTGGGCGCCAGCCCACCACAGGACGCGCACACACACACACGCCCCAAGCAAAAACTAGGGACAATTTTGGATCGCCAATGCACCTAACCTGCATGTCTTTGGACTGTGAGAGGAAACCGGAGTACCCGGAGGAAACCCACGCAGATACGGGGAGAACATGCAAACTCCATACAGGGAGGACCCGAGAAGTGAACCTGGGTCTCTTAACTGTGAGGCAGCAGCGCTACCACTGCGCCACCGTGCTGCATGATGTATTTATTCCTTGGTTATTTGTGGGGGATATTTTTGTTTAATATGTTATGTACTAACATGTCCATCTATCCACATATTTTTGTAACCTACTTATTCAGCTCAGGGTCATAGATGTATATACGATCAATACAAATTTCAGAATTAGAACCAGCCATGCACAGGAAGCCAGGCTACTCGCATTCACACAGCCAGCCACACTCCCCCACTCATATGGGAACGATTAGAACAGGATTATTGGATACTTTGAGAGTTATTGTGGGTTATTTATATTTTATAATAATTGTACTGTAATGATTACTGGTTGAATATACTGGCTCTTCTAAAAAAAACTTACTGATATCAATTGATCTTATTGTCTGCATATTATATATTACTTAATGTAAGGTGGCATGGGGTATAGTGGTGAGCAATGCTGCCTCTTAGCTACAGAGATCTTGGGTCGATTCCTGATGAGGTCACTGTCTGTGTGGTTTACATGTTCTCCCCATTTATGGGCTTTTAGCATGTTTTCCTGTCTCTGAAATCCTACAAATGTTTGTGACTGGTTAAATGACAATTCTGATTTGTTAGATTATGAATGTGATTATACATATTTGCAGAAGTATGAACTGCAGTGGATTTGAGTCCTGTGCTGACTTCATTCCTTTTCTGGGCCAAGTCCTGCAAGGGTAGACTCCAGCTCCCCATAGCCCAGTAATTACAAAAGCCAGTTCAGTAAAAGGTTGGTATATATATATATATATATTACTATCGTAATGTTCTTAATATGAACATGGACTATGGTGTTACTTCCAGGGCTGTGGAGTCGGTGTTGGAATCTGAAGCAGTTGTTGGGTTACTGGAGTCAGTGTCAGTAAAAATGTAACCAC
Organism: Polypterus senegalus; assembly: GCF_016835505.1. Classification (NCBI taxonomy): domain Eukaryota; kingdom Metazoa; phylum Chordata; class Cladistia; order Polypteriformes; family Polypteridae; genus Polypterus; species Polypterus senegalus. The sequence continues at coordinate 50,812,965 of NC_053166.1, forward strand.
TCCGACTAAATGTAAATTCTAATATAATGTGGTAAAATTTCAAATATCACATATATTAAATCAAATCAAAACTATTTTTTCTCGTAGCCTATATAACTTAAAATATAACTTTTTTTAATTTTGTAGTTTTTGACTTTTGTTTAATGTTACTTGGTGTTAATAACTTCTTTAATAAATAAAACAAAAAAAGCCACAACGTCACCACAACAGCCTTTACACCCAAACTTTAACAAGTCAGGGAGCTAAAAAGTAGCCTGATGATTCACGTTGTCAGTGATAAAATGCTTTGTATATAGTGTGATTTACAGTAAGTCAACATACTAAATACAGTAACATTCAAAATTTTGGGGTCACCCAGAAGCTTTCATGTTTTTGATAGAAATACATACTTTTTATTATCAATATACTGTGCTATTAAATTGATTTAAAAATATAGTCCATGCATTACTAGTGTGTATAATGGCCATCACTGCTTGAAATGACTGATTTTTATTTTATTATTCACATAAGGCTGCAAAGCTCCATTTACAGCAATTACTTCACTGTCCTAATGGTAAACTCTCTTAGCTTATCCTATTAGTCACGTTTACATGCTAATTGGTTATTAGAGAAACATTTCTAATTGCATTAGCACCACTGAAACTGGTTATTCTATTCACTTGTATTGCAAGGTACTGGCATTCCTAAAGTTCAGTTATGGGTTTAAAATGAAAATTTCTGGGTAACCTCAAACTTTTGCCATATATTACAAATAGAGCTGGTCCATGTTGGTGGTACTATAAATTAAGGACTATGAGTTGAAGGTTTTGAGTACCAACTCAACAGCCCTGGTTATACAGCCGTTCTTACACTGCACCCAATGCTATATATGTGTATATATATCCATCCATCCATCCATTTTCTAACCCGCTGAATCCAAATAGGGTCTAATATATATATATATATATATATATATATATATATATATATATATATATATATATATATATATATATATATATATATATATATATATATATATATATATATGAATATATATATATATATAGAATATATATATATGAGAATATATATATATATATATATACTTTATGCATATAAATGTATACTTTATGTAAAATGTATGTTGTCGTACCTTACATAACTGAATAACCTTTATGGCACAATAACAATTCAATACATTTATGGTTACTATAGTATTTGGATTTAATAATCTTCATGTGGGAAAAGGCTGACTCGCATAAATAAGTAGACCCGAATAATGCAGTCAAGGAGCTTTTGAATTCAGCTGAGTGAAAAATGACGGCTGTCCGATTAACTGCGATTTTAGTTCCCTCTCCTTTCTCTTTCTCAGATCGCTTTTTGGAAGGAAGTCAGTTTCGTAGTTTTTATGAACAGTTCGAAAGTGCCTTTCCACATTTTCTTTCTTTGGAATAGCAATGATAGATTGACAGATCAGACAAACGCACTTCGATTGTTGCATTGTGAGAAATAAAAATCCTCTTCCAATTGCACATCCAGCCCATACCCTTCCCAAACAATTTTTTTTAAATCCCTTCTTTAGTTGATATAAATTGGAAGGTTGACTAGATCACAGCCAGAGTTTTGCAGTAGCTCGCGCGTTTGATCGTGCGTGCAGGATGACCAGTGTGTTAGAAGAAAAGAGATCTCAGACTGGCCGCCCTGTAAGTCAATCAAGTGGCAAATGGCATAGGGAGGATATATGATAGACTAACGTTTAAAAAAAAAAATCGCACCACCTTTGCGATCTACCCGTCTATCGCGATCGACGTATTGGGCACCCCTGATTTAGACATAACCATCAAATAGACAAGCATTTTAAATTACGTACAAAATAGGGGTGGGGATTGATCTGTTCTTAACTCAGTTCTTCTTTTTGTAAAAACTTGATTGCTTTGTATGGATTGTAATAAAATTAATAAAAAAAAAAGAAAAGAAAAATAACATAAATGCCTGAAATGCAGTGAATGTTAATTCCAGCATACTAATTTAATGCATTCCACCATAATTGAACACATCCTGCTGTTTATGGGTAAGTGATGTTATGAAAACTTGTAGTCCTAGTCTTAATGGAACTAAGCTGAAACCTGGATGGAAGGAGTGTGAGTGAATAATGGATCTGTTACGAAAAAGATGAGTTTAAATATAAACCATGCTGCATATTTTTAATTTAATTAAAATCAGTTTTGTTGATGTTTACCAATTAAATACAACACCCTTTTTTGGGGTCTTTAAATCTTATTACTCATCTTCCCTGAGTAGCCAAAGTCATGGCTATGATACAGTTCAGCACATTCTTGTATACTAAGGGAACAGATATAAGCATTTTGTATCATCTGCTCCTGATGGCTGTCTTCTGGGTTCTATTTGACATTCTTAGATGCTCCCAGAAGTTCTGGCCTTTCCTGATCATCACAATTCCCTTCTAAGTTCCAGTTTACCTCTCTGGGTGATTCTTGGTGGAATCTTATGGCCTTTCAAGAAAAAGAGGATGGGAATATAAACCTAACCTGTCAGAGCAGAGAGGCAGCTGGCCTAACCAGCAGTACACCATTTCACTTGATATTGATAGTTGGATGGAAGAGAAATGTGTGCAACTGTTCTGGTCTGAATCTGCACTTCACACACAGTAATGATTAAATCCACGAAGAGTCTTTTAAGATCATAATGAATTATTCTGGCAGTTTAAATATAAACTCTAAGTTCAGCTGATGTTTCTAAATGGGCCTAGTGTGTAGGTCCACTTTAGTGTCAATGAGTAACCAATTAAAGGGAACAGAGTGTCAGGAAATAATCTAAAATAACATGGGGAGAATGTGCCTAATTCACACAGATACTGCCCAGGACAGGATTCAAATCCAGGTCTTTTGAGATTTGAGGTAGCAACACTAACAAGTGTATCAAAGTGCCTCTCTTACCACCTACTTCTCATTTGTATTTGTGTTTATATAATGCTTATTTTATAGACATTTTGAAGCCATTAAAGTAGATACATGCAAAATGAATTCTGGGTGAATGGTGGCTGGAAGCATCTGGTTTGCTTTAAGAAACGTAAAAAGTCGGAGCCTCCTGTTCCTTGTGTGGACTCTATTTCTTTTCTTTTCTTTTTTTCACTCTATTTCCTGGCCTGCGGTCTACTACTCTTACTGACGTCTACATTCTTTGTAATGATCTTTGGTTAAATTTCCCATCACTTTTTTTTTTTTTAATTTAAAAAAGATGCTGACCTCTACAGAGCCTTTGTAGAATTAGCAACGTCTTGAAAATTCTGACTAAAACTGAGTCCATTATTGAAGGGACATCCTCCTGCACACAGCTTTACCTCTGAGACTGCCTACACTGAGCTTTTGGCTGAAAGGCTTTTCCAACAGCCTTTGAGATCAAACCTGTACTTGTGATCCACCATTGCTGGAAATCTGCAAGCATCGGCTCCATCCCAGACATGACTAATGCCACTGGGGAGGTTCATTTTGCTTGCACTTTCCTTTCAAACGGCTGGTATAGTGGTAGACTTTAATTGTAGGCCTGTCTAAAAGGCAGTCCACAAATCTGATGCTGGTGGAGATTTCACTGGACCTGTCTTGACCAGACTATATTCTCCAAATTTGTGCCCAAAGAGGCTTCTGGTAACTACAAGTACAGGTTTCACATACATGTTGTGATTACCCACAAGGAAAGGATATTCTCCTTGGGAGCAAAAAAACAAATGAAACCTCGAATACTAGAGAAAAGGTCCATACTTTTGTTGATTACATGTTGTACACTACTAATGAACATTCAAAGGGGATAATTAACTATGTACTGTATCAGTAATGCTTTAGATCCTTTGCATTTCGTTTGCTTCTGTGATCACAGAGCTGATCTACATAAACTATTAACTGGGATGTGTTTAGATGGCATTGATGTTTGGTAGTTTGGGAAGCTGCTCATTGTGTATCAGACTTTGAGAGACCAGCATGACAGAAAAACATGCCTCATGTGTTTGGAATCTCAGCAGTGTTGGACTCTGATTGATCTTGGTAAGCCCTGCAACAGAGAGGGCAATAAAGAGGCATAATAATTGCACTTAGACAGATATTCTTCACTTTAGACAATAAAATGCAAAAATGGCAATTGCTTGGGGCCTTCTTGTGATGGAATGCCTCACAGTCCTGGGTTGGTTCCAGCATTATGACAGATACTGCTGGGGTACGATCTTGCCTTCTGTGACGGTGAAGTGGGTAGATTAGGTGTGTAAATTTCTGAATGGATCTATGGATGGCTTGTGGCCTTCAAAGCATTTTATCTTCACCTTTTCTAGTATTTCAGTCAACAGCTAGATTGAAAATAGATGATGATACATCATAAAAACAACCAAATGAAGTACAAAATAAAACTATGTACAGGTATATACGCAGAATACTGTTTAACAAGTCACTGTCCATTGCTGATAGAACATTATTCCGAAGTGTGGTACTAGACTCTTAACTCCCATTTCTAGTCAGTAAGCTATGTCAAATATAATGACAGTGATGGTCACAGGAGCACACCATAACTGCTCCTAACTCTGTAAAAATGATGTAAATGAAGGTTATGACTGCAAATTGCTGGTAAACGTGTCTAGTAAAGTTCCTCCTTGGGACAAATAAAGTACTATCTATCTATTGTGAGTGGGTCTTAACAGTCTAAGTTGCTTCAAAGACATTACTGCTAGACTGTATTCAGAGTGCAGTGTTTTGGTATTCACACAGATTTTTTTTACACAAAATGGAGTATAGATATACTATAATTTTGTTTGACAAGGGTGTTCCTGCGTACAGATCTTTGTATTGTGCTTAGTAGAATTATTTCTGTGGCATGCAGTTTTTTCAGTTTACAATCTTGCAAACTAACTGTTTTTTTCTAATTTGGATACATTTTACCTCACAACTGTTCATTTTAAATTGAGTGACACTAAACTGAGATTATATGATAATTAATAGGAGATGAAGTCTAACAGAGAGGGACAAAAAAATTATAGTAACAACCAGTGGCATAAAAAGGCTTCATTTTTCTTGTCTTGTATTATAACTAATGCCAGTGTGTGTGTGACCCAGACTGGACTAGTGATAAAAATAAGCTACTCCTAGCATCTGGCGTGAAATCATGTTTAGAAAAATTGTTGTTATTAATAATAGCTGGACATATATGCCAATTATAAATAAATGGGATGGGAAATGCAACAAGTTATAAAAAGTTCAGAAGAAAACAAACTTTCTACACAGCATATAATAATATGGCTGTAATCTAATGTCCTTAGAATTAATTCTTATCATTTCAGGGATCTTATGCCCATTATATCTTAACCCTAAAGCCGATGTTACATTACATGATTACTGTATAAATTGGACAAAAATTGGTTAAAACTCCAGGATCTAATCCTGCCTTTTTTAGATGGGAACGGACTGCAGCATGTTTAAAAAATGAGGGCACAACCCCCGAACTAATAGAATCATTTATAATGGTTAGTAAGGATGGGCCCAAAACATCAAAGGCTTCCACTAAGAGACATGGTGGAACAATTTCGAGGGGGCTGGAAGCTGGTTTAAGGGTGTCAGTTCTTTTTAGCAGTGAAAGTGAGACAAGATTAAAAGATTCCAAGACAATACCATGATTAACAGTAGGAAGTTCATAGCCAGTTGAAACAATGCCACAGCGGATAGTATCAATTATGCTGGAAAAAAAAATGATAGAAACTGCTCACATGAATGAACAGTTCTATTTAATCCCATCACAGAATGAGGGTAAATGGCCGCATTAATTGTATTAAATAAAACCCTGGGATTCTTTGAACGACGGGATACTAAATCTGCAAAGAAGTCATGTTTCGATTTCTTAACTTCAGCCTAGAAATTAAAAAGAGAAGTCCTGAAAATCTGTTTAGACACAGTCAGTCCATCTTTTTTCCAACGCTGTTCAGCGACAGGCACGGCGCAGTGATCGTGTATTTTCATTAAGCCAGGGAGCAGGTCTTGCCTTATTACTGCGTATCTTGGGCAGAGCAATTCCGTCTAAAACCGTTTTACAGGAGGAATTAAATTTTACGACAGAATCATCAATATCATTATTTTGGTCATGCACATAAAGACTAGAGAAAATGGTTTTAAAATCCGATATAATGGAAGAATTTAAAAAGTGCGAGCAGCGTGAGGGGCAGCTATTAGTCGGGACATCAACAGTAATATTCAGATCCATCATTATAGAAAAGTGATCAGTGAAAGAAATATCACATAAATCAATATTATTCACTGAAATATCACGAGTAAGAATGAGATCAAGGGTGCAACCAAGAGAGTGATATTAATATGCTGTATAAAATCAAATTAGTCCAATAGTGATAAAAAGTCATTTACCAAAGGTTTTGATTGAAAACAAACGTAAATGTTGAAATCAATGACAATAAATACTTTGTCATGGGAGAGGGTGATATCAGCCAGGAGATCAGAGAATTCAGAAATTAAAGTATCATTAATTACAGGAGGTCTATAATCCACGGCAAACAGCAGAGAAGGAGAACTGCACACTTCGAAAAGTTGGTTCAAAGCTGCTAAACGGACCCCTTGTAAGGCTCTGACACAAGAACAAAGAGAGTTTAAAAATGAATAACCAGATGGAACCGAGTGAGTAAAACATGAAGAGTCACCATTTAAAATCCCAGTCTCAGTGATGAAGAAGAAATCCAGATTATTTGGTGTAATAAAGTCTTGCAGAATAAAAGTTTTATTAGACACTGATCTTGCGTTCAGGAGAGCAGCCTTGATAGAAGTAGAAGAGTTCATTGCAGGATGAGCATAGGTGAGCGTATGGAGATTAGCAGTGTTTACTACTCCATTGCAGACCAAGGAAAAGTGATGCTGTCTTGAATTGGGGAAATTAAATCCGTTGTCCTGCACCCATGAAACAGTGATGGAGTCCTGAGCAGGAGAAGATGGGTCATAGACGACTCGCAGGCATTGGAAAACAAAGCTCTGGGACTTGAGTCTGCGTTGTTTAACAGCAATTCTGGCTCTTTTCCCACGACGGCGGCAGGTGCGTTTGCGTCTCTGAGGGGCATTCAACTCACTGATACAGGTGAACACTGGGGTCCAAGTGAAGAAGTCAGGAGATGAATAGACCAAAGGTGGAGGTTCGCAAACAATCCAATCAGGAGATGAAAATTGAGAGGAAAATAGGCCAGAAAAAATGTTTAGTAAAGACTCTCGATCATAGTACACTGACTGTAGACTGTTGGGATAAACTAAAACATAAAAACAAAGTTAAAACATAGACAAGAGAGACGAGCAGACGGCTAGCCACACTAGTCGGCGCCATCTTAAGGCAGTAATGTTGTTAAGATGATTTATATTCTTATGGCCAACAGATAAAACCAAATGTAACAATGGATTCAATAAAGGACTTATAAAAAGTGTGATTATGGTTTTGTCCACTTTAAAATTTTTGAGTTTTCTATGAAAGAAAAGTTTGCTCTTTGTTAAGATGAAAATTTAGTTTGTTATCAATGATTGTTCCCAGATATTTATATTCCTCCACCATCTTCACTGTCTCCCTTTTAATTAAAGCTACAATTGGCAGGGAGCATCTGAAATCTACCACCATATCTTTTGTCTTAGAAATATTTAATCGTGAATTTAGGCTCTTTGCACAATATTTCTAAATATTAGGAAAGGTGAAAGTGACCAGCAGTAAAGACAGAACATCAGGCTTGATAAACACATTTAATCCAGTTATGCAGTCGAAGGAAGTTGGAGTCCACTCTAGTAGAAGCTAGATGAAAAACCCTCCTATCAAGGGGCACATTAAAGCATACCATATCATTCATATCAGAGAAAACTAATTAGAATTCACAACTAACATAATCAAAAATCAAATTTTCACACATTCACTTTCAATCCTGCATATCGAGCACAACGAAGTGAGACACCAGTAACTATACAACATAACTTGCTGAAATCCACTTAATCAAGTTCAGGGATGAGCAGCTATCCTTGTCAGCACTGGCCACAAAGCAGCAAACAGCTCTGGATAGAGTGCAAGTTCTTCACAGGGTCACTTCAAACCCACTCCCACAAGGACCACCTGGAATTGACAGTCACACAAAATGTTTCAATCTAGACAGAAAACTGGGCTACTTGGAGGAAAACCACGCAAACATCACACAGATCTCCATTCATTCAAGAATTCAAATCTAGAATGTTGGTAGAGCATTACCCACTATGCAGGCCCAATATAACATCACAGAATGCATCGCTCTGCATATCTAAAGTTACATAATCTCCAGGCAGTATTGCCATTGGTCTTTTTCTAAGTAATATGATTACATTTGATACCCAAAAGAATTTATACAGAATATATAGAAAAGAAATTACATATTCAATGTCTGTAAGTAGTAGGGTATTGTACCATGTTAGCCGTTATGGATGCAATGAGAAGTCAAGCAAAATGACACCTTTTATTGTTCAGTTAGCCATCACATCGTTTTCAATGTGAAATGTTTATAAAAGATGACAAAATATTGCAGAAAGAAATCATACTTGCAGAGTGTTACTAAGCATCTTTATGGCAGTGATGCACTGAAGTATGTCACAAGACTAGCAGCATCTTTGGCAGTTGACCAATACAAAATACCCATTAGAATGCATATTCTTATCAGTCTTACTGGTAACAGCTGTAAAGGTCACAACAGTTTATTGCACTATTTACACAAGGGCATGTGGGAGGGATACTTCAAGCAACAGCTGTTCTTTCTGGTAGCCATAAAATGACAGTTTCTTGGAGAGAATCACAATCACCAAACGCATATTAAGCAATAAGGCATGCTCGGGAGGGAAGTCTCACCCAAATATGCACCTTTTCTTGACAGTTCTCTTTTAGCCAGGTTATTATTATTAATAATATTAGTATGTTATATGTTTACCTAGTCCAGAATTATTTTGTTATGGGAGAAATTCAAGCATACTTTATGAAAGAATCTTAGAAAAAAAAGTGGCAACTGTGATTCATTGATTTAATTAATATTGCTTTATATTTACATGCAGTGTCAACACTGCAGTGATTAACATTGCTGTCAACTGACTCCAGAGATCTAGATTCAGTCTGTGGCCAGGTCACTCTCTGTCATGTTCTCTGCTTGTCTTTGAGTAGTTTCTCCTATATCCCAAAGACATGTGTGCATTATGTTAATGTGCGACTTTGGTGTGAGTGCAGATGACTGTCCTGCCATAGTCTAGTATCCCATACAGTGTTTAATTCCACTGTTGCACCCAATACAGATTCCCATAAAGGAAAACCGCATATTCAAAATTTAAAGAACTGGGTCATCTACCATTTTATCCAGGATTGGGTTGTTGTTATATATTAGTTTCTGTACGTTCATTGCTTGACTTAAAAAATGAAAATTCCATGGAGTTTTCTTACCTGCCTGCCATTCCTACCATCCACAAGAACACAGTGAGCTTAATATTCCAGTGAAACATGAGTAATAAAATGGAAAATGTATTTACCGTTGGGAAAGAATATATCCAAAAATAATACAAAAGAGGGGCCAGCATTACAATATAAAAATGGACTTCTGACTGCAGTGGAGACTGGACCACTGACTAGAATGGCAATTCCAGATTGCCCTTTATACAGTAAATATGTTAGTTTGCCATGTAAAGGACTGATGTGATGTTCAGGGCCGATTTCTGCCCTGCACTTAGTACTTCTGGGATAGGCTCTTTGACTCTCGAATTAAAAGACCAGGTTGTGAAAATCCACGCATATGTGGGTGGCTGACTGAATGAGTGAATAAATGTTTCGCTTAAATGAAAAGCAATAATACGATTTGATTTATTTTAGGAAGGACCAGGAAATGGTGAGGCTGGAAGTTGTAGTCAGAACACTAGCTGAGGTCTCAACCATAAATCAAAACAAAAACCAAAGGGAATGTAAATCTAAAGTCAAAGGAGAAAGAAATGCGTGAAACGTTATTACACTGATTACTCTTATACTGTAGAAAAGTAACCATGTGCAGTAGTTTATTTTGGTAATCCAAAGTCTTGGACTCTGCGAGGCATACACTGTTTTCTTATATACTCCCTGGAAGTGACATCACAATATGCTACTTCCTGGCCAATGACAACTAAGATGCACTGAGTTTCATAGAATGGCCACCAAAATCAAAACAAATGATAAACAAAATGCCAGGCAAAATGATAAACCAAATGGTGAAATGATATAATTGCAAGACCATAATACCAATAAATTCCCATGCATAAAAAATTAAGAAATATAGTTATATGAAAAGGTTTGGGAACCCCTGTCAGCCTGCATAATATATTACTCTACTTTCAACAAAAAAGATAACAGTGGTATGTCTTTTATTTCCTAAGAACATCTGGGGTACTGAGGTGTTTTCCGAGAAAAGATTTTTAGTGAAGCAGTATTTAGTTGTATGAAATTAAATCAAATGTGAAAAACTGGCTGTGTAAAACTTTGGGTCCCCTTGGAATTTTGCTGATTTTAATGCATGTAACTTCTCAATACTGATTACATGAAACACCAAATTGGTTGGATTAGCTCACTAAGCCTTCATAGACCGGTTTGTCCAATCGTAAGAGAAGGTATTTAAGGTGGTCAATTGCAAGTTGTGCTTTCCTTTGACTCTCCTCTGATGAGTGATAGCATGGGATCCTCAAAGCAACTCTCAAAAGATGTGAAAACAAAGATTGTTCAGTATCATGGTTTAGGGGAAGGCAACAAAAAGCTATCTCAGAGGTTTAAACTGTCAGTTTCAACTGTAAGGAGTGTAATCAGGAAATGGAAGGCCACAGGCACAGTTGGTGTTAAACCAACTCAGGTCTGGCAGGCCAAGAAAAATAAAGGAGCGGCATATGTGCAGGATTGTGAGAATGGTTACAGACAACCCACAGATCACCTCCAAAGACCTGCAAGAACATCTTGCTGCAGATGGTGTATCTGTACATCGTTCTACAATTCAGCGCATTTTGCATATGTATGGCAGGGTGATGAGAAAGAAGCCCTTTCTGCACTCACGCCACAAACAGAGTCACTTGTTGTATGCAAATGCTCATTTAGACAAGCCAGATTCATTTTGGAACAAACTGCTTTGGACTGATGAGACAAAAATTGAGTTATTTCGTCATAAACAAAAAACGCTTTGCATGGTGGAAGAAGAACACCTCATTCCAAGAAAAACACCTGCTACCTACTGTCAAATTTGGTGGAGGTTCCATCATGCTGTGTGGCTGTCTGTCTAGTTCAGGGACTGGGGCCCTTGTTAAAGTCGAGGGTTGGATAAATTCAACCCAGTATCAACAAATTCTTCAGGATAATGTTCAAGCATCAGTCACAAAGCTGAAGTTATGTAAGGGTTGGATATTCCAACAAAGAACATTCTAGAAAGGCATTCATGCAGAGGGAGAAGTACAATGTTCTGGCATAGCAGTCACAGTCCCCTGACTTGAATATCATCGAAAATCTATGGGATGATTTAAAGCAGGTTGTCCATGCTTGGCAGCCATCAAATTTAATTGAACTGGAGAGATTTTGTATGGAAGAATGGTCAAAAATACCTCCATCCAGAATCCAGACACTCATCAAAGGCTATAGGAGGCATCTAGAGGCTGTTATATTTGCAAAAGGAGGCTCAACTAAGTATTGATGTAATATCTCTGTTAGGGTGCCCACATTTATGCACCTGTCTAATTTTGTTATGATGCATATTTCATATTTTCTGTTAATCCAATAAAGTTAATGTCACTGCTGAAATACTACTGTTTCCATAAGGCATGTCATATATTGAAAGGAAGTTGCTACTTTGAAAGCTCAGCCAATGATGAGCAAAAATCCAAAGAATTAAGAGGGGTTCCCAAACTTTTGCATATGACTGTACATGCAAAAATCACCAGAAATCTTAAAAGCTAGAAATGTTGCATCAAAGTTTACAGGCTACACTAGAAGGATAATCTAAATTTTTGCCTAGACACTGGGTCCTGCTTACATTACTAATTTTGCCAGTCAGCTGTGACTGTGAGCGTGTTGTATGGGCACTGTGATGGATTGGCACCTGCCTTATGCTGACTGCTGCCAGGTTCTGGCCCTAAGTGAACCTGAACTGGATTAAGCCAGATTTGCAAATGTTAAATAGTTTTGCGAACTGTAGAGTTATGCTATTTCATTTTAATCTGCCATTTAAGTCATAACTAAACAGCAAGATTCTGAACATCCTATGAACAGCAAAGCCAATGTATGTGTTGTTAAGGAGCATACATTTCCTTGTTTATTTAATATTAGTGGAGGGTTACATGGAGCTGGAGTTAGTCTTGGCAGCATTCGGCACAAAACAGGAACTAAACCTGGATGCCAGCCCGTCACAGAACACACTCACAAACAGGACCAATGTAGAATCTTAAATTAAGTATGTACATCTTTGGGATGTGGAAGGAAAATGGAAGTACCTGTAGAAAATACACACAGATGTAGAGAGAATGTTCAAACTACAGAGTGAACTGGGATTCAGATATTTAGTATTCTCTTCCAGCTCTGAAGCTACATTGTTAACCTCTGACACACCCTATCACCCTCACCTTCTGAATATGTATTGTATTATACTGTATATTAGACTGAAATTTCTTACACCCTGTCTGAGTTAATCAAAACAAAAATGTTATTGCTCCCAAGGAACCCATCTCACACTTTAAGCACCTTTTACTTTATTTTATTTGAGTAGAATCCAGTGCAGATGTTTCATGACCAGCATGTGTGATATAAGAGTAAATAATAACTGCAGCATGATATCATTTTTCTAGCACAGTGTGAAAGAATTGTCTGGACATTTGATACAGGGATTTCTTTCCATTGTTCAAACTGTCATGATTGATTGCTAAGTGGTAGTCTCCCCAAGATTGTATATGCAAATGTAAAATGATGAGACACTCCTGAGTAATTTCCCAGTTTTTGACAAGGTGGTTGACTTTGTGTAATAGATGGTCAGGTGGGTTCCACAATGACACAGTTGTTAGTGTTCCTATCTCAAAGCTGAAGATATTTAGGTTAGACTCCAGGCCTGATTTCTCTCCTTGTGACGTTTATACTTTTTTCCAGTGATCACGTATGTTTATTCCAGGTACTGCAGTATAGGGGAGATTGTATATAAGATTGGCTAATTAATCGATTTTGTATGAGTGTGTTTGTGTTTCCTTTGTGAAGGATGTGTCAGTTACATCCAAAAATTATTCCTATCCTATACCCATCAATTCCAGGACAGCTTCTGTCTACTTGCAACCCCAAAGCTTTAGAAAATAGGTGGAGGTAATGAATAGATATATATCTTTTAGTTTAAAAAGCACAATACAAACTTTTGTAAACAAATAGAGTAAATCATGTTTCTTTTTACATTTTCAGATGGAGCTTCTGGATAAGTTTCCCGTGGAAGGAGGCCAAAAGGACCCAAAACAGAGGATTATACCATTTCTCCCTGGTAAAACAATTAACTGAACTTTTTAAGACATGAAGTATGTCCAGTATGCTGTTAATATGTTGCCATTTGTAACTACATGAAAAGTTGGACATTTAGTTTTTAGAGGCCACACACTTTATTTTATGATTATTTTTGCTTTTTTTTTGATGTTCAGTATGACCTTTGTAAATGTTCTGTAAATTATCTCTATCCGTCTAATGTCAAGCCAGTTTATCCCAGTTGAAGGCTGAAGATGCCGGAATCTATCCAAGTAGTTAATGCCAGATTTGCCAAAGCGTTTTTCATAGTGGATTTACTGGGTTAATTTGTGACGTTGTTCTCTGTTTTTTCCTGAAAATTTGCTGTGTTGCCCTCTTAGACATAATTTTTTTTCCCAGCAACCCATGATGCTTTGCAAGGCCAGTGTGACATCACAGAGCTGTAGCAGTCCTGTTGGAAGGGGATGTCACTACCCTTTTCACCTAATCTGTGCCATTTGCTTGATGTACATTGTGCATGTGCATAAGTTTAACATATGCATTCTATAAGAGTACTTCACCTCACACTTTACAGGAAAAAAAATACCAGCTAATTAAATTTGATCAGTGTTAACAGTTTTTGTCACTGATTATGAATCTGGTTAGAACAAAAACCTGCAGCCATAGTGGGTCCCCAGGACCAAGTTTGGGAATCCCTGATATAGACCTTTATTAATGGATTGGTATATTTTCTGTGGGTTTAAATTATATGGCCTCAGGTAACCAATTGCTTCAAATCTGAGTGGCAATGACAATCAGGCTCAGTGTGTCCAGCAGCTAATCTGAGCAGCTTGGCAGTAGACCACAAAAAGGAAGCAGGCTCCTACAGGTAAACTGGAGTATGAGATGTACTAGTAACCCAGTATTTTTGTTTATTAGGTTTTGCAAAGGTATGCACAGTTTTGTATTTGTCTCTTAATTATACCTGCTTTGTCCAAATTTGGATTGGGGAGTTAGGAATTATCCCTGCAGGACAATATACAGATCTAAAAGTATATCTGCACAGGAAGGCGGCCCACTGCAGGGCACACACTTGCACACCTCCTTCAACAATATGTTTATGGCTAATTCAGAGCTGCCAAGTAATCTAATGTACACAACCTCTCTTTGTGGGAGGAAAACTGAATTACCTGGAAAAATTAAACCATAGACATGGAAACAATGTACAAACTGTGAAGTGAATTGCTAGTGATTGACCCATAGTGCCTAAAGTTCAGTGTTTTGAGTTGATGAATTTCCATCAATTGATTTTTCTGAATCCACTTTTAGTATTATGCGTCTCGTAGTCACTCATAAAGGGTTAGTATAAAGTCAGCAATTAAGGCACAGTTTTGGCATATTGAATAAAAAGTGAGTGTCAAGGAAGAACACAGATAGACCTTGACCGGTTTTGGGTTTCTGAGAATTGTGAGGCAGCAATGATGACTGTGCTTCTAATCCGTGAATACGAATAAAGCTTATAACAGATATTCCAATCCATCTTGCATAAGAAAAAAGGTGTTATAATTCTATGAACACATCTGACCCAGTTTTGGATTTATGATGCCCAAGTTGCTTCTAGTTTGCTCACATTTATAAGTATTCAGTGGAATTTTTTCCATGAAAAGTCTGATGGAGCCTATAAGTGGGCAATATATAGTTTGATTCTAGTATGGATTTTGAGAAAACAGTTATACTGGTATGCTAAAAATTAGTGGTAACTCTCAAAACATTAAAAAACTGTGCATGCAAAAGGAAATGGAAAGGATGACTTTCTTTTAGAGTATTAGCACCTTAAAGGTAATGTCCATACTCAAAGACTTGTATGTGAACTGTATGTGAAAATTGTGCCTACCCTTTAAGATTATTACCCAGGATGCTGTGCGGTTCAATATGATTGGTGAGTTGATACATACAGAACAGGAGGACAGGAAAAAGTCAAGTCTTGTGCTGTGTTTGAGTGGTGTGTGAAAGAGAGAGAAAGAAATAATCTGTACTCATTGGCTCAAGAGAGGCTGTCAAATAGAGCGCAGAGGGGCATTTTAATGGATATGAGATGTATCTGTATGCATAAATAATCAGTAGTACATTTGTCATTTTTAAGAAATATGTTTCACTTTGCAAAGCATATACAAATACATTATACCAATATCTGGTGAAACACAATGTTTAATTATATGTTGCTATGTGTTTGAAAATGCCATTTACTCCTACCATACCAGAATTTCCCATATGTATTCAAACTTCACTAACATTAAAATTAACTTCCCAAACTAATAATATCTGTACCTCGGAAGTTCACACACCATTTGTGTCACAAAAAATACAATCAGATAACAGGATCCTGGTGCCTGGTCTGTAAAGACTGGCATCAGATCATTGCGCTATCCACTGACATCATGACCACCTGACAGAATACAGCAATATTGATTTAAATGTAAACTGAGAGTCTTACAAGGCCCCACCAGTTGCCAGGAAAATTTAGTATATTGGTTACACACTGCCCTCTTTGAAACCACAACATCATAACTTTAGAACTGCACTGCTTTGAGGTGATAAAAAACTAACCACAATGACAAAAGAGACAATGCAGACTTTGCATACCATATCACTCAAATATATAATATAGTAGCAGCACTAACCACTGAACGAACACGTGTTTGCTGGATAATGCAAGCTAGCAAGCAACTAAAAAATCATTTTTTCACAAGCCTGTTCTTTCAGCAAAAATACTACGTACTTCTTTGAACAGGAGCATAATACTGCTGGCTTCAGTTTTCTGAATTAACAGGGGTACATGTAAGGCCATCCTTGTTAGCTTTTTTCAGATTTAGACAGATAAGACCGCCTTTCTCAGCTCAGGACCATTTCTGATCAGCATAATGTCTTGTACTCCATGCACTCTTGATATTGATCTTCTTTCTTTCTTTTATTTACTGCACTCTTTGCTGACATGTGCTGCATAGCATTGACTGGGAAAAGCTTGAACCTCAAGTGTAATTACACAAGAAAAAATTTTTTTAACAGGCTGTAGTGTTCTATAAACTACATGCCCTCAGAAAGTATTGGCGTATATTGATGCCTTACTTTTAGACATTTGCGTGAAGAAATTAACACAGATGACAGTCCCTCTGCAAGCTGTTCAGCTGTTCAGCAGCTGAAGCCAAGAATTTTAAGATTTTACCAAACCCTAGTGCTGCTGCAGTCTTCACAGTCACATTGAAATATGGCACTTTTAATATTTAAGAATTGCTGTATGTGTGCCCAGAGTAGTAAATGTCCATTTATTTAATGTAAAAAGTCCTTCAAAGTTGACGTCCATTTTTCAAAAATGGATACATTTGAAGAATGTTTAACAATATTTTGGGTATTTTCTGCCAGAAATGCCCGGTTTTAATAATAATAATACAGTAATACATTTTACTCCTTCCTCTGTCAGGGCTGTAGCATATCTATATGATTCAGAATTCCCAGTGCTGTGAATGTCTGGAATTAATTGAATAATGTAAAGAAAGGAGGTCATGGGGCAGAGGGCCAGGCTTCAGCTGTGTTTATTCGACTTATTGTTACTTCTGCAGATGGACTGCATGGGCGGCGTCTTTTCCAATACATTTTTGTTCTTTCCCTCACATGTTTATTGGGAGGAGTAGGGAGTGATTTAATCATGTGTATTTACTTATTTAATTTTCTCAACTTTAAATGTTAACTGTTGGTGATCTGGTCTCTTTTACTAAAACCAGCTGGTATTTTGTTTAAAAATGACTTAATGTTATTAAAATTACTGAAGCAAGCATATGTACAGGCTTCAGCTTTTGTGCAAAAAGTAAACTCAGATTTTCTGTTACGAATTGAATAATGAGTTACATAGTCACCATAGGCCAGATTGTGCTGTTCTACTAAACAAGTTATATCAGCTAGTTCTTGCTCTCATGTTTCACAGGATGGAAAATGTTATGAGTTGTTTTTGTTTTTACTTTCTCCAGATATACTTTACATATGCAGAGAAATTATTTTGATGGCATTTATATTTCAACTTCAAATTTTCAAAGGATTTACATGCATCTGATCCATTTCCAGAGTGATTGCTAGTATCAGTTTGTGGACAAAATGATACAAAAATAAACCACTCAATCCAAATAAAGCTTGGCACAGTTACCAGGATTGTAAAATGTTTGAAGCTTGTTGGTTTTTAAAGAAAATCGCAGCTATGCATTTTGCTCTATAGAGATACTGATTTCCTTTTTTTGTTTGGGGAAAAAGTATACATAATTTTTACACAAGTTATCATTCTTCCATTTTATTACACATGTTAAAATAATGTCTTGCATTAATTTGCTGCTAAAACTACAGCTTCATGTAAGAAAAGTCAAGTGCTGCACAAATGTGATTTTTGTCTCACAGCCTCTAGAAACATTTCAAATTCTGGCATGGTCACAGTCTGTATTGAGTTTATATGTTTTCTCATTGTTTGTCCAGGCTTTTTTCTTAGTACCTCACTTTCCTGCCACATCTTAAAAGACATGCAGATCGAGTTAAATGGTGGCAGCGGATAAGTGCTGCCAAGGTTGGCCCTTGCCTTGTACTGGGTGCTGCCAGGATACACTACAACTTGCTGCAGTCCTAAACTGGAATAAGCAAGTTTAGAATAAGCCCATAATCAGTCCATAATAACTGATCTGTGAATTCAATGATACACTGCTTTCCTTCTTTTTTCTCAAGTTAAATAAAAAAATAATACTGTTAGTTACTTGGCCAGCACTGAAGACAAATTACAAAATCAAGACACATATAATATGTATGTGAGTGCTTGGCATGATTATAGAAAGTTAACAGTGAAGTCAGTATGATCTCAAGTCCAATACAAAAATGCTAGACTGCATGGTCAAGGAATCTCCTGTGAACAAAACCACAATAAATTCAGGATAGTTAGAGACATATGGTGCAGTTTGGTGTGGCTACCAGTAAAGGAGAAGTTGAGCACTTTTGAAGTGTAGGTTGTTTTTTCATAACTGTTAAATGCATTATTTGCCATGGAAAATTGTGTTCAATAGTAAAGCATTTTCTATCAATTAAAAAAATACAGTTTAATTTTGGAAATTAACATTTCTCAGTGTCCAGACATTATATATCAGTATTACTGTATGTCATGTTTCTGTTCCACCTTCCAGTCGGTTTTGAAGTCACTCAACATTAAAATAATATAACCGGCAACTACTATAAAGAATCACAACTCACTTGTCACAAAATAGATTAATGGATTTGTATAAATAAAAAATATCGCATACCTCACTCCTATCCTCAGAAAATTCTCTTTTTGTAATTTATTTTAGAAGTCTCTTTATACCCAATTAACAGCTCATCCAGTACCAGAATCTACAAGTGGACAGCACTACTCATCTGTTAGGGGACAAGACCATCTTGGTATAGTGATTCTAGCGTTCTCTGCCATCTTTTCTTTAGTTTCACTTAGACAGTTTGTGTGGTCACTTGTTCAGGCATTCTTAGCACCTTTCTCCCTCTTAAAACAACAAGGAGCCTAGTAAATAAGAAAAATTAATATGCATAATACACTTAAAACAACTAGGAGCATAGCAAGTAACAATAATTAATATAATGCATAATACAATAATTAATATAATGCATAAGACTAGGCTTCTAGTTGTTTTAAGTGTATTATGAATTATATTAATTATTGTTACTTACACTTAAAACAACTAGGAGCCTAGTAAGTTACAATAATTAATATAATTAATAATACACTAAAAACAAGTAGGAGCCTAGTAAGTAACAATAATCAATCCTGATTACAAAAATAATGTAATATACTATTTTTCTGTTACAACAAGGAAATGGCAGAGAGGTTATTTGTTAGAAGAACCGGGATGTGAATAAGAGCATAAAATAAACAAACAAAGGTCAAAACTGGAAGGCCAAAAAATATCAAAAATCTAAGAAAAAAAAGTTACAATCCAAAAATCAAAGCTGAAAATCACACAACCAACTTAACTCCATAAGCAGGTATTTAACAGCAACTGCCCAAGCAACTTTTAATAATAAGGCTATATCTATAAAGAAAACACAAAAGACAGCGGTGTCCATAAAATGTTGATGAAAATATGATCAAAATTATCATAACCTCAAAATGAAAAGATAATTATAAAATAAGTGTAAAATCTCAGCATGTTAAAAAAATCATACAACATCAGTTGTGATTCACATGAAACAATTACAGGAGGGAAAAAGCAATTTTAAAATCAGGTAAAGAGTGATGGATGACTCTGAAATTGGATGAGGAGCCAGAAACAAATATGCTTATGATTGATTTATGATATGTGATAATACTGATTCTGATGGCTGAAGAAAAATGTAGTTATAATGTCATAACTTGGACTGTACAGTAAGTTTCAAGAGGATGACCTTTGAGTCAACTGAATGTTACAAATCATCATTGTCAAAGGACACTCAGTAAAGTGGTTTACCGCACAGTTAAAGTCCTAACTATTACAAAGCCTTTCTTGCCTATTACTTGTAATTGGGTCTGCACAGTACATGATAAAACGTTTTTGATGTGTGTAAGGAATAAAATAAGACTGATTACTTTTCTAGAATTTATAAACAGTGTTAGATCACCAATAGTAAATACAACACCACACTTTAAGTAAAACGTCAGACAATGTACGCGTGAGTATATAGGAAATGTATTAAGCACTCCAGATTTTAACAGCTGTTGGTGACCATAAGTGATACCTGTGGGGATGGATCACATACACAGTGAAAACAAGATTACATTATATACTGTAAATTTACCTAGCATAGTGGTATCCATTTGTCTTATTAAGAAGTCCAGGAGAGTAAAACTCTTATTAGCAAACTAGTAAAGGAGTAAAACAGAAATGACAATTTATGAAATAATAATATAAATCCATCCATCCATTTTCTAACCCGCTGAATCCGAACACAGGGTCATGGGGGTCTGCTGGGGCCAATCCCAGCCAACACAGGGCACAAGGCAGGAACCAATCCCGGGCAGGGTGCCAACCCACCGCAGAATAATATAAATGAAAGATTATTTTTGTTTCTATGTCTCTTTTGCAGTGTGATGATATGGAGTGTAATTCTGATTATAGAAGAGATCTGTTTTAAAACATGTTGCATACTCTTAGAGAAGTCTACCTTTACTAATCCATCCACTATCTAAACCTCTTTACCCTTTATAGGGTCACAGGAGCATTGAGCAAAAGGCCAGACAGCAGTCTCTCAAAAGCACACGTCTGCACAAGTGATGCTTTCATACTAAGCATTCTGTGTATTGTCAGCATCTCAGTGCTTGTCTTTTTATTTTTTGGTACACAGCACTTCTCATCAGCTTTTGATGGCTCCTATTAATGATGCATTACGGATATAATTGTCTTGCCTTTTTTGTCTTATGGTATCTGAAATTTTTCTGTTCTCTGAGAGTATGTTTCAGTAAATTGTTGTTTATTAAATGCATGAGATGTCTACCAAGAAAATGCAAGGATATTGTAGTGCACTTTAATTGCATCCTGTGGTGACAGATGGATATTTATATACAGTATATCATTCGTATGAAGTGATATAAAAAGGTCATTCTGTTTTATAGTCAGGAGTTGTCATTTGGAATTTTTAGATGAGCATCCCTTTTTTTTTTATTTTAATAATTGACGTGAAAATTCACTAGCGGTTGTCCAGACACACTAAAAGGCTTTTTATAGACTCTTTGGACACTGTAATTAGAAAATGAGCTACTTTGGGAACAATGGAGTGAAATTATGACATCACTGATGAAATGCAAATCACAATACAACTTCAACACCTGAATGCGCTATGCCAACCTAGAAAGAATGTCTGATATGGGAAAGATGAACAAAAAATTAATCTTTTAACAGTTTTCTAAATTAATACCAATGTTGTCTAAATGTAACGGCTACAAGACGGGCACACTGTCCATTCATCACTGTCATTGTAACAGAGCCCAACAGTATCAGGCACAAGGCAAGAATCAGCTGATGATGGAGTTCAAGATAATTACAGTGCACACATAATTATGCTAGGCCCATTTAGACTTATCGGTTAACCTAACATAAATATCTCTGAGTAATAAATCATTGAAAAATCACCCTGATCAACAGGATCTTTTAAATAAACAGTATAATAATAATAGTAATAATCCAAAATCTCCCATATCCTAAAGTCATTCATCCAAGGTTAACTGACAAAGTAAAACTGGCACCCAACATGAATGAATGTAGATGACACGGCTGATTCTAGTCTTTAAAATATTACAGCTAACCACCCATTCTCCACTCTCTTTGTGACCTTGAGCAAGGCAAATTGTAAATATTGTGTATATACAATGGACCCTTGACTTACGAACTCAATTCGTTCGCGAGGGCTGGTTTTAACTCAAGTTGATTGTAAGTCAAGACTATTTTTCCCATAAGAAATAATGGAAATACCCATAATGTGCTCCGAATCTCCCACAGCAACTTACTTAACCTTTTCATAATAAAAAAGGGTTGTATAATGCGCATGATTTACCAAAACACCAATAATTTTTCCAATGTACTAACCAAAAAGTTATAAAAAGTGCCTAGCCTACCAGAAACAACAATTTCATACTGTACTCCCCATTTAATTTGACCTCTTTGGGCTGCAGGAAGGGAGGAGGAGAAGAATGAAACGGAAGCTGGTTATTGTTTAGAAGGAGTCTCTTTATGCAAATCTTTTCTTTGTAAAATTGTTGAGATGGTGGATTTCGACATGCTGTACATATTAGTGAGATCGGTCACGAAAGCCACTCTCATATTTCCGCACAATTTCCTTCTTCATTTTGATTGTGATCACTCTTTCTCAAGTTAATAATGACAGTATTCGAGCACTCAGTTCAAAGCTGGTCCTGTTGTGAACTGCTGTAATAATACACTCCAAAGCAAGCCGGTGCTGACTCAGCCTGATGACATCATCATGTGCCGCGCCAGCTCACTAGCTAACATACCTTAACAATTGCTTTCTTTACCTTTGTTACCTTCTCTTCCTTCCTTAGCAATTATGCGTCTTGCTTGCCATGGTCTTAGTGAATTATATATATAGATAAATCACTGCACTGACCGAAATTACGTCCACAAACACATGTATCTGGGCTCCGACTGACGCTTACGAACGCTTTTTGCTGTTTGTTTACAATCGCACAAGCGGATACACGTGACCGCATTCGGGTTGTAACGCAAGATATTGGTCGTAAATCAAGTTGTTCGCATGTCAGGCCGGTCGTATGTCAAGGGTCGACTGTATATGCATTTACCGTGTGTGTGTGTGTATATATACTGTATGTGTGTGTGTGTATATGTATACACATACTGTATATAGGGTGAGCCAAAATGAAGTACCACATTTCTCAAGGGCATTAGATAGATAGATAGATAGATAGATAGATGCATTACGTGAGGTTGAGGCAGCCAAGTAGGTTAGAGTGGGAGTCCTTTGATTGATCCCTTGTAGTTTTCAGTCAGCAACATGCCTTGGTCTGGTGCGCACACCATGCTTTCACTGTTGAAGCATTTTTCAAAAACAATGAATCCATCATCACTACACAATGCGCCTGCCGAAGGCACTTCGGCATTCCTCCTAATGGTGATGTCCCAAATCAGAAAACAGTTCTTCAGTGGGTGGTTAAAGTTAGACACATCGGTACAACATTGAACAGAAAATCTCCAGGCCGCCCTCGGACTGTATGAATGCCTGAAAACATCCAAGTTGTAAGGGCATCAGTTTTGCAGTCTCCTAGACGTTCGGCGTGCAAACATGCTTCAGCCTTAGGCATTTCCAACACATCTTTGAGGAGGATTTTGCATGAGTACTTTAATTTCCATCAATACAGATAGATACTTTATTAATCCCCAAAGGAAAATTCACATACTCTAGCAGCAGCATACTGTGGTGGAGGAACGATCTCCTCAGTCTGTCAGTGGAGCAGGACAGTGATAGCAATCTGTTGCTGAAGCTGCTCCTCTCTCTGGTGATGATATTATTCAGTGAATGCATTGGATTCTTCATGATTTAATGAAGCCTACTCAGCACCTGTTGCTCTGCCACAGATGTCAAACTGTCCAGCTTCATGCCTATAAGAGAGCCTGCCTTCCTCACCAGTTTGTCCAGGCGTGAGGCCTCCCCAGCACACCACCGCGTAGAAGAGAGCGCTTGCTACAACTGTCTAATAGAACATCTGCAGCATCTTATTGCAGATGTTGAAGGACGCAAGCCTTCTAAGGAAGTATAGTCGGCTCTGTCCTCTCTTGCATAGAGCATCAGTATTGGCAGTCCAGTCCAGTTTATCATCTGGGTTGGGGGGGAGTTTTGGGACTCTCTCCTATGCTGGTATCAGCAGAAGGATGGGTGGAGGATGCAGTACTCTGAGGTGAGAGTGAGTTAGGGTGGTCAAACCTGTTAAAAAAGTTGTTCATCAGGTTTGTTGTCTCCACGTTTCTCTTGATGGTGGCACCCCGCTTCAAGCTGCAGCCAGTAATGATCTTCATCCCATCCCACACTTCCTTCATGCTGTTATTCTGCAACTTCTGCTCCAGCTTTCTTTCCTTTGCTTCCCTGAGCTGGACTCGGTGTTCCTTCTGCACACGCTTGAGCTCATGCTGATCACCGCCTTTAAAAGCCCTTTTCTTCTGGTTCAAAAGGCCCTTGATGTCACTTGTAATCCATGGCTTGTTGTTAGCATAGCAGTGTACTGTTCTGTACTTGTACAAAATGATGGTAGTGCAGGAACTCACTGAGAGAGCTGGGAGATCCGTAGAGAGTTGTGCACGAACATTCTTCAAACCGTTTATCGAGATGCCATCATTATAATGGTTGTGTAAATTAGCAAAACTTTCACTTTTGGGCTGAAATCAACCCTCGTGAACTTCATCAGAGACCCCTGCACCTGGTGTGTTACAATTTGGTGCACCGTCGCAGAATTTGGCATTGTAGGCCGTTACGTTTTTGAGGAGGGGGGAGCAACAGCCACCGTCACTTCAGAATGTTACATTGAAATTCTAGAGAACTTTTTGCGGCACCAACAGGAAGAAATGGATGTGGTGGATGCCTGGTTTCAACAGTATGGAGGAAATGCTCATATAGCGCAGAGATTCATACAAGTTTTACGCGAGCTGTTTCCAGGGAAGCTGATCTCCCTGTGTGGCGATGATGGGTGGCCTTCACGTTCACCTGATCTTGCTCCGTGCGATTTCTTCTTGTAGGGCAATTTCAAGCCGAAGGTATACACACACTGACCTCAAAACCTTGAATCCCTCAAGGATGCTATTCACCATGAAATTGCCGCTATTCACCTTGAAATGGCTGAACAAGTCATACGAGCATTCAGAAATTGTCTCGAAGAGTGTATCGCTAATGATGGCCACCACCTGGAAGACATCATTTATAAAAAATCTTTTTTTGTACTGTATACCCTTTCTTGTGCCGTAATGAAATTTATGTTATCTTGTAGCATTTTTGTAGAATAAATGTTTGAAATATGGTACTTCTTTTTGGCTCACCCTGTATGAATATATAATATTTAAATATATAAAAATACTAGTCATTCGTAATGTACCTTTTGGTGGTGTTAGAAATAGAAAGGCACTATACAAAGGGCTAGAACATAGGAAACATGTCTACATTTTATTCAGCAGTCACAAATAAAAGTGCCATTTTGTTATTGCTCTTTGACTGAATGCTTGTAAGAGGGCCAAATGGGGTTTTTCTGTATGTGTTGTATTTGTACTATATAGGTCACGTGAGGCAACTAGGGCCTACTACCAGATGGCCTACTATTTAGACCTTAGTGAGCCTCTTGGGTGTCTGCACACTTAAAGAGGAGTTATAAAATGACGAGTGTGAATAAGCTAGTATATCCCCCAACAAAGGTACAACTAATTACTGTATAAACTCAGAGTGAAATAGCCAGCATCCTTAGAAAACAAGTCAGTGATAATCGTTATAAAATCTTGAATAGCTTTAGGTCTTCTGGGAACTTATAATCATGAGTGAATTTATTCACATTGGCTGTTTGTGGTCACTAAAGTAGCTGAATCTGCTAAACAGGCCAGACAGAAGGATATGGAGGAAATGATGAATCAGTCAGAGCATGGAAAGTGACGTCGCTGTGCTTTGTCTGTTTCTCTCTCTCTCTCTCTCTCTTTCTCCACATTAGCTTTATCTTTTTTGTAATAAGACATCTGGAAAGAAAACAGTGTTAAAGAGTGTTGGTTGCAGGAAGTACATTATGGAGGCTAAGGTTTTTAATGGGGACAATGAAGCTGTAAAAAAGCGGAGACACTGATTATTTTTCCTGCTGCTTAATCCGAGGGAAGTTTTGACTGTGCTTTCAAAGTTTTTATTTGGCATTGTGTGAGAATTTCCTAAATCCTGTTGCTAATGCCATCATTTAATGGAACAGTCTTAAATCTGCATAATCTTTATAAAGGTCATAGGGACAGGAGCCTTTCCTGGTAGCAACATTTGCCAGGCAGGAATCAATGTGGGCGGGAGTGCAAGTCCATCAGAGGGAATATTCATGGGGCCAGTGTTGTCTCTTCAGATAATGTAACAGATATTTTCAGAATTTTGGAAGAAAACCAGAGTAAGTCATGTAGACACAGGTAGAATGTGCAAACATAATGCAAGAGCAGAAAACTGGATACCGGATGCACAAAACAGCAGTGCCAACCACTGCCCTACGATGCAACCCACCTTCATTTAGTTATATTTAAATACATATACAATTCACTGGATGTGAGCATACAGTTATGCAATCCAGAAGTTTTTCTTGTCAGTTTTGCATGTCAGTGTTTAATCAACTGCTCTACAGTTGAGTAAAGCATCATGTGTCTTTATTAATAATTACTGGCCGAATTTAAAAGGTTTATTTTTTTGAATAATTCTGCAATTACTTTGCTTCTGATTCTAACTTTTCTATAACATGTGGTGCAGCCCAATGATGAGATGCTGGCCTGTAAATTACATTGTTATCAGTTCAGTTCACACCACTGACTCTGCTCTCTGATGCTGGACAGGTCACTTTACACTGCCCAGCACTCCAAACCAAGGAAACAACTATGATTTTATCTAGATGATTTGTATAAAATCATCAAGTAAATGAATAAACAAATGTCTAAGATGGCTGGGAGGACAAGGCAGTTATGTCTACTGTTGTAGAGATCACACCCAGTGGGTCATGTGCTCCCTCTGTTAGTATTGGTAACCCTTTAATTAGTTCAGATGGAGTGTAGGTCTTTAAGTTTTTGCATATATCACTAGCTTCTTGTATATTTCTTTCTGGTGCTGAGTTGACTCATACATCCAGATTATAGAGACCCTCAGGCCTTTGTAAAGCTTGATTCTTTAAATTTCTGCACTGCCACGCATGCATTTTGTGAGATTGTTGTTCTGGTCACATATTTTATTCTTTTTAAGTGCATGTAAGATTTTTACATTTTGCTGAGGCTTCCCTAGTTGGTGTATTGATACTATTGGCTGTGTTATCCATCCAACCACTTTTCAGAATCTGCATATAACATTTCATGCTTTAAGTAGCTGGCGACATTTGACTCAAGGCTACAACCAAGTCTTGCAGGATGAAGAAGGCTATGGACGGACTATCACACTGAAACGTTTGTCCAAGGACTTGATTTTAACTTCATCACCAAAGTGTGGTAAATTTTCCATAGTACTGCCACAAATGCACCAGCCTGTTGGCACTCTGTTACTCATGGATGATATTCTGAGGTGTCTAAACTCCTTCACTTGGGGCTGCTGTTTGTTCCACTCTGAACTATAAGAGAACACAAATCTTTTCCAGGAGAGACCCATAGCCTCAGATTTGGCATTGCCAAGTCACATCTGGTCAGTTTCACATGCCATTGCCAAATCTCCAGTGCCTTTGGGTGATCACGGTTAGAAAATGACAAAAAAGACATTTTGGGAATATTTTGAGAGGCATATTCTGTGATCTTGTGATCCTTGGATTATGAGGATTGTTTAGGACCTAAATACATGTCACTAGTAGATTAGACCTATTTTAGTGATTCTGCTTTTATTATACAGTACTTTCATTATAAATGTCTCTTTAAATGACTGCTTTTATGTAATATTTGTTGAACTGGAGTATTAAGGATTTGTTTCGGCATATCATTATACTGTAGCTATGAATATATGTATTTTTGTGTGTAATTATTGTTCTATGTCATGAAAGATGAGCTTAAATCCACAGCTGAAGTTTGTATGAGATTTTAATTTTCCAAAAAGGATTTGGTAAAAATGCTTGAATTACATGTTATTGTGTAGAACTTAACAGAATATTACATTTTTTATTTACTTTTCTTTTTAGGTAAAATCCTTTTCAGACGAAGTCATATTCGAGACGTTGCAATGAAGAGGTTAGGGCCAATTGATGAATACTGTGCGGTAAGAAATGTAGCCTAAATATGAAATGGAGACTACACACTGACACTGCTTATTATTTATTTATTGACCACTAAATCTGTTGGCAGGTCACCATCATTGCTTTAAGCAGCTCCACATAAATTTTTAGTAGATGCTTTGTTGATCTCCTTATCAAACTACTGATGTTCACATTATTACTGAAACTGTGTGACGACAAACTGAATTGGTGAACACTTGATACAGTACTAGTCTTTTTGTCATATCAGGCATGGAAGTGAGATTTTGCCTTCTGTTTGTTTTGCAAACTGTTATTCATCAGGCCACACTACTGCACAGCATAATAATATGTGCCACATCCTTAGGAAATATAGTGGGTGTCATGGGGAATTTCACTGCATTAATTTTACTCAAAAGCTTGGAAACAAAAATAGAGATGAGTAAGATAAGGTTAATAAAAACAGAATATCTGCTTAAGCCATGTTAATCAATGTTTGGTCGTTTAGCTTTTGTAAACAGCATTGTGATTACACAGAAAGGTCTCTATTGTGCATATGCTAGCATTCATTAAAATAACATCCAACTACCTTATCTAGTTTGGATTCATGGAGAGCCAATGTTCATCCCTGCAGCCCTGAGCACAAGGCTAGAACCAGCTCTGAATGGTATATCGGTCTACTACAGGGCACATTCGCACCCCCTCTGGCTCAATCTAGAGTTGCCAATTAAACTAACATGCCTGGTGGAAGGAAATCTGAATACTGGAGAACCCATACAGACACAGGAAGCACATACAAATAACAACAACAAAAACAATTTATTTCTTGTGTGGCCAAAAATCACACAAGGAATGCTGCAATGGACTTTATCAGGACTTGTTTTTTGACAGACCCCCAGCCTTGACTCCCTAAGAAGACAAATTCCAAGTAAGTTAGGCATGCAATGGGTGTCATAAATGGGGTAAATACAACACAGTCACTTGCTTTTCAGCATTTTTAATGTTTTTAAGTAATGTCTTGATGTATGCTCAATAATCCAGGTAAGGAAATTCTAGAAAGTTGATTCTGTTCATCTGGACATAGTTTTTTTTCTGATACGTTTCATCACTCATCCAAGTGATTTCCTCAGTCTCAGTTGACTGCAGGTTTCTTCAACCTTATAAACAGTACCTTGGCCTAATGACCAAACAACCATCTCTGAACCGAGGAGGGGGCCTAAGGGTACATCTTTCACCATCTTACAATGTGGTATTGCAGCCATTCTCCAACTTGCTGCGAATGGTACTAATGGACATTGATCAATGGACAATTTTCATATCTTTGATCACACGGCGGGGCGGCACGGTGGCGCAATGGTAGTGCTGCTGCCTCGCTGTTGGGAGACCTGGGTTCGCTTCCCGGGTCCTCCCTGCGTGGAGTTTGCATGTTCTCCCCGTGTCTGCGTGGGTTTCCTCCGGGCGCTCCGGTTTCCTCCCACGGTCCAAAGACATGCAGTTTAGGTGGACTGGCAATTCTAAATTGGCCCTAGTGTGTGCTTGGTGTGTGGGTGTGTTTGTGTGTGTCCTGCGGTGGGTTGGCACCCTGCCCGGGATTGGTTCCTGCCTTGTGCCCTGTGTTGGCTGGGATTGGCTCCAGCAGACCCCCGTGACCCTGTGTTCAGATTCAGCGGGTTGGAAAATGGATGGATGGATGATCACACGGCCCATTGTTAGTCAATGGTGCTAGTTTGGTCGTTAGGCCAAGGTACTGTTTATAAGGTTGGAGAAACCTGCAATCAACTGAGACTGAGAAAGTCACTTGGATGAGTGATGAAACGTATCGGGGGGGAAAAAACTATGTCCAGATGAACAGAATCAACTTTTTAGAATTTTTTAAGTAATATTTATGCAGAATCATTTCCCATCTCTTCCTAACCACTGTGCTCCTATCACCAGCCTGGGTCATTTTGAAGTACTTTTGTGCCAACTAAGAAGTATAATTCTTCCACCATTTTTTCAATGTTTAGCTTGATCTCCTGTTTGGAGACTAGACTATAATTATAACAATTTTTTCAATATCGTATAGCTAGGAGAAAATCAATTTGGCAGACTCTGAGGTACAAAAATGCAATTAAATGTAACAGCTGTAATGAAAAATAACACAACTACACCATCATCCTTAGCAGGACTTATTTCAAAATTATAGATCTTTATTATCTTAAATACTGAGACCTGTATTTCTCATATTTACTAGCAGTTTATCCACACTTCAGCATGATATGCATATTTTACAGTTCTAATCCAGTATTTCATGACCTACTTATTATACCTATAAAATAACAGAACAAGTCCATGGTGGCATAGAATTATTGACTGTTTAGACACTTTAATTATTTCAAAATAAAAACACTGTCCCCAGTTAATGTTTAGAATATATATTTAACCTTGTTATGTCATGAAACACTTTGTTACTTCATAATGTAACGTGTACTAGTTCATTTGTGTTAATAGTTATGGAATAGATCATTAATGACCTAATTGATTATTCTACTAATACCCAAAATATGCACTTCTAGAATTGGCAGCTTTATGCTTGAACTGGCTTGGAATAAGTGATTTATGGCAAAACTAGTTCAGGTCTTCAATTTCCTTTTAATTATATAATGGTTAATTAGTGTATATAATGACAATCACTTCACCTTCACCATTCACTACCATCCTGAAATAGCTGCATTAGATACTTTAATAATAACGTGCATCTCTATGGCGTTTATAATACAAAGACCACAAAGAAATTAAGATAAATCCACAGAGCTAATTATATACTGGGTGCTGAAGAAGCGTCTCACTAGATGTTTGTCATGAGGTCTTGTATTTGTTCTGCTTGATAAAAAAATCTTGTAAAAGACTGAAAAGTCTATACAAAAATACAGAATGATACTTAATGTGCATTATGTACTGTAGCATTAACATATTCAAATGTTTGGTCAGATTTCAAAACGTGGAGTAATACTATACAGTATTCATTAAACAACAAAGAAACAGAATACTTGTCTGCTTATTATCAACAAATCAAATCTTAAAATATTTAAAAAGTTAATGTCTCAACAAAACCATAGCCTAGAATAAAAACTACCATAATTGTGGTTATCCAGAGTAAGTCATACATTTTTACTATGGAATATACAATCTATATTCATGTGGCCAGTCACTCTAAATTGTGCTTTCTTCATCTGCTGACTTCAGGACTGGTCAGATGGTACTTGTGTGGGTGTTGGACATGTGTGCTGTCATTAACTTCCTACTTTGGATATCCTGTATTTCCTGAAATAAGCTTTGGCTTGCCATAATTCTGATGATTTGGAGACTATTTTCCCACATGGATATATATGGATAAAAAAGACTTTGCACTTTGTTCTGATATGAAAGCTAACATCTGTTTAAGATGAAACAGGTGAAGTGACTGTCTACATTTCTGCTTCAGTACATTTATGAAAAGTTTAGAAGTATTTATTTTTTTCTGGCTACTTTCTACCATTGGTATTTGAGCCATAATTTTACGTTAGTGGTCAAGTGTTCCATCTAGTTTCGGTAGCCATGTGATCAAGAAGTTGACAGGGTTTTCTTTCCTAACATTACTCCAAAAACTAGCTTTAATTTAATTAAAAGGAGAGCAGTTTTACACCAATTACTTTCTGGCAAAGGAGTATAAAGATGCCAAGGTGAGCTTTAAGTGCGTGAATACTACTCTTTTCCCAATTGTGACCCACAGATAATTGGACAGAATCCGACTGTGCAAGTGAACTGCTTAAAAGTAGAAGAACAGCAAATGGCATAGCTTCTGCCTATCCTGGCCATTTGTTTTCTTGAGGGACAAAAGGCTCAAAAATAGAACTGACTTGCTTAAATAAACTGGCTAACCAAGCAAAAACAATAGAATTGCACTGTTTACTGCCCATCATTGTTTTTTTTTTTTGTTTGTTTCTATTTTCCAACCTGCTTTGTCCTGAACAGGGTCACAGGGGTCTGCTGGAGCTTATCCCAGCTAGCATAGGATGCATGGCAGATTAAAGTCCATCGGAGGGCACACACACACATATTAGGGCCAATTTAGAATTGCCAGTTCACTGAACCCACAAGTGTTTGGACTGTGGGAGGAAACCGAAGCACCCGGAGGAAACCCATGCAGACACAGGAAGAACATGCCAACTCTACACAAGGAGGACCCGGGACATGAACCCTGGTCTTTTTCATTGCTACGCTACCACTGCGCCACTGTGACACCATCATTATTTTTAAGGTCGCAAATATATGAAAGCATTTTAGTTAGTTTATAATTTTTTGGATGAATTTACACTAATAAACTGGACAAAAACATTTCTTATCATTTGTTCCATATTTAATCATTAGTTCAATGATGATTTTCCTTCACCCTTTTTTGTAGTTTGTTTGTTTATTCTAGGTAATGGCTCTTGCTTGTGATAACCACACAATCAGTATTCTATGAGATGTCAGTATCTTTATCTGTATTCTGTATTTGGTCTCCATGCAGTATTAGAGGCTCAATTTAGGATATTGTGCTGGTACTAGAAGCAAAAAAAAAACATGCCTATAGTGGTCTACAGAATCAAGTGTAAAAAAGAAGAGAGAATGTGAGATGAATTAACCAAGTATATGAATGTTAAATCTTTCAATTCCAGGGAGCAGTTTTCTAAAGAACTGAAAGCTTAATAACAGTGATGAGGAAATACTGTAGTTAACTCATGACACACTGAGTGGACGGAAGGAGAATAACTGTTTTCTATTACTGAGTCATTCTGGGTAGAATTGTCTTGTTTGTCTTGTTTCAATAGCTCTACAAGCTCAGCTCTGTATCCGACTGCTTTTGCTTTCTGCAGATACAATGGTAGTAATCAATAAAAGGCAAAGTGTTCAGTCCTGATATGGAGTACATTATGTACTGTAAGTATTAAACAGCAGAACAGGACCCCAGAAATTTTTACATTTATTATACTGAAAAGAACAGCTGAGTAAAGTCTAGCTGGATAGTGTCTCATGTATTCAGCTTTTGAACAATATGTATCAGCATTATAACTGCGAATTCTATGCTTCCCTGAAAAATCAGCAAAATATCTCTATATGACCTAACCACTTGGACAATGGTTGTACTATTTAAAGAACAAGCATAGAACACAGTGGGCTATTGAAGGCCATTGGGCAATTAAAGTGCACCATGTTGTGAATGTTCACAGAATATAAATTGTGCTGTATGAGTAGGAGGGTAGTAAGTAAGTTTAATAAATAATTATATCTAAATCACATTTATAGTACAGTATATCTGTACTTTGAACATTACTGTTTGTACATGTTCAGTTCTTCATTTGTCAGAGTGGAAAGGATGTGAAAGACTGAGTAAAATGTTTTTAGAAGACAAAATCACCGAAGTCATCTCACTGCAGATGGACTGCAAGGCTAGACACCTGCCTGAATACTGGGGCCAATTCAAACAATATGTGGAATTATTGATGTTTTGATTGGTTTAATGGAGAAAAGAAAGAGATGAGATAAGAAAATTAGCTATGCACAATTGTTTAAACTTTTTTACAATGGTTTTAAAAATGCCCAAAACAAAAATGAAACTGTAGTGGTATCACTCTGTAATCAAGTATGGAATATGATCTTTCAGCAATTTTGGAACAAGCTACAGCAGCTGCCAAAACTGCGATCATACAAACAGTTAAGACAAATAAACACATATTTCTGAAAGAGAGGTCACAAGCACAGCTAATAACTAAAAAAAACAGGCCACTCATTTTCAAATATTCAAAGACTGTGAACAATTAGGCAGCTCCTGGAATGGATAATCCTAAGAAAAATAAAGTGATAAAACATCTAGACCTATCATCAAGAAGCATCAAGCCTGGAATAGAAGATACAATTCTCAAAGGAGGTTCCTTCTGTGTGCCAGGGTTTCATTGCGGACCACAGAGGGACAGCCAAAAATGCATGACCCAACTGCAGAAAACTTTATATTCTATGATTAAGTACACCTGAAATAAATAATATTTATATGTACACTGCCAGAAACAACAGAAAATTATTAGGAAATCTAAAAAGAGAAGTACATAACTATTGATTAAGAAGTTTACAACAAATCCTTAAAAACTAAAAAAATAAGAACATAAACTAAACACTCAGAAAGGAAATAATAAAATAAATATTTCTAATAAAATAAAGTAAGACAAAACCCCAAAGAAATACAGAAACATTTAAAAACAAACCAACAGATACAGAACAATAATGAAAAGTCTTAACTTGGAGGTTCTCAAACTCGGTTCTGGGGGCCCACTGTGGCTGCAGGTTTTTGTTCCAACCAGCCTCTGTTTTTCATTGGACTCCTGGGCTAATTAAGTGAACTGTTGTTTCCCAGATTCCCTGTTTTGGGAACAATATACAAATTAGAAAACTAAGTTTGTTAAAAAAAAAAAGTATTAAAATGTACTAAGCAGTTACAGTATATGTATTTTTTTCTTTTTAACAGTATTTTTATCTTGATTGTCATTCTACTTTTCTAGGTGGTCTAATTAATCCATTATTTACTACTTTGTGGGGCTGACGCTAAAGTAGTTGCAGCCTTTCACGATTGAGTGCTGTTTGCTTGGCTTTCTGCTCTGCTTATTTTTAATTGTCATTATTAAGATTCAATGAAGAGAGCAAACTGCATAGAGAAAGGGCGAAATGTAATAAAAAGAGAGAAAATATTTCTAAGTTTCTTATAAATGTAAAAATCATGCTGCTGTGCTTTTCTGAATGTAGAATAAAAGATAAATAATACCAGCTAATTAAATGAGATCGGTGCTATCAGGTGTTGTCACTCATTAGGAATCTGGTTGGAACAAAAACCTGCAGTCACAGGGGGCCCCCAGGACCGAGGTTGGGAACCCCTGCCTTAACTCTAATCCTGATAACTAAGAATGTATTTTCAGCTTGATACAAGGAAGACAAAAAGCAAAACTTCAAGAAAACTCTTATTTACTCTTTGGTAACTAATCTTAAATAAAAAGAGGATGAAAAAACATTCACTTAAAAGTGTCAAATATAAAAGGAAGAATAAACAAAAATGAAAAAAGGTGGAGGTCCAGCAAAAACCATGAAACATTTGCAATAAGACACATGCCAAATAGGGAAGGAAACTGGCCAACAGAATGTAAACCACACTTGAACTGTGGAAACAGAACCATTCAGCAAGGGCGTGTTGTTGGATGGATTTAATTTAGTGTGTGGCATAGACCAAAAGAGGCCTTCCATGGGGCTGAACTGAGAATTTCATTGTCATTATCAAAAGTCACATTATTAAAGTTGCTAAATTGATTATCAAAAATTTTTTAGGGACAAAAATATCTGACATCATAACAAAACAAAAATCAAAGCTGAAATATTAACTGTTTGTTTTTAAAGCGAGGTGTGCTTTCTTCTTTATATCATAGCCTCTATTATACATTATATATTATTGGCACTTGTGTAAAATATGCCTTGCAACCACATAACATCAACCTGACCATAAGCTCTGAAATGACAGTGTTGTGAATCTCCAGATTATCACCCAAGGAGTTTGTCCGTTTCCTTTTTTAATGTTTGGGAACATTTCTCATATTATTATTTACCATTGTGTCAGTGATGTGTTTGAAGGACCATTTTGAATGGGTTTTACTGTAATCACCGCCATTTTGTGGTAACTTCTGCATGGCTTTTGCCATATTGCTTGCGGTTGCTGTGCCTATTGCTAGTCACCTGATCCAAAGGACATGTGACTACTATGTCATCATTTGCCTGCCTATTGAAGAGGATGCTGAACAACACCTCAATCACTGGATAAAAAGAAATAAAAAAAAAATATTTGTGATTGGGTAAACTACCTTTTGCTACTTTTGTTTTTGTGTTTTAACAAGTGGCCTTAGCTTGCCTTTCCTATCAATGAATTCCTGTCTGTTTCTTATCTTGTTCTTGTCTTTTACCAGTCCATTTGACAGATGACATCCATAGAAATAAACCCACAAAAGTTTAGCACCCATTGGAAATATATATATATAAAGGGAAATAAAAATCTATATATATAATTCACTAAGGCAAGACAACCATGGAAAGCACGCCGGAAGGGGCGTGGATTCACTGAGCCGCCGAAAAGTAAGACACCTATGACGCATGCAGGAAGGAGCCACGCCCACCAACTCCTGGCACCTCCGAGCCACGTTGACTGTTTATAGAGGCATGTTTCTCGCGGAGGTGAATCGCCATATGCAGCATGTAAAACGGTTTGCGAGGGGTATCCCATGGGATCCTTAAAACAATCCTTTACAGCTGAGGTTAAAACACAATAAAGTAAGCAGTCTTTAAAAACCGAGTTTTCGGTTACGAAGCACAACCGCGTACACCATAGCAAACTGTTTTACACGCTACATACAGTAATTCACATCTGCGACAAACATGCATCTTCTTAGATGCTCCTGCAGGAACACGGAAAGTCTACGTGAGTCACGGGTGCATCTGGACTGTGCTAAGATGACAACGACTCAAGTGACGAGTTGGAGGTGGGCATATGAGGGATGGCGGTCTGCCAGTTTTCAGTCACGGACGATTGTGTGTTTGTTCGTTCTGTGCATTGTTATAATGTTGCTTTTCTTGCTGATTTATTACATTACCGATTTTTCAAATGTTATTTTTTCCCTGTGCTTAAAAATCATTAAAAAACCAGCCTGATTATGCGTATGGTACGCCGCGGGTGGCTAGTAATATATAATATCAAAAGTAGAACACAAAAATCAAATCAATGTGTTCATGAGCTCCAGTACACACACACACATTTGCATAATGAAGCAAAATATGCTGCAATTGAAAGTCAGACAGTTTATTAATGTAATTCATCCATGGAACAAAACTTCTGACATAAACTATGTTTCAGCAAATAACAAAATACAGTGGAACCTCGGTTCACGACCATAACTGGTTCCAAAACTCTGGTCGTAACCTGATGTGGTCGTGAACCGAAGTAATTTCCTCCATAGGATTGTATGTAAATACAATTAATCTGTTCCAGACTGTATGAACTGTATGTAAATATATATTTTTTTAAGGTTTTAAGCACAAATATAGTTAATTATACCATATAATGCACAGCATAATAGTAAACTAAATGTAAAAACACTGAATAACACTGAGAAAACCTTGAACAACAGAGAAAACTAACACTGCAAGAGTTTGCGCTACAGCTTTACGACCCGCTCGCTAAAAACACTTTTTTTTAAAGAGTTTTAAGCACAGGGAAAAAAATGAACATTTGAAAAATCCGTAATTTAATAAACCACCAAGAAAAGTAACATTGCAACAATGCACGTGCGTGTGTGTGTGTGTGTGCGTGTGCGTGTCTGTCTGTCTGTGTGTGTCTGTGTCTTTCTCTCTGTCTCGTGCGCGCCTGTGTGTGTGTGTCTCTCTACACCTTTGTGTGTCTCTCTCTCGCTAGCTCGCTGCACAGGGAATGCATAGGGAGAGACTGAACACGTGCAGAAATCATCGGCACGCACAAACCGCAAGGGAAACTGGCTTGTTCGTATACCGAATGTGTGGTCGTGAACAGATGCAAAAGTTTGGCAAACTTTTTGGTCGTAAACCGATTTGTACGTGTTCCGAGACATTCGTGAACCGAGGTTCCACTGTATCTACACTGATTAAAGTAAAATATTTGAAATTAGGTAAAAACAGGAAAAAAAATAGGCATGTAGAATACGTGCACACTTGTCTTGCTATGCAATATGACGATACTGGGGGATTCAGGAGTTTAAAAAGAGACAATAGTTTAATTTTTAGCTCAGTTCTAGTCAGAGAATCATTCATTGCATGGATAGGTATGATTTAATAAATAGTTGCATGTACTATATCACTATCCTAAATGTAGATAGATAGATAGATAGATAGATACTTTATTAATCCCAAGGGGAAATTCACAGATGATCAAATGTCATTGTTTGAACAAATTTTGGAAAACAAGGCAACAGTGTCTCAACAGATCCATATCATGATTAACCTTAAATGAAGCAATTGGTTTAAGGGAAACTACTGTAAATGTTTAACTTAGAGTATGTGGTTAAGAGAAGTGTGAGGAATGTCACCTCAACACGGTTGATTATGTGGCAGCGGTCTTCTATTTGTTACAATCAGATCAGCTTGTGGATTTTTTGAGAACACTTGAAATACGTGGAACAGTATCATAAGTGTCTGTTTGAAAAGACGGCAGAAATATTGGTTTGAAAGTTAGTCAAGACTATGACCTTTGCTGTAGAAGACCTCCCCTTTCCTTTCTTGATACACAGGGGTTTCCAGATTGTATTATTTAAACCCAGTCAATCTTAGTCTGCTAGTTTGTGTTTTATAAACCCTTCATTTATGGATAAAGTGAGTCACCATAGAGGCCGATCTTGAATGTGAAATGTGGCTTCTGTAGCTTTGTGAACTCCACCATGTTTTCCGGTACAGGAGGGAGTGGTGATGCTTTCATGGCATATATGGAACCCTGCCAAACTATGTGATTAATATTCCTTGTAGCCTGCCTTTGTCCTATGCTGGCTCTAACAATTAACTTAATGCTGGCTCCTCCAACCATTGCAGTAATAAAGTCCATTTGCTCTGATGTATTTCCCCCTTCAAATCCTCTGGGATTTTTTATACTGAGAGACATTCTCAAGGAGAAGTGACCTAAAAATCTTGACAGTAATTAATACAAGCAGGCCATCAACCATCGCACTAAGAATCAGGTCTGCATTTCTACTTGTTTCACACTAAAAAGATGACTTTTTACCTTGACCAATGGTATTTCAGGCTAAATCTGTAAAAATAGCAAACTTTTTACATTATTAAAAGACAGACCAACCGAAAAAGCGCACATTAGCCTGAGTACTTTGTGCAATACCTGCTTAAGCTTGCTTAAGCTTTCACTTACAGCAGTCTGTGATGTGTAAAGATTGGCAGTAAATGTAGACAGTGCAGGGAGTTAGTGAGATCAGTTCAGATGAGGCAAAGTTTAGAGAAAAACTGTTAATCACCAGTAAGCACACAAACAGACTCTTACTAACATCCTAAATTCACAAGCTTTCCCTCTTCACTTGACTTTGTTGGTCTGCTTATCTTGTGTATGCTGGCTAGACAGGGAAGGTTAGAAATGAATAAGATTAATTTTGTGAAGCTGAGAGTGGTCAGGATGAACTAGACTGATCTTCAACACAGCAGCTTAATATAAAGTGCAATGATTTTATGTCACATTTTTTGTCATGCTTTAAATCAGGCTTATTTTAAAACCTACATACATATGTTTGGTATCATTCTTTTTAGAATTGGTCAGACTTTAATGTGGTGTTGCTAGATTTTCAGATTCTTATTCCAATTTTAAATTATAAACTAAAAAAATATCAAGAACTCACATCCTGCAAGACAAGACTTTGTGCGCCAAGAGATTTAACCAGGCCCGGGGCTGGAAATAAAAGACAAAGAGTAGGACAGCTGCTGTACACGCTTTTAAATGTTTGAAGTGTCACGTGAGATGATGATGATGATGATGATGCTAGCCGTTCCCCGCTGTGCTGCCCATGTAGTACTGAAACAGGACAAAGTTTAAAAATCAATAAACATAAAGGTATTGCTAGTTAAGCGGAGGTAAGTTTGGCTCCAAAACACAGAGGTAGACCGACTCCCTACTCTTGACGTCACGTTTCCCATTACCCTCGGCCTGCATCCTCTGTCTCGGATTAGCGTGAATATATTGCTCCTTGCAAGTAAACTATGGTTTTTAGCGTGATGAGAGAAGTTGCAGAATCAACCGGAATGTTCAGTCAAATTATAGAAAAAAACCTGATCTAAATCCATTAAGTAGTTTTCTCGTGAAAAGCGGACAGACATACACACAG
The DNA here is from genome assembly GCF_016835505.1 of Polypterus senegalus. NCBI lineage: Eukaryota > Metazoa > Chordata > Cladistia > Polypteriformes > Polypteridae > Polypterus > Polypterus senegalus. Next base: position 50,852,856 of record NC_053166.1, read on the forward strand.
ACATGTGTGTGTGTGTATATATATATATATATATATATATATATATATATATATATATATATATATATATATATATATATATATGTATATATATATATAATTTATTTATATATATATATGTATGTGTGTGTGTGTGTGTGTGTGTGTGTGTGTGTATATATATATATATATATATATATATATATATATATATATATATATATACTGCTCAAAAGAATTAAAGGAACACTTTTAATCAGAGTATAGCATAAAGTCAATGAAACTTATGGGATATTAATCTGGTCAGTTAAGTAGCAGAGGGGGTTGTTAATCAGTTTCAGCTGCTGTGGTGTTAATGAAATTAACAACAGATGCACTAGAGGGGCAACAATGAGATGACCCCAAAACAGGAATGGTTTAACAGGTGGAGGCCACTGACATTTTCCCTCCTCATCTTTTCTGACTGTTTCTTCACTAGTTTTGCATTTGGCTACAGTCAGTGTCACTACTGGTAGCATGAGGCGATACCTGGACCCTACAGAGGTTGCACAGGTAGTCCAACTTCTCCAGGATGGCACATCAATACGTGTCATTGCCAGAAGGTTTGCTGTGTCTCCCGCACAGTCTCAAGGGCATGGAAGTGATTCTAGGAGACAAGCAGTTACTCTAGGAGAGCTGGAGAGGGCCATAGAAGGTCCATAACCCATCAGCAGGACCAGTATCTGCTCCTTTGGGCAAGGAGGAACAGGATGAGCACTGCCAGAGCCCTACAAAATGACCTCCAGCAGGCCACTGGTGTGAATGTCTCTGACCAAACAACCAGAAAGACTTCATGAGGGTGACCCAAGGGCCCCATGTCCTCTAATGGGCCCTGAGCTCACTGCCCAGCAGCATGCAGCTCGATTGGCATTCGCCATAGAATAACAGAATTGGCAGATGCGCCACTGGTGCCCTGTGCTTTTTACAGATGAGAGCAGGTTCACCCTGAGCACGTGACAGAAGTGAAAGGGTCTGGAGAAGCCATGGAGAACATTATGCTGCCTGTAACATCATTCAGCATGAGCAATTTGGTGGTGGGTTAATGATTGTCTGGGGAGGCATATCCATGGAGGGTCACACAGACCGCTACAGGCTTGACAAAGGCACCTTGGCTGCCATTAGATATCAGGATGAAATCCTTGGACCCATTGTCAGACCCTATGCTGGTACAGTGGCTCCTGGTGCACGACAATTCCTGGCCTCATGTGGTGAGAGTATGCAGGCAGTTCCTGGAGGATGAAGGAATTGATACCATTGACTGGCCACCACACTTTCCTGACCTAAATCCAATAGAACACCTCTGGGACATTATGTTTTGGTCCATCCAATGCCACCAGGTTGCACCTCAGACTGTCCAGGAGCTCAGTGATGCCCTGGTCCAGATCTGGGAGGAGATCCCCACAACACCATCTGTCATCTCATTAGAAGCATGCACCGATGTTGTCAGGCATGTATACAAGAACACAGGGGCCATACAAAGTGCTGCGTACAATTTTGAGTTGCTGCAATTAAATTTTGGCAAAATGGACTAGCCTGCCACATAATTTTTCACTCAGATTTTTGGGGCATCTTTGAATTCAGGGCTCTGTAGGTTGATCATTTTCATTTCCATCAAACGATGTGGCATCCTTTCGTTCCTAACACATTACCCAGTCTATATCAGTATAGATATCCAGGAGGATTTCTTTTTCCCATTGAGATCTGATGTGTTTTCAAAGTGTTCCTTTAATTTTTTGAGCAGTTTATATATATATATATATATATATAATGAAAATTTGCTCCTACTCTACTGCATTTCTAAAGTGTTAAGTCCACTTTAGTTTTTCCTGATCGACACAATTTTTACCTGTATATGTCCTGTTCTCCTAACATACTGTACTTTTCTGTTCCCTTTACTGAGTATTACTTAGCAGTATATTATTTTGTAAATTATACCAATGACCCATACTGCTTTATTAAACATTTACTTTGCAAAGATTTAATTATAGTAAATGAGTTGTAAGTGAATTACTAGTTACAGTATTGTCTTTTTTAGTATTTTCTTGTCATATCAATAAACCACATTCAAACAAAACTTATTTTTAGTATAATGTTTCCATATTTAAAAATTTTCACTGTACACATAATAAAGCACTTCCATTTATGCATAAATGTGACAGAGCCCTAAGATGCCCTTTATTCTTTCTGCAGACATGCAACACAGCACTCCTTCCTTTGACACAAAATTGAATGGAATTACTAAAGATGCTCTTGATTCAGTCGAGTTCAGACTGTATAAATGCTCTCCGATAATGGAAAATCTTATTAGGTCTTGCTGATTCATATTCCAGCTGAGTCTCTGCTGTGTAAACTTTAAGGAAGGCAGACGGATGCCCTGTACAGCTCAGTGGGGCAGTAAGAACTGGCCTATCAATTTCTTTTGGCTGCGTACACTGCTAAGACACATAACCCAACTGAATTAAACACTGAAAAAAAATTCAGGTATACAAATGATATATGTAGAGAAATAGATTTATGTAGTGGGAGTGTTCATTTTTATGCATCTGGACATTCTTTAAGCAGATTACAGCAAATAGCAGACACTTTTTTATCCTAAGGAATGTCACAGAGAACTTTTTGAATTAAAATCCTCAGCCTTCACCAGATTAAAGGCAAACATTGCATCTACCCTCCTCTCCTGTGTATCCTCACATCCACGCAGTAATACTGTTCAACATGTGTAAAACAGTACAATAACAAATTTACTTTTTATTTAGATTTGAAGCCATGGGTTACTCTTTGAGTCAAAATATCCAGTTTTCTGCAAGCTATAAGTGCTAATGTGAAAGAGTCCCAAATAAATTGTTTGACATGTTGGTCTTATATATATATTTATATTTATACACACAGACACACACACACATATTGTACCTACAGTTGTGGTTTGTAAAGATATATTACTGTCTAGGAAAAAGCTTTCCTGAGTATCTCCACCACATATCATTATTGTCCAAATGTTTAATATAAATTACAAGTGGGAGGCTTCTGCTAATGTGGAGGTATGGGCTACATGTTGTATGATGAAATAATTTCTTTTTTCTTTATATTCACTATAGGGACCATGTGGTCACCTTATTGATATTCTCTTTATATTCAAAACACCGTCGTTTTCTGTAGGTTTTGCCTTTGTGATGTTCATCAATAAATCTTGGACACCTAAAGAGTCTTTTTATTTGTTTGCATTGGTAAGCATATAGAGTGGCATAGTGGCTAGAGTATCAGCCTTTAAACCACAAGGCTGCTGATATCTCTGCTACAATGTGTGACCCTTAACAAATTGTTTAATTTGTCTGCACTCTACTTGTACTATGAAACTGTAATTGAAATGCACTTTAACCACAAAGAGAGACGCTGTATAAATAAAATGTCTTATTAAATTGAAATTATTTATTTTTTATTTTGAAATTCTGAAGAATTGTAAATAACAAAAAAAAACAACATTTTTTTAAAGTCTAAAATAAACAAACTACATATCCCACTGCATTTCAATAAACAGGTGATCCAGATATCTTAGCATATATAACATAACCTTCTCAAACACACTTATTCACAGGTGGGCATAGCCTATCTTTGCAGCCATGGGCAGGAAATGGCCCTGAACAGGCCACCAATCCATCACAGGACACACTCTTGCACACACCCATAACCATACACATGCTCATACTTTTACAAGGGCCAATTTGGAATCACCAATCAACCCCAGCAGTGTTTGGGAATGTGAAAGGAAACCCCACAAACCTAGGTGGGTAAAGGGTATGGAATTTGAACCCCTAAGGCAGCAGCGTTGTCAATTGTGTCACCCTTCTGCCCTACTTAGCGTGTATTTACTCTACCAGTCAAAAATTTTACAACACCTCAGTTTATATGGTAATGCACACAGCTTAATATCTTAATGTTTCATGAAATCAAGGTGTAGAATAAATAAACAATGGCAAATGGGAAAAAAAGCAAGTTAAGGAATCATTAAGTTTACAACTTTTCATTCAGATTTTTGATTAATCAAAGTTGCCACCTTTTTGCTGATATAACAGCCAAACTGTGGTAACCTTTTTGATTTAGAAATCCAGTCACTCGGTTGAATTCATCAACTCTGCCTCCAGCAAAAGAACCCCAGACCATCACAATTCCTCCTACATGTTTGGCAGTTTGTGTCACACACTAAGGATCCATCCGTTCATCAACTTGACGGTGTACAAACACCCTGCGTGTTGGACCAAAGATTTCAATTTTTGATTCATCTGTCCATAAGACTTTCTTCTAGTCTGCAGTTGTCCACAGCCAGTACTTTAAGGCCTGATTTTGTCCTTTAAGCAATGGCTTTCTTACTGTCACTTGCCCCATCAAACCTGCAGAACAAAGTCTTCTCTTCACAGTAAAAACTGAGACTTGATCTTTTCGACCACTGTTAAGTTCTGCTTGAAGCTTTTGTGCTTTGAGGTGCCTATCACGCAAGCTGAAGATCCTCAGACATTTGTCTTCTGATTGGGTTCTGACTTTCTGTCTGCCAGATCTCTTCCAGTCAGAGTTTCTTCCAGATTCCAATTGCCTTTGGATTGTGTTGGACACCATATTGACTGACACTTTTTTTTTTTTTCAGTTTCTCTAAATGAAAGACCTACACTTCTAAGGGTAGTACCTGTAGTAACACAGTCTGTTCCATCTCAGCTTTAAGAAACGCAGAGGGTTTCTTAGTAATCAGCAGAAGTTGGAATACCTGTTTGCTTCAGCTTGAAAACGCTTACTTTACTTTAATTGCTGCAGAAAATCTATTGGCTGTAGCCTATTACTTATTCCCTGAAGGCGGCCCATTTGTAATATTTTGAAATTTATTTTTTTTCAGATTTTGCTAACCTAAACTTTAAATGTAAACTTCTAGAAGTTTATTGCTTACTTTTTCAACATTTTAGGTTATTCATTGCATTACAACTGAAGTCTTCTAAAACTTTTCCCTGGTAGTGTATGTGTGTGTGTATTTTATACATAATATTTATATGAACAAATATAACATAAACAAAAATGGTCTTATATTTTTGTTGTGCTAATTTTTTCAGTTAGGTTTATTTCTAGTTTTGTCACAACACACAAGTCATTTTATATGGTAAACACTGTCCTCTAGGTGCTTTATAGGGTACAGTACAATACTTTACAGTACATTTTTCTTCATTTTTTCAGATGGAGCACAGGGCTTTACTCAGTGTCTCGTAGCATATCAGAGGCCATAATTGAACCTTGCAGTTTTCAGTTCACTGCCGTAGATCCAAGGCCACACTGCCTGAAGAAGTCAGACAAAACAAAAATAATCTATGTATTTTTTTAAGACTTTATGCTCCATTCCAAAGCCACACAATAAAAACCTTTTAAAGAAATTAAGGGACCTTGCAGTATACTTTGACTATAAATGGAAATAAAAAGTTTTCCTGGAGAAAGCAGTGTAACTCATGGGTAAAAAATGAGGAGAATCTCATGTTAATGTAATCTTTACTATCAACTGACCGGCAAAAATGCACTTTATTTTTCTTTCTGAAACTTAAACATTTTTTTCTAAATATTTAAGGATTTTAGGACTTTTCCCTTTACTTTAACACCTTAAATTACTATGAATTTGCATTGATTAGTCTCTTTTGCTTCTCCATTCCCATTCCTGTGATTTGCCAGGTGTTCTTCACACAGGGCCCTGCTCGATCCAGGCTTCACTACACTTAACTTCTCTTCTATCCTGGATTCACTGGATCTGTACTTTAATTTTCCCATCTAGGTTTGCTAGTGTGGTCTAGTGGTTAAGGAGTTGCACTATAAGAGAAAATGTTCCTGGTTTGGTCCCTATCACGGACTTGCTTTGTGACCATGAGAAAGTCACTAACTGAACTGTCCGTGCTCCAACTCTTAAAAAAACGAACAACAAAAAATTGATAAGGGCAACTGTAATATACATGTGTACTTACGAATGATCATAGAATTGTGTTCTTTGTAGAAAGCTATTATATAAAGAAGTAGGAACAGTAGTAGCAGCACTGTTGCATAAAAAGAGTACAGTGAACTTGTTACTTGCAACACGTAACGCTTTGTCTCTTCAGCACCATAACACAAATCAATCTATTGAAATGTTTTAAAATTACTACTTGTTTTTAAATATGAGTGAACATTTGGAAAAAGAAAACTCATTCTCTTTGTTTGAAGTTATGCCAGGACTCTGTGTCTGCATTTTTGAAACATAAACAGACTGTTAATACATTGACCTCCTTCTTAGCATTTCTTGCCTTCCTCTTAATTATTTCCTGTTCTACCATTTATTAGCTGGGCACAGTAACTTATAACGTACTGTAGATGTCAAACGCAGCCATTGCTCATCATCTGCTTCCATCTTTCGCAAAAAATCGTAAAGATGACCTTTCTTGTATAAGAACTGTATGGTTAAAAGAAGAAAAATTACTTTAATTTGAGAAAACAGAATTATACTTCAGAAAAAAAAAGTAAATGTATTGTAATATATTTGGAAATATATTCCTCAACACAATTTTTAAATAAAATGCCAGTATTCGTAATTTATTAAGCTGCAGATTAGCTGGCTACATTTGCTCGCAGTTTGCACTTTTTTATGGATGGGTCGATCAACATCAAATTTGAAATCAGTGCATTACCATGCAATATTTGTTTGGATACACAATAATATCTTAGCTAACAAAATAAATAATAATACATTTTATTTATATAGCACATTTCCCATGCTCAAGGCACTTCACAGAGTCTCATAAAGAAACAACAGGTATATGTAACATTGGATACAGATGGTTCCTGAATGGAATCAGATGGATACAGGATATACAAAGGCAATAAACAGAATAAAAGACAATAAGCCAGAGTAAATTCAATACTAAAAGAAAGTGTAGCAAATAACATCATTTATGATATAACACACACACACAAATTATACTGAACATCTGGATATAGAAGAAGACTGAAAGAGCAGACATTAATGTCAGGTTAAGTTAAAAGCCTTCATAAACAGATGAGTTTTATGTGTTTCAGGTCTTGTATTTGTTATGAGATACTGCATTTTCGGAGTTAGATTTAACAGAGCAGGAATATGGATACATATTGTAACGACTGGTGGCGTGTGGAGGGTGTTGGGCAGGAGTTACGGGGTTTGATGATGTCAGCCATTCTTTTACCTTGTCTGCCCCTCCAATGCTGCTGCTGTGTTTGACTATTAGCAGCTTCTTCTACTTGGCTCCACGCAAGTTCATCAGCATTATTTACTACTAAAGACATTCACACACAGAGACAACACAATCTAATTCATTCTGCCCCACTGTGAGAAGAGCCAAGCCACAATCCCTAAGGAGACTTACTGGACATTCGGACTTCCACAGCAAAGAAGCATCTTTGAACTTTGTCTGCCACACTCACCATCTGCTCCTTTCATCGCCAGGTGTAACCCTAATGATTCTGCTACATGGCATTACTTTTGTTCCATTTCTACCCTCTTTATAATCTGCATCTTAGTTTCAAAAGAATGTTGCTTTATGTTTTAAGATATACTGGGCAAATTATATTTATTATTTTCTAAAACTTTTTTATAACTATAGCTCACATAAAATAACTAAATGCTCAAGTATAAGAAATTCCCGTTCTATGACGCACACAATATCAACGACAGAAAACTTCAATTCTGTGTAAGGAAGTTGTTTATTGCCAGCACTTTAGTAGACTGGTCCTTGAAATTGCTCATTTGTCATATAGCATTTATGACATTGTCCTTTGTTATAAAGGAGCTTCATTCTCAGAGTATTTATTAACCTATGTATTACTGTACTCAAAATGACACAACCATCTTTTCCATGCAGTTTAAAAAAAATCTGTGTCTATGGCCACTAAATTACTATCAAATTTATATTTAGAATTTGCTATATTTTTTAATTTATTGCAGGCTCTTATTCAATTACCAGCATATATCTCCCAGTGTGAAGAAGTACTTCGTTTTTTTGAGACTAGACCTGAAGACCTCAACCCACCAAAAGAGTAAGTACACTTCAGTAAACTGAAGAGTTTTGAGATGATACTAGATGGCAATTTTTACAATTTAGGGTAATAATATAAGTATCTGCCATTGTGTGGAAATTTTCAATATTGCATGCTCAAGACCATATTGAATGTTACTTTAGTGATTTAGTATTTATAGGGGTAACACTGCTTTTATTTGCCCAAGGATGAATGCAGTAACTCTTAGTAGGATTGTAACCAAATGCTTTACCTCCCAAAGACATTCAGAGTACACTCCTGAAATTTGTTTTCCTTGTGCATTGATGAATAGTTTGTGTTCACTTTTGCTCTTGAAATCACTAGTCACATGCATTTCTACTTCTCTATGTGGCTTGAGAAGCAGAAATTCTATTTAAAATTGGCATACTTCTTCCATTATGCACTATCCAAAAGGATACAATCAGTGTTGTCCATGTTGAATGAGTGGGGACCCACAAATTTACAGAATTGTTTTTTTTTTTTAAAAAAACCAAACACTTTATTTATTATACAACTTACAGCAATTCCTCTGTAGTCGCTATGAAATATACCCCTTGAGATGTAATATAATTGTCCCAGTACTCCATTTCTGGAAACAATTCCTGTACTTGTCTTTTGTTACTGTCTCTAGTGCTTCCAGCAGTTTTTACTTGGCTTTCTAACATGGTAGCAAATCATCTGCCCTTCAGTCTCAATTTAAATTTTAGGAACAAAAATGTCACAGGGAGTGAGATCTGGTGAAATTGAGACATGTAAGGCAACAGCCACATTGTTTTTGGTCAAAAACTCTTTGATCGATAACATGATGTGTGAGCAGTTGTGCTGTCATGGTGCAGAATGCCGTTTTGTGTGTGCTGCTATTTCAGACATGTTTTTTCTTGATGCTTTCCCCCAGACAGCTCAGCAGTTTAGTGTAGTATTTCTGATTAATAGTCTGTTCATTAGTCAGTTAGTTTAAAAAAAAACACAATCATCGTTGCCTTGATTTTTGAAATGATCTGACATGCTTTTTTTGGCTTGTAGAAAAATATTGCTGAAGTTACCTGTGCAATTGTAGAATAAACATCAGAAACACACATCTTGGTCAACTTAGCACAATGCCACTTGGCAGACTGTTTATAAAGACTTTAGGTATACAAAACCTAGGTGCATACTTGAGAACTTCTGCCTATTCCCATGCTATTGACCAATTCCAGGGATTTTTGGATCCCCTCTCATATATGTTACAAATACTGCACTCTCATTGGAGAAGCACAGAGGTTTTATTTTTTGTAATTGTTCTTCTGTAAAGCAATACTCACTAACATTGATGACAAGATGCTCTATGTAAGGTTAAATGTGTAAGTGTGTAATGGTTCCGGGTCCATCAGATTTGATGAAATGGACATAACAGCCATTGGTTATAATCAATGCCTTTTTTATTTCCATTTACCACCACCTCCTAGTACGAGTGTAACCCAACCTGACAGTCTACTATAAAATAAAATGCTAAGTTCTGTTTGTGTATGTTCAGTCCAAATGAGTAATCTGACTGGTCATTTAGGCTTTGTTGCTACAATCAAAAGAGAGAGTGCAAGTGTGAGACACATGAGGAGGAATATAGTTGTATAAGGCATGCCCCTGAGAGTCTCCTTCAAAGATGGAAAGTATAAAAAGAGGACAGGAGATAAGCAAGGCACCTTGAAATGTCAGAGTCTGAGTAGCAGGCCTAACAGGAATGTGATCAAGAGAGGGGGTGTTAGGAAAGAGAGTTTCAGACATGCTAGAATACTGTGAAAAAGGTGCTGAAGGTACACGTAGGGTGAGATATATTAAATATTTTAAAATGTATTCAATTACCTGTGTTTGATGGTAATGTGGCTAGTCAATAATAAATCAAAAGCCAGTTTAAAATATTTAAGAGTACAGTATTCCTCAAAATTTATCTACCAACAATAATGCCTGTATTAAACACATTTCATTTGTCCCAAATCCCCATTTCCCACACCAGTATCTTAAATCCTTGTGTTATCTTCGCTGATTGGCTGCATTTATGTGTATAGTGAGGAATCTAATGATCCAAGTCATATACTGGGAACATAGCCAAATAAAGGCACCGTTTCTTAACTTTTTGAGAGAGGGAGCACTGGGCTAGGCACCATTTTCATATGACTGGGCAAAAATAACCATTACAATTACAAACAAAAATAACACGTAGAAATCAAAACACTACTAACGGGTTAATATAAGAATTATAGCTGAAATCAGATAGCTGGCAAGTCTCAAAAGGCTTTAATGTCAGAGGTCCATATCAAATTTGATGATATATACTGTAGTCACATTGTATGGGAGGAGGGAAAAAACAAAAACTTCAGCTGGTATGGATGCTGGACAAAATAACCCTCTAGAGACTCCAAGGTGAAAAGATTGACCACCACACCATATAATTATACAGTGCTGAAATGTGATAAAGTTATTAAAGGTACTGCTTACATACAATGAAAAATATGAGAAAACCTGATAGTACAAGTATCATTCAAGAGGTAGTATGTCAGATTACATGACTGAATCGCAGCCCATGTGACATTTAGCAACTGAGCACTGATCTTGAGCACAGTCATGCTTGCCCCTTTTTCTGACAGCTGGTAGTGTGCTGCCTGACTGAGATGGCGAAGTATGAAGTGTTAACAGCTGCAGCAGGTTCAGCAGCAATCTCTTCCATTTCTTTTTTCTTTTCTGTTACGATATAAAATAGAAGTCATCTTACAGACAAGCTTCTCATCTGTTAGTGAGGTCTACAGCCTAATGGAGCTGATGCTCTGGTGGCATTGTGTAAAGGGCTAATAGCTGCTGTGTGTTCAGCTGCAGTCCTGGTCCTTTTTTTCTTTTTTCCATTCTGTTTTAGTACATAAAACACTAGACATCAGACAGAAACACTTCTATTTGTAAATTTCAAATAGTGTGTTCCTTATTCCTTGTCACAAACATTCTATGCAATGTTTTGCCACTAAGCACTCACTGTTCTCACCTCTTGAATGTAAAGAGACCACTCCTCTGACCGAAGAGAAAATCAAACCTGTTTGATTTGATCTCAGTCAGTCACAGACTAGTTGGTCTTAGTCATTAGGTATATCACATTAAGCAAGTGGCTTTATGGGCGCGAACTGCCGTCAGGCTAAGATTATGTAAATGAAGGGTACAACTGAAAATCATTGGAAAAGTTGTCTAATGTGACGCGGTCTTAATTTAAGCTGATCTCAGTGTCCTTTCAAAATTTTGATTTCTTGGCACAGAGTAATTCACTACAATTGCTCCTACAGAGTTGAAATACTTTAACTTACAAATAACTTTGTCTCTCTATTATAAAAGAAAATCTTCCGATGAAACGAGATTTTTTCCTGCAACAAGACATGATCTTTTGAAGAGAGACACTTTAACATCCCGTGAGATGGTCAAGTCAGGTCATACTTACAAACTTTGGAAGCAAGTCCCGTGATACACATGCAGAGCAGGTTAGAGATAATGGAAGCAGCAAAATTCGAAAGTCTCAAAAAAATGAGAGTAATGTTCGCATTAGTGCAAAGAAATGGAAAATATTACGTGGTGAAATAACATAACAGCGAAAAGAGATCAAATAGTGTTTGAGAATGTCTGGGTGAGGAGACAAGGCAGTGTGACAAAAGGCTTTCAAACTTTTGACTTGCCCTACGAAATGCAGATCATACGGCATGGCAGCAGCAGCAAGCCAGCAGCTGATCGAGCAAAGAGGAGGTTAAAAAAAAACTGTATTTGTTTCCCATTGTATCACCGTTTAAGAGAGGTTTTGAAGGAGCGGCCGCATCTCCTTGGGGTGTGTTCAGCCCCCCTCTTCACAATGGCGTGTAGCACTGTTGAGGGGAGAACGGGGTTGGCAAGCGAAGCTAGCAGGAGCCAAAGCCCACTAGTACTTAATTAAAGAAAACCGCAAATTTTGTGAGACAAAGGTGCCTATTTCGACAGAAGTCAACCCCTATTTACAGTTGCAGTAAATTTAGTCGTTATATCTGTAGTAGGTGGCAAATATGTAACTATTTTTTAAAAACTGTATGATGCCTTCATGATATACCATGTGACTGCAGCATTTGAATTTCACCACAAGGCTGTTAGTTCGGTTTACTGTATATGTGTTAATTAACTTTCCAGGGTTACACCTGTAAAAAATACAGCTGGTTTATGAAGTCTGCACATTTTCTCCAGGTCTCTGAGTTTTTTTAATTGCCACTACTTTTTTCATTCTTTTTAAGAGCTGAGTTTGACTATAGACTAAATGAGTTACCCAGAGTATGACAGATTTTGTGTGTGTTTTGTGATGGACTGGTGCTCCAACCAGGGTTAGCTTCTACCCTACGCCTAGTGTTGCCAGAATAGTTTTTAGCTCCCTGCAATGCTGAAATTGATGAGCATGTTAGAAAATGGATGTTTTTTAGGATATTTCACACAATCTGTTCTGTTACAGATTGTTACAATCTGGCCTGTTACAGATTATTACAGTTATACCTAAAATATTTTAAAATATAAACATGCATTACAAAAATAAGTATAGAATTTTATCTTTACCATAAGTTACTTAACTGTGTTGCTGGGCTCTGGAGAAGAGAAGCTTGTTTCTGTGGTAAGCCAGGGCTTTTGATTCAGGGCTGCATGTCAGAATATAAACAAGCAGAGGTCTGTTCTTGTGCATTGAATGTCAGAAAGAGCTTCTTATGAGATGCAGATTTAAAAGAGACTCCAGATGGCAGCTGCCAAATCCCCTCCTTCCTACACCCTTGAGCTTTTGAACAAGGTTTTGGACTTGGCATGTTATAGAGCTGTAGACCCCAATAAGTCAGCAAAGTAGCAAACATGTTCCATTTGCAAATTTCTGGAAGTTACATTTTTTTCTCTCCAGAAGCACAGTGGACCTTACAAAACATTTTTGTCTTTAGTTTTTTCAACAGAAGACGCCACCATTTATCAACAACAAAGACTGTCTGTTATTCCAGCTTGTCTACAGACAGCCTTTGGCTTAAAGGTTTTGCAGCTTCATAAATTAACCATGCTACATATTTGCAATCAGGAAGGATAAAACACTGGGACAATGGATCTCTCCATGTTTGGTTTCAAGCTGATTGTCCAAGATGTGAATTGTATATCTATAAGAGGAGGAATGAAGAAAAATGTACTGCTGTGAATAAATTACATCTTGCAAGTAAATTGCATCACTATTTATAACAACTTTGTCCTGTAAGACTTTTCTGCCAACCAAAATGGGGTAAGATCCTATAAGGGATGCCAACCTGGCACAGACTAGCTAATGTAGTTTGTAAGCAGTAGAGGGGAAACCAGAGAAGTAGTTACAGGATGTTCACAAGGGTGGGCAAGCTGGAGAGGTGTTTGTTAGGTAGCAAAAAATGTAAAAGTTATCTGCTGCCTGGCATGTTTTGTTTATCTGTCTGTTCACCTGACCAAGGTCATAATTAGCTAGGCCTGGTCTACATGCAAAGGTTCAGACTAAAGAGTAATTTTTAGTCATGATGAGGTTGCAGGTTTAGATCCTATAGTAGCCTCACAATGTCATCCTGAACATTAAAATTATACAGCAATGTGTTTCATGAAACCATTTCTTGGTCAGGATTAGCAAACCTCTGGATGTGTTGGCGAGGTCCCAGAGGGAAGGTGCTTCCGTGTTATCCATGTGAGCTTTTGTATTACCATGCGAAGCACTCATCTGCTGTCATTAATGTTGTCTTCTAGCAGCTCTTCCCAGCTGATTGATGCTGGCAGAGGTCGCCATATCTAAGGAGGCACTATTTATTTTGAAGCATCCATTACTGGAATTGTAACAAGGGAGAAGGGCATTGCTTAGCCTGTATTAATGGGATTACATTTTACCTTCATTTCATCTTGTAATATAATGTCTAGACTTGCCCCTGTAACTTTAATAAGCAGTAAAATATAGTGTGCCATATGTCTCTTGGGTTATTGGGTGCTGTATGACATTGTGGCTGATACAAATAATAAGACTCCTGAAGAAAAACAAATACGACGACTCATTTTTACATTTAGCACATCTGGTCAACACATAATTTCTGTCGTTCATTGAATGGGTAAACACAAAGGGTCACTGTCGGTCATCAGCTACTGTGAAGCAGTATCCTCAGTCACAATTCTACTTATTGCTATCTCAATCACTGCACTGGAAAGACCAAGCTCACTTTTTCTAAAATTGTAAAACTAGCATGGTGGAATGACCTGGGGCCTCAATTACCCTTAAAGCCTGTGGTATTCGTAGTATTGTGCTTATGCATGTTGGCCTTGTCTAAAAGAATGGTGTTCATCAAAAAGTGTTTGGTGGGTAAATGACCTATGTAGCCTTTGTTGGCCTTAGCCTGTAGAACCCAGGTGGAGACCAGTGTAGTGACTTTAAGGGACGGTGTTTAACTATTCAGGTACAAAAGTCAGATTGTCAATGTAATTGGCCCCGAAGTGACAAGGTACAGTTTTAGATAGTATCATTGAATGTGCTACAAAATCAGGATTAAATTAGACATGTAAAAGATGGGTTCTCCATTGTTACAGTGGAAACTGCTCTGCCTTTCAAAACTAGAGAAAAGGGAGTCCATAATTCACCTGCCAATGCCACCTTCACCCATGGGGGCGCCCAATTCATGTTTTTGTATTATCCTAACCTCATTAGCAGAATTCAGTACAGCAGCCATTACCACCCTGAAACCTGAAAATACTGTTTCCCTAGAATGCTTACGCTGTTTACCATAGGCAAGTTTCCATACAGTTTTTTGCGACGTTTTGTTATCAACAAACAGAATATACGTAAAAAAATTGCGAAATTTGCTGTCTCCAGCCTGTTTCCATCCAACTGGCTTTTTATCGATAAAATGGTGTGCGTGATGACGTCATCCCCCCCAAAACGAACTGTCGTATAAGTTTTGTTGTATCGCGAAAAAAAATCTGCCCTTGAGCTGTTTCCATACATAATTTTGTGTATGTCGCAAATTATCTACCTTTTGTTTTCCACGTTACACCCCCTCCACTAAACAAAGAAACAAAGAAATGGAGAGATTATTCAGACAGTTTTTTGACATTTGCCAGCTTACTGTTATTTCAGTTTCACAAATAATTGGAATTGTACATAATATCCGAAGACGACAGCAGAATGAAGCAGTTGCTTGTCTGATAGCCCTAGAGCTCGAAGAAAGTACCCCAGTGTGATGAAACCCACGGGTATGGGAGAGACGACGGAATAAGACCTTCTGGGAGGAGGTGGTGGAGAGACACTTCACAGAAAATCTCTGGCTGCAACATTTTAGAATGACACGGCCGACGTTTGAGATGTTGTGTGGATTCATCAGTCCTGATGTTGCCCATCACAGGTTGCCACCGACCACGGTTCCAACCAAAAGCGGATTGCCATCGCCTTTACAAGCTGGCAACCTGCGCCAGTATAGAGTAGTTGGAGAAACTTTCGGGGTTAGTAAAACTACCGTCCATCGATGTGTATATGCTGTGTGCACCGCTATTAAAGAAAAATTAATGCGGCGTTATATCAGACTTCCGACTGTAGCGGAGGCCAATGAAATTGCATACCGCAATTCCTTGGTGCATCTTGTGCCACAGATTTACGGTGCGCTGGATGGCACGCATGTGCCTATTCTTCCCCCGACGGAAGGCTACCGATTACATTAATCGCAAAGGGTGGCCATCTATTGTTCTCCAGGCCCTTGTTGATGACAGGTGCATGATACGAGACATTTGCGTTGGCACTCCTGGAAGTGCCCATGATGCAGCTGTGTTTGCAGCATCGGATCTGTACAGGTGAGCCTACCTTTCAACATCCCTTCTCAGTGCGATAACAACTGAATTAGTACTGTAACCTGCTTCCCTTAAGGTTTTTAATTAAAACTGAAATTTGAATTAATACAAAATAACGACGTTTAATCAAAAAAACTAAAGTTAATATTAATGAGAGAATTTCTCATATATGCTAAAACATCTGCCATTTAATAATAAGAAAAAAAAATTTAGATAATGAATCACACGGTTTATTAAATATTTTGACTGGCACAGTAAATTACCTTTGCGGTTTTTGTATTATTTAGACATCCTGAGAGACACCCCCAGGCTACAGCTGATGTGGAGGGAGTTCAGGTACCCCTTTTAGTAGCAGGAGACCCAGACTATCCACTACTGCATTGGCTCATCACGAGAAATAACGAATCTCTTCATCAGACCATGCGAACCGCTCCACCATTCTCGTTTTGATTGCACATGATGAAAATGTATCATGTGACACATTTATTTGCGTTAAAGCCTTTTTTCCGACAAAAAGTGTTTCTAATGTAGTTTTTGCGATATCTGAAGTATCGATATGGAATTTATGCGCTAAAGTTAAACGGAAAAATATGTCGACATGTACAACATTTTATCGAAAATGAGCATTTCCATCAGCTATATCGGTAAAAAAATTTGAAGCGCTAAACATTTTTTCGCAAAAACTCCTTGGATGGAAACCTGGTTCATGTTTTTTTGCCTTCATCTTTCTATTAAAATGGAGTAATTCCCCCTTGAGGGCATTGAATTTCAGGTTAAGTCATCATGCATGTAGACTTTGCACACATTCCCTGTGTCCATAAGGTTTTTGTCCTACACCATGAAAGTTTGTACACTGGCTGGAACATTAATTAGTGCTACTCCCAAGTTCTCCGTCTCTATGGAGTCTGCAGATATTTCCTGTGCCCATGTGACTTTTCTGTGGGGATTCTAGTTTATTTCTAGGTGCATGTAGATTATTTTAGAACATACACTGCTATTTATAAAGCTGCATTCTCATGCCCAGTTGCTTTACAATTACAGATCCGTAGTACAAATATTTGCATGTGCGTGTTACAGTTGGAGCGCAGGCAGGCTTTTAGCACCCTACATAAAAAGACAGGGATTAAACTAGCATCCTTCTGCTTATAAAGTCAGTTATCCGGTTGACCTGCAGCTTTGGGAGTCTGAATGTTTGTGAGTGCATGCATGTCCTGCTATGGGCAATCATTCTACCCATGATTGGTTCTTGTTTTGCACCTAGTAGGGCTCCATCTCCATATTACCCAATAATGGAATCATTCATACCTTATTTATTATACCCATGTATCCAATTTAGGATCATAGAGAGTTAAAGCTTTAGTCAGAAACAAACCCTGGGCAGTGGTGCTAGTTCACTGCAGAGATACCACTGAAGAATTAGTGATTTAACACACAGTACAAAAAAGGCTGGATACAGCAGAATGTGAACTATGAACCATAAACACAACTACAACTCACTGCAGTCCTCACAAGTGGTATAGTGACATACAGTATTGTACATAATGAAGTAAGAAGCTGTAATAAACAATACATTTTGAAAAAAGTGAAAAAAAGGTCAACCTGTTAATTAATTGGTTGAACTGAAGCCAAAATGTACCACTTGTAATTTAACAATTCTGAATGGAGTTGGGGATGATTTACACAGAAGAGTATTTGAACTGTGACCAGTAACCTTAAAATGTTTGTTGGATATTTACTTATGTATTATTTTGGTGAAATACTATTATATTGTGTAATTTCTGTATGTTCAGTAGTATCACTTGGACTCTCTGTGACTCTCAAAATTATTTCACTATAAAGAAAATGAATAGAAGCTTGGGAAGCTGGACACCATTTTTGTAATCCTGTAATGGAATCAGTGTGTACTGAAAAATTAATTGTAGCTGATGAGATAAATGAGTAAAAGTAGTTATCTTTCAGGCAGGCAGTTTTTTGTTTGCCAAGTGGTGTCTGCATGTGATGTGACCTGCTAGGTTTATTTATACAGTCAATAGTTCATCTCCTGTCCTCTGTTGATTCTGAGGTTAAAATATAAGTAAAACTAACCTGTGACTTACAGAAAGATTCATGTGAATGCAGTTATCCAGATTATACAGTATATCATTCTTTGGTAAATGGTGCAGTGGTTTACGTTTATATACTGAAGAATTCATGCTTGAGTGCTTCCAGTGCTGTAGATTGTCACTGGAAATTCAGAATGGGGTTGTGATGAAAGCCGAAAATTAGGACAATGTTTGGGGAGGCAGGTCAGTGAGGATCAAAGCTGCCAGTCTGCTTTGGCCAGTGTCTGACTTCCAATTAAAAGTTCACACACACACACTCCCACACGTTTGGCCAGTGTTAACACAGTTAGAAAAAACAGGTGGCAAGTGAAACCCCCTTGTTGTGTAAACCAAATTGGCACAGCTTGTAACACTGCAAATACTGGTAGAAGTGAAACTGTGGATCAATTCACATACAACAGTCCTGACCAACCGGCGGCAAATTGCTAAGAAACAAAAATTGATTTAAGAGTTTATTCCAGCTGCTCTGGGTGTGTGGTGGTAACCAGCCTGAGACAGGGTACAAGTCCTTTGCAAAGCATCTAAAGTAAACCTTTACAACCTATGGAAAAGCTGTAAAAAAACTAAAGACTAGAACTACATTACCTACCTTATAGGAGTCCTAAAGAAACATTACATTGGGGAATGTGTTTCATTTGCTTTACTTTCAGAGAAGAAAACAGAAGGGTCTGGCTGCTGACCTCCAGTGGCAGACCAGTCTGTGATTCCACTTAAAGTACTCATATTTCAAAATATACTGTAATTATTTTGGGAGATGATGTGAAGGTCCTATGCTGGTGTTGCCTCAGAGGCATCTGCAAATGGAGAGTCTGACAAACTCTGTTGGTTTTTGTTATTAAGTTTCTTGGAGGCATCTGTCGGTCTTTTTTTAAGCATGTGTCACAAATACTTTAAGTTACCAAACTTAACTAGTTTTAAGGAGATTTCTTCTACAGTAAATTTAGAAAGAGTAAACTGCCTTTTTTATTGAAGCTGTATACCCATTAACTTATGATATTAGGCTTCATTAGAGATTGCTGCTACACTTTTTTATGTATTTGTTTATGCTTCGCATACAGCCACATGAAAAAGTGTGAGAACCCCTCTTAATTCTTTGGATTTTTGTTTAACATTGGCTGAGCTTTCAAAGTAGCAGCTTCCTTTTAATATATGACATGCCTTATGGAAACAGTAGTATTTCAGCAGTGACATGAAGTTTATTGGATTAACAGAAAATATGCATCATAACAAAATTAGACAGGTACATAAATTTGGGCACCCCAACAAAGATATGACATCAATACTTAGTTGAGCCTCCTTTAGCAAATATAACAGCCTCTAGACGCCTCCTATAGCCTTTGATGAGTGTCTAGATGGAGGTATTTTTGACCATTCTTCCATACAAAATTTCTCCAGTTCAGTTAACTTTGATGGTTGCCGAGCATGGACAGCCTGCTTCAAATCATCCCAGATTTTCGATGATATTCAAGTCAGGGGACTATGACGGCCATTCCAGAACATTGTACTTCTCCCTCTGCATGAATGGCTTTGTAGATTTTGAACTGTGTTTTGGGTCATTGTCTTGTAATATCCAACCACTGCGTAACTTCGACTTTGTGACTGATGCTTGAACATTATCCTGAAGAATTTGTTGATACTGGGTTGAATTAATCCGACCCTCGACTTTAATAAGGGCCCCAGTGCCTGAACTAGACAGACAGCCCCACAGCATAATGGAACCTCCACCAAATTTGACAGTAGGTAGCAGGTGTTTTTCTTGCAATGCGGTGTTCTTCGCCATGCAAAGCGCTTTTTGTTATGACCAAATAACTCAATTTGTGTCTCATCAGTCCAAAGCACTTTATTCCAAAATGAATCTGGCTTGTCTAAATGAGCATTTGCATACAACAAGTGACTCTGTTTGTGGCGTGAGTGCAGAAAGGGCTTCTTTCTCATCACCCTGCCATACAGATGTTCTTTATGCAAAATGCGCTGAATTGTAGAACAATGTACAGATACACCATCTGCAGCAAGATGTTCTTGCAGGTCTTTGGAGGCGATCTGTGGGTTGTGTCTAAC
This sequence comes from Polypterus senegalus, assembly GCF_016835505.1. Lineage (NCBI taxonomy): Eukaryota > Metazoa > Chordata > Cladistia > Polypteriformes > Polypteridae > Polypterus > Polypterus senegalus. The sequence continues at coordinate 50,872,919 of NC_053166.1, forward strand.
CATTCTCACAATCATGCACATACACTGCTCCTGTATTTTTTTTGGCCTGCTAGACTTGGGTTTAACAGCAACTGTGCCTGTGGCCTTCCATTTCCTGATTACATTCCTTACAGTTGAAACTGACAGTTTACACCTCTGAGATAGCTGTATGTAGCCTGCCCCTAAACCATGATACTGAACAATCTTTGTTTTCAGATCTTTTGAGAGTTGCTTTGAGGATCCCATGCTGTCACTCTTCAGAGGAGAGTCAAAGGGAAGCACAACTTGCAACTGACCACCTTAAATACCTTTTCTCATGATTGGACACGCCGGTCCATGAAGATCAAAGCTTAACGAGCTAATCCAACCAATATGGTGTTGCAAGTAATCAGTATTGAGCAGTTACATGCATTCAAATCTGCAAAATTACAAGGGGACCCAAATTTTTGCACAGCCAGTTTTTCACATTTGATTTAATTTCATACTGCTTCACTAAAAATCTTTATTCGGAAAACACCCCAGTACTCAGATGTTCCTAGGAAATGAAAGACATACCACTGTTATCTTTTTTGTTGCAAGTAGAGTAAATTATTATGCAGGCTGAGAGGGGTTCCCAGACTTTTTCATATGACTGTATATATCTGCCTTTACATGCAAAACATACATTTATCCACTAGACCACAGTTATAGCCTTGGGACTGATTGAACAACACATTTTTAATCTTTAATGGGATCTGCCATTAGAGGTCTGCAGCCAGACTATGTCAGAAGAGTAAGGTAACTTTATGGCAGTAAGTTTTAGATTTGGCTTTTAAAACTGTCCTCAATATTATTTTCCTCAGGTAGTGGCACACATGTTCAAAGCATGTTCCTGGTGATTGACATCATTCCTATATCCACATGGGTTTATTTCTCGGTACCCCAGTTATCTTTTAGAATTCCTAAGATGCAATGTTGAGCTAGCTGTCCAGTCGAAGTTGGACTGGCATAAGTGAATGTGCACCCTGGTAGACTGGCATCTCTTTCAGAGCTGACAGTTCTTGGTTATATAAGGTGTGTAGAGTATGCATCCAGAGTTGATTAAGAAGAGGCTTGCACCACAAAACTCAGTATGTAATTGAATAAGTAAGTGTGTTTGTAAAGAAGAGGCCACAGGCTAAAGTGCACATTTGTAGTCAGTGAATTACTAATCATTAACAGACACCACAAAAATAACATATTACATGTCTACAACTGCTCCTCTATATAAATTGCCAGGCTCCAGAATTCTGAGTGAGTGTGTGATTTGTTTTTATGAGAACAATGAATGATATTCTGTAAATAATCCTACCCAGTTAATTCAACACAAATGCTGTAATACTCACTACGAATCAGTGTCAACACACAGCACACAAGCCTCTGGGAGAAGCCTAGATCTCTCATAGTGATCAAGATTGCTACACGCCTGCCAGACAGTACTGGAGTTTGGGTAGTGTCCCTATTGCTCTGTCACACCATTTACGGAAGGAGGGAAACACCAGCCATTAGGCCCGTGAATAGTTCACAATGAGCATGTATGGGCTTGGTTACAGTAGTGATCTCTACATTTCAGTATAATGATTCTTTTAGAGTGTGACAGATAGGGGGCGCTGTCATCCCCTTGAACCCTCAGATCAGACACCAGATAAAAGTCCAATAATTTGATTTATTAGGACAATAAAGTGCACAAAGCACCCTACACTCCACAATACTCATCCAATAACCAATCAATACAATAACAATAAATCCTCCACTCTCCCAAACGCATTGCCACTCTTCCTCTTGACTCAGCTCAACTCTGGGATCTCCCATAGTCCTTTTTTTAGTCCTTGACCAGGAAGTGTTTCTCTCTCTGTCCATGTTACTGGAAACACTTCCGAGTCAGATAAAAACTCCTTTTCTTCAACCCGGAAGCACGTCATTTCTTCTGTCCATGTGACTAGGACGCACTTTCGGGTTGTAGGGAAAACAATCGTTGTTCCTCCCTGCAGCGCCTTCTAGCAGCCCCTGTGGTATCCAGCAGGGCTGTGGATAAAAACTCCATTGTCCATAATTCCATGCTGCAAGGAGGGCTCCATCTGGTGGCCTGGGGGTGTTGGCCGGGATGACTAGCCGGCCATATATCACAAGAGGTAAGCCAAAAACTCCAAGAATGATAATTACAAATGGTCCCAAATGTGTCAAACCATCTTTAGTCCAATGTTCTTGGAGCAGCTTTTTGTTAGAATTTACTGTGGTTGGAGTGCTTTATTTTAGATTTTTAAAGTGTACAGACACAAGGGTATTTACAGTGCTGCACGAAGAATGAGTATGAATAATTTAAATGAAAAGACGGTGGCTAAAGTTAATTGGCCACAAAAAGGTTGTTTGTGAAAATTCATGTTTTTATTTAGTATATGGCGAACAGCATTTGAAAGGCACAAATTTGCTCTTAAGGTTTTTTTTTGCAATGTTTTCAGTACCTGTGATGGACCATGGAGGTTCTTCTTGTAGGCAATCCAGTTGCCTCTTACTTTGCAAAGATGTGCATTATAGGTTCATTTGGGATCCTCAGTTGGCCTTGTGAATGATTTTGATGTATTTATGAGTGTCATAAATACACAGGTGGTGCAAGGAACCTTATCAGAATTGGCTGATGTTAAGAGTGGTGTTCCACAGGAGTCAGTGCTAGGGATTCTTCTATTTTTCTTCTTCTCTCGGCTGCTCCCGTTAGGGTTCATCACAGCGGATCATCTTCTTCCATATCCTTCTGCCCTCCGCATCTTGCTCTTTCACACCCATCACCTGCATGTCATCTCTCACCACATCCATAAACTTTTTTCTTAGGCCTTCCTCGTTTTCTCTTGCCTGGCAGCTCTATCCTAGCATCCTACTCCCAATATACTCAGCATCTCTCCTCTGCACACGTCCAAACCAACGCAATCTCGCCTCTCTGACGTTGTCTCCCAACTGTCCAACATGAGCTGACCCTCTAATGTATTCATTTCTAATCCTAACCATCCTTGTCACACCCAGTGCAAATCTTAGCAACTTTAACTTTTCTACTTCCAGCTCTGTCTCCTGCTTTCTGGTCAGTGCCACCGTCTCCAACCCATATAACATAGCTGGTCTCCCTACCGTCCTGTAGTCTTAGCAGGGATGGTGCTATTTTTAATATATATATAAATGATTTAGATAGGAATATAAGTAACATGGTGGTTAAGTTTGCAGATGATATCAAGATAGTTGGATTCACCGATAATTTGGAATCTATTAAATCATTACACAGAAAGACTTGGACTGCATACAGGCTTGGGTAGATTTATGGCAGATGAAATTTAACGTCAGTAAATGTAAAGTATTACACAAAGGAAGTAAAATTTTAGGTTTGAATACACAATGGGAGGTCTGAAAATCAAGAGTATACCTTAAGAGAAGGATTTAGGAGTTGTAATGGACTTCCCTAGAGTGTTAAGCCATTAAGAAGGCAAACAGAATGTTAGGTTATATTGCACAATGTGCGGAGTCCAAGTCCTCAAGTGCTCAAGCTTTAAAAAGCACTGGTGAGGCCTCATCTGGAGCACTGTGTGCAGTTTTGGTCTCCAGGCTACAAAAAGCACATAGCAGCGCTAAAAAAGGTCAAGAGGAGAGCGACTAGTCTGATTCCAGGGCTAAAGGGGATGAATTATGAAGAAAGATTAAAAGAGCGGAGCCTTTTCATTTGAAGCAAAAGAAGATTAAGAGGGGACATGATTGAAGTGTTTAAAATTATGAAGGGAATTGGTACAGTGGATCGAGACTGTTTTTTTAAAATGAGTTCATCAAGAACACAATTGGAAACTTGTTAAGGGTAAATTTCACACAAACATTAAGAACCATAGACACTTGGAATAAGCTACCAAGTACTGTGGTACACTGTGAGACTTTAGGAAATTTTAAAACTTGACTGAATGTTATTTTAGAAGCATTAAGTGGATAGGACTGGCGAGCTTTGTTGGGCTGAATGGCCTGTTCTCATCTAGAATGGTCTAATGTTCTAACATGTCCTATAATAGACTGGCACCCTGCCCTGGATTTGTTCCTGCCTTGAGCGTGCAGCTGTCCTTGTAGGAATCTGAATCTTCTCGTCATATCCTTGTAGGTTTTCTCTAAGTAATCAATTTTTCTCTCACATGCAAGAAACATGTGAGTTATGTCAGCAGATGAGTCTAATTTGGGTCTTTGAGTGATTTAAGTGTTTATACTAAGATAAATTGCTGTGATTCAGTGAAATCTTGGCAAGTTTGTGCAAGAAGGTTAATGCAGAATGAGCAGTGTTTAGCTTTACATCTGTGTAATGTTGTCTATAGTTTTAAGATTTAATTATTATGACTGATCTTTCATTTTAGTATTATATTACTTCACTTTCTATAGAATGTCTGTTGGTTTTCAAGGGAAATCTACTAGAATTGGGTGCAAATGTCTTTTACGCATAAAATTAATATTTCTCCATTCTTGTGTTCCATTGACTTGCATTTTTTATGTGTGAAGTGGTCCTGTTACAATATTTACACTTGTAGTCAAAAGCCTTAATGTTCGCTTGAACATGAGTAGTTCTCATTTGCCTCTAGAGCAAAGCTGGGCAAACTAATCAATAGTCAATAGTATCTCTTACAGTGGGCAAAATAATACCTATTTTTGTCCATATACCTAGGCAATCTACCTCATGTGAATGCCAAAAAAAAAAGTAAAAAAAAAAAAAAGTGTATTTGTTTTTAAGTTTCTATTCTTGTTTGTAGTAATTTTCCTTTTTTAAAAGAACTGTTCACAACTGTATATGCTACCAAATAATGATGCCACAGCAGACTTGAAAAGCCTTGGAAACAAACCCTTAGTCATGTAGTATCTATGGAAATCAAGCACATAAACTGTGTTACTTCTAGAACATTGTACACATTAACAACTAAAGGAGATTTAGAAAAAGAAAAAAAAATCGCAAAATCTGTCTTGCCAATTCTGAAAGTGAGATTGAAAATCACAATGAAGGATGACAACCTGAGTGGTGTATGTGGTAAAGCCCTGACTTCTGTCTGAACACTGGCCCTTAAAATTGGGAGAATGAACAGGTTTTTGTTGTTGCAGTTGATTCAAATTATTGTAAAGATTGAAGAATAGGGAAAAGGATACAATTAAAAGCACTATACCAAAATGGAAATGAACTCACTTGGAAAGCCATTAATTATCCTTCTCTTCTGAAACAATGTTAAAGTATCTGAAAAATACACAAAGTGCCTGAAGGCATGGTGAGGATGTTGCCGGTAGGCACATTTTACTTTTTTCTCATCAAACACATGGACTGAAAGAACAGGAGCAACCCATTTCTGTCGATCTGCTACTGGAAAACTGTTCTCCTTTTAGTTGCCTTCTTTTACAACTGAGAAAGGCGCCCTTTATATTGATTTGTGTATAAGACCAAGAGTCGCATGTGAAGCTTCTCCTCAGGGTGGGGCGGGGGGTATGGCGCTGCCAACAAATCAATTGCAAAATCAGCCACATGCAAAGTCAAATTCTTTAAAAACACACATGCAAGAAGCTAAAAACATTCACACTTCGTGTTATCTTTTTGGATGACACCACGTGTTACAGTCACACCAGCAAACTGAAGCTCCATTTTGTTAAGAACACCAAACATGGGCCATATTTCAATGAGAAGGTCATGGACCATTCATTCCTGTGCCACAGACCAGATGTAGCCCATGAGATGTACTTTGCCAACTCATCCTCTAGAGACTAACAGGGTTTCTTTCACCTTCTTAATTATGGTTTGGTGGGCAGCAGGGGTGGTGAGTGAAAAGAGCTGTATGTTGGCAATGAAAGCATATTTACTCTATTAAGGGATATGCAGAGTAATAGAAGATGAGCAAGGGGATTTTTATTTATTGTCACATAGCTTTATGATATACATTTTCTTAGCTTGATTTTTGTCTGAAATGATGACTTCCTGTTACTACTAATATACTTAGTTCACATTTTTAACATTAAAATTAGGATTGCAAAAAATATGACATTTACAAAGTGATCAGATGATCTTCCAGTGAAGATAAAAATTAGTAGACATCTATAATTAAATGATGAACCTGTGCATTTGTAGGTCAAATTTGTTAGTTAATATACCATGGATAGTCCTGTTAAGAGGAGAGAGTAGTTTATAAAGAGTTTTAAAAGAAGTGTGTAAAAATATTCCTGATGCCGTAGCTAAGTGAGACTTATCAAGTTTATGTTACTTGCTCCAAAGAGGCACTGTAGGACCCGTCTCTGATAATGCCACTGTAGGACCCGTCTCTGATAATGCCACTGTAGGACCAGTCTCTGATAATGCCACTGTAGGACCAGTCTCTGATAATGCCATTCTTTTGTCTTTTTTCTAGTGAACCAATTGGAAAAAAGAAGTCTGGTAAGTATGTGTTTTATTTCACTTTTTCACACAATATGTACATTTTTTTCCCATTATGATAGTCTTGTGTACAAAATAAGTATATATATTTCTTTAATTAAGTCTTTTTTTTGAAATTCAATACTTTTTTAATTAGGTGAAAGTGTTGTTTTCAATATTTGTGTACTTCTACTTGTTACTGCTAGGAAAAAAAGGAATGGCTTAGTACACCTATAAAGCCAAACCACTGACTATTTTTGACTGCTACAGAAGTATGTGTATTGGTGTATAAGTGTAGGGGACGTGCATATATTTAGACTATAAAATGACTGATTTTACAGAAGCAACAAGAAAAACAACTGTTATTTTATTGAGGCTAAGGAATATCCAAAATGGAATTGTTAATAACTCTTTTTCCTTTGACATTTTTGCCTTTATTATATATATCTGGACAAATATGGATGTTATATAAAGCAGCATATTAAGTTAAGCTTCAATTTGAGATACTTATACCTTTTATGTATAGTATAAGATTACTTTTGTATAAATTTTTATGTTATGTGTAAAAGTAATAAAATAACCTTCTCACCCATCTTAAACATTTCATGATTGCCTACCTTGCTAATCACCAGTGAACCAAACATTGGTTTCTTTGGGATTCAAGAGGAATACTGTTGCTGAAAGTGTACAAACACAGATAATTACTCTCCATGGCCTTCAAACCAAGAAACTGAACCAACCCTACAACAGCCCAACCCACTACACCATCATGCTGTCCTAAAAGTAGAAGAATGCATGTTCAAAAAAAAATCTTTTATTTTAATTTATATACACTAAGTAAATTAGATTTACCAATGTTTCTGAACAAAATTCATTTAACATGCAACTGGTCTTTATGTTCATGTGGAAATGTCTACCTATTACAAAAGCTCTGGTGCTTATTTTATCTTTGTACATTTAAAGAAAATTCTCTCTGGATTTAAAAGTATTGTACTCTGAACATGCAGACCAAACCCTTAATATTCATCTCTTACCTAAATACTGTGGATTCAAAGTAAGCAATTACAATACTAAAATAAAATTACTGTATGTATTTTAGTATACTCTGTAATACATGATGTTTAGACATGCAAATATAGAATTTCGCCACTCTGTACATTTGACAAAACTGCTGCTACTACTACTACTACTACTAGTGTTTCACTTTACTAGAGGCAGCATGGCTAGTGGTTTGGGTCGACTGTCCCTCTTTTCAGAACTGCACTGCAGACACCAAGCGTGAGACAGGTAGCAAGGGAGAGCAAACTCGCAGGTGAGCCAAGCTGTGAGTCTTTCTTCACATTTTGTGTGGCCAGTGAACAGCCTGCTGCCTATGCTTCTGATTTTACTTACACTATGGTGAAGGTCTAAGAACATTGAGCGACAGCAAGAGGTCTGTCAGGAATACTGCTAATATACAGAAACAAATAAGTGCTTCCATTAAGAATTATTTTCAGTGTGATTTTAAATAGTAACTGTAGATTGAGTGGTTATAAACAAAAAGCAACACATTTTAACATTTACTCCAGTGCAGTTTACTCAAAACAGAAGTGCTATATGCTTTCAGTCTTAAAGTTACTTTTAATGTTTGTCAATAGGCAATATTCAGCTCTGTAAACTGTCCAAATATTCTCTCACGTGTTCATTTTATGTAATTACAGATGTAACAGCTAATAACGATCTTTTTCTTTTTAAAATGTTCATGTACGTTGACTTTATAAAAGGCCCACTAATCTGCATTCAATTTGCTAAGTAGGTCCTGCAGAGGTTCCACATTTGTAGTAGTAGTTATAATAATACATTTTATTTATATGGGGCCTTTCCCATGCTCAAGACACTTAGTAGACATAGCAGTGGTAGTATTATCAGAGTACAGTGAAATTTGTACTTGCAACAAAAATGCAACTAAATTTGCCATTCTCCAATGCCATGGTTAACCAGAATGTATTAAAATTCGTAATTTCATTTTAGTTAATAGAAAACACAAATTAGCTTACCTGATATACTCCTTACTCATTTTCTATTTGCCCATTACCTGAAACCTTGTGTGAAAACACCACGAGAAAACCACCAGTGATATTCTTTGACAGATGCCTTGCTTAATACCACAGAAACTAAATACAAGAGAAGAACTCCGTTTCACAAAAAAGGGAATTTTAAAATCTGTTCTCACATATCATAGATTCATATGCTTTGCTCTCTACCTGTTTTCTAAAGAATTTTCCCTTAAAACAAACAATACCACTGTGATATGAATGATTAAAGGTACAGATTACTGAAATACAATAAACCAACACAAATCATTACATACAGTATAACACATCTTGTTATCTACAGTATAAGAAAATAACAAAAATCTAATGTAAACATCCAATAGTTTACAAAATCAGTGTAGAAATCTGCGTGCAACCAACTGTTGGTTGGCATATTTTATAAATCCTAGACAGGACTACTACACAAAACTTAAAGAAAAAAAATCTAATAATATATGCAGTTCATATCTGCCCCCTAACTACTCACTATTTCACTATTCACGAACTATTTTTAGGTCTCTGGAACTTTAATGTATTTAAAAAATAATGAATGAGTATTGTTACTGAGATAGATATATATTTTTATATCAGATTTATAGTTCACTAACAAAATATAGAAGTATTCCTTCTCCATAGGCATGGCTTTGGTCAAATTAAATTACTGTATATACAGTAATATCGGGGCTTACCTGTAATGCTAGTTTACTCTGATTTATTGAATTCAGGTTTTTTTTCTGTTTACTTTTATCAAGCTTGAACATACATGAAAGTGCACAATTTATTGGCTATACAGTAAAAATTGAAATCTATGTCAGTCAAGAAATATCCACAGTTATGCTAAGTGTGAGGACTTATTTGAAAGAATTCGATTTTCACCACTGTATTTCCTAGTTAATTCTATAAAGGAAACAAAATACAACAGTTAATATTTATTCACCTTTAGCGTATTTAAACAGGTAAGTCTGGTGGTATTTTAATTTCAGTTAAAAACAAGACCCCAGAGTTTAATTGGATATATTCAATAAATATCCATGACATTAGAAAAAGAATAATTGCTAATCTTAGAAACTGCAATTTATATGAAATCATCTTTAACTAATATTTGCTTCAATTTCTTTGTCAAAAAACTTCAAGTGACTTGCATCATGTTACTTTGCCTTATACCTGCTTTCATTCATTTTCCTTTATTAGGGTTTGTCCAGAGAGCATCATCTTTCCTAAAGAGAGGTAGTACTACCACTTGCTTGGCCCTGCTCTCATTTTCTTTTTTCTTTGCAATCGATTTTTGCTTAATCAATCTGATTTGGCCTATAGTAAAATTAGAACTTGAACCTCAATAAATAAATAAATAAAATGATACATTCCCCCACGATCACTCCCCCACAAACTTGCTAACTAGAAAATGGACTGGGTCTACTTTGCTGCTCCTTCACTCTGGTGTGGTGTCATTGCATGGCCAGTATAAGTATTGCACCCTGACAAGATTTTTAGGACAGCTCCAAAATCACTTTTAATGATCTTGGCTTTTGGGGAAGTTTGACCTCTCTTCTTTTAATATGATGACTATTCATTTCATACAGTACTTTGCTATTTTACGTTTTCTGTGTTGCATTGTTTTTTCACATTTTTGATGATTGTGATTTGTATAAAGTTGAGCTTAATATAATTTGCTCTATTTTAGACTTTTTTTTAAAGAAACAACGGGTTGGATAATGACTGACTGACTTTTCTTTGTTGTGCATTTTGATGTCCTTCAGACTTTAAGTAGAAGACAGGTGTCCAGAACTCCGTCTCTATTTCATTTTTTTTTTTTTTTTGCTGTTCTTTACTTTTTTCTGTCTTTTCTTTCTTACAACTTTCCATTAAAGGACCATACAGTATACACTGTTTCAGTTTCTAGACTTCATTTGTCAAATGTTTAGATGGATGTTTATGACCTTGCCTTTAAATAACTTATTTGGGATTAACAGAAGCTATATGTAATTGACATTTGGTTGTATCCATTATTATCTATGTATTATCACATCTTGTTTATCCACTTCAGGTTTGAAGGGAGCTGTTGCACATCTCAGCAGCATTTGGCGCAAGACATAAACTAACCCTGGATAAAGTGCCATTGCATGGTGCACTCAAACAAATGCCCGCATAGTGAACATTTAGAGTCACCAGTTAACGTAATATGTATATTGCTATTTTTCTTTATGGAGACAGGATTATACAAAAAACCTCTTGGCAGACATAACCAAAAACATGTAAACTCCACACAGACTACATGGACTGGCATTCAGGCCAAACTCTGGGGCTGTGAGCCAGCATTGCTAAAAACTGCACCACACTTCCACCCAGTATCCATGATTATATGTTCATGAATTTCTGCTAAACAAGAAATATTGAAGTTAGCATGATGTACTGTATATCAGGATGACGTACATAAATACATGGTTCACACCTACACGGTGAAAATGGAAACAAAAAGAAGTTAAAATAAATGTCAATACTAGAATCTTAAGTGCCACTGTGCATGCAACAATTGTGTATTGTCTACATTTTCAGAAAAGAATGAAATTAATAAAGATCCCAAAAGTGAACTTAACTATAATTGCATAACGCCATATAGCCCATGCCGCCATTCATCCATCTATCATCAAGCCCAGTTAATTCAGTTCAGGATTGTGCCAGTATATTACAGGCTACATTCACTTATACTGGTCAAACTAAATGTCTGGAATTAATCCAAGACATATTTTTTGATGTGGATGAAAAATCTAAATACATGAGAGGAAAAAAAAAATCACAAATATGAGTGAATCTGTAACATCCAAAAAGACAAAAGCACACATTTTAATATTTCATATATTTGATGCAGGTATTCATGCTTATTTTGTACTTCTACCTCATAAGGTAAATCATTACATTTCTTGTGAACATCCTGAATTAAGGTGGCTAATGCTAATTCACACTTTTTAATTCTTTACCTTGATCAGTCATGGTCACATTCTGTAAAAATTGCATTTAGATATCATAAATATGTCAAATATATTTTTTACTATTTAAAAAAAATTTGAAATTCTGTAATTACAAATTTCAAATTCTATGGCACATTCAATATAAAAAAGTACATAATAATTTGCATTAACATATACAAGAACAAAAACCAAACAGAGACAACAGAGTCCATAAAAGATGTTATCAGAAACATTTACATCATTTAAAAACATATACTTTGATAATACTTATAAAAATCTGATCAAGTCAAGCCAAGTCAAGTTGGGGAGCATGCACTGGTACAGTGCATTGCCGCACCCACCACAAGACAAAACAGCTCGGGATCTGGTTGGCAACCTCCCCAGGCAGACATGCGGTCTAGTCCCACCCTCCAGGAATGACCCTCTATCTGCTATAGCCAGGTATTACGTGGGTGACCCCTTGGCCTGGTCCAGCCACTCGGGTCCCCAACAATGAGGATCCTACGAGCTGGATCACCCTAGGGAAACGTGGCACATGGCCGTAGTTGCTTAACTGACACTCCCTCACAATGCAGGTACAATGAGCAACCGCTCATTCAACACAAAGTCAAACCAATGGTACCCAAGGATTTTCCAGAGAGACACAGTACCAGTCTCAGGTCACTGGATAGCAATCATGTCTCACAACCATATAGCTATATAAAAATAAAAACCATATTGCTATATAAAAATCTGATAATAGTTTTATTTTTTTGCATTCTGGTTAGTCAAAATTTAGTTATACAGTAAGTATCTAATACAGGAGTCAATATAAGACTTCCATACTACTGTACATAAGGTTTCCATAATCTGTTGAATCTTTAGCCCTTTGAAAATATCCATGATTACTTCTAGCTTATTTTCTCTTCCTTTGTTCTGATCTCTTTGTTTGTTGTTTTCCAAACACTGTTTGGCCATTGTTTTGAATTGGTTTATTCATTAAACAGGCAATAAGCCCCAGGGAAGGAGTTTGATTCACATGTGAGGAATGAATCACTTGCAGATACTCATAACAAAGATAATTTCTCTTGAAACATTTAATACCTTTCTAGTTATTTGAGGTATATTATTCTTTGAAGTGTCATTTTGTGTACCAAGGTGATAGTCATCTCTTTCACAGGAAGTGTAATATATGCCCAGCTGAGCGAAATGGAGTTGGTAAGCACAACTCGATATGTAAAATTGCTCATTTTAATACTTTTCCACAAGACAGTGAATTTCAATGTCATAACTTTTGGGTGCTAGCATTTCATATTTAAATGACATATTTATAAAATTCTGCATGGATTCCTCCCTGTCTTTGAGTAAGTTGGAGACAAATTATCTTTTTTTCTACCTGGCGCTTCAGATTCATTTTTAGCAGTTTACCACTTTAGTTAATAACAGTGCTGTGCCTCCTAAGTGTCAATTTTGATGAAAATAGATTTTCTCTCTTTAATCTTTGCCATTCCTGAGGGCATATAAATGTTTTTATGACTACTCATAATGATATGCCACATTTCTTAAATAATTTGAAAGCTTTTCTTTGTTATTACTTACATACTTTTCTCTAGGCTAGTTGTTGCATTTAGTTTACACCTTATTTTTAACTGCTTAAAGATTCTGTCATATTTAAAAAACAAGACAAAATACTGTGAAATTAAAGCAGTGAGGAAGACAATTTGACTTGTGCTGAATCTTGTAAATCTGTCAGTTCTCTTCTATATCCAGCATATGTGGTTCTCACAGTTTTGTATGCATTATACTATTGTTTGATATGTTACTCCTAGTCCTATTGTACCAGGAAAAAAAGTTGTTATTTATGTCAGTTGTTATTTTATTCTGTAAGCTGCTTTGCAGTTTGCATGGACATATTCAGTCTGCATGATGTAGCTCATTAATGACAGCAGTTTGTTAAACCTTATCAGGTACATTACAATTTCTATTTGGAGGATATTTCGATGTCAAGTGCAAGGTTAGGAATTGGGCAAAATTCAACTCCATCACAGGACACACTCACTCACATAGACATGCTCATCCACTCATATCGAACCAATTAATAACTTAATATAATTTAAAAGTCCTGTCCATAATGAAATGGTGATGCATATTCTATGTTATGACAAGTTGTCTTCCTGTCAAAAACTTGGCAAGCAGAAAAGAGGTGTTAAAGTGACTAAAGGTAGGCAAGAATCCAGCAGGGGTTCTGTGACAAGGTACAGCAGTGGCGGTTTTCAATGCACCTGATAATTAGTCCACATCTTTTCTTGAGGCACTGTTCTAAACTAATCATATCAGGGATTAAATGTATCATCTGTCTGTGTTGTTCACTCCAGCTGATTTTCTGCATTTTGCTGCCCAGTAACATCCAGTGACAACATAGAGCAGGAGCATGCTTCTGCAGACCATATCTGTATTCATTTCCAATGACAAATAGGGTGTATAATAAATAAAGTACAAAAAAATAACCATAAATAAAGTAAGTGATAAAGGTTTTTGACACCTAGTAATCAACAATACTATGTTTCAAAACACAAGAAGAAGGACACACTAAAGTGTGGCATAATGTTTATAATGGTAACCACAATTGGGGAGTAATATCCCTGAATATTTAAAAATCAACCCTAAAAGGCTTCAGCAAGGCTTTAACAGAAAAGTAATGGTGAAGAAAGGAAATAGAAAAAACTCTTACCAAACACGCTCTAGTATGTACAGGGAATTTTAATGAAGTACTAAATGACTTGGACATTATAGGGGGAAGAGAGAAGTATTATTTAATTATAACAGTTAAAATAAAAATAAATGTGTATCTATCTGGCAATTTCAAAAAGACTTGAACAGGGCAAACAACGTACCCTTATATAAAAAAATGTAATCAGGTCGACACTACTTATATGTGCCTATAATAGACCAGTAACCTTAACTTGTATCACAAGACAATCGAAGGAAGCAGTTCTTAAATTAAACAGTAAGCAACATATATATTAGGTACAGGTGATTTAGTAAACAGTTTGCAATGAGGGGGATCACCTTTCATTAACTTGCTGCAATTCTATGAGGAAGCAACAACAACATTTGATCAAAGAGCACATACAATATTATTTTCTTTTTTATTTTCAACAAGGTTTTGATAAATTACCACAAGATAAGGCAGATTGGCAGACTAAAACAAGCAGGAATTCAAGACAATATGTAGATGGCTATAAAATTTACTTGAATATAAAAAGAAGCAAGCTGTGTGCATGTAACGTTTTGTCAAATTATGCAAAGTTAAAAACATGGTTCCTTACTGAGGGTCACTATTCTTTTTAATTTACATTGTGAACGGTGGCCCCGGCACAGACAGACGGACAACATTTTTGCACCCAGCACACTTTTATTTACACTATTTACAAGTTCCATAGTCACGTGCACTCACACAAACCCCAGTGCTGCTGGCACTGAATCCCCCAAAGTCCAGGGCCCACAGTTTCTGTGCCTTGCTTCCTGGCCGCCTCCTGTCCTCTCTCAAGCTCCGTCGTACTGCCTCCCGATTTCCACCGCTGACTGGAGGGAGGCGGCCCCTTTTATGGGAACCCGGATGGGCTCTAGCTGCTTCCCGGCACTTAACGGTGGCCACACCCCTGTGTGGCGGGAGTGCCGGCTGCGCACCCGAAGCCGCCCGTGTCTCCCCGTCGTCTTCCCCGCACTTCCTGGTGTGGCGGAAGTGCCGGGCTCCCGGGATAAACCGGCATCGGGGCCCTACCCGAGGCCCCCTGCATAACCAGGACGGACACCCCCACTCGGTCTGGAAGAGGCACACGCCCTCCTCTGGTCCTCCAAGGCGTCCTGGCCGGGCTCCAGCCCCGCCGAGGACCACACGGATAAACCGGCATCGGGCGCCGCCTGGCGGTGACCACGGGCCCCTACAGGTAGGGCTTCCATGCCCTCGACCCGTGGCCCCCAACAGAACCAGGACGGACGCCCCCTCGCGGTCTGGAGGAGGCACAAGCCCTCCTCACGTCCTCCTGGACGCCCCGCCGAGCTCCAGCTCCGGCCGGGGACCACAACATAAATGACATAAATATAACTAACAAACTGGTTAGATTCTAAAGTAGATTGTTGGATACCCTAAAGTTGGTATAATCATTACACAGACACCCAAACAGAATTTGTTCAGCATAAAAGAATTACACAACGTAATGGGGTTATGAAGGTTAATGATATATTTTATGAGAAAGGCGTCAAAGTCCTAATTAACTTGTCACCGTCCACATCCAGACAGTGTGCAGACACAAGTAAGAAGTCTAACAGGATGTTGGTTTACATACTGTAGCACATTATGTGGAGTGTAAATCAAGGGTGGCTATGCTTCAGCAGTGTTTAACGCACTTGTGAGGCCTCATGCTGGGTTTTGAGGTTGAATGTGTTTCTACTGGCAGTGATCAAGTAGCCTTAAGTTTCTGAAAGTTAACCTTTTTACAAGCAACAGATATGAGCACAGTCTAGGCTTTTGTTTTAGGCCTTAGTAATTGCTAAAATGAGCCAATATCTTAAAAGGGAGAAGTTCATCTAACACATTATGTTCACTTTCCTTCACAAATCATTTAAATACACATTTAAAAACTATCATAATGTAATCAGCCTTTAAATTTTCCCAACTTTGAGCCAAATGTGTGGAAATGCATTTAAAAGATTATTAAATGATTGGTTACACATGTGCTATTGTCTTTGTTTCCTTGTTACAAAATGTGACCTGTGCTTTATACAGTACATTATAGTCCCAACACTTTTATAACCGTATAATTTTGTAATTGCTTGAATTGCTCTTCTGGAGTGTTAAGGCACAAATGAAAAATGTCTTCAGTGTATCGCCAGCTTTTTAACGCTTATTGGTTTCTAAGATTCATTAACCCTCAGATGATACTTAGTGGAAATGGTTCTAACATTTTGTGTGCATGAGTCTTTACACAATTCGTTTTCTAATATGTAAATCTAATAGAAACGGTTCTTTTTTAGAACTATTTTGCTGTGTTCATTTTTCTTTATGAAAGTGAAACATTAAGGTTTCATTTAGTTAGGAGTTGCTGTAGAAGTAGAATGAGCAAATGACAAACTGAGTGACAATAAAAAAATGTGTCCATGGAGCATCAGCAGAGCAGCAAACACTTTTATTGTCAAAGCTGTACATTATAACAGGAAAACATGTTTTTAGGTAAAAGACATCCTTTAAATATAAATGTGCTTGCGATGGTGGTGGGTTAATTCATTGCACAAGTGTGTCTCTCTTGTCCATCCTGTACTGATACCTGGGCTTTGTGTACTGGTGTGCTTAATGTGAATACTAATTTGTTTTTTTTACCGTATTATTTTCAATCAAAGATTGCTTTAATTTGTATGGGCTTAATAAGCAGTGAGTGCAGAATAATAAGCATTTATTCCTGCTTGATTATTGTGCATTTTTGATCTTTTCATACTTGATTTCAGCCATGTTGCAATAACCAAATGCCTTTGATCAGTGATATACTGTAAACTTCACCTTTCTGCTGCATTGCTTTTGTTTTCAGTGCTCGGTGCTCCGGAATGCAGCATCCGCTGACAGACTCTCAGTGAATTCACACAGCTTCCATCTTCTCTTGCAGTTGGTGATTTCACGTCTGCAGACCCTCTTCTTTTAGATCAGTATGTTGCTGTGACAGACTATGAGAAGCAGGAGAGTTCAGAGATTAGTCTTTTTGTTGGCCAAGTTGTGGAAGTAATAGAAAAGAATGAATCAGGTATGTAAATCCAACTTTACAAACAGTATGTGCCACATATGTGTATTAAATCACAACTTGGTTCATACTTCTCACATTTCCTACTGTGTGACCCTAAACAAGTTATGTCCTAACATTTCATGCTGATGGTAAAAGTGAGGTGAATCACTTTTGGAGGGGTCCTGCCTTTCTCACTGGGGAGCTAGCTATTAAACCACTAAAAAGTATTCTTGACTTGTTGAATGTTTTAGCAGTTATGTTTATGATTAATACAGCATAATAACTAAATACTTGCACTTTTAGCTTATTGTACCTCACTCTTGGTGGTTTCTGATAAGGTAATTTCTTGAGCATGGAAGTATAATTTGATGCATAATGTTATTGCAGAAGGTGGCACGGTGGCGCAGTGGTAGCGCTGCTGCCTCGCAGTTAGGAGACCTGGGTTCGCTTCCCGGGTCCTCCCTGCGCGGAGTTTGTATTGTTCTCCCCGTGTCTGCGTGGGTTTCCTCCCACAATCCAAAGACATGCAGGTTAGGTGGATTGGTGATTCTAAATTGGCCCTAGTGTGTGCTTGGTGTGTGGGTGTGTTTGTGTGTGTCCTGCGGTGGGTTGGCACCCTGCCCAGGATTGGTTCCTGCCTTGTGCCCTGTGTTGGCTGGGATTGGCTCCAGCAGACCCCCGTGACCCTGTATTCGGATTCAGCGGGTTAGAAAATGGATGGATGGATGTTATTGTAGAACTTTACAGTAATTTTAGGAGCATCTGTTCTGCACATTGGCACTCCAGCCACCATAAAAAACCTCACACTGTTCCTTTCCATCTGAACTAGTGTGGTGCTGAGATGTCACCCATTGCATGGCTGCACTTGGGTCCTAATGTGGGATCCTAATTTGATCTGTCATGTGGTGGGTGCAGCAATGCACTGTATGAGTGTGTACTCCTAACCTCTGTTCTGCAACCTTCACAGTAGCTTTTTAAGATGAGAAAAAATGCAGTATTTACTGAAAACAAAGGTTTAAGGAAACACAAAATAAATCAGACATCTGTTCTAAACCCTGTCTCTTACATAGTACATATAATATGCAGGAAAAGATAAAGATGTTTTCTCATAGCTCACACTTCTAGGCAAAGCTGTATATATATGGTTTAATATAATTAAGTAAATTAAGGAAGACAGATTCTTCTGTAATCCATAAAATCAAATCGCAGGTGGATCTTACAAGACACGCTGAAATACATCATAGTGAGATGTATGCTGATGGTGAAAAATGTGGAAACACCACAGCCAAAAGAGGCTTCTATATACTTAAATAAGTTTAAGCCAAATGTCAGTAGGTATGAACTCTTCTTTACCATATCTGTACTAGGGAAACAATAATGTATCATTGGTTTCTCAGTCATCCATCCATCCATTAATATATTTCAGAGTTGTAGGCACTTAATCAATTAGTTAAACTTTATTCTATTTATCACAAGACACTCATTTCTGCAAGGAAATATTAATCTTATTGCCTGCTCTTAATACACATGCTATAAATATTAAGCTCCATGCATTGTGAAATGTTTGTACCTTTTTTTTTTTTAATAGGTTGGTGGTTTGTGAGCTCTGATGATGAACAAGGTTGGGTACCAGCTACCTGTCTTGAGGCTCAGGATGATCCAGATGACTTTTCAATGCCAGCTGATGAAGGTAGGTTTAGGTCTTCACATATAGTATGTCACATATGTTAAACAGTCTGTAATCCAACTGGTTATGAACATTTCATAGACTGGGCCAGTAAAAGGTGGTTAGGGATAACTCGGTAGAAAACTGAAATATTAAAGCTGAACAGTCCAAATACAATTACATAAATTTTGGAATTTCTATGATGAAGCCAGCCAACAGCTTTTTAAGTAGGCATAATAGATTCTGCCAAGTACACGGCTTAAAGAGTGCACATCTTTTACAAAGCACAAAGTTAGAAAGTGAATATGCATATGTTTTAGTATAAATGATGCAAATGTGTATAAGCCAGGTAAGTATGGCCTGTAAAATTGTTTATTCTAATTTACAACAACAACAACATTTATTTATATAGCACATTTTCATACAAACAGTAGCTCAAAGTGCTTTACATATTAAAGAATAGAAAAATGAAAGACACAATTATAAAACAAAATAAATCAACATTAACATCGAATAAGAGTAAGGTTCAATGGCCAGGGGGGACAGAAAAAACAAAAACTCCAGACGGCTGGAGAAAAAATAAAATCTGTAGGGATTCCAGATCATGAGACCGCCCAGTCCCCTCTGGGCATTCTACCTAACAATTTAAGTTGTATTTGTTTCCTATTTAAAGTTTAGGTATATTGTTTTCATTTCATAATAGTTGCACTGAAAAGATAGCGACCATCGATCCATCCATACATCCATTTACCAAACACGCTTATCCAGAGGAGGGCTGTGGGAAAATGTTAATGACTATTTTATAAAGTTTTCATATAGTTATAAAGGTTTTATAAAGTTATAATGTTTAATGTAAGTAAAGCCCCCGTTAACTTACATATACAACAATACAACTTTCATCTACTGTGTGTATGCAATAAACTGTAAGAATGTTGTGTAAAAAGGCAAACACATTTGCTTTCTGCTTTATTATTATTATTCCAATGTGTTGTTTCTTTAACTCTGAATTAACAAATCTAAAATGCTTTACATCATTTATGTGAAAAAATGCCGCTGTTGTGAAATTATGATATAATCCAGAGAAAGTATAAACTTCAGTACCTGTTTGTATATTTGGGGCTAGTTAAGGTGCTAAAATGTATACTGTTTGTGTAAACAAACTGATTACTGTATAAATGTATTTTGATGAAAGTTATTGTTTATATCACTCCTCACTTGTTTAGACTACTAATTTGCTGAGTAGTAGGTGAATCGGATACATTTTTTTCTAAATATATTACAGTTTTGTTGAAGGTCCTCTAATTATTGTTATTATGTATTTTATATGGTGCAGGTTCACCATAACTATGGAATCTTAGCCTATTTAAAAAAAAAAATAAACCATGCTTTTTATTTTAATTGTCATGAATTTAGAATTTTAATCCTTGAAGTTGTGAATTTTAAAGATGTACAGTATCTGTTTAGGATGGCACAGTGTTTAGCACTGGTGCCTTGCAGCTCTGTAAGACTGGGCCTCATTCTGAGAATGCTCTCACTGTCTGTGTGGAGTCTGCGTATTCACCCTGTGTCTCTTGGGTTTTTATTTACTTCTCTATCCTCATCCCAGGGACTTGTGTCTTAGCTTAGTCTGAAAATCTAAATTGACCAGTTTGGCAGTTAGTTTTTTGTAATGGATAACACACTGCAATTTATATGAAGAATTACAAGTTTGATGTTCACTTCCCCCAACCCACTTTATGACCCTCAACAAGTCGATTAACCTGCCACTGGTCCCACTCTAAAAATTGACACAAAACCTTCTCCTAATCTTTCAAGTCACTAAGTCACCTTGGATGACAGTCTCAGTGAATATAAAATAATAATAATCATAATGAAAAAGTAGAAGTATGCACTGCGATGGACTGGCTACACGTTCACTGTTACTGGCAGCCTCCTATGATGCTAAATTAGATCAAGTACGTTGAGTAAATGGATGGATGGGCTGTATTAAATATTAAAATAACTGTTGGTGAGTCTCCAAAAATAAAGCACAATTCCCAGTAAACTGTGCAGAAAAAATTTAAATAAATAAAAGTTTCTTCTTTATAGAGGAGAAAAACTTAGTGACTTCTTTATGGACTTCGGTCACAGAGGGCATTAATTTACTTTTGGTTTCCTTTCTGCTTACCTTCCACTTCTCACTGTGTGGCCAGTTCCTCGGAAATACTGGTCTTTTCCAAGGCATGTGGGTCGGCGCAGGACTCTTGGAGATCTTTTCGCCACAGGCTGTGGCCAAGGTGGAGGCAATATTTCGCCTGCATGCTAATTATTTACCACTGCACGTATTGCCATTTCTCCTGCATGCCAAATGTGTGGTGCATATTTAATGTGATGTCCCTTCCCTGCCCAAATGTCTTGCAAGCTAAACTGCACCTCTCATATGTTAGACAGCCCTTATTTTTTTACCATATGACCTTGAAACAAATTATGCTTGTGGTGTCTTTACTCAAAATAGTTGAGTGCTTATGTCATATAAATTAGAATGGACATCTTCATTCCCCAGCCAACAAAAAGAAGGTTATATAATGAATAAATCATGAATGAAGCAATCAATATA
The DNA here is from genome assembly GCF_016835505.1 of Polypterus senegalus. NCBI lineage: Eukaryota > Metazoa > Chordata > Cladistia > Polypteriformes > Polypteridae > Polypterus > Polypterus senegalus. Next base: position 50,894,360 of record NC_053166.1, read on the forward strand.
TTGCTGTGTTTGTTTTTTAAAATTCAAACATGACAGTAATTTATTATTCAATAAATCAATGTACAGCTTGGATGACTTGTGTCTATTAGTCAGAAGCCCTTTACAAGGTACACAATCACAGAAGAACACACAGGCAGTACTGGCTGTACCCATGCTGCCACACAGAAACTCTAAAGACAGTTTACAGTTTCTTCCAATTGTTCTCATATTTTTTTTACACGAAAATGGAGACAAACTGATATTAGTTTTATATTTGCTTTCAGACCTAAAATGTTTTGCTGCACCGAGAAAAGTCATCCATACATTAAGGACTGTTTTGGAGCAAAATATTTCAGTAGCTTTTTTGACTCACAAGTTGAAGAAGTTTTTTTTCTCCCAACATTTATGTATAAACAACAGAAAGGGACCTCCAAAAACTATTAAGCAGTAATCAATATTCAAAATGCACAAAACCAGAAACCGAAAAAAACAGCAAGTAAGCAGCAAAGTATTATAAAGTTGTGACACATTTCCTTTTATCCCGATAGTGATACCAGTAAATGTGCGGAGTTTAAAGTTAGTAACATGGATGTGGTGCCGCCAGGTGAGATGTAACAGCCAAGTGGACTGTGACATGATCTCCAAAGATGAACTGTACTTCATTATTTCTTCTTAAAGAGTGTAGTCCTTTGCTTTTGAAATTTACTATTTTTTACTAAAATTTGCTGATTACCACAACCTTGATGATGCCTATTGTGTGTTGTTTATTATTAGCCACAGCTTTGCCTGGCAAGTAACATTACCTAATAGTCATTTTTACCTCATTTAATGATGAATTTAAATGGGCTCCTGACCTTCTCTGTCATTCAGTTTTGCTTGTGTAATTTTTTACATCGTTGTGTTTTTGACCTGCATCATACATTGTGACAATGTTTTTTGGCAATTTGACCAATTTTGGATATTGACCTATTTGATTTATTTTTTTTTTTTACTATTTCCTTTGATACCAATTAGTGATCTGTATGACCATATTGTTTGTAAAGATCAGTTATGAAAATCATTATTTTAATCACATCTCTCTCGTGCTTTGTTTGTGTGGAGTCTGGGTAATAACTGTGAGGTCAGAAGAGCAATGATGATCCACTGTGGACTGGACTGAGCAATAATCAATATAGTGAAGAGTGATAATGATGTAGAGAAACTTTTAGCTATTTCACCGGTTAAACATATCCATATATATTACTAGCTGTACCCTGTTGCTGCGCCCACCTAGTAACGAAACAGGACAAACTTTAAAAATTAATAGACAACGCCACTATATCTGATCATGTTCAGCTCTGACGGGAGAGCATTCCCCGCGTGGGGAGAAAAGCACATGGCCGTGATATCTCTGGCAATCAGCAGCTACACGTAGCTCTGATCTCTCTCTCAAAAGCGTTACTTCTTAACAATCTGTAGATGATAATGTATGTTGAATAAACAGGTATCGCTAGCGAGGTGGAGGCAAGGTGCACACCAACACGTGGTAAGATGTAGGCCAACTTGTACAGAGGCTGGCGAGTGAATGAGGAAGGCTCCACCCCCCTGCTCTCGACCCACAGCCACTCTCTTGGATTTGCATTAATACATCGGTTCCGCAAGCGAATTATGGTACTTAGCATGATGAGAGAAGTCGCAAAATCAACCAGAAAGTTCAAGCAAATTATAGAAAACAACCAGATCTATATCTGTTAAGTAGTTCTCTTGTGAAAAGCGGACAGACATACAGACAGAACGCGCTTGGACCACAAAATTTTTAAAACCATTTCTTGGCGAGCACCTATGGGCCAAGGATAACCTAGATTCCAGATTTCAAGTCCCAAGTCCTCATGGTTCGGGAGATTTTGTGATGAATGTGTCAGTGGTATTTGGCTTTTATGTATATAGATTAGCTCTGTGACTTCTTAGAAAACTGATATTTAAAGAGGTATCACAGCAAAGCAGAGATTGAACTCTTGACTGTGCTTTGCTAGACATTCCTTCTCGTGTTTACTGTCTGGACCTGCCTGATGTAGACCAATGTTTCCAGACATTTTGAACAAATTCATAAATGATAGCATGCAGGATAAGTTGAGAGTATTAAGCTTATAAACACAAGTAATGTGATCTACATCTTTACTGTTCAGTTTATATCTATTCATACAACTTGGGGCATCACTCAGGTGTGCAGAGTAGGGCACAGTATAGTGTACCAGTATACCCACCATAAGCTTCACCTAGCTATGCTAAGCACGGTGTATTCAGTCTCAACTTCAACAGCATGGCTTTAATCAATAACAAAAATGAAAACAACCTAGACTTACTACAGGGCCACATTCACACCTACACTGGGGTCTGTACAATGTGTTTATAGTGACATTAACCCACCTTACTCTCCCTTTGCAAACAATGTACCTGTTGATTTCAGTGCTGCTGACCAGTGGGGCTTGCAGATATTCTTGCGTGTAGAAGATTTGTTTCAGTTTGCACAGTTGAACTACAAAACAAGTGAATCTATTTGTATTTGTTAGCCTTTAGTTCAAAAGGTAATGAAAGGAACATAAATTTCTGTCATGAAAAATACTTAGTCAGCCAAGTCATTATGAATGAGTTACTGTTTTCACTATCAATAAAACTGAGCAGAAGGCAACTACGAATACATTGATTGATTCTTAGAGGTGGTGAGAGAGTAACTATTCCTAAAAGTAAAATGTTACGCCATGAGAATCCCACATTCCAACACAATATTGTAGAAATTGAGAGCATTTTAAGTCTTTAACAGTGTGTAACTTTTAACATTCTCTAATGTTTTCAGATGAGAAATATACAGTTGTCTACCCCTACACAGCCAGAGATAAAGATGAGATTAATTTGGTCAAGGGAGCAACAGTCGAAGTTATACAGAAGAACCTAGAAGGCTGGTGGAAAATCAGGTATGTTGAAATGGACGGCCTAACTTGCTACTCTGATATCAAGAGATTAAACCTGATTCTGGAAGGTAATGGCCAACCAGTCTCTCTTTAAGGAGAACTGGTTACAAGTTAACTTCAGAATCACCACCTGCCTCTGTAAAAAAAAAAAAAATACAGTACTCGCAGACTTTTTCACATAGTTCATTTTGCTTTTAACAAAATATGTACTGTAAAATGTAATTTTCATTCATGTGTGATAATACTATTATACCATTCTCTACCCTGTTTGCATTTTGCACCTTCTCCTCATGTTCGTTCAGATTTTCTGTGTGCATACTACTTTTCTGTCAGATTTCAGACATACTGTATAGCTTAGGGGCGGCACGGTGGCACAGTGGTAGCGCTGCTGCCTTGCAGTTAGGAGACCCGGGTTCACTTCCCGGGTCCTCCCTGCGTGGAGTTTGCATGTTCTCCCGTGTCTGCGTGGGTTTCCTCCGGCGCTCGGTTTCCTCCCACAATCCGAAGACATGCAGGTTAGGTGGATTGGTGATTCTAAATTGGCCCTAGTGTGTGCTTGGTGTGTGGGTGGGTGTGTTTGTGTGTGTCCTGCGGTGGGTTGGCACCCTGCCCAGGATTGGTTCCTGCCTTGTGCCCTGTGCTGGCTGGGATTGGCTCCAGCAGACCCCCGTGACCCTATTCGGATTCAGCGGGTTGGAAAATGGATGGATGGATGTATAGCTTAGATTACTGCACTACTCTAAATTGGCCCAGTGTGAGTGAATGTTAGCATCTTCTCATGGTGTTTTCCCACATTGCGTGGGAAAAAAAAAGTGGGTTACAAATTGAATGGATGGATATACTGGCCCTTTGTGACTGACTGTGGATGTTTGTGTGTGACACTGCCTTGTAATGGACTGCTGTTCCACCAAAGGCTGGCTCCTCTCTTGCATCTGATGCTGCCAAGATAGAATATGTCCCCTTGCAATTCTGCAAATCAAAAAGTGAGTTCAGAAGAAGAAGGAGCACAATCAGTTTTGGTTTACTACCAGAGTTCTTTGTGATAGATCTGAAAGGCTTCTACAAATTATTTCAAAATGTTTACTGGTAAGAAACTTCTTTTTTTTTTTAATAAACTGCCAAGATATTCCTCTTTGTAGGGAGACAAATTATAAAATTTAATCCATTCATCACCAGATTCAGATCCATTTACAGATGCACCCCCAATTTGCAAAAGTGGACAAATTTTGGCAGAAATTGCAGTACATTAATAAAAGGTAGCTGAGGATGTACAGCAAGGCACCACACTGAACATTGTTGGAGAATGGAGTGGAAATGTGCTTCACATACTCAACCATATGTAGTCATACATATGTCTGTTATTAAAATTTGTTGTGGGTTTAGGAAAATTAGCAAAGCAGTAAAAGCTCACAAAGCATAGCATGCAGAAAATAAGAGACGATTTAATGTGTTAAATAATACATACTTCAGAAGTAAGGAACCAGATAAGAATGGCACTGGTCACTGCAACTAACCAGAGGCTTGTGGCAACACTAAAGCAATCTCAGAATGCCAACTGCAGGAACCTGGAATAAACTGGATAAACAGTCTAGGCCATTGTAGAAAAAGTCCACATCAACATGTCAGCTATTCAAGGTACGTGGGGGACAGAGACAAAGTGGAAAAGGATTAGTCTGATGAAATGAAGGCTTGACATACTATTATATGGAGCTGTGGAAACGTCCCTACCTTCTCTGTACCAGGCCCTTAAGTAGTTAAGTGAAGGCAAAATGGATGCAGCAAAGTATCATTTTAAGAGCTTGCAACAGACCTGTGCTTTACAAGAACAGAAAGGGCCCAAATCATTTAAGGCTTTGCTGGATTTGCTTAAATCAAAAATGTTAGTGTCCTGGAGCAGCCCAGTAAAAGCTCAGACTTCAATTCATTTCATCTTGTGCCAGGAGGTGAAAATTACTGTTAACCTGCAGTGTAACTCATGGCTTATGGAAGCCTGAACATCCCACTGTTAATCCCACTGTTAATATTTCCAATGCAAGTAGACCTATCCTAAAACAGATATGAAATCAGTTCTGTGAGAGGTACCCCTATCGAAGATGGGCTCAACTGGGGGTGAAAACTTATGAAAGTAAGATGTTTTAATTTTTAATGCATATGTAAGAATCTTTAAAACAAATTTAACATTTTAATGTTAAACAACATCAGAATTACACAGTGGTTAGCACTTCTGTTTCACTTCAGCAGTGTCCTGGATTCACATACAGGCTTAGTCTTTAGTCTGTGTGTATTTTTCACGTTTTTCTCTGCTATTGTGTGGTATTTTCTGTGGGTACTATGGTTTTCCCTTCACATCTAGGCAATGTATTCTAATATCTAATGAATTACAGTCTAAACCCTGAGGTTGCTGACCCACTGTGTGACCCCAAACAAATCAGTTTGCCTCCATGTACTCCATCTAAAAACATTAAAATGTGCATGTGTAAACAAATTAATTCTCTTAACTGTATTTGTAATTAATTAGTTATAGTAATGTGCTGTTTATGCAGGTTTATAAAGAGACATTTAACAGTGAATATTGACACAATAATCCATCTATGCAGTGACAAAGCTTACATTTACTGAGACAGAGATGGAAAAAGCCCAGGCAGAAATGATGTCTACCAAGAACATACACAAAGAACTTTGCGATGGCCATTAATAATGCAATACTTCCGAGCACATTGGTGATGCTGATGTGTGCATGAGTGCACTCAGTTTAGAATTTGCTCCTGCTTTGCTGCCTGGATATTTTGTGGGCTCTGAGCCCCTTAACCCAAAACCGGAGTAAGCAGATGAAATACATAAATGAATGGACTATGGCAATACAAAAGTCCAGTCAAATATGAATAAAATATATATGCTGAAAATGCTCATGCAAACTTTAATTTCAAAATATTTTTACAATAAACTCTTTATACTGAATATTAAAATAAAGAGAATGGTTACTGAATGAAAAACTTTGCTGTGAAGAGTAATTTGTAGAAATGTACTTAGTATATCAGTCCTTCACACAACTGATCATCCACTGGAACTTTCTTTAATTATAACAAACATTAACGTATATAATGAATTAGAAATAGCATGCAATTATCTCTAGCACTTTACATGCTCATTGTGATAGTCTCAGTATTTCTGTTCACTGGTTGGTTAAGTGTCTTACTTAGTGTCATACAGTAGTTGAGACTGTACAGCCCGGCTAAAGGTTTTCCAATGCCCTACCAATCATTCCAGAAAGTCTGCCAGGCCTAATACACTGAATCTCCATAAGGCCCTACATCCAGTGAAGTCCTGGCCTAAGGTGTACTTTTATGGTCAAAATATTTATCTACTGTATTATAAAAACTAAAGACACACACCCTCTTCACACACATGCTGAGCAACAGAGTTACTGCGTCTATTCAACCAGCAAGCCTCTGGCCTGTCACACCAATATATATCCGCCCATAGAGGACAAAAATATTTTTCATTTCTGTTCATTTAGAATTGAGTCATTGTATGTTGTAAGTTTGGAATAACTAAGTTCTGTGGTAACACTTTAGGTACTGTAAAAATGCATTAATTTCTCACTTATGTAATAAGACTTAAAAAGGCTTGTTTTGGCGTCAATGGCACTTATAAAGCATTAGTAAAGTATCTTCATTTCTGAGCAATGTGGCATTTGATATGCTGGTAAAATTACTTATGAATATGAAGGATTCACAGGCAATATATTGAACTATGCAATATCAAGAGAAATACATCTTACTTAAGATACTTCTGACTGGCTCAAAGTGAAGTTATTTTAATATCCCACATTGCACTAATGTTTTGAAAGTGTCTTTAAAACCAAAAACAGGCCTTTGTTAAGTTCTTGTTACCAGTCCTGTTTTTTGATTTCTGGCCAAGAGTATTGATTTCATTTCATTGCCTTTTTAACATTAGATACAGATTTTCAAACAATTCACAAAATAACACAGAAAAGTCTATATAATTAGAATTTCAACCTTCAGCCCTGTCACTGTATGGTGCTCCTTTGAATTATGTTTCTGAATGAATTCATTGCCACTATGAATACTTGCCGTGCTGGCTGAATGCTGTATCACTGTGTTGTTTTGCAGGTACCAAGGCCTGGAGGGCTGGGCCCCAGCCTCATACCTAAAGAAAACTGACATCCTGTCTCAAAAGCTGGCTTCAGGATCATCTGCTCATGCAAGCTCTAATGACCTTGAGGGCTTCTTTAAGCAAAGTGGTGCTTGCAAAGATGGAAGAGAGAAAGAGGGAACAGACAACCAGAAAGACGTCAAATCTTCATTTTTTGATACAAAACACAGTAAGCTCTAAGGCAATTTTATTTTCTCCATATTTACAACCATCTGATTTTACTTCTCGTCCCTTCCATTTATTGTAAATGCATGCACTTTTTAAATTTCCTAGACTCAGTACACCTCAGACCACAAAATGGCTATAAACTCTCTCCCTAGGTCGCTTTCAGCCATGTAATGGATTCACTTCTTAACAGAGAAAAGGCAGAGATATTTTTTAAGTAGGGATCAAGAGAAGAAACAAAAGTCACAAAACAAGAGTCATTTAAAGCACGAATATATTGTTGCAGCCAAATCACTAAACAAAGAAGTAGACAAACTATCATAGCCCAAATTGTGAAACCAAGAAAACTATATTGCTGACCCACTGTGTGACCCCAAACAAATCAGTTTGCCTCCATGTACTCCATCTAAAAACATTAAAATGTGCATGTGTAAACAAATTAATTCTCTTAACTGTATTTGTAATTAATTAGTTATAGTAATGTGCTGTTTATGCAGGTTTATAAAGAGACATTTAACAGTGAATATTTACACAATAATCCATCTATGCAGTGACAAAGCTTACATTTACTGAGACAGAGATGGAAAAAGCCCAGGCAGAAATGATGTCTACCAAGAACATACACAAAGAACTTTGCGATGGCCATTAATAATGCAATACTTCCGAGCACATTGGTGATGCTGATGTGTGCATGAGTGCACGCAGTTCAGAATTTGCTCCTGCTTTGCTGCCTGGATATTGTGAAACCAAGAAAACTATATTTATACAGACGCTCAGAAAGTTTTTTTTTGGTTCTTGACCAATCTCAGATATCCAGGACGTGCATGACCAGTAACTTTTATACCATCTGTCCAGTGACATGACGGCTCATGACCTCCAGTTGTCCAGCATAGCAACATGGCTAGCAACCATAAACAAGCTCAAACTCGCAAGGTCACAAGTCAAAAATTGAGGTAACAAAATGGTGTTGTGATAAGACATAAAATATTTTTTAACAATTTTAATGACTGTACTTTGCTCACAATAAACCTTACATTTTCCATATTCGAAAAGACACAAAGAATATGAAATTAATGCTAAATAAATCTATAAAATATTAAAGAAGAAAACAGAATCATAGCACTTTCAGGGTCAGTGGCTATTCTATCTTTTTTCAAGAGTCATTAGGCTTTTGCCCCCTCCAGTGAACCTTGGGGTCCCTGCAACTCTGAATCCTCAGGTATCCTTAATAGTGTGGGACTTTCCGGCACTCTCTGGACTGCATTCCCAATTGGGAGCAACTTTTATGCTGCCCATTCCCTGAAAAGCAGGAGAGTACCGTCTTCCTGCTAGTTCCTCGCATTCAGGCTCTTGAATGGACAATATGGTCCCAGCAGCCCCAATCAGTGGCTATTTACTGTTTTTTATTGACCAAGGGGTCACACAAACTCTTGCCTGCTTTCTCAGGTCTCTCTGTCTCACACTAAAAAGTAAGGGTTATGCTGGTGTAATGTAACTTCTAGGGGAATGTTGTACAACTCCACTGAAGTTGCAAATCTCTCTTCTTCTTATCCATGCCCTCTCAGCACCCCAGCCTTTTGCTTTTCTGGGCATTTAGCAAACCTACAGAGCCTTTATTAACCACACTGGTAACAGCAAGATATCTTCCTCTGTCAGTCTGATGTTCTGTCTTTCTTGGAGACTTACAGTGTGGTTTTAAGCTGTCTAGTAGTGTTCTTGCGTTTGCCAACCACTTAACAGTCAGGCACCACTTTACAGTATGTATTCCTGTATAGATGACAGATATACAGTAACTGAAGTGATTCCTCTGTGTTACAGATAGTAACATGTGAGGAACACATGACCTCCATCATGGGCACAATGCCACCTGCCATCTGGGAAATGGAGGTGCAACTGTTCTGTTCTCTGCTCAGTCTAGGAGCACAGCCAGTGACATCGCTACAGAATAGCATCCTAGGTATTAATGCCCACTACTATGAACACACATGATCTGCCTCTCCTACCACTACCACCTCTTCAAAGATCAGATTCTGAGAAATCTGTCATTCTGCAGTTTGCATTTACATTCATTCAATCAACAAATCACTATCATTACAAGCATAACTTTTACTGGAAGGCATCTGAAGCCCCTCATTTGAAACTCTATAAATAAATGTCTTCAAAACTCAATCTCAAATATAAAGCTCAATATGGAAGTGTTTGTTTGTTCTTTATACAATTCCACACCCTTGATCTAATCACAACAACATTTTTGCACACACATTCCATTTTGTCAAGAAGAGACGCTACTTTGGAACCCAAGATTTTGACTCTCTGGGTACCTTTGGAGGAGTTTTCCCTTTTTACCACAGTTATGTTTACGAACAGTGCCACCTGGTGGCTCACTTTTGTCACTGAGGTCCAGAGCAAGTGTAACACCAGAACAGACTGAATCCATAATAGCAAACTAAGCAAGCCAGAGCTTAAAATAACTTAACACCAGGTGTTGCTGATAGCTGCACATATGAATCCCAAGTTGAGTTTTTAAAATCTCCTATCTGACAAAACAAACAGAAATAAAAATGAAGAAAAGTCTCTCATTACTTTAAACTGCACATCAATGGCTTATGCCACAAAAGCAGGGTAAGGAGAAACTACATGTAAAAAGAGAGGAAGCAGTGACCCAACCAGGAATCATACCAGGCCTTAGAATTCATTAGGTAGTCATACCACTGTACTGTACCTTAAATTTAATTTCAAAAGGTAAAATTAGTGCTGGAAATTGCATTCAGTCAGCATTGCATTAGTGATACTATATGTCAGAGTGTCACATTCTGTGGTTTCTTGTCTTTTCAGAGTCCCCTGATGCTAGGCAGCGGCCCCCACCTCGGCGGGACCTTACAATAGTGAGTATAAGTAAATTCGCCGTGAAATGTTCACCACATTTACTATTTTTTTGTTTATTTTCAATCTTTATCTCAACTTTTTTGTGGTTGTCTTATGAATCAAATAGTCATTGAATACTGAAACCATAATGAGTTAAGAATCTAACTCCTGGGCAGCCTGCTGCTTCTTTTCAAATTACCCACTTGGCTGACAAGAAGCTACCCATCATCTGCTTTCATTCATTTAGTAAAAGGGATTATAGCATCTCAGTATTAGAAGGTGCCACTTTTATTTAATTAAACATATGCAGACATCAGTATTTATTATTTAACAATATTAAAGATGTCCATCCCTTATGTACTGTACACCTACTGTACTTTGCCCAATTCAAGGTCATAGGAGCCAGAGCTTAACCTGGCATCTTCGGATGCAGGGCAGAAACCAAACCTGAATAGGGCACCAGCCCATTACATGGCATGCTCATGTACACTTCCTTATCCCCTAATACTGAGCCAATTTACAGTAACTACAGAAAGTAACTAACAAGCACATCTTTGGCAAGTGAAAAGAGAAGCAGATTACCTAGAAAAAACACATAGAAACAGAGGAAACCTAGAAAAACTCCAGGCAATGAATGACTGGATCAGGATGTGATCACAATCTACTGGAGCTATGACATGTCAGCATTAACTATTGTGCCATCATGCTGCCATATGTTTAAGAATATTACAACATTATTGGTTAAGGTAAAATACATTTCAGTAAAACTTTTCCATATAAATAAATAAATAAATAATTGAGCGATACTGTTCAATAAACAGAATGTGCATACCAAAGCTGGGTTTAGCTACTTTATACTAGTCAAAGCTTTTCTCCAAGCTTTGGAAGGAGACTTTTGATTATTTGAGAAGCATTTGCATCACCACCGATACCCCCAGCATCGGGGAGAACATCCAAACTCCACGCAGGAAGGACCTGGGAAACGAACCTAGTTCTCTGTACTGCGAGGCAGCAGCACTACCACTGCGCCACAGTGCCACCTCAGATTAAAGCGCCTTTCCATTTCCTAAAAACCCAGAGGTCATCTGGAGTCTTTATAAGCCAGTAATTACTCTTTCAGCTTTTCTGATTATTACTATAATGTTAGAAATTACTGAATTGTACTTAAATTGTTTTTATATACCAGTCAATTGTTAAAAAAACTATTAATATTTTAAAGCAAGGTTTTACATTTTATGTAAACTATATTGATGATTAAGAAAGGAGAGGTACATTCTTAGGAAACTGTGTGTTCAATGACTTGTTTTATTTATAGCCACGTGGCCTCAATCTACCTAAGCCTCCCACACCCCCGCAAGTTGAAGAAGAGTATTACACAATTGCAGATTTCCAGACGACCATTCCTGATGGCATCAGCTTTCAAGCAGGTGTAAAGGTGGAGGTAAGTTAAGATTTACTTGTGTGGAATTAAAAAAAAAAAAAACAGAATTTGATACAGCAACATTCTGTCTACCCAGAAAACTGAACTTTAAATTGAATCTTTTCTTAACTCACATTGGTTTATTCTTTCATGAACTGCACATGGTAGAAAGTTAAGTTTTATTTACAACACCCAATTTTAATTTTAGCTTTAATTTTCATTCTTTGAAAACGTAAGAAGTCTAATATAGGAGTCATTCTGCAAATTTAACTTCATTTGTACAGAAAATCCACTAGTATCAGACCCACATGATCAGTAAAAATCCAGCTACAAGTAAAAGCTTAATGAAGTTTAAGTTTTGGTCCCGTTCTTCCAGAAAGACGTAGGACCTCACCAACACTTTTAGATGCTCTTTGTCATTTTATTAAAAAAAATCTAAATTAAAAATGTTCATCTTCTACAATAATTAGGTGGCTGATACATAGTTAAACATAACATTATTCTGATAGCAGGCTGTTTTTTGTTCCTTTTTGCTAAAGGCAAAGCAGGTTGTTTTCAGATTTTATCATCTTTGGTTGAAAAATTGTCTTTTAGAGTGACACTACAGTCAAAGTACACTTATGTCATAGTATCTTTTCTCTTGATTGTAAAAAAAAAAAAAAAAGCTTAAAACCACACATTTGTTGCTTATGTTCCACTTTTGCATTACACATTTGCTTTAGGGTCAAAAAAGTAGTGAAGTTTCATACTGGCAAAAACTGGCAGTACAAATTTGCTTATGTTCTGAAGGAAAATCATTTAATAATTTGAACTCATCCAAGCATGCTATGGGTGGACTTGCAATAATTATTCAGTGTGTTTATATGTGCATTAATAAATTGGTTTCTAAAACGCCACGTAATCCCTAAATTTGGTTAGAGAAACTGGGTGTTTTAGTCTCTAAGAAACCAGGTTAACAGAGGTAGATGTCTCTGCGAATTACCTGGTTATGTGGCCATGTACACCCTTATTCTGTAGTTTGTGCATGTCTGTTGCAATCTGTTTGCTGGCTTAGATTCGCACAGACATAGAAATACCCACAAATGTTTGGGTAAATGTATTATTCCTTCATTTGATAATCTTATCTCGGTATTTCAGAAATCACTAGATTTATGCTGATAAAGTGAACGTACGGTGCAGCAGCAACCCGTTAAAATTAACACTCTTTACATAGTCTGATTACTTTTTAAAGTAATGAGTACCCTAAAACAATACTTAGTTCGTGGAAGTAAAAATACTTGCATTATTTTTATCCCAACAGCACTGGGTGTAAGGCAAGAATCACATGTACTATGTCATTTGCAGGGTTCAATCACACAGCCAAGCAGAAAAAAATGTATTGTGTGTAATCCAACCTGTAATTAATGTGTCAGTTTAGTTTTCATCCAGCTATTTTCGATTGGCATCTTGAAATTGTGTGATCAAGTGATGCAAAAGCCAGTGTTTATGCCAGAGATATAAAAAGGGGATGTAAGTTATTTATTTTACAGCACGTGAAAACTAAATGTATTAATAAGACACATGAAAATTATCAGAGGCTTCATGCTTGTTTTTTGGATTCTTGGCAGCCAATGATGATGTTTAACTGTTTAATGCAATTTAATAACAGCATTTTACCAAACGAAAGCTCCATAAATTACTTAAGCACTTAAGCACAAATTACTTCTGCCTTATCCGGGTTACTCACCTTATCTCCATGTTTCATTTCATTAACTATACATAATGGTGTTTAAAGGTGGAGTGGTGAGTCTGAAGCTATAGATCCGCTCCAGCAATCTAGAGGTTGCCAGTTTGAATCTTGTTAATACCAGAAGTGATTTCACTCCATTGGGCCCTTAAACAAGGCCCTCAATCTGCAATAGTTTCATTTTAGGTATGACATTAACCCCTGCATCCAGCCCTAGTAGTAGGTCCACCAGCTTACAGGGAGGAAAACACGACTGTTGGTGGTATGATTGGCACTCCAGCCACTGTATAAAAAAAAAAAAACCCTCACTGTTCTATTCTATTCGGACTAGTGTGGTACTGAGATGTCACCTGTTGCACGGCTGCACCCGGGTCCTAATTTGGGATCCTGAGGTGGTTCATTGTGTGGTGGGTGCGGCAATACTCTGTATCAGTGCATGCTCCTAACCTACCTATCACATAAACTGCACTATGAGGAGCTGTGCAAGTCTACAAACTCCTTCTATGTAATCAGCCAAGTTGCACTGTTTACATCAGCTCCACAGCTGATACTTTTTAATCACTGCTACTATAATAAGGACATATTTAGTGATTATAGTTCTGCAGTGTCAAATGTGCTTGAGTTTACCATATCATATGATGCACTGTCAATATTGTTCAGGTACAGTACAGTGTAAAAAATAAAATTAATTTAAAAAAATTATATTACAAAAATATTTGTAACTAGTGGCACACTTGTCTATTTAGTATATATGTTTGTTTTTAAACCTCATATTTGTGGCATAATTTATTCACTTCATTTAATCTTTTATCTCTGTCTCTACCAAGCTGGACTGAATAGCTACCTGCTTATCTACAACAACTTCTTCCAGCTCTTCTTATGGAACCACCAAATTGATATGGAGAGAGAATCCTGCAGCATGTAATAAACCTTCTCCTAGTTAGCCATGTCCCTTACCACAAACCACACCCTTCCTAGAGGCATCCAGAGGCACCATAACTACATGCCCAAACCACAATGACTAGTACTTCTTGATCTGTAGAAACAGTAGTTCTACTCCAAGGTCTGCACATATTGCCAAGCTACACATAACTTGTGCAAGTGAAGCCAGAACCTCTGTGCAGGAGCCACATTTTGTCAACTTGTAGTAGTTAACCTTATTTTTTTAACCACCACCTAATAATGAATATGATGATACAGACCAGTAAATCAAAACCTTAACCTAAGGATCTCACACCTACTTTACCACTATGGTCCAGTGCAATATCTGCAGAACTTCTGTCACTACACTGATTCCTTGGTTATCACCTCTGCCTGCACTCATGAATAAGACCCTGAGGTATTTGATAGGACAATGTGAGACTGTATATTATAACAATAGATTGTTAATTTCAGTATTTTTAAAATACAATAAATCCCTGTTAATTTATGTATCTAATGTCACTGCAGCTACAAAGATGTGGGTATTGATGAATTCCGGCCACCTATACATAGGGAACTGGCTATTGTTGGTCTATATCGGTTAGGTCAGTATTGTGAAGGATATACTTTTCTGTTGACTGCAGATGATGTGGCCTCCTCACATATATTAGGTTGTGAGCTATACACATAACATTTGCAACACAGCTGGGATGAGAATCAGTACCTACAAATGTGAAGCCATGGTGGTATATAAGAAATAAGCTGTTCTAAACAAAGATTTTTAAATATCTTGAGGATCAAGTTTGAGAATAAAGGGCACTGTGTGATTGACCATTTTATCTGTGCTGCAGTAACTGTACTTCAAGTGCTATACTAGATAGTAAGGATGCTTTGAGGATAGGTTTTAGTTTACTTTTCAAACTGCATGGGATACAAGAGGGAATTTCTCAGATCGCATGGAGGTGCCTGGCAATTCCTCACCAGAAACTGGGCATAGAGGTGAAGAAGTCTAGCCATACCTACTGCTATATAACAACACACAGAGAACATGACAAAAGGAAACGTCAGTCTCCTTATTTATTACGTACAAGGTTGGATAAGGAAGAGTACCATAAATTTTGATATTTTATCAAATTAACTTGTTCTATAGGAAACTACCATTGAAACAAACCCATTCCAGCCAAACACACAATTGAGGCTATTATTATCTCAGAATGTGTGGTTCCCTTTGTATTCTAAATTATTAATCTTATTCCGAACTGTCTCATTATCATTTTCACATTTGAAGAGTTTTTTCCTTGTGATTTATCATTACTTTTATCACTGCTTCTTTCTCAGATGCCCTTATTTAAGGTGCAAAGGTACAATTTTTTGTAATCACTCTGTGACAAAGAAAAGCTGTTTGCAGGAGCAATGATAAAATTGTTACGAATGCAAGCTACACAGATCAACGCCAGATCAGCATACATTTTGCTTTGCTTTTATGCTTGCATCTGCCAGTGAGGAGCCATTTAATAGGTAAACCTGAAAACATGTTCAGCAGACACATGTATAGTGAGTGTTTGGACTCTTTTACCGTTGCTCCAGCACAACAAAAGATGTCTTAGTGCCATGCATATTATTATTTCAACAAACAATTCTGCTAGTGTAATGAGGACCAAGTCTTCAATTTTGTGTGAGCTAGTGGCCAGACATATTACACTATGAATGTGACCTCAGTAAGATACTAATGATGATGATGATGACAGTCAATAGAATTTCTTTTATGCATGAAAACTCAAAAGGAACATCACAATGACTTGGCTAGATTATAGTATGGTGCTTATGTCAACACTCTGTACTATTTACGTACAAAAATGTGCCTTCTAAGAAATGCCTCATATCCTGGATTGACAACTCACAGAGGTGGGGTATCATTCACTTTATCCACTGTGATATCCGTCATTTTTCATTTAACCCTGACTTCATTTAGTGTAGTGATAGAATTAAGCAGTCTGAACGGCTATGGATTGATGTTAAATCATGTTTTACGAATTGCACTTCTCCCCCTGTGGCTGTTGAATCCTGATTCCACATATGGAGATAATGTGGACAATCATGCAGTAGAGGCAGCTTTCTTGAACAGCACATCCTGAGAACAGAGCTGGTCACCTGTCTTTGCAGTCAGGTTTAGTTTGAACCATTATATGACCTTTTATAGAAAACCTACTTGGTGCCATATTCCAATAGGAAAACACTGGACCACAAATAGTGTCATCACCCAGGAATGCCTATGTGATGTCAGCAATGTTCCTCAGGCTGGTCATTTCCCTGGATATATTTGTGATAAGAATATGTCAGGATTTCTCAGATGTGTATCATATTCTTCACTATGAAGGAATATTTGCACAATGTATGGTTGTATGCGTGACCAAATGCCATTCTGACCTAATAATGATTGATAGATAGATACTTTATTAATCCCAAAGGGAAATTCACATACTCCAGCAGCAGCATACTGATAAAAAACAATATTAAATTAAAAGAGTGATAAAAATAGAGGTATAACAGACAATAACTTTGTATAATGTTAACATTAACCCCCCGGGGTGGAATTGAAGAGTCACATAGTGTGGGGTCTCCTCAGTCTGTCAGTGGAGCAGGACAGTGACAGCAGTCTGTCGCTGAAGCTGCTCCTCTGTCTGGAGATGATCATGTCCAGTGGATGCAGTAGATTCTCCATGATTGACAGCAGCCTGCTCAGCACCCGTCACTCTGCCACGGATGTTAAACTGTCCAGCTCTGTGCCTACAATAGAGCCTGCCTTCCTCACCAGTTTGTCCAGGCGTGAGGCGTCCTTCTTCTTTATGCTGCCTCCCCAGCACACCACCGCATAGAAGAGGGCACTCGCCACAACTGTCTGATAGAACATCTGCAGCATGTTATTGCAGATGTTGAAAGACGCCAGCCTTCTAAGGAAGTATAGTCGGCTCTGTCCTCTCTTGCACAGAACATGGCTGGTTTGGCTGCTCATTATGAGAATTTTATCTACACAAAACAATCCTCCTGTGTACTATCACTTTGGCCTGATTAACAATTACTCTTTTTTAATTTTATAACCATGCTCTACATGACACCTTTTCTGAGCAGAAAACTTTGTTCTTTAAAGTGTAGATCCTGAGGATCTGGACCACTTTTACACTGCTTAGAATATATATTATTGCTTGTATATCTTCAGACTAGTGACAAATCAACATTACTGGATTGGTTCTGGCCCATTCTCATCCTTTACTCTGTGTTCTTGTTCTAGGTTATAGAAAAGAATTCCAGTGGTTGGTGCTATATCCAAATTGACGACAAGGAAGGCTGGGCTCCTATTACCTTCATTGACAAGTACAAGAAAACTAGCAATGCATCTAGGCCAGCATTTCTGGCTCCACTTCCAAATGAAATGAACCAATTAAGAATCGACGACAGAGCACCAGAAGATGTTACCAAGCATTCTAGAGCTCTTCCTGATGAGCCTTCCACGAGTGTTGAATCTATGGCTAAACTAAAACTTAAAGACTGGAAGTGTAAAGAGCTAAGTAAACCTAGTTGTCCAGATAGTAAGGTGTTATCCAGTGCATTTCCAGGAAGTTCAACCAATGGGACACATTTTACAGAGGAGGAAAAACCTGCACTTCCACCACGAAAAGAGTCCATCAATAAAAGTTTAGACACAGACATCAATGAAAAACAAAGATCTGAACCTTCACGAGCACCACCATGCAAACCTTCAGCTCCAGGGTCAGTTTTGCCCATGATGCCACCAAAGCCAGTTGCTTTTAAAGGAGACAGATTGGCAGAACAGAGAAAAGATGACAAGAATAAAATGTTACACCTGAAAAATGAAATGGGAATTGAATGCGGACATAAGGTTTCTGCCAAAGAAGTGAAAAAGTTGAATCTGAAGCCTGTGGCAAAATCTGGAAAAGTCAAAGTTGACTCTTTAGAGGAAAAGACAGAGGCAGCAAATCAGATGCCTTTTGTGAAGCCTAAACCACAGGTCAGGCCCAAACCTCTTCCTGCCCCTCGACTTGAAACTAGCAGTGACGATAAGGTTGATATCACTAACCTACGGAGCAGACTGCGGCCTGCTAGACCATGTGACAAGGGCTCTGAACAGGATGTGACACAGTCCTCTGATGCAGCTAATGATGTCCCTGCAGCCACAAAAGCTAATGATGATCCCAAGACTAATCCTAAGCAGCAAAATGGTCATGGCCTCAGTGAAAACGTTAAAGGCCTATTCATCAAGTCATCTTCAGAATTCTCAGGAAATGAGCCAGAAAGTGAGAAAAGCTTAGTTTCAAAAGAGGCCCCTCAGCGGCCAACTGTGCCTCCTCGAAGACCCCCACCACCAAAAAAAACAACAGCACCATCAAGTCCGACAGAATCCAAAGTGCCATCTAAGGAGTCAGCAGATGTGAAAGTGGCTGGCCCACTACTCCGACCTCCTCCCTCCAAGCCCAAAGCTCTTTTGCCTCCTCCATTGAAAGATGAAATAAAATTGAAAGGAGCGCCTGTCCCAAAGGTGGGCAGCAGAATTGGGGAGAAGATGGAGCCACCCAAAGAGAAACTTCCTCCTCTTTTAAAAGGAGACAATACCCAACAAAAGGATGGAGTTTATGTGGCAGTGGCAGATTTTGAAGGAGATGAGCAGACCTCCAGCTTTAAAGAAGGAACAGAGTTTGATGTTCTAGAAAAGAACGTCAGTGGCTGGTGGTTTTGTAAAGCAGTGGCGGGTGGGTCAATATGTGAGGGCTGGATCCCTTCTAATTATTTGACAAAGAAATAATAATAATGAAACACTTGAGTTTTTCACAATATATTTAATTTTGGATTTTTCTTATTTATAGCTGGTACCTTTTTAATATCAGTATTTCATTGCATTCCATTTGAATTAAAAGAAAGTGGAATAACTTGTTTAATGGGAGCTTGAACAATGCATTTTTCAGTCAGGGAAATGTGTCCACTAAATCAGTCATTTCTGGCCAAATAATAAGCATTGAAATGTCTCTCAGTGAAAATGTCACTTGTTTTACATTTTACATGCTTTCTATCATAACCTCTACACTTGCTAACTGATAAACATTATAACTTAACAGCATTTTTAACCTTACTATATTGCTTAAGCATAATGCAAATTTGCATTGAGTTAGAATGTATCCAAATAATCAATGTTAGCCTTAAAAATATGTAGCAGAACAATTCAAAAATCCACGGGGATGTTGTGTGGCAATGGAGTGAGACGCAATTTCCAACAAATTTGCCAAATTAACCTGATTACCTCAGATACTGATCTCATTTACTTGATATACAACCTTTCTAACC
The DNA here is from genome assembly GCF_016835505.1 of Polypterus senegalus. NCBI lineage: Eukaryota > Metazoa > Chordata > Cladistia > Polypteriformes > Polypteridae > Polypterus > Polypterus senegalus. Next base: position 50,913,915 of record NC_053166.1, read on the forward strand.
TGAACATCATCCCAGACTAAGCTACTTCATTTCATCTGTCTGTAGACTTTTTTAGAAATACAATAAATGCATCGAAGTGGCTTTGTATGGGCCACACAGAGGTCATGCTGAAAGTGTTTTGAAATGACACTCCAATGGCCATTAGGCCATGTTGCTCACTTCCACAAATATCACGTCGTATTTTTAAATTCATTACCTATAGGACAGGTATGTTTCCATTTTTTTTCCTATTTTGGCAACATTTATTTTCCACCATTTTCTTTTACTTAGTTACTGTAGTTCTTCCAGTTAGGGAAAACCTTCTTTGACTAATGGAAAAGCCCTACAGGCATTCTGACTAATGGATATGTTTTACATTTTTTTAATAATGTATATACTTTTTTAGATTTTGTAGTAAAGTGTTAAAGTACATTGCATATTTACATTTTTCTTTTTTGTACAATGGGATTGATTCCTTGTATTATTTACAATAAGCACATATATCAGGAAATTTGTTTTCATTCTCCTGTAAGTGCAATTTCTAAGCAAAGTGTCTCAAGCTTGCAGATCCCTACATTGCCACTGTACCAAAGTAAAATTTCAAATTTTGCATATTTGTTACAGCTGCAGCAGTTACAGTTCATGTGGCTCATCACAGCCTATAAGTGAAATTAATGATCTAAAATATGACACACATAAATAACAAGCTGGTCAATAATGTCTTTTGATTCCAGCTTTTACAGCTTACAATATTTCCAGCTTTCATAACATTTAAAAAAAAATTGTTGGAAAACTGTAATGTATCCTCTCCGGCGTGCCTCCTGATATCTTGATGGCTGAAATATGAGTCTGTGAAGTGCATCATTACGAAAAGGTGCTTTACAGAATGCTACGCTATAGATTTGAATAGGTCTGCTAAAATACAGTAACGCTTGACTGGTATCAAGCATTAAAAAATCAGTAAATACCTAGTGCTAAGGAGAATTATTTTGTCTAATTTACCAGCTTTACGTGTTAAAGGAGAAGCAGCAGCAATTGTGCAAAATAGGCAATTATCTGTGATGTCTGGTAGAAGAGCAGCTGCCATTATTTTTTTTTTAATCAGTTTCTTGTGGCATCAAACTACAACCAAAATCAATTATAATTCAAAGGAAAAAAATGTCTGCTAGACTCGTATTAAATTTGTTAATCACCAACTTCACAGGATTAGCACCTGCAGCATACATCTTCAGGCACAATTTCAGTCTTTTCTTACTTTCTAAATGAGAGATGTTGCTTTATGTGACAAGACTGAAAACAATAATGAGCACTTAGATGGTGAAAAGCTTTTACACAAGCAAGAAGTTTACTTGGAAATAAAGGAGCAAGACAGACTATGCTCAGTTATTAAGGGGGTTTCAGTGAAGAGGCAGTGAGCCATTGTTTAAGCTGAAAGTGCATTTTACTTTTACTTATTAGGTCAGTATAATAAAACTGGAGGAGTTCCTGCTAGGCGCCTTTTACTGTCTTAATGTGGCTCTGAAGCCTATTCACTATGAAATGCAGCAGTTAAAGTTTCTATATGGCCACCATCCAAGTTCTGAAACCTGAAAAAAGACACACTGAGCCGACTCATTTTTGTTGCCTGTGTACCAGAAGGTCAAGAGTTATTTAGAGCAAAGGAATATGAATAATAGGCTAGGACCAGTTAAAAATAAATAAATAAGTGGATTATTCTGTGACAAACTGCCTCCTACCTTGTCTAACTGCTGTCATCTATGTATGAGATTGATCAGGAAAGAAAAGGAAATCAAATTTTGGGTTACAGGCACAAGGCTGGAATCAATAATGGATGGGATGCCAGCCCACTGCAAATGTTGATTACATGACAGTAATGATTATTACTGCTACTACTATTACTACCTCTACAGCAGTCCCAATGTTCCAGAATCCTGGGTTCAAATCCTAGCCCATTTATTGTAAATGTACAGTATTTAATAAGAAGCTAAAACTGAAACTTTGTCGACTTTTAAAAAGTATCTGGAAGAAACACAAGGACAAATTATCTATTATTCTGCAAATCGAGCTTAAGGGACCCAATGGTTTCCTTTAGCTTGTCAAACTTATGTTCCTGTTTTATTGAGTTTACATAATGTTGTGGTGCCAAAGAGGAATTGCACTATGCACTCTGCTTTTCCCCTCAAAGACATGGAGCAGCAGACACCTTTAATCTGACTGGGTGCTTGTGACAGTACTTATGAATGTCCCCTGCGATGTCCTCTCCAGAGCAGGTTTCTGCCTTGCACCCAGTATGGTTGTTATAGGCTCTTACCTCACTGCACACCATGTTGGTAAAGGGTATGAACTACATCAGTTCTTTGGGTTGCACTGGACTAATGCCCTATTCAGGGCTGGCTCCTGCCTTATGATAATGGCTGCCAGGGTAGACTGCAGTCCCTCTCAACCCTTGACCCTGCAGTAGAGTTCAGAAAATGGATGAAGCAATAGAAATATTGCTAGCGCTGCAAGCATTAAAAGATTTACAGTCAGAGAATTTGATAATACAATGTAAAAAGAAAGACCGTACCAGTGGTATGAATGGGAATGTGTCGAAAAAGATGAAGTGGGGTGATGTGGAGCAATATTGACCCCGGGAAATCAGGAATGGATGTGGCATAGTTTTACATTAAAGTCATGTCAGATAAATAAAGGCAAGGAATGTAACCACTGCATAACTGATTTTGCATCAAAATACACAATCCGGATTTATTTAATGTCACTTCCACAATTTAATAATGAAACTTAACCCTCTAATACATTAATTGACATGTAGTGAAAAGCCACTTGAAACATAAAAAAAACTTAATGCTATGCTGCTTATTACGTACAAATTAAGATTATGTTCTCAAATCATCCAGTGCCTAAACATTTGCCAGCAGGGTGACTACAAAAGCCTATGAAAGAAACCAAAGTGCTGCCATTCTCTTCTATTCCTAGGGCAGCTTAAATGAAAATAAATGCTGAACTGGACTGTGGTTATGAACTTATCAGACTTAACAGTGCACGCTGAAACTAGAGCTAGGTGTTTCCATCATGTATGTTCAAAGTACTGTAACAGCTTTTATTTTGCAAATGTTTATTTTATACAAAGTGAATAAATATTTCTCATAGCACAAAAACCTGTTGCTCTAGTTATTGGAAACACTTTCATACAAATGGGTCAAATCAGCAAGAAGGGTGACAGAGAAACTGGCACTGTTTCAAAATACAACAACTTTATGATTTATGTACTGCGCTGTAAACTACCGGTCAAAAGTTTTAGAATACCTCAGTTGACCTAAAATTGTGAGAAGGTAAGCAGTTAACAGCCAGAGATTTAAAGTTAAGGTTAGCAAAAGCTGAAAAAAGGGAAATATCAGAATATTATAAATGGGCCTTCTTCAGGAAACAACTAATAGTTTACAATCTACAAATGTTCCTCCGCAGTTAAAATAAATTAAGCCTTGTAAGTGGAAGCAAACAATTTGCACAGGTGTCCTAACTCCTAACTGTTGATTACTTAAAAACCCTCTGTCTGTCTTAAAGTCAACTTGGAACAGACTGCGTTACTACACCCTCTGAAGTACTACCTGGACAATATTACACTGTACAGTGTTGTAAATTGCAGTGATAATGGCAAGAAATTGGCAATTAACACATGTAATGAGGCAGGGCAGTATTACCCTTAGAAGTGTAGGCTTTTCATTTAGAGAAATTGTAAGAAAAAAAATCAAAGTTTCTATGAGTACAATGGTGTCCTGTACAATCCAAAAGCAATTGCAGACTGGAAGAAACTCTGATAGGAAGAGGTCTGGCAGACCCAAAGTCACAACTCAATCAGAAGACGAAGTTTCTGAGGGGTACCTGCTTGTGTGATAGGCGCCTCACAGCACAACAGCTTCAAGAAGAGCTTAACAGTGGTGAAAAAGAGCAAGGCTCAGTTTCTTCTGCGAAGAGGAGACTTTGTTCTGCAGGTTTGGCAGAGCAAGTGGCAGCAAGTAAGCCATTGCTTAAAGGACAATATCAGGCCTTGAAGTACCGGCTGTGGACAACTGCAGACTGGAAGAAAGTCGTATGGACCAGTGAATCAAAATCTTCAGTTCATCGCACAGAGTGTTTGTGCATAATTTAGTTGGTACAAGGATGATTCCTCAGTGTGTGACACCAACTGTCAAACATGAAAAAGGAAGTGTATTGGTTTTGGGTTATTTTGCTGGATTTAGAGTTGGTGACTTGCACAGAGTGACTGGTATTTTGATACCAGCAAAAGGTGGCTAATTTGATGAATCAAAAATTTCAGTAAATGTTTGTAGATTCTGATTCATGGACTGTGTTCTATGCCTTGATTTCAAGAAACATTAAGACATTAAACTGTTTTCTGACAGTTTTTTTCACTAGTTTTGCATTTGGCTATGGTCAGTGTCACTACTGGTAGCATGAGGTGATACCTGGACCCTACAGAGGCTGCACAGGTAGTTCAACTTCCCCAGGATGGAACATCAATACGTGGCATTGCCAGAAGGTTTGCTGCGCCTCCCTGCACAGTCTCAAGGCCATGGAGGAGATTCCAAGAGATAGGCAGTTACTCTAGGAGAGTTGGTTAGGGCCCTAGAAGGTCCTTAACCCATCAGCAGGACCAGCATCTGCTTCTTTGAGCAAGGAGAAACAGGATAAGCACTGCCAGAGCCCTACAAAATGACCTCCAGCAGGCCACTGACGTGAGTGTCTCTGACCAAACAATCAGAAACAGACTTCATGAAGGTGGCCTGAGGGCCCGACGTTTATATAATACAATTTATGTGTATAATTTATGTATATATATATATATATATATATATATATATATATATATATATATGGATAGATAGATAGATATAGATGTAAGTATGTATATATATATATATATATATATATATATATATATATATATATATATGTGTATATATATATATATGTATATGTATATATATATGTGTATACTAGCAAAATACCCGCACTTCACAGCGAAGAAGTAGTGTGTTAAAGAAGTTATGAAAAATAAAAGGAAACATTTTAAAAATAACGTAACATGATTGTCAATGAAATTATGTCCCAGTAATTAACTGTCTGTGGGATATCTCTTTAAGAAGAATTGGGGCCCAAACTACGCCTGTGGGTCCTTGCTAAACGTACCATGGTGTAACGTAAGGGGAACTGACTGTAAAAAGGCAAGGAGGCACGTATTTTGAAGGAAAAGGGAGAAGGAGCGGAAAAGTGAGAAGGAAAATTGTTTAAATAAAGAGCTGGGAAGGTGATTCGAAAGAAGCAGCCAGCGGTAAAGCAAGGAAGACACCGTAATAAGGATGGTTGAGTGGACGTAGAAGGGGTGCCTGCTAACCTAAAAGGGATACTCGGACCTCACGGCTTTACTTGTCTGTTGTGGAGTGGGCGTCAGCCATGGATGGACCCTAAGTGCGAGTCATCCGGGTGAGACGGACTTCATTGTTCAATAAAGGAACTGTCGCCATCCCGGTGAGATCGCTTCTTTACATATAAATTAAGTAAACGTGTCAGCGGCACACATCAGGATTGGTCGCTGGATTCACTGCAGACTTCCCAGGCCGTGTGATTATAAATTTTTAAACCAAAGTTCAGATAAAGGACTGGGGAACGTGTGGGGATTGTGTGTGTCTGGGTGTCTATATGTGTATATAGTTGTAATATAGGTTAAGTACATGTGAATAAATTTGCGCCATTTATAAATAAGATATTCTTTCCGTTTCTTTACCTTTCTTTCCTGCTTTCTTTCGTTTTCTTTCTTTTTTCTCAAGTTTCTGGGTAATATATTCACGAAGTTGTTTTCATCTAGCTGCATCAGAAAATGTATCACGACGTCTGACATGCTTCCTTTTTACTGTTTTCTCACAGCTTGGATTGCTACTGATGGATGGCCTTATATTGGCAGACAGTCAATTACGTGGGAGGCGTGGGGATGGGAGACGCAACTCCGCCTCACACGGTGACCGAGCTGCAGGCTATGGGCGTATATATGTACGTAAGTAGGATTCAGTTATGACCGTTACATGTAGAATTTCAAAATGAAACCTGCTTAACTTTTGTAAGTAACCTAATTCTCCAACTTTCCGTGTAGGTAGAACGCTGAAATTTGGCTGGCTCATTCCTTACAGGTTACTTACAAAAGTTAAGCAGGTTTCATTTCAAAACTCTATGCGTAACAGTCATAACGGTCGACAACGACAGCCATGTTGAACTTTCTTATTTATGGCCCCATCCTCACGAAATTTGGTAGGCGGCTACCCTGCGCTAACCGAAATCAATGTACGTACTTATTTCAGTGGTATGACGTCACTGTCAGCTGCCATATTGAGCTTTCAAACTGTCTTTGTTGCTTATCGGCCCATCTTCAAGAAATTTGGTATGCGGGTTCCCAACACTAACTGAATCCTACTTACGTACATATATACTGTACATCCATAGCCTGCAGCTCGGTCGCCGTGTGAGGCGGTGTTGGGTCCCCCATCCCAACGCCACCCACGTTGCTGGCTGCCTGCCTATATAGTGCCGTCCGTCGCTACAATCTCTTCATTCCCTTCCTTGCTTTGCCACGGGATTCACGTCTCCCTGCTGATAACTGCAGCTTTTTTATTTAATCCACGGCTTCTCTGCTGTTTTATTGTTCGTTTATTACAATTATAGTTATTGTGTAGGTATTTTAGACTTACTTTACATTGTTCAGGTACCCATTTCCTTTATCATTCCAACCGTACCCCCATTAACATGTCTATCGAGATGATCACCATCGATCAAAGAACTGTCACTTACCGAGTGGTTTCCATGCCCGGAGATGCTGCCTGCCTTTTCCATTCTCTTTGTTACATATTGCACGGCCATATCAGGCTCACTCTTGATATCTGGAGAAACATTGTGTCTTATGTATTGAATGACTGGGACAGGTTCAAGGTGTGGACTGATGACGGTACAGGAGATAATTATACTACACAGGAGCACTAGAAGAGTGAAATGCTTAAGCCCTTTACCTATGGATCTGCATGTGAGTTGATGGCTGCCGCTGAATTGTTCTGTTGTCGCTTTCAAGTGTACCGAAATGGCCAAATATTTTACACCTTTGGACAACCGCCAATGTCTCTTAAACATCTTAGATTCACAGGTGACGATTTCAGTAGTGGACACTTTGATGTTTATGAATGTTTAAACTCTCAAAAGCTGGATTTGAAGTTATCGATGAAACCGGTTGTGTGCTTACAACGCTTGACAGATGCCGAATGTCACTTCAACACAACAAGTCCTGCAAATACTGTCGTAATTGAAACAAACCATTAAACTCAAACCGATTATGACAGCAGCAATCCAAGCTGTGAAATTTGAAACAAGATTACTTTTCACATGGCTAGCTGTACGTTGCCTGTAAGTTCAGTGCACAGCTTGGTCATATTACAACCGGAGGGCTGAACTGACAATGTGGTATACAAAGAGATCCTTAACAAATAATTATTAGTATATTTTCCCTCAGTTTAAAAAGGTTTACTTTTCTTCTTAATAAAAATTTTAAGGCAGTACTTCGCCGCTGCGAAACGCGGGTATTTTGCTAGTATATAAATAAAAGAAATCCAGGGACGAGATGATTCTTTTTAGCCTGAGACTAGACATGACTTTTTCAGAGAGATACTGTCAAGTCCCGTGAGACAAGACTTTGCGCCAAGAGATTTAACCATGCCCGGGGTCGGAAATAAAAGACAGAGTAGATGACAAAGTAGAACATTGTAAAAAATTAAAAAACGTTGGTGCAATACACATGCAGAGCAGGTTAGAGATAATGAAAGTACTAAAATTCGAAAGTCCCAAAAAAATAATAGTAAAGATTGCATTAGCGCAAACGGAAATTATTACTCTGTGAAATAACGGAACAGCAAAAAGAGATCGAATATATTGTTCAGATTTAAACTTTAAGTCGGACACTTGTAGATCATCTAATTTCTGTTGTCATCAGGGAAAAGTAGTGTTTCTTCCCAATGAAGAGGCGTATCCGTGAGAATTAAAAGATTTGTTGTCTGGTGAAAGTGAAATCAACATACGTGAGCGGCAGAGACGCAAAGTGGCTGGTGCGTAGCGCAGGCCGGGGGGGTTTCATTTGCCAATGGCGCATAGTGAGCAGAGGGCAAAGCCCCCTAGTATATACCATAATCCCTCCTCGATCGCGGGGGTTGTGTTCCAGAACCTCCCGTGATAGATGAAAATCCGCGAAGTAGAAACCATATGTTTGTATGGTTATTTTTATATATTTTAAGCCCTTATAAACTCTCCCACACTGTTAACATTATTAGAGCCCTTTAGACATGAAATAACACCCTTTAGTCAAAAGTTTAAACTGTGCTCCATGACAAGACTGAGATGACAGTTCTTTCTCACAATTAAAAGAATGCGTGTCAGGAGCAGAGAATGTCAGAGAGAGCGCGCGAGAGAAAAGCAAACAATCCAAAAAATCAATACGTGCTTTTGGGCTTTTACGTATGCCGAAGCACCGCGATAAAGCAGCATTTTGTAGAGGAGTGTCCGTATACTCTAGGCAAACAGCCTCTGTGCAAACAGCCCCTCTGCCCACACCCCTCCGTCAGGCAGAGAGAGTGAGAAAGACAGAGAAAAGCAAACAATTAAGCACCGCGCGGGGAGCATATCGTATATCATTGAGGAGTTTTAGTTAATAAGTAATACATGCTCTGATTGGGTAGCTTCTAAGCCATCCGCCAATAGCATCCCTTGTATGAAATCAACTGGGCAAACAAAGTGAGGAAGTATGTACCATAAATTAAAAGACCCATTGTCCGCAGAAATCCGGGAACCTGCGAAAAATCCGTGATGTATATTTAGATGTGCTTACATTTAAAATCCGTGATGGAGTGAAGCTGCGAAAGTCGAAGCGCGATATAGCAAGGGATCACTGTACATATATACACAGATGGCTGCTGAGCTGTGCTCTTCAGTGTGTTGTCCTCTTCGTGGTAATGGTGTGTGAGAGGGAGGAAGGGATAAAGCAAGCAAATTTATAGATTCTCTGTCCAAACCCTTACACCAATAGAGCCTCGTTGTACAGAATGGCCTCTGATTCAAAGCCAATCCCAAACAGCCATACTTCAAACCAATTGGTTTTGGTACAACTCATCCTCAGGTTACTGGCTTATTTTTATTGTTGAGTGAAGCTTGCCAGCTAGGTAATTTGGTCTCCTTGCAGGGGTTGGTTGAGGGTCTGCCCTGCAGAGGATCACTTGCCAGACTGGTTTTAGGCACTTTCCCCCACCCTGCCATACAATTCCTCACCCTAAGTCAGTCCTAAAGACTGGGGGTTGGGGTTAGACATGAAAGTATTGCTGCTCTCATCAATGAAATAAAACACTAATATTCCATTTGCTTTGTCTGACGTACAAATAAAGACATACAAAATATTTATCAACTTATATACAAAACTTTATGCCACAACGCTTATGTAAACACTAACTCAGTTAAATAGCTGCAGAAAATGGTTTATTTTGACTTTGGAAATATATTTTTAACAGTATAAGAGTTCACATTAAAAATACTGAATGCATAAATATTTGTACAAATCCTTTTGTCATGCACAGAATTATGATGACTTTCAAGGGGATTGAATACTTTTGCATGCCACTGTATATGTGTGGGTGTGTGCGTAAAAAACAAAGATAAACAGTATCCAGAGATAAAGGTGATATAACAGGCATCATGCCGTGTTTACATTTTGTAGTCCATTGCGTGATTTAAATAAACATTAATGCATATTTCACATGTTGTTGAAGTGTGTGTTATCTCCATGCCTAGATCAAAAAAGCTCTCTGATGCCCTTTAGAAAGAAGATTATAGATGTCTAAGAGTCCACCATCCCACTGTGTGGAAGATCATCTACAAGTGGAGAAGATTTGAAACATGTTTTAAGTTGTCAAGGCCAGGCCACCCCAAGAAGTTCAGCCCAAGATCAGAATGCAAGATGCTGAAAGAAGAACCCCAGAATTTAATCAGGATACCTACAGAAACTACAGTAGTTTTCAAAGCGCACTAGTCTACCAATAAAAAGTTGCTACACAAATTAGGTCTTAATGAGAGGTGTGCCAAAAAGAAGCATTTACTGTCCAGAAAGAAGATCTGTGAAAGACTACATTTTCTCCTTAAATACTTAGGAAAAGACCAGGACTTCTGGAACAATGTACTCCAGACAGATGAGACAAAGATAGTTATTTGACCACAATACCAGGAGACATGTTTGTCAAAAAGCAAAGGCAGAATTTAACGAGAAGAACCTGGTACCAATAAATCTAAAGCGTGGTAGAAATGTTATGGTTTGGGTTTGCTTTGCCGCATCAGGACCTGTGCAGATCACAATCATGGAATCGACTGTGAATTCTTCATTTTGCTAGTAGGTGTTTGAATGATAATGTGAGACCATCTGTCAGAAACTCATCTGAATGTGAACCTTGAAACATGACCATAACTATAAACGTACCAATAAAACCAGCAAGGAATGTCTGAAAAGAAAAGAATGTATGGTTCTGGAATGGCCAAATCAAACCTCGGATCTGAATTACACTGACATTCTGTGGGGGGTTTAAAAGAGGCTGTGCATGCAAGATGCCCGTCAAACATCACACAGCTGAAAGAATTCTCCACAGAGGAATGGGAAAAACTTTCTCGCAGTTGATGTCAGAAGTGATAGGAAAAATACCAGCTATTAGAGCCAAGGGTGTACTTACATTTTCCACAGATGGAGATGGCATATTTGTTTGGTTTTCATTGAATAAATTGTTGAAAAGCCTAATTTTCATTGCTTTTTTCACCAATTACATCCTCTTTATCTAAAGCTACTGTTTAAATAATGATCAAATTTTGATATGTCTACATAAGTTAAAAAGGAAAAAAATATTTAATAGGGTGTACCTACTTTATTACATATTTGCACACACGGGACAGATTCTGACCCAACAATTCTGAATCCTGGAGACGGATCCAGCTGCAGACCTCCACAGCTCCGCAATTCAGGAACTACGATGGACAACCAATTGGATTGCAGGTTTTTCACACTTGATTTATATGACTTGAGTCAGAAAACCTTCCCCTAATCCTAATCTTAACCACAGTGTAACCAGGTATTATCTCCGACATAGACTATAAAAAACCTGCTCAATGACGTGAAGCTCTGGAGGTCCACAGCTAGAGTTTATTGGAATTTTGCAAAGAGGCAGATGGAGGCTAAAGAGTTGGGAAGAGTAACAGAAGTTGACATAACTTTACTGAAATGTCAACTTTTGTTGGTGTGAAGGCTGAGCGAAACAAGACAAATCATGTCAGATCCCATTTTGCCTTTAAACCAGGCATTCTAACCAACAAGATTTAAGTGAACATTTTTAGGTAAATTAATACAGCTTTCAATGCATTGGTTGTATATATGGTTTCGTGCCTACTGCAACTCGGTCTCTTTGAATAGGGCAGTTTAACTTGGTACGCCTCGGATTTGTTGCCTGTGTGTAAAGCTAAGCACAGGGGCAACTTCCAGAGGTCGTAGGCTTTGCCATACCTGCTTAATTATATTATACGTCAGCACAATGGCACGTGCATACAATGTACAGAATGGTAAACTGGAGCGCCTAAACTATTTACACATACAGAACATGCAATTGAATTGCAAACATATACAGTACCAATCTTAGTGTCTTAATAGTTTCTCCTTCTTTAACGATTACTTAATAATACTTGTTCTGTGCCCTTGTGACACTCGATCTCTCCCACCTGTAGGTTCCCCAGTACTCACGGCTTGGTCTCTTCTAGTCGAACTTACTTCACATCTGCGCCTCGGTTCCCCGTCACGTGCCGACCCGCTCGCTCTTCAGCGGTGTCCACTTCCCAGTCCGCGCTTTTTTCGACTTGCTCTGGAGAAACTTCCAAATCCTTAGAACTTTCAGCTCAGGGTAAGCACTTTCTTCGAAATAACCAAGCACAGTCGTTTCCCAGTGCACCATTACTATTTTTGCCTCCATATTCCGTGGTCACACCTTTTTACTCGTATATTTCTGCATGCTTATTTTTCTCTCGGCACATACTTCCACATCCGCCATTACAATGTCAGCCTTGATTTTGCCAAATGTCTTTTTTTCCTTCCTCTATTGGTATTTATTTATGTTCTCTTTTATTTATGCTTCCAAAACGTTACGTTTTGTGAACGTTAGATACTCCTGGAATTAAAACCCTGGTTTATTCATTTCTGAATTGCAGTAGTCGGTCATGTGGTGGTGATGTCGGTTGTACTCCGTTCAACAATTGAAATTAAAAATCCGAAAAATGCTTGGCTTTAGCATGTTGATAATAGGGTTATTACACGCTCACATGTGCATGTAATCCGTAAATGCTATGCTTATTTGTTTCGTTTGATTTTAGCAACATTTTCCAGTCGCTTCTACTTTATGATATTTGAAAGAAGCAAAGTGTGCAATAATCGTTAGTTAATTGCTAGATGCCAAAAAGCGAGGTACTGGCTGAGCGCCATGTTTGACAGCAAGAAGCACGCTCAGAATGTCTACGTCACTTAGCATGATGACGTCATATTTTCATCCTATGGGTTTTACGGTATCACAAAAAAAACTGCCGAGGCATCTTTAGGCCAACGAAGTGTAACTGCAGTACGCAATACCAAAGTTGTCAGTCACACCCTGTGATGTCAGGCCCGGTGGCGAAGGTTAACTCAACATTTGAATGTTATTTATTTGGCAGACGCCTTTATTCAAGGCAACTTACAATTTTCCGATACAACGAGTTACATTTGTATTTGGTTTTCCAAATGGAGCACATACAGGTCAAGTGACTTGCACGTGGTTACACCTTGTCAGTTGGGGAATTTGAACCCACAACCCAAGGGTTTGCAGTCCAAAGTCTTAATCACTACACCACTCGTATGAGTGACAGGGCCTTCGGCTCCCTAAATTAATTAGATCAGCTGACTCCATTAATTCTTTTAAAAAACAACTTAAAACTCATCTGGGGAGTATTTTCCGTACGTCACTTAAATCATCCGAGATCAGATGCCTCATCTTGAATGAGTTAATGCCGGTGAAACTCATCCGGGAGAAGTCGGTTTTTCAAACGCAGCTATGTAGTAGATTAGTCTACAGGATCTAATCATCCGAGATGAATGCGCGCATCCGCGCTGAGTGAAAGGCCCATATATTTAGAGTCTAGAAAACATGATCAGCAAGTCTTTGATAGGCTGTAACAAAAAGACGAAAGAACGGGCGCATTTTGTTCTCACACAAGCGGAGCAGAACCTTTTACTAGAAGGATATGAAGAATTTCAAGATTTAATATGCACAAGGGGTAACACTGCAAAAGCAGCCCAAACCAGAAAAGACGGCTGGCAAAAAGTGGCTGACAAATTAAACGCGTGTGCATTGTACTTACTGAATGCAGCGATTCATTTCCCATGTGTCAGATTAATTATTATTTAATGTCATAATTCCAGATCAAACGTGAGCACAAGGAGAACATGTGAACAGGTTAAAGTGAAGTACAAGAATATACTTCAAACTTGTAAATATTGGTATGTAATTATAGAATGGTTGACATAAAGAATCATATATAATATAAAAAACATTAATTTTAAAGCTAATAAAACAGGTGGAGATCCACGCGGTCCAGACCTAACCCCTGCGGAAGAGTTAGCTCTCCAGCAAAATGCCCATCGCCCTGTTACTGAGGGCATTCCAGAGGGAAGGTCCTCCTCAGAACCAGTGGCAGGATGCAGTGGTCACTTCATTTCAGGTAAAGGATGGTCATGGCATATATTTGTCCTCAATGTGTGCCTTGGGTATGTTCCATATAGCCCTCTTTTTTGTTGGGTCAGTTGCAGTGAATGTCATATCTCTAGAACTTGTGTCAGACCAACGAGATATTGACGAAGGTCAAATATTTGATGAAGACACTGTGTCTGATTATTCATCAGGAGGTGAGGTACATTTTCCAAATAATGTTTCATCAAACTCCACTCTGATCAGTCCCATGTGCCATAATCACATTTGTAAATCCCGGGTAATGATAATGTTAGGCTGATCGTGAGATTCTTTACAGAACTGTGGGTGTTTTTGCCTGTGCAATGCCTACCTGCAATGGCATGAAACGCCTCTTTTATTGTCTGCACACGTTGGTGTCCAGGAAACACTATGAAAACCCGAAGGAAATATTTCAGAGACAAACAGACTTTACGAATTGCCTGGCAAACTGCACTTTTAGATAAATTTTCTGCATCACCTACAGTATATAAAAAAAAAGTGCAGCTTGCTTGCAAAAAACCTCAGAGCAATGCATACTGCCTGTGGGGTTGTGAGAGCCCGACTTCGCCGAGTTTGACTACAAATATAAGGTGCTAATGAATTATTTATATCTTAAGTGAGTTGAGCACTGGAAAGGTGCTCCATAAATAAAATGTTTATTATTTGATGTGAAAAAAATATATTACTCAAAGAGAAATGTTTAGAAATAACAGAATAACCCCCCCCCAAAAAAACAACAAAACCACACACTTTTTTTGGCGGGTCCCATTTTCCTGCACATGACACAGATAAAACAGAATTAAGCAGATTTAATAATTAAAAGGATTTTCCACACAGTTGATAAAGAATGTACTGTACTACCATACCACCATAATAGATTCAAAAGAATAACACAAGTCCTACACAAAGGGGACTGAATGAAAGTTGGCAATGGCAATTTCTTCACCCTTTTCTATCTACAGTACCTGTCATTGAGACAATAAACTACTCAGGTTTTGTCATAACTACAGGAATTCTATTTAAGACAACATGTAAAATTCTTCATAGTTGTTGTGTTTCAGCTTTTTATACTGTGACTGATTCAGCCTGTTCAAATAATGAACCAGTTGCACCCAAAATACAGTCAGTGACAAAATCATTTCAGCAATTTCTCTTCTGTAAATACAACACAGTTGATTAAAAATGTAGTAGTTATCTTGTGCAATATGAGTTTTACTTTCTTAGTGGTACTTATTTGACATGGTTGACAATGGTCTTGAGGGAACATTTTATTGTCAAGGTATTTTTATTGTCATGTGCAGAATGTACAGCAAAATCCTTATTTATGGAATGTACCTTGAAGACACAATGATCAACATAAAACATCAGGAAAACGCTCACGCTTAAATCTATTAAATAATAATCCCAGTAAATAATAATAAGCAAACATTACATAAACATAAGTCACACAAGATGTGGCACCTAATTCACTCAGTTGGGTTTAGGTTTAAAGAACAGTTGTCACTCATTCCATTATCACTGTTCATGATGGCAGGAGGGAGAAAAATGTCCTCGCAGGGTATGACTGGGGTCCTTTATGATTCATTTGCCTTTCCCAGATAGCACTTGGCAAATATGCCCTGCCGTGATGGTATCCATGCCCAAATACTAATCTGTGCTGTCTTCACCACATTCAGTAATGCCTTATGATCCTTAGTTGAATGGCTGCAATACCAGCACACCATGCAGCCTGCCAGGATATACAGGGGGCTCTCGGGTTACAACGTTTCAGGTTTACAACACTCACTCCCATAAAAACTTAGAAAAATCGAGACATGAGAAAGAATAAAGGTAAGGATTTTTTTACACTCATTTTTTCTGTTACTAGAGTACAGTGTACAGTACAGTATATTTATGTCCTTTTCTTTTTTCTCAGGCTTAGATTTTGTGTTTTTATGATCTAGATTATGATTTTGCAAATGTGTTAAGATAGGTAAGTGACTTAGGCTAGAGTGTGTTTTGACTTACACCAAAATTCGGGTTACATCACTGTTGTAGGAACGGAACTGTGTCGTAACATGAGGACCCCCTGTACTCTACAGTAATACATTTATTACAGATGATGAGGGTGCTGGAGACATTCGTGCCTTCCTCAGATGTCCACCCCCAGGAGTTTAAAATTGTTGACTTTCCACAGCCTTGCCCCCAATGTAAATGGGGCTGTGCTTCACCTGCTGCTTCCTGAAATCAATGATAATCTTCTTAATCTTGCTGACATTCAGTGAGAGGTTATTATGCCGACACCACTCTGAAAGGAGCCTAATCTCGTCTCAATAGGCTCTCTCGTCATTAGCTGTCATCAGGCCTATGATGGTGGAATTGGTAGCAAACTTTATGAAGGTATTGGAGCTATACCTGGCCATACAGTTATGGGTGAACAGAGTACAGTAGGGGACTCAGTACACTGCCCTGAGGGGTGTCAGTGTAGAGGAGGGGTGTCTACCAATCCATACATGCTGGGGTCTGACTGCCAGAAGTCCAAGATTCAGGCAAGGCATGAAGTCTCAGGTCAAGAAGCTTTGTAATCAGTCAGAAATTAATTAGTTTTGAAGGCAACACTATAGTCTACAAGTAACAGTATGACATAAGAACTTGTTTTATCCAGATGTTCCAAGGTGCTGTACAGTGCAAGGGCTACTGTGCCTTCTGTAGTTCTTAAGTGTTTATAAGTGAACTTCAGGGGTCTACGTTGGCTGGAATAACGCCCTTAATATGTCCCAGCACCAGCCTCTGAGAGCATTTCATAATAACGTGGAGTCAGCGTTACTGGAGGATAGTCATACAGGTATTCCACGTTGTTTTTCTTGGTAACTGGAATGAGTTATAATTTCTTAGCCTGTTGGAACTGTTGCTTCAGTACGGAAAAGGTGAAATATGTCGTCACAGTACCTTAAGCTGTAATCTGGGTGGCGTCTCCATCCAACATTTTTAAACCCACTTATCTAGGTTAGGGTTGTGGAGACACCAAGACTATCCTAGCAGCAATGAATGAGCAGAGTGAAACAATCCTGGAGAGCCTGCATGTCTGAGACGCTCAGTTTGAAAATGAGATGATCCGCGTTAAGTCATAGTGACCGATACTTGTGTTGTATTTTTAACACAATGTCTTGACACTGTGGTCTTCAGTTGTATGAACAGTTGAGTCATGTTTCCATGTACAGTATATTATATATATTTATATATAAACCCCCCTCAAAATGTTTTCTGGTACAGAATTAGTATACCTTACTAATATTTTAACCTGACAACAGCACTTAGGCAACTTGTGGTGGTACTTTCCTCTCTTGATTGGAAATCTTTTTTAAAAAAGCGTAGTATCTGCAACATGGTCAAGTCTCTAACCTTCAATTAACTACTGGACATTTTAACAAACAAATGTGAGTTCAATATACAAACTGAACCCAAAATCTATGCTAGATAGAAAGGTTAAAGTGTCGTGTTCAAAGCAGTTCACAGGTTAGCCTAAATGATGCACAGCTATTGAAAATGAGTGCTAAAGGCCACTTTCTTGTGAGAAAAAACGTTTTGCCTCTGTCAAGCTGGATTCAGATCGTGTCCAGTTGGTGTCCGTGTGGGTTCTCCTCCCACATTCCCAGAGACATGCAGATTAGGTTGACTAGCAATGTCAAAG
The DNA here is from genome assembly GCF_016835505.1 of Polypterus senegalus. Taxonomy (NCBI): domain Eukaryota; kingdom Metazoa; phylum Chordata; class Cladistia; order Polypteriformes; family Polypteridae; genus Polypterus; species Polypterus senegalus. The sequence continues at coordinate 50,931,420 of NC_053166.1, forward strand.
TCAAACTGTCCCCCTTTTTGATTGTGAGCTTGGATGTGGGAGGGAGTTGGCCCTGCAATGAGTCGGTATCCCCTCCAGGACTCTTTCCTGCCTTTTGCCCAGTGCTGTCATAATGGGCTCCACCCCTGCAACCCTGAACGTGATTAAGCAGGTTTGGGTATATACAGTATGTTAATGATTCTCTTGAGGAAAAACCTGCCACCTAGCAGAGTGCAAAATGGGAAAGAGGTACTTGGTGCATCTTTTGTGCACAAGCACCCAAGTGAATTTTTTTGTGGAGTCTTATTTCTACACACAATATTACAACACTTCCTTATTAATAAAGCTTGTTGAATGGCCTTTTTATAGGAGGTCAAGATTTTCACTAAAGAAAAAATAATAATATTTAACAAAAGGATGAGCAGATTCTCCTAGTATGAATATGGAACAGGGGCAGGCACCACTGAGCAAGGGGTTGTTTGGTATTCATCTGGGTGTCTTATGGGGAAGATGGTGCTTTGTTGACTGTTTTACATTCATTGTCTACTATGCAAATAATATTAGAACACACACCTGTATCTATCACATTATTATCAGAGCTGAAGAGAAGTACAAAGTTATGCATGTTATATAAGATTCAAAAATAATGTAGTCTATATAATCTGACTGGCAGAAGGGTACAGGTCAATTTAGAAGAAGCAAAATATCAAAAGTCAAAGCGCTTTACATAAACAATGAAAGGACCACTTCAATCAGCATCAGTGTCTACCATCAATCCAGATGATGTAAAGGCAGCCATTCTTGCACCAGCCTTGCTACAAAATATCTGTGGAGTGGTGAATGGGTGAGAGAGAGAGAGAGTTAGGGACAGGGCATGATTAGGGGTCCAGAATGACCAGGCCATGGTTGGCAATTTAGCCAGGACATCAGGGACACCCTATTATTTTCAAAGGATGCCCAAGGATCATTTATGACCACAGAGTCAGGACCTCGACTTTACGTCTCATCCAAAGGATGGCACCAGTTTGTAGAGCACAGTGCACCCTGTCACTGCACTGCAGCATTGGGATCAACACACAGACCATATGGTAAGTGGTCCCGGTTGGCCTCATCAACATCTTCCAGTAGCAACCCTCGCTTTCCTGGTTGGTCACCCAAACATACCTAGCTTCAGGTGGATTACCTTGTCCTGAAGTGCAGGTGTTACAGGTACTGTCTACCATTATTGTTACTATATAGCAATAAGTCACAAAAAAGACATCTTTTTTTGTCCCTGTGAAGGAAAATAAAACACCAGGTATAACAAATTCATTTTGCTAGGAACAGTGCAACTAAACATTAGCAAAACAGTTTTAACTTAAAAAGAATCAAACAGTTTTCTGGACTAAACAATCATTTTTAAAGATCTTGATGTCACCATGTGTTGATGGTCCTGAATGTACAAAGTTTGTGATCAGAGATAACGTTGAAATAATGAATAAGAGTCTCAAAATTCTATGCGACAAAGTCAACATTAATAGAGGTAATAAAAATATCAAAGTATTTTATTCATTAATAATTATGTGATTTATTTTAAATGGAGTTATTTTATTAGACTATTACTGTATATACAAAACAATGCTTGGGCCAGTGAAAGGTGGAATGCTTTGTCCATGCATTATTTTCATACTACACCTTCATGTGAAGGGTAAAAACAAGAAAAACAAATCACCAATTTGAAGCAAGTACCCTTAATGGACTGTGTGAAAAACTAGTAATGTCTAACCTATCCTCCACTCCCAGCAAAACAGGGCCTTATCCAACAGCAGTGGTGTTAAAGCACGATTTGTTAGATTGGCAATACACAGGATTGAATCCTATGATGATTAAAATTGCAAAGAAAATAAACACAGATTGAGATTTTATTCTACAACCCAAATTAACCAAATCAAAGTTCTCCTTGTTTGTTGGTGGGCATATATACTGTATGTACAGCACTGTATATAGAGAATATATACACATATACGGTACATAATAAAATATATATATACACACACAAACATTTTATTATATACAGTCTAGGTATGTGTGTGTGTGTGTGTGTATGGTATATTTTTATATACACATTCTATATGCACAAAAAAGTACTGTTATTAATCAAAGCAAAATAAAAAGTAAATATTGCACTAAAGGGTACAGTGCTACAAGACAGCAGGGGCGTGAAAAAAATATTTAGAGAATTCTAAAATTGTTTGTGAGACTTCTCTAATACCACCTACTCCATAAATGCCCAATAACATCAAAAGCACTAAAAGTTTTGTTTCCAGAAAATATACTTTAACACTTTTCACATCCAGTGTACAGGAAAACATTTTACAGTATACTTTGTTCAACTTTAGCAACTTAACAGCTAAATTAAATAATTTTTAAATAAATTCCCTTTGATAAACATATTAGAATTAGTTTACCTGAGCATTAAACATCTGAAAGAAACACTTCTTTAAAGACATGGTTTATGTCAAACCATCTACTGGCAAAAACAGAAAGTGGCAAGACCATTGGCTTCAACTATTAAACAATCATCAAGAAAAGAACAACAGGACATTACATTATGTTAAAGCAAAGATGTGTGGTGACAAACGTAAGCAGCCTAGTATCAATACTATAACCTGCATGTTTTCTCAACTTGACAAAAACAGTGTCTTTTTCTTATATTCAGTAGAATAGTACAAATTTTTCTAATACAATACACTTACTTTATGGATATATTATTTAGGCATACTGTAACTTTTTGGCACAATCTGGCTCATTAAATGAAGATAAAGTGCTGAAATCTCCCTTTTCTGTCCAAGAAAATCCTGCTGAAGCTTACATATTTTAACTTTGGGTCTATGGCAATCAAATCATTGAGAAATAAACTCGGTGAAGAACCCAGTATGACTCCTTATTAAACAAACCTTTTCATTTGTTCACATTGTGTATATCCAACACTTTTATATTCTAGTACCCTTATCCAGTATGCTGCCTAAAATGTTAAATGCTATGTGCAAAATGCAGCAGCAGCAGCAATACAAAGCATGTGGAGCAAGTCCAAACTGCATTCTGTAGCACTGCCTGGAATTTCTGTAAGGTAAGAGCAATACCTTATTTTTACAATAATATTACACCTTACACCACACCTAATCCCTCCAACAAATAAAACCCTTTGGGAAACAAAAGCTTTCAACAGTTGCTGATAGAGTTGTATCAGTATTTCATGCTAGTGGTGATGTCTTGTTTCTTTATGTCAAGAAGTTCTGTTCCCATGCCAGAGTGTTGGCAAAACGCTCTCTCACACTGGTCCCTAAAATCTCCATGGTTGACTTCTGTCTTAGCTCTTAGGTAGTTGAAAGGTCCACTGAATTAGTGAAAGGGAAGAATCTGGCAAGTTTGTTAGGGGAAGTTGGGCTATGGTATTCAGACTCTTCACTCATCTTGAAGAATAGCTCCTGTTCTTTTTTCTTCTGGTTTAAGTCATCCTCCAAAGCCTGCAGGGACAGACCATTAAACACAGTGAGAACCAGAAAGTAAAAATTTCCTTTACAGTTCTTCTTATCTGCATCTTCTGATCTAACCATTCAGCTTTCAAATTATTCAACAGCTCACATTTTTGACTTTTGGTGAATTTCTGATTTGCATTTGCAAACAAATTTATGTCCTGCTTGTTTTCTTTTATTAATTTAATCAAATGTGTGCAAAAGGTTCACAGTAAACCATATAAGAGTATTAGAGAATGCTCTCTACATACACACCATACCAGTATGACCACACTGAAAATGCATTAAACCATATGTGTGATAAAATCATTTAATGGGTTAACATTTGTGCTTTTGTCCATCTGTAAATGAAATACATTGTAGTGGGTTACAAATCCCGAGTCAAATCCTGCGCATATCCACTGTCCATGTGCAGTTTATTGGTGCTTGCATTGATTTTCCTCTGGATATTCTAGTTTTACTTCTGATTCCCTCCCACATTCCAAAGACATGTTAGCTAGTTGGTAATTCCAAACTGTCCCTTTGTGGGTGTTAGTATGGGAGTATGTACGAGTGAAATGGGTGAGCTTGAGAATGTTATATGTTAATTTCCTTACATGTGGAACTTACAGTAGCTTATGAAGACACATACAACTTTTAAGTGTTAACTAACGGACGTCATTAACAATTATATCTACTTCAGCAATATAATGGTGACCTTTTTGCGGGGCCTGAGTTGGTCTCTCCATTCTTTTAACTGTTGATTGTGTTCCTCATCCAGGGCTTTAAGCTTTTGTGTCTCATGTTCAACTAAGAGATGACACTTTTCATTCTGCAATATAAAATAAAATGAGACTGTCAGTGTATTATTAGATAATGGCAATTATAGTCCATTTTCCATTGTCATTAAAACAGACAGTTTGGCATTATACGTAAGTGTGTTTTGGCTCACCTGCATCTGCTGGAGTTCCCTGAAATTGCTCTCACACTGTACTATCATGTCTTTCATCTGATTTTCATGTTTTTGCTGCTGTTGACCTCTCTCTGATTTCTGTCTCTTCTCCTCTTGCTGTTGAAACTAATTTTCATGGGAAAAGGATATCATTAACATATATTTCAGTCAACACTGCTACTTTTTTACTTCACTTTTGTTACATAACATTAGGCATCTATAGAGGCTACTTTACCTGTTTGATCTTTTCTTTGTCCTCTGCTGCACTCCCAGTGGAGTTAATCCTCAGACTTTTTTTGTACATTGCCATTCTTGTCTTTGCTTCGCTCCTCTGGATCTTGGGGAGACGTGCTTTTTCCTGCTGCTGCCTAACCTTCAGTTGTTCAATCATTCTCTGATTGTAACACTGCATCTGTTCAAGTTCCTATGATATGGAGAAAAAATTGTGATTAAGTAAAATAAAATTAGTAACTTTTTCCTTGTTATATTAGGCAAATCAAAATGTTATTTCAAATATTTGAATGTAAGCATTACAAACTGTTGAAAATCCAGCTTTGAATTAAAGTATTACATTAGTATTGTGAAAATAAAGTTTATATTTAGTTTATTTACTTAAAACCATTTATAAAACACAGAAATGTGAACTGGACTTAATGATAACACTTGAACTGAGACATAGGTCTTACACTGCAGAAAGACACATTGATATGCAAGCAAAACAATTCTCAAAACAGTATTTACCAAGAAAACTAGGTGTCTTTTGGTCTGTGAATTTTATGCTGGGGTAAACGCCTTCTTTAGAATGCACCTCTGTACCTATAAAAATCTTACTTGAAATAAAAATGCAAACGTGTACTACAGAAGGTATTTTAAAAATAAGTTAAAAATATCAGCTATGATTAAGGCCCTTTTCCTTTACTATTCCTCTCTTTCGACATACTGCAAGATAGAAAACAGCCAATGTAACCAATTTACAGATACCAAATGTAAGAAGTAATTGTAAAATATAATACACATTTTAGAAATAGAAGAAGGTTGAAGAAGGTTATGTAGACATTAGATGTATTAAGATTAGGTCTCATTTTTCTATAATAAATGTTTATAAGAAGTAGTCACATTATATTTTTTACAGTAAGCAAATTTTTAGCTAAACAAACCTGTCCTGATATACCATCACAGACATATAACATCACTCATTTCATTTACTACAAATGTTTCTTTATGATGTGACTGGAAGCCACAGTCAATTTCAACAGAAACTGGTATAAAAAAAAAAAAGAAGTTATCATACGCAATTTGCAAGTTTATGTAACTCAACACTGAAGTAAAATTTAGTTTTAAGAGGTACACAGCCTGTGTGACTGTTTTGAATACGCTGTAAGCAGTTGTGTAAAGTTCTGCGGGGACACCATAGTTCCTGTCAATTGAGTCAATATATACTCTTAACAGCAAGCCATTGATAAGGACTCATCCCTTCTTTGACCACAATGATTGTAGAAAGGCCCTTAAATTAAAATCAAAACAATCTTGGCCCCTAACAGAATAAGTGGGTGTCTACTTCACTCAGGTGCACTACAGGGCACCACTTTCCAATATTCCACTCCATATATCAGATGTCTTCAGATTTATAGCAAGTGCCCAGCTTACAGAAACAGCTGAATGTTATTACATTAACAAAAACTACCCCAAAGATTGAAATGGCTTTAGATTGTTGGCCTTAACTTCTGAAATCCTTTGAGAAGTCAATTAAGAAAGAGCTACTTACCAAAGCTTGCCAATCTCAACCCTTAGCAATTTGCATACATGGCAAAGGAGGGCATTGAGGATGCCACAGCAGCAGTTCTAAATTTACTATAGGAGCATTTGGAAGGATCAAAAACCATGCAATGTTTATAGATTTCTCAACAGTTTTTAATACAATCCAGCCCCATATTTACATCTTAGTGTTGTGGATTCTGGACTTAACAAACTGATCACAAACAGTGAGTGTTAATTGTTGTTTCTCATAGCCTCAATAAACGGATCACTACAAGGATGCTGCCTGTCATGTTCATCTTATTTACTGTACAAAGGACTGCAGGAGTTTACACAAGGGCAGAAATCCTGAGATCTACAGAGGACTTTGTTTACAAGATAAGGAGAACAGCCATGGAGCGGTTGTGGATGAGTGTGTGTAGTGGTGTGATTATTCCTTTCTTAGAATGTTTCTGTGACTAAGGATATGGTTGTTTATCTCAGGTGCTCACCCTTCTTCCACTTTCTCACCTTTAATTAAATGGGAGACAGTGGAGAGGATAGAGCACTACAAATAACTAGGGGCAATCATTGATAACAGGCTAAACTTTGATCTTAACACAGACTATAAGAAGGGGCAGGCACAGCTTTTCTTTCTTATGAAACCCAATAGTTTTGAAATGGACAAAACCATAATGATACTTTTTATAAATCCTTTATTGAACCTGTTATTACATTTGCATGTATATATTGGCTTGGCAACCTCAGTATTAAGGATATAAACCATCTAAACAACATTGTAGAAACTAGTTGCAAAATGTATTGGTTAGAAGCAGACCTCTTGTTACTGAACTGTATTACAAACGGGTCAGGAAAAAAAACAACAAGTTGATTCTGTCAGACAGTAGCCATCCTCTTTTCTCTAAATTTCAGCTGTTGCCATCAGGCTGCAGATTTAGATTTCCAGGAGTAAAGAGCAACATATTGAAGAACTGTTTTATCATCAAAGCTATAAGCATTTTGAATTCTATTACTTGTAGAGATGTTGCTAAATGCTAAATTATTAATTATTATTTGGTGTATTGCTAAAAGTGTCTCTCCATCTTTGTACTAATCTTGAATGTGTGTACTTAGGATAACACTTAGTTGTCAGCTGTCGTGTCTTGGCTTATTTTCTGTATATTTTCATAGTTTCCTAATGCAAACATAGGTTAGGTAGACTTTATTATCCCAGAGGGAACTAACAGCAATGGATCCCATTTTCAAATAATTTCATCCCTCTCTTTGTTGAATCATTTGTTTTCCCAATTAATGAAGCAACATTGACCATCTACACTATATTGCCAAAAGTATTGGGACTCCCCTCCAAATCATTGAATTCAGGTGTTCCAATCACTTCCATGGCCACAGGTGTATAAAATCGGGCACCTAGGCATGCAGCCGGCGTCTACAAACATTTGTTTAAGAATGGGTCGCTCTCAGTAGCTCACTGAATTCAAGCGTGGTACCGTGATATGATGCCACCTGTGCAATAAGTCAATTCATGAAATTTCCTTGCTACTAAATATTCCACGGTCAACTGTTAGTGGTATTATAACAAAGTGGAAGTAATTGGGAACAAAAGCAATTCAGCTACACACTGAGCAGGGATAGTGCATGCCGAGGTGCACATTGTGCAGACGTTGCCAGCTTTCTGCAGAGTCAATAGCTACAGACCTCCAAAAGCTCAAGAACAGTGCGTAGAGAGCTTCATGGAATAGGTTTCCATGACAGAGCAGCTGCATCCAAGCTTTTTATCACCAAGTGCAATGGAACGCAACGGATGCAGTGGTGTAAAGCACACCACCACTGGACTCTAGAACAGTGGAGACATGTCCTCTGGAGTGACAAATCACGCTTCTCTGTCTGGCACTCCCATGGACGAGTCTGGGTTTGGCAGTTGCCAGGAGAAAGGTACTTTCCTGACTGCATTGTGCCAGGTGTAAAGTTTGGTGGAGGGGGAGATTATGGTGTGGGGTTGTTTTTCCAGGGTTGGCCTTAGTTCCAGTGAAAGTAACTCTTAATGCTTTAGCATACAAAGCCATTTTGGGCAATTTCATGCTCCCAACTTTGTGGGAACAGTTTGTGGATGGCCCCTTCCTGTTCCAACATGACTACGCACCAGTGCACAAAGCAAGGTCTATAAAGAAGTGGATGAGCTAGTTTGGTGTGGAGGAACTTGACTGGCCTGCAAAGAACCCTGACCTCAACCTGATAGAACACCTTTGGGACGAATTAGAGTGGCTACTGTGAGAGAGGCCTTCTTGTCCAACATCAGTGCCTGACTTCACAAATGCTCTCCTGGATGAATGGTCAAAAATTCCCATAAACACACTTCTACATCTTGTGGAAAGCCTTCCCAGAAGAGCTGAAGCTGTGATAGCTGCAAATGGTGGGCCAAATCCATATTAAAGCCTATGTATTAAGAATAGGTTATCATTAAAATTCATGTGTGTGTAAAGGCAGACATCCATTTTTTGGACAAGAGGTGTTCACAGTCATAGTCTGTGCATGTTGTAATAGCCATCGGTTACAGTCACATCCACTACTTTAGAAGTGCATGCTATTTAAATGTGGCTTAAAATTTAAGAATAATTCTGGCGCTGTATATGGTGTTTTTAATTGAAAACATGCGGTAGAACTATTTAAATTAATTTGTTATTACTATAAAAATATTAATAGTACACCAGATATGTAGAAAATTAAATTAAAACCAATAAAAGTGTGCTTGAAGAGCCTGTCACAGAGGAGCCTATCAAAACTATCAAGATTCAACACTGTTTAAAGTGGTGTGTATCTGGGTAGATAATTACCAAATCAAACTTTTTTTCTCATCTCGTGATTCTCTCGGTACTATCACAAATGATTCAAACAGGCATGGTTTATTATTTATTTAGAAAAGTGAAAAAATCATTACTACTTTTAATCAAATACGATGTCTGACACCATGTTCTACAGTACCAAGAAAATAAAATACAGAATAATATCCAAACAGTGTGGTACTGCAATGACTAACTATACTATGCTCAAAGCACAAAAGACATCTACCTTCTCATGTTTCTTAACCAGTTGATGTCTCTGAAGAAAGTACTGGTCTTTCAACTGCTGCTTCATAAGTTGATGTTTCTCTTGCAAGTTGCGTTCTTCCAGATCCCACATTGTAGCCTCACGATCTACAGGAAAAAGGAAATGCAAGATAATAATAATAAAATAGTTATTTACATTTATAGCGCTTCAGTGAAGTGGGAAACCACTTCAACCACCACTCATGTTTAGCATCCACCTGGATAATGAGACGGCAGCCATTTTTGCGCCAGTACCCTTGCCACATATCAGCTGTTATGTGGTAAACTGGTGGGAAAGAGAGAGCCAATTAGAGACAGGATGATCAGGGGGCCAGTATGACTAGGCAGTGGTGGGCAATTTAGCCTGGACATCGGGATACACCCAACACTTCACAAAAGATGGCCAGGAATCTTTTATGACCACAGAGAGTCAGGACCTCGGTTTTACGTCTCATCCGAAAGATTGTTCCATTTTTACAGCACAGTGTCTCCATCAGTGCACTGGGACTTTGGGATCCTCATTCAGACCTCACCAACAACTCTTCCAGCAGGTGCAACCCAAGCTTTCCTAGATGGTTTCCCATTCAAGTACTGGCCAGCCGAAAACATGCTTAGCTTGAGGTGAATGACCCGTTCTGAAGCAGATGTGGTATGGCTGCTGCTATGGCATAATAGACACACAGAAGCAAAAATGGTACTCCAAGAACTGAATGAGTGTTTTTACTGCCACTAGTTACTGTACTTTCACAATTTATGTAAGCTTTTAAGACATGAATTACAAAATAATAATTCATCATTAGTGACAAATGCTTGCCAATATTCTTTGTCCTGCCTGTGTAACCTGCATCTTCAAAATAGGCATGGCACATCCCATCTCTAATTATCAAACCTCTTTCCCGTGTCCTTATCAAAATGCAGAATGAATGCTTAGGCACTGGTGAGGAGCATCCAAGCTTTAAAAATATTACTACACATGATTTCCACGTACAAAACAAAAGTGTGTCTTCATATAAAATTACATATTAATGTTCCATGGTTGTTGTTTGCAAGCTCTGAAAAATTTAGCCACTTCTGTTGCTGGGAATTAAAAATTTAGAACAAATAAAAATTGAGAACAAATTTCATATTGTCTTAACAAATTAATTCAAGATTATTCATCCTTCGCATTCTTTAGAATCCTCTTTCATTATTTGTTTTTTATAGGAAAACTGCAACATGTTCAAACACCAAAGAATGTGTCCGGACAGGAGGTCTATTGTTTCCAAAGTCAGGTGTGTAAAGATAAATCTACGTATTTAATGGCTTAAAGCCAATAAATTCATAATAAAAAGCATTTTCCCCCTTCAAACAGAGTAATAATGAGCAACATTTATCTTAAGTTAAACAAAATAAATATGCAGCTGAATCACACACCCACCTTAGACATAAAAATGTCTCATATATAATAAGTAACAAATCTGAAGTGATTGATGTATTAAGAACTGACGAGTCACTAGTGACTAATGAATTCTGAAATTTTCAAAAGAAAAAGACTGAATGAAATTTTTCACTATATGAAATATTTTCTTAGTGGAACACAAACACATAATTCATGATAAAAAAAAAAAATAAGAAATGTTATATAGATTTCAGTGCTTGTAAATTAGCACTGAAAGATGCCGATGCCAGTGCCAAGAAACAATTTCAATAGGTTTTTCTTTATAGCAGGTTTTTTTTCCCCGTTGGGCCCTTGAGGAAGGGCCTTAACCTGAAAATTGTTCCAGGGGTGCTGTATCATGGCTGTCCCTGTGCTCTGACCTACAAAGGTCATGTGAAAAAACAGTTTCCCCTCAGGATGAATAAAGTATGTCAAATCAAAAAAATATACATAGATAGTAGCAGTTATTATTTGAATTACTGTTTTCAGTAATGTATAATTTTGAGATATCCAACACAGTCACAACAGCACTGAAACACGAGAGCAGTGCGGTATAGTGTTTAAAGATTTGGACTTGAAACACTGAAGATTGTGGGTTCACATCGTTCTACTAACACAGTGTGACTATTAGCAAGTCACTTCACCTGCCTATGCTCCAATTACAAAAGCAAAAAAAAAAAAAATCTAGCCAGTTTTATCTCACATGTTAATTGTCTTGGATGAAGGTGTAAACCAAATAAATTTGACATAATGCTAATTTTCTCTAAGAATGAAACAGTTTACTAAGTTTGGCTGTCCATACACTAAACTCATAGAAGCAAAGTAACTAATGACACAATAGAAATAATGAAGTGAATGGGCCTCACCTCTAATCAACTGGTGTTTCCGGTTAAGGCATTCAGACTCCGTTTCCGAGATCTCGTGCCTGTTGTCACTTATGATCTTCTTCAGCGTCTGATCCAGGTGAACTTTCTGAGCTGTCAGAAACTCTTCCTCCTTGTATTACAGAGGATACATCAGTAATTAATCACACAGTTTACATCACCTTCATTTTAGTCATTCTTAACAGAAAAAAAGTGCTTTACATTTGAAGAAGAATGCAAATAAAAATACATTTGTAACCAATGAAGTTTAGGGGACTTGGTTGGTCCACTAGCACTTTAGCATGGCTTTTTACTCTGAACGCTTCTTTGTATTCATTGTAAATATGTTAAAGTAAGCCTATAGAAATATATAACATACTGTATTAAGCAAGCTTCAATATTTGAAATTTAAAATGAGTCAAGAAACAAATTCAGTCAACAGGTTTAGAAGTTCAGTTCAGAAAGTATACAGTACATTTGAGACTAATGGACATTCTTAAACTTAATTCACTTGGGCAATGATGAAGCTGCATCCAAACCAAGGAATGGATGTTAATGCCAGTAGCTGTTTATTGAACTTGACAGGAATCTGCATCACCAAGAAATTATTCAAACGGAGATCTATGAAAATGATTGACTTTAATATATGTGAATCACTAACAATGATTACAGTTTGTCCCACTAATAAATTTTGACAGACTCTGTCCATATGCATAACTAAGCAGGTACATGGGACATTGACACAGGCTTCATTTTAAGAGGTTGGTGAGCAAAAGTGAATGATGTAGGCTGTGGTGTGACTGCTGCCTCTGCAATTCCCATGAAAAGAATCAAACTAGCCCAGTGGGTTTAGAATGTGAAGCAATGAGCAATAACACCCAGAGAAGACTATCCACAAAAATGAAATTAAACATGACAAAGTCATTTTAGCTCATTTTAAGAGAAACCGTATCCATTTTAAAGTGCCTAATTACAGTCAGAAATGACCTTCTTAGTGTTATAAAAGTATTTATTACCTGTAACTGCTTTGATAAAGTAAAATCATTCAGCTTCTGTTTCATTGTGTCTTTCCTTTGCTGTCGAGGTAGTTTCTCAATTTCACTTTTCATCTAAAAGAATATGTACTGTATTACTCATACATGCAAAAATACAGCAAAAAATTTAAATGGCTAATAATGATGGTATTACTACAATATGTTCAACAATACAAAGTGGATTTTTAGTAGCACAGACATTTGTATTAACTAAAAACATGCATTTTGTTTTCAGAAAGGAATTTGAATATTGTATAATCTGTAATTAATATCCTATATACAGGGGTGGGCAAATTAGGCATACAGCTAATTTCTTATAGTATTACTTATTACTGCATTTTGTAATTGTTTTATTTGTCTTGTTTGTCTACTTCGTCTTGTTATTATTGTTATTATATGATGACATCTTCTTTCAATAAGACAGAGCTCCTCCACCTTATGCTGTAACAGTGAGTTAGTTTCTTGATGAAAAATGACCCAACAGGTGGATAGTTCGACAAAGGCCAAGTGGCCACCATGATCACCCGACCTTACCCCAATGGACTACTTCTTTAGGGGTGTTGTCAAAGATATAAGTCTTTTCACAAAAACCATGTACTGTGGATGATATGATTTGCTATGGAAGAGAAGCATGTCAAGATATTGATGACAATAAAGAACTCTGTGACAAAGTGTGCTTTAGTGTAGCAAGTAGACTACAAGAATGTGTAAATAATGAAGGTAGGCAATTTGAGCACTTATGAGACTGTGGCTACAAGTAACACAGCAAGTGCACTGTGCCAATGTGACATTCTTTTAAATTAAAGCTAATAAAATTATTGTAACAATCATAACCTGCATATCTTTTTCCATATGAACTGTAAAACCTTCTTTTGCCCACCCCTATTATATTATATAATCAAACACACACACACAAATACATAGGGCCCAAAAATCCCAGAATCGGTCAATGGCACAGGAGAAGGGTGTAGCTATCAACTGTGCTGCTATGTATCATGTGCGTACAATCTTTTTGTCAGATTCCCAATTGTATTTGTGCTAAGTTGATCAAGATCTGAGTGTCTGACATTTAGCCTACGGACCAAAAAAAAGCACATCAGGTCATATCAATCATCATGACTGTGTTTTTGAATATTAACAAACTTGTTAATAAAGAATTTCTGAGAGAACACAGACTGCTGATGAATTGCTGTGGCATCTGTGGGAAAGTATAAGGGAAAAAAAGTCTACAGCAGCAGTGCATACAAAACTGCATTTTGCACCATTACAATGCATGTGCACACACACCACATTGTCAGTGAAAGAGTTTTTGATGAAAACACTGGTTATTTCTTTGCACCCCGAACCCCCCAATTTGGCAGATCTTAACTCCCTGTGACTTTTTTTGTTTGCGAAATTTAAACTGAGACTGAAGGGCAGATGATTTGGTTGCTTTCATGTTAGAAATTGAAAAAAAAAGGGCAGGAAGAGTTAGGTAACAAAAGATGAGTACAGAAAACATTTCCAGGAATTGCTGGGACAAGGGTATTACATATCAAGGGGTGTATTTTGACAGTGACTAAAATGGAATTGCTATGAATTGTATAATAAAGGTTTTTATTTCATAAACAGTTCTGGGAATTTTGTGTCCCACCTCATGTGCATGTGTTCATACACACATGATATATATATATATATATATATATATATATATATATATATATATATATATATATATATATATAGATTTAGATAGATATTGGATACATGTTGTAAAATTAAATCTCCACATGTAGACTATGATAATTAACCCCATATACAATTTCCAGTATCACCAGGTATGAAAATATGAACAGAATACTAAAACAGATTAATAGAAAACAGGAGTTGGAAAAGAAACCTACTCAAGAGTCTTAACATAATTTAAAGAAACATCACTTATAGAAAACTGTGCTGAATGCTTATTTTATTTGCTTTACAGATTTGTAATATTCCTGATTTACACATTTCACAGAAAGAAGTGTCTAAAGTAGGACACTACTAGTTTGTAAAATAGAAATGTACTTGAGCGGATTTCTGAACTGGCCATAAAAGCAGTCACACAGCCTTGTTATTAAGTGGACCATAGTAAATGTCAACTCCATGTAAACTGCTTGTATAAACTGTCAAACTGTCAAGGAAGAAGAGCTGAACTCTTGACTTTTTCATGACTGCATAGGCAGGTAGCATAGCGTTAAGTGCTGCTGCTTCGAAGTTCAATAGTCCTTATTTTCCCAACCTAGCTCCCATTTGTGTAGAATTTTTTCCAGGTACTCCAGTTTTATCCAATATACCAAAGACATAAAACAGATTGACTGACACTCCTAATGTGGACAATTTTGAACAAATGTAGGTGTGTTCTCTAAGAGACTGTCCCCACTTCAAGGGTTGGTTCCCTATTCTACTCCCTGAAATGGAACACAGTGTCCGTCAGTAAATCTTTTAAACGGTAAACCTGTGGTACCTCTTTCTTTCTGTGCTTTAGTTGATCCAGAAATTTGTGGTATTCTTTGTCTTGCTCAGCACGAATTCTCTTAGTCTCGTCCCGCTGCTTTACTGCATGCTCTTGCTCCATTTTTTCAATCATTTGTTTCTGCTGTTTCTCTAGGTTTTCTAGTTCTGTATCGTAGAATTTTTTCTTGGCCTGTAAAGAGACACGTTTAAAAAATACATTGAAAGCGAATCTAGATTTTATAACAGCAAACTTCAGTACAAATAATTAGGTAAACTACAGATATAAATTATACTAAGATGAAGTTGCTTCACTACATATAATTAACCAGTTAATATCCCAAGATCTCTTAGGCCACATACAAAATGCTAGCCCAATTCTATTGCTCATTATTATTGCTACTTGTTGGGCCAGATTTGGTAGGAGCCTCTCTTATCAAAGATCTTCAACCTGCTGACGTCTCACACAGAACAGCCAGTACAGTGATGACAGGATGCAAGTTGGAGATAAAGGCAACTTTATCCAGTGGCAACTGTGGATGAAGGTTTAACCTCTTAACTATGTTGTCCATTCAGTAATTTGAAATTAAAAGTAAAACAGGAAGACATCCAGGATTCAGCTGCCTGAGTGGTGTATTCAGTGTGGTGTTTTACATACACAATTCCTCTGCTTTTTGCTTTGCACTGGCTTACAATTGCTGCTAGAATCCAGCTTAAAACTTATGTCCTATGTATCTCTGCTCCTCAGTAGTGTCCATTCTGCTTCAGCTTTTCACCAGCTATTCTAAAAATGATTAATGTTTTTTACTTCTTGCTCACAGTCGCTAAATAAGCTGCCATTGACCACTCAATTATCCAAGTTAAGATGCCATTTGAAGACATGCCACTTTACATCACACTTTAAAAATGGTTAGGTTTTCTGTCCCTCTGCTGTAATCCTGCAGGCTTTCATTCAAATGTATGGTATGTTTATTGTTCTTTACAATGGCTTGGATACAGACATCTGCCAAATAATGAATTGTCATAATAATGATAAATAACCTTGGATCATGTGATTGCAAATGTCACTCTAAGGCAGAAACAGAAAATGTCATCAAGAAATGTGAAGAGCTTGACAAGAGAGGTATACTATGGCCTGGATCCTGAGAATATACCAAGTGTGCAAAACACAGGTGATGGCCTACTGAGCAAAGGAAAATAGTCTCTGTGCAATGTGGCATCCCAAACTTTGTCTTCAACATGTGGATATGGTCATGTATGATGCACATCAAAAGAAGTTTATACACCAAAAAGCTTATTTGTCACAGTGAAAGATTCTGACTGTTATGTTATGGTGTGAGGTGTCATCTTTCCTTGCATAGATTACATCCAATAATTGTCTGAGAAGGAAATTCAAATACCAGTAAATGCTGGATAACAATGTCCCACTCCATCCATAGTGATTGGGTGGTCAGTGGATGTTGTGTAGAGAAGGATATAAAATGTTAATCCTATTCAACTGTATTCCAGTAACCACTTTTCAAACTAACAAAGCACTCTAGGGAGATTCTGTATTGGTGTGTGCCTTCAACAAAACACAAGATTAAGGATTCTCAAAATGGAAGAATGGTGTTTGCTCCTTCAAGCACAGTTCCTTTCCAGAATGTAAGAAAATGTAATCTATTCTGAAGGTGTTTCATGTATCATGTCAGCAACCAGCAAATTTACAAGCATTAGCTTATTGTATAGTTTGCGTGTGCATGCTTAATACTTGTTTAATTCCTGCTTTTCAACAATTTTATTTACAATTCCACGTATGAGAGAAATGTTATTACACTGCCAAGAACAATAACAGTGAAGTACTGATGAAGAGAAAAAAAATTCAAGGAGGCTCAATGAAAATTATTGCAAAAACTAGAAACCTAAACAGTACGTTTCATTACCAGTTACAGCTATACTCAACACAACTACATGAACCAAAGAGAAAAGTGAGGAAAACCCTTCATAGATTTTGTGGAGGACAGTCCACCTTCAGGTGCAGTCCTGAAGAATGCAAGTGTACAAACAGAAACAAAAGACTTCAGGATCTTATGGGAAATTACATAGAGTTATGTTAATAATTCTGTACCTACATTCATTTCCTGGTCAAAGCGGCGCAGCATTTGCTCTCTCTGCTGGTCCAGCTTGGCATTAAGTAGAGCTTGGGCACGGTGTTCCTCTTTTTGTAAAAGACGCAGCTCACGTAACTCTTGCCGCCTGTACAGAAAGCCAAATTCAGATAAGCTTCCATCAAACCATCATCCTTACATCTCAGTACTCTCACACAAATGATATACACTGAAGATTCTACTTGCATACATTATATAGTATGTACATATAATATGTTTATAAAGAGCATAATATAGATACACAAACACATATTCATTTTAAACATAGTAAGATGAAAATTATGGCATTTTGTATTTTGAAAGTGAGCTCTCTCAATGTCAGCTTCTGTCATTATAAAAATTCCGATATAATCCATTCTAGACAACTTCAAATTCAAAGCCCCCTGTTGCTTGAAGCTGACAAACAGAGCAGGAACCTGCAGCCTACCGTCAGATACACAAGTACACTGAAATTTAGATCAGCAATCTTTGCATATCAGACTCTTATGAGTAGCTTTTATGAAATACTGCAGTGTGTGAGATAGAGAAGGGTCTTGATGAAGTTTCAACTCTCACCTGAAATTTATATAATTGTAAATATGAAACTTACTAATGTGGCATGGTGGTGTGGTTAAAACTGCTACCTCATAACTTCATAGCTCTGATTTGAAATTAGGCCTACTAATTGTCTGCATGGAGTTTGCATGTATTCCACATACATCTCTTTCTCTGATGCATATAGAGTATGTGAAGGTTAGATAAACTGAAAAAACTTCAGGTCCTTAATACAGCTTGAGGAGTTCGATAGTGGATTGAATAAATGGAACTTAACTTTTATTGCCAAAAAAATAGCCATTGGTATGTGTTTTTGGAATAAAAAAATGCACATTATTTTGGCAAAATGAAACTTTCTAGACTTTGGTTTGAGCTCAGAAAAAGGTTTACTGAGTCACACAAAGCAACCAAGAAGAGAATTAATTAAGGACTATGCCAGGAATGAAGACTGTCAAATAAATTGAACATGACAGGGAATACACCACAGACCACCAGAGTTCAGCTACTCTATTATAAAGGCAGCGTTATGAAATAACTAAAAAAAACTCTTAAGGTTACTTTTAGACTTCAAAGAATCAGCTGGCTCTCCATGAAGACCACAGCATGAGTTTGGAGTATTATCTAAAGCTGAACTTAGAAACACCTCCAGTAAATCTATATATAAGGTGTGGTCCACAGAAATGTGCATGTAGGTCAACAGCAGTTCCACAAACCCACCTCTAGGTGGAGATATTAAACAGGCAATCTGAAAATCAAGCACAAGGCATTTCTTAAACAAATGGCTTCCTTTACTAGGGGGCTAACACCAACTCAAGAACTGGATGATTTCTTTTTTTTTAGCTCAGTCAACAGTATATTATGAAATAACAAGCACACAAAAAATAAGCAACCATATGCTTTTGGACGGGTTATTTGGTTTTTTCTAATTATACACCAAAGTGGGCATCAAGTGACTCATCTTTTTATCTCTTCTCATGGCCACTCTTGGCAGTTCGCCCAGTTGTTTCCATGTAGAAAACCTCTTTTTAAGAAACCTACGCAACTGAAAGCCAACAGGGACAGCATTTTAATATCAAGAACACTGTGTTTAGGAAGCAGTACTTCAGATTTTAATAGGGCTATAGGTTTCAACTGCAGTTCATCATTGTTGTGCCTTGTTTGAAAAATGTAAGGAGTGTATGACAAAGTGCCAGTTCAAACTGACAATGAGGCCCAGTTAATTATCACACAGGTTGGCACCCCAGTAGCGTACTGAATAAGGCATTGGCTTCCTAAGGTAGGTATTGTAACTTGGAATGCAATTGTTATTTAACTGAGTTAGGTGGATATAATGAATACTTTTTTCTCACTGCTGCAGCCAGTGTATAGGTGATGTGCTTTCTTGTTCCTTGTCTTTGCACAAAAAGTATAAATTTTTTTGTAATATTGTGAAACCTAGACAAAAGCTCAACTGGCCAAAACTAAACATCTAA
The DNA here is from genome assembly GCF_016835505.1 of Polypterus senegalus. NCBI lineage: Eukaryota > Metazoa > Chordata > Cladistia > Polypteriformes > Polypteridae > Polypterus > Polypterus senegalus. Next base: position 50,950,619 of record NC_053166.1, read on the forward strand.
AAAATCGTGAGTAAAAATGTGTTTACTTGCCTGAGGAATCTCATTTCCTCATCCTTCTTATCATCATCCCCAATGATCTTTGAAGTGGTGACACTGACCTCCACTCCATCCACCACAAACCTTCTTGTACGTTTAAGGGTCTTGTTGATAAGTCTGGAGTTCTGAAATTAAAACAGTCAACATCAATCAAGGCTTTCCAGAAAGTGACAGGGCCAAGATTTAACCTTGGGCTTTAGCCTCAAAAAAATGGAAATCTACCATATATGAGAGATTCCATAAGTGTGCACCAGTATATTCTACTTTACTTATTTAAGGATAAATCGCATAGTGCTGGTTTTAATACTAACATAAATTCTGAAACCTCTTTGGTACAACTCAGGGTAACTGCAAGGCAGAGTATATCTGAGCATCACACTGTGCAAGGCAGGAAGAACCCCAGAGCGGTGTACCAGACCATCACACATTCACTACTCTGGGACGTACGTAGGTGGAAAATCCAGAGATCCTGGAGAAAAACACCTTTAAATATGGAGAGAACATGAGATCTCCACACACAGAGTGACCAGACATGGGATTCAATCTCAGAAAAACTGGATCCAGGAGGAAACATCACTAAGCCGCCATCCATACCCCAAAAAAACATTTAGTCAATAAGAAGGAAAAAAAAAAACACATACACTCCCAATAATCATTGTTACAAAAATCTCTTCATGCCATACATTCCACATAAACAAGACTACAGGTTTAACCTGAAAGGTCTGGATGAAATTCTGCAATTTTAAAGCTGAACTTATTAAATAGGCCTTGTGTTACCAGCTGTGGGTAAAAAAATAAAACAATATATACTTGACTATTTTTAAAATGTAGTTTGGGAAAATATTATTTGTATATTATGTATTACTTATTTTTAAAGATTGATCACTAAGATTCTGACAACAGTATAAAATCAATTTAACCATTAATGCAAGTTAGTGAGGGTCTCAATAATAGAGTCAGTGTAGCTCAGTTTTACTGTATGTGTATAACTGCTCTTTGTGAGGGTCCTGCAGCACACATTTCCATTTCCCTCCTATAATGACATTGCCGCTGAACTCCTCCACGCCTGCCTTTCACTAACACAACAGTCATCTGTACATATGGCTGAATGTAGTTTGGATGGAACTTGAATCACAGAATTGTGTGATATGGTGGTGCCCTAGAAGCAGCGGATGGGTGTTTCATCCAAACATCAGGCAACATGTGGAGTGTAAATGCAGGCGTTGTATTTTTACTGGGTGTGGGACTCCAACTCAGTTTAATATGGCCTGAAAAGGAATTTGTTCATTTTCAAAATGCCTGTTTCATGGGCCATGTTTACAGATAATTAGACAGTTAAACCACGGTCAACACAGTTTAATTTTGTAATACTTCACTATATTCATAGCCACTTTTCCTCTCATTCACTGGTTTTCTTTACAACAGAAATGTAAAAGACTATTTAGTACAAAGATTAAAATAAAGTACACCCAAAACTTCATAAAAAGAAGTCAAAATAATATCTCTCCGTTTTAACAACATAATTTTCCATCAAACCCAAAGGACACAGAACACAGAATAAAACAGACAAAGAGGAGCCCCAGCTTCGGCATCAAATTCCACCCTGAATGGGTCAAAGGCACATGCATGTAGGTGAAAAGTGAACACAAAAAAACAACCAATTACATTGGCCATTATACTCTTCCTCTGAATGAGTTTAAACTTGCATAGCTGTCCCAAGCCCAATTAATGCAATTCAGGGACATGGAAGGAAGAAGGCTATCCTGGTAGCATGGCCACAAGGAAGAACCCATCATATACAGAAACACACTCTGAGAATCAACCAAATGCAATCAAATAACAATTTGAAAGAAACCAAGTGAAAAAGAGACTGTCAGCATTAGTGTCTTTATAATCAAGGAACATCTCATTATTTAGGGAAAGCAGCAAGACGCAGTAGCTCTGCAATGACCTTTCTTAAATTCAATTTATAACTGACGGAAACAAAAAAAATAAAACTGTTTCAGGGTAAACCATGCAGATTTCTGTAGTATGCAGTAAGGGGAACACGAAAAGGGTCAAACAACGAGAAGCATTTTTAGTAAAGACTGGAAACCAATGTTAATATGCAGCCAAAACAGGTTCACAACAATAACTTCATAGAAAAGTAATGACAAGGCTGAATAGAGAGGCCAGAAAAAGAGCCAGAGTGCCATCAGATCTGGTCTGAGAAACACAAAGACCTAATTCTGAAGCACAGCTGAATTCAAATATAGCTGGAAAAATACAGTATGGACAATAAACCTAAAGATTTTACATATCATATATTTCCATTACTCCACAGTGCATCCCATTTATTGACAGTACTATACTGTACTTCTTGCAGAAGAAAAGCAAAGCCTTTATCTGAAGTTTTCAATGTATTAATAGTTTAAAAAAGAATGAAGAATGTTTAAGAAGAAACGCAGCATTAGCGTTAATAGGATTTTTTTTTTTAAACAGATCTTACATATTCTGCTCTGCACTGTGCCCTGGTCTCACAGTTTTAGTGTTTCTGGGATGGATCTTTACAATTGTAAAGCTTACTGTGTTGTGTGCCAACGAGTGCAAACTAATCAAATGGATTACTTAAAATGGCACACACACCACATCACATTACATTTCATATTCATCTTGGGCTTGCGTACAGCAAATGCCACTTTGAATTATATCAGTTTTCATGAGAGCAGTCTAAATCAATAACAACTGTTACTACAGCTTCAAAGAAAACATTCCTCTCCTTGCTTTGTTGGACGCAGACTAATACAACATAAAACTATACAACATATACTCCCACTAATGAGAGGTACCATCGAGCTCCAGTCTTCCCTTGGCTGTTTTGGCTTCATTTACTAGACATGTTTTAATATGCCTTCAGTTATTACTTGCCAAATAAACTTATTCAAATGGAAAAACTCTGCATGACCCACAACTGGGATTTTTTTTTTTTTACTCCATTGGGATTTGCCCGGCTATTTCTACAAAACATGTCTGCCTTTTTTCTTTCTTGGTTATGTCTTTTCTTTTTCAACTCCCAGTACACTCTTAGATCCTTTCTTTCTGCTTATATCTATCTCAAGACAAAGTTTGGAAATATTTAAAATTTCTGACTAAGATGATATATTAATGATATAATGTGGTTCTGTAATACCCAGTAAAGTGATTTTAAAATTAAATAATATAATAAATGTGATGCGTGTTGTTTTTTGCCTAGATCACTTTCTCTCACCCTTAAGGAAATTGATCCAGTTTCCTTGTTGATAGAAATGTCTCCTGACAAGTTCAGGCTAAGATCCATACTCTCTGAAGCAGACATGCTACCACAGTCCGAATAACGATTTGACCTATCAAGAGACATGTCAGCCATTGAATTCCTGTTTTCTGCATATCCTTGCTCTGAACTTCCATCCACTTGGTCCTCAGGCTTATTAGTTGGACTCTCTGAAAGTGAGTCTTTGCAAGGCTCCTTTTTATTCATGGTAGACAAGGGAGGTGCTTCCTCAGATGGTGGCCTTGAAAGCGGCTCATTGGTTGGAGTGGTTTTACCATCTTCGTTTCCAGAGTCTGAGCTGCTGGTCTTTAAGGACTTCTCACTCTCCGTTTTGTCAGAGTCACTGCTGCCCAGTCCTTCATCTGAAATTCGATCAGATGGGTCCTTGGATGGAGGATTGTCAGAAATCTTGACACCATTTAATTTGTTGTTCAGGTGTGTTTCTGATGGTGGATCGCCTTCAAAACATGTCTGACTAAGCTCAGATGGATCTTTGGCATCTGTGGGCTGAAAATAAGAATAAAGATGAGGTTACATTTTAGGTAAGCACTGGAACATTGACTGTATCACAGTTCTTAAATCCATCGCAACTATGCTTTATAAATGGTGAATGTGGAAGGAACTCAATATATCGTATAAGGTAGTTTTGAGATTTTTTTTTTTTTTTTAGTTTTTAATTGAGAACTAGACCTTATCTTTCAGAGATGCCTGCAGCTAAATCCAGCACAATAAAGGTTATAAGGAACCATAAGAAACAGAGAAATGAGGGCAAGTGTTTGAAATACATTTTATATGAACATTACAAGGTCACCTTGAATGGAGCAAGCAACCAGTTGGACAACATGCATGTTTTTGTGTAGGAGGTTACGAATCATGAAAGGCAAATTTCATGTTTTCTTGTGTAAACATGACTAAATAAAGAAACCTTAAACTTTAATTTGACTACATTTTCTCATTCCAAAGAGACAGTGAAAGGCAGTTTACAATTCAAAGCACTGAAGGACATGTTTTTCAGTAAAAAAAAAGATTCCTCATATTTTTTTTCCCCCCTGCTATTTTCAGTTTCACTTTACTCCACCCATGTGAAGCACAGATTTCTTTAGCTTATTTCCAGTTGGATCATGGCAGGTTAAATGACTTACTCATAGTCACACAGTATAAGTGACATAATCTGAACCCACAACCTTGGGGTTTTAAGTCCAACAGACATCTGACCTACAACTTACGAACGAGGCCGCAGCTGCGACGCATGCGCCTCAGTAACTGCCGCTCTGTCATCTTCGGTCTGGGGATGCTGCAAGTGGTGGCTGGAGGGGGGCGATTTCGCTGCTCACGCAGTGTAGTGTCCCTCGGGCAGCTCCTGGCAGCAAGTGGTGACCCGCAGTCCATAGTCACCGGCGCCACAGCTATCGCTCGTGTGCAGCACGATGGTTCGCTGCCCACCCACTATGCCGCCGCAGCTACTGCTCCTGACTGGACACAGGCTGGATGGAGCAAAGGGGGACGTTTCACTGCCCGCCCAGCACACATGGCTGGTAATGCTGCAAGCAGTGACCCAGTTGTGGCTGAATGGAGGCCACTGAGGGTGAACGGGGTGGTGGAGGTAGCAATGTAGTGTGCCTCAGATGGCTGCCTGTTGAATTGGGGTTGGGCGATTCACTACCCGCATTTGGCCACAACGTGTTCGTTCTCGGTGGGCAGACGCTGCAGGCAGTAGTGGAGGTGACTGAAGTAGGCTGGCGATGAAAACCCCCGTCATTCTTAATAGCAAGCCTGCTTGTAGTGTTACACACATAGCAGGAAGTTGTCTCTTGTTAATACATCAGACGTGTTGACTGGTGCCTTCCTGTTGTGATAGCGTGTACTATATAGCGCTGTGCAGAAGAGCTCATCTTTTGTCTTCACCCTTCAAGAATGTCTCTGAAACACAAATCTGATGCAAGTGCTGGTGATACAGTTAAGAAGAGAAAAAACATCACCACTGAAAATAAAGTAGAAATAATAAAAAGGTCAGAGAGAGGTGAAACTCCATCATTCATTGGCAGAGCACTTGGTTACAGTCGGTCAACAATAGCATTTATTAAAATAATGTACCTGTTCTGACTTACATACAAATTCAACTTAAGTACAAACCTACAGTCCCTATCTCGTACATAACCAGGGGTCTGCCTGTACATGATAAATAGATATAGAAAATACAGCATTACAACAGTTTGCCACTCATTAGACTGCACTTTCAGTTAATTTAATCTGTCAATTTTTAAAACATTCAGCACAATGTTTTCTTTTATCCATTTATTTATTAATTTATTTATTCCAGCTTATGTCATTAGCTCTCCAGACACTTCCCAGTGGCAAAAAAAAAAAAAGATAAACAATGCACATTTTAGTATGTTTCTGCTGCATCTTATTCATTCTAAATTCTTTGTACGTATAGCAAAAGGCACTTGCAAACAAATTCCTATAAACTCTGTATAATTCATCGGACAAGATTTCAGTGAGGAAATTAACACTCTTCTGTGACACCTTTCACGGACAAGGTTAACTAGCTACACTAGAGTTTTCCCTCAGGGTTTTCTTTATAAGGTTTCTGGAACTGGAAGCTAAAATGAAAAAGTGGTCTGGAAACAGGAATAACAAATACATCCGGTAAGGTGATCAGTGTTTTCTATTAGATAAAATGGAGTTATGTATTTTAATACATTCTTGTATATCATGGTGCCAGTGAATGTCAATGCGCTTCTGTACAGTACATGTGACGATCCTACTACTATTATTTGAAGTAAAGAATGACAATGTAAAAAGTCTTGAATTCATTGCAGCCAGCTGGGGGTATAAAACAGATACCTTTGCAATGACTATACTTCAGAAATTGCTGTCATTCTACACTGAACCATGAAGAAGCTAAATGGAGTGTGAGGACACCCTTAGCGAGGTCTGGTCTTACTTGTCACTTGCCTCATTTCACAGGAGACAACAGCTTTGAAATTAGCAGCCTGTTAGCACAGAACTACATCAGGATGACTTAGAGTGACGCACACTAACACAACAGTAAGTGACTCATGATTACTACCTCATTCTTGGCTCAAGGAAGGGCTTTATTCTAAATTTGGCTCCACAACAGGCCACTATGAATGCTCTAAATTTAAAAGAATGAAACCTTACCGAAGTGTTACCATCCACTGTATCTCTTGTATCTTCAATTTCTTCCATAACTTCAGCCTTTGCCTCTGCTACCAGTTCTCTCAGGGGCTTGTTTGTGTTCACTTGACTCACAAAGGGATGCTATTTTAGAAGATTATGTAAAAATATTAACCATTGTTAAGAGTAAATTAAAATATGAAAAACAAACTGTGCTACTATTTTCTCGCCTTTAAGTCACTCATGTTCTAAGCATTACTTCAGAGATTGTTTATTACGTTTTAAGATAATTAACAAATATGCATGCATATTTTAACAAACCTTCTCCAAGCCAAGAAGCCAAAAATGAAGGGAACAGATGATCAATATGACAAAGCACAGCAAGATTCTGACAGGCCACCTGTCCCAACAGAATACACTTCTGTCAGGCCAGCAAAGGCAAAAGGCCATAAAGCAAGAAAGAAGTAAATCAATTTCTGCAACACAGGTGGAGGTAGTAAAAAGTCAACAAATTATAAAATATGAATGTATATTTTGTGTTCTGCTTTATTTCCAATATAAAGTTTCATAGAACTAACAAATCATTAAGCTGGAAATGCCTAGTACTAACTCACAGATGCTGGGACATATCCCAGCAACAATGGGCACAAAGGTTGTAGAACACATGATCCTACACTCCATTATATTTGGCTGATGTAAATTTAACATTTAATACTGTACAACGGCCAAAAATGACTGTATTTTCATGTAAAAGCAACCTACGTTTTTAACACAGTGAGTTATAAATCTAACAGTTTGTGTAACCTAACTTAGTATGAGCAAATGTGTGGTTGAGAATACCCATGTGATGGACTGTCGAAACACCTTATGAAGGTTACACTTGATACTTTCAAGATGAGCTCTCACTCCAGGGATCATAGATATAAATAGGTTAAAAAATGGATGAAGGTGCAACAATTGTCTAAGGTTCTCAGTGCATTGAGGTATCATTTGCAAACAAAAAACACTCCATATTTACAAAAATCTGTATCTTCATGTGTCCAGAACAAAAAACTTTGTACTTGTCTCCTTGTGTTCAAGTTATGAATTATAACAACACTGACTTACTATGAATCCCCTGATACCGAAAACATCGATATCTTGATGATGGACGTCTGTCTGTCTGTGTGTGTGTCCTTGTGTCACAATTTCTTGAGGACGTTCTAGAGCTAACACATCCGTTATGAGATGATAATGTGCCGATTAGTTTTTGAGACAAATAATGCAAGAGGCACTCCAGGGGAACCCTCAGATGCCATAATTCTGCAATTGATTATGAATTCTTCTTCTCATTTGCTATCATAATGACCTATTTTATCATCAGAAAGATCAGCATCAGGGTGGTAATAATTACTGAAATGTTACAGGATAGTTTGGGTAACTTGGTTTCTAGGGCACAAAAACCTACTGATGCTCATGTACAAATTTTATTTGTTAAATTGTTATCGATCTACAGTTTTAAAAGCTCCTATTGTCTCATTCTATCCAAACTGCTTCCCTATCCACTGCTGGTACTGTTAACATTAAATGTTATTATTTTGTGCGCCAGCTTCATTTGAATGTTGTACTACAAATATCTGTATTAAAAAGGATATCAGCACACTGGCTGATACATCCAATACGCATGTAATAATGGGTATGCAGTTTCCATTCCATTGTGAAGTTCAAATATAGGACGAAACTCTGATGTGATCTAAATTTTGGCATGATGCTTTTTTCACTTTATTTACTCAAGTAAGAAATGAGAAAAAAAAGTTTGTCACTCTTAATGCAGCAGAATGATTTTCTTTCTCATATAAAACAGGGTGACAACTAAACAAGACAACAATTTGGGTTAAAACCCAGCCAATCATCACAAGGCAGTGATAACCTTGTCATCACCATTAAAACTTTGGACGTTTTCTGCTATCACACAAGCACAATTTAAATTTAAGCACTTCACAGGCACTGACTTTTAACCTTTTTTAAGCAATAATAGAGGATTAACAGAGGTCCTTCCACCTGTCTGTTTTCAACTTTGCAATCTTTTTTATTCACCTTGGGAAACTAAGATACTAGTATCTCCAGTAATTAATAAAAACTCCAAAAGAGGTTATTTTCTGAAAAGTTAAAAATTACTTAAGACAGAGGCTTGCTTATTCTGTCATGTGTTGTTCATTCCAATCAGAAAAACGGCAAATCGTGTCTGACCCCTCCAACACTTCTGCTTCCTTTAGGAAATCCTGTTGAATTCAACAAAGTCTTAGGAATAGAAGAAAAAAGTTTCCTTCCAGGACATCCGCTGGTTTACTATCATATAAAGCAGCTGAGGCTATCTGGAGATTCTCCAGCAGTCTGTTTAAGCAATATCACAACTCAGCAAAAAGCAGCACAATGACCTACTCCAACATGCCCACTCTGCCAAGTCAGATGACCAAAGCCACGCATGCACATTCATCTGTATTTTCACTACATCTAGCAGGCTCTTTGGTGGGGAGTTTCACCTTTAACTTTCTCATTAATAATTGGTGGTCAGCTGCCAAGGGGGTGCATTGTTAGCAATATCTGTAAGGACATAGGGCTTTAAATCTTAAAATGTTTTACTTGTACCTTGTAATGGTAAAGCTCACCTAATCTATCCTTCATAACCATCCCCTAGAACCCTCCCTCCCAATTATTGGGAGCGGAGCAAAAAACATTTTATGACCAATTTGTACAATATGAAGTTTTTATTTAGGGCAGTACATGGATGTAATCTTTACTGCTGATGCCTCAGATGACTACAGGAGGCCTATTCCTGCTTCCTACCACATCTCAAACACATGAAGGTTAATGTAATGGCTGACTCGATTGGCATACTGCGCACATGAGCAGAGATCTTGTGCGCTCTAAGGTGACTTAGGCCCACTGCTACTGGCTCAAATCCCAAATGAATGATAAGTTTTAGAATATGAACAGATAAACAAAACTTGAAAACCAAATGCTACCAATGAGAAGACACTGTAAATTAGGAATTGTAACATCCATAGGCTTTATGCATATTACAGATTTCATATGACGCTAAAGTCCAGTTGATACTGGAAACTACAAACCAGAGAGGCCACAGGTAACTTCTGTTCCACTTTATCTCTTCAGACTGACTCGTGCCATCCATCTATTTACTAAGCCATTGTGCCATCAAATTTTTAACTATTTCACCTCTAATTTAAACTTGATTTCCTGTTAACAACTGCAACCGATGTTACAAAAACTTATCTTGTTAAATACGGATAAATATTAATTTTACTGCTCAAAAAAAATTATAGGAACACTTTTTAATCAGAGTATAGCATCAAGTCAATGAAACTTCTGGTCTGTTAAGTAGGACAGGGGGTTGTTAATCAGTTTCAGCTGCTTTGACGCACTAGGTGGCAACAATGAGACAACCCCCAAAACAGGAATGGTTTAACAGGTGTAGTCCACTGACATTTTTCCCCTCCTCATCTTTTCTGACTGTTTTTTCACTAGTTTTGCATTTCACTATGGTCAGTGTCACTTCTGGTAGCATGAGGCGATACCTGGACCCTACAGAGGTTGCACAGGTAGTCCAACTTCTCCAGGATGGCACATCAATATGTGCCATTGCCAGGAGGTTTGCTGTGTCTCCCAGCACAGTCTCAATGGCATGTAGGAGATTCCAGGAGACGGGCAATTACTCTAGGAGAGCTGGACAGGTTCGTAGAAGGTCCTTAACCCATCAGCAGAACCGGTATTGATTCTTTGGGCAAGGAGGAACAGGATGAGCAGTGCCAGAGCCCTACAAAATGACCTTCAGCAGGCCACTAGTGTGAATGTATCTGACTAAACAATCCGAAACAGACTTCATGAGGGTAGCCTGATGGCCCAACGTCCTCTAGTGGGCCCTGTGGAGCTCGATTGGCATTTGCCACAGAAGACCAGAATTAGCAGGTCCACCACTGGCACCCTGTGTTTTTCACAGATGAGAGCAGGTTTACCCTGAACACATGTGACAGACGTAAAAGGATCTGGAGAAGCCATTGAAAATGTTATGCTTCCTATAACATCATTCAGCATGACCGGTTTGGTGGTGGGTCAGTGATGGTCTGGGAAGGCATATCCATGGAGGTATGCACAGATCTCTACAGGCTAGACAGCAACTGCCATTAGGTATCAGGATGAAGTCCTTGGACCCATTGTCAGACCCTATGCTGGTGCAGTGGGTCCTGGGTTCCTCCTGGTGCATGACAATGCTCAGCCTTATGTGGCGAGAGTATGCAGGCAGTTCCTGGAGGATGAAGTAATTGATACCATTAACTGGTCCCCACGCTTGCCTGACCTAAATCCAATAGAACACCTCTGGGACATTATGTTACGGCCCTTCTGACGCCACCAGGTTGCACCTCAGACTGTCCAGGAGCTCAGTGATGCCCTGGTCCAGATCTGGGAGGAGATCCCCTAGGGCACCATCTGTAGTCTCATTAGGAGCATGACCCGACGTTGTCAGGCATGCATACAAGCACGGGGGGACCATAAAAACTACTGAGTACAATTCTGAGTTGCTGCAATGAAATTTCGGCAAAATGGACCAGCCTGCCGCATCATTTTTTCACTTTGATTTTTGGGGTCTCTTTGAATTCAGCCCTCTGTAGGTTAATAATTTTCATTTCCATCAAACGATGTGGCATCTTTTCATTCCTAACACATTACCCAGTCCATGTCAGTATAGATACCCAGCAGGATTTTTTTTTTTTCCCCATTGAGATCTGATGTGTTTTCAAAGTGTTTCTTTAATTGTTTTGAGCAGTTTACAATGTGGCAAATTATTTACCACTGGGGTCAAATCCTGACCTGGGTACACTGTTGTAAGGTATGCACATTCTCCCCCATGTCTATGTGGGTTTTCCTCTAAAATCCCAAAGATGGGTTACATTAGATTAACTGACAAGTCGAATGTGTGATGGTGTACTATATATGAACATGCCCTGCACTGTCGTAGTGGCCCGTATGGGCTTATCCCATCCTTGTACCACAACACAGGATACAGGGGTAGAAAAATAGAACCAATAAACTGAAAAGGACTGGACTGATAAAGAATTTCTTTGTAATATTTATAAAAGTGATTAATGGGTATTTTGGTCTAAACACCAGGCAGGTTATACATTTATATTTCATTTATTGCTGTCTGTTGCAAAGCATTCCTCTGTGCTGCCTGGAGACACTGCACACAACTCTGTGGGGAGCTGCAGTAGTTAGTGGAGGAGGACTGAGTACTGTGTGAAATATAAGTATAAATACTTGGGACTAAATCAAACTTAAGAGGTGATGAATTAGAACATTAGGTGAAGGAGAAGCACAGTGAAATACAAGCTAAAGTTAGATTTATCAGAAAATGGAATGAACTTAACAAAACTGATAATGTCATTTCTCAATGCAGTCTCCACCCTTCTCAATGCACTTGCGCCACCTGCCTGGAAGTGCCTGGATTCCAGCAGAATAAAAAGTTTTGTCTTGTCCTTGCAAGCAATTTTGCATCGCTTTCCTCACGTTGTCACCTGTCTTGAATTGATGACCTCCCAGATCCCAGATGACCTTCCAGCATACTGGAATTGAATCCTAAACCCAGTCTTTGTCCATATAGACGAATGTTTGTCCATATTTTTTATACATTCTCCCTATATTTGTCTGGTTGTTCCTCTAGGCCCTCTGGTTTCGTCCTATACCCTTAAACATATACCTGTTATATTAACTGGCAAACTAGCTCTGTGAATGCTACTGGAAAAGGCTTTATGACGCGTTGACACTAAATTGTGCTAAGTAGGTCTGAGCAGATTTGGTGTTTTTATGTTTCATGATATCCACATAATTGTCACCTAAATTTGAAGTGCAAAAACATGATGTAACAATTCCGAATTCGAATTACTTCGATCATGTAAGCTATCCATGTGACACTCTAACATACAAGATACAATTAACACTGCTTAATGCATAAACTGACTCTGTGTTTTCTAACTAGAAGTATTCACCTTCAACAAACCAATGAAAAGTTTGACCTTCATTATATTTGGCCAATCCACAAGTCTGTTAACTCTGGTTCAGTTCTAGCATTCTTCAAACACATACAACTAAATCCAGTTTACCAGATTAAAAAAGAGTTATGGACATATAATCCTGCGCTAATGACTCCTTTCACAGTAACACTAACAAAGGAAACTGATAAACTCTGACCATCAGGCATGTTACATCACAAAAACTTGGCAAGATACTGAGATGTATTTAAATATGATGTAAAAACAATCAAATTAAATATGCTAAATGCTCACAGAAAAAAAAAGTAAATCATGCACTTTTACTGATGGCCTGTGCTCCTAAAACAGAAGCCAGGGAGCTTCACTATGCTTTACATAACAGGATGTTATTAAAAAGAGGAAGACAGCAAGGAGGCTCAGAGTGGTGTTACCTCCAGTAGCTCTGCTGTACTTGGCCGAGACTCAGGATTCTTGTCCAGGGACTTCTTAAGGAAAGCCTTGAATTCCTGTGACCTGAAATGTATAATTAGCCAGACAATAGAATACATATCCAGAAACAGAAAAATTAATAGATTTGAGATGTGATGAAAATGACAGATAAACTGACAGATATACAAGTTTGGCACATAAAAGCTAATTTCAAGAGCTAGCTAGGTTTTGCTTAACTATTCAATCCAGGCTGTGCAAATATTTAGGAACTCCATATGCAAAAGAAGACTGTTACTATTGGTATTTAAGAAATATTCCACCAAAAAATGATATATATATTTTTTTAAATATGTCAGATTTTTTTATGAACTGTTTAGATATTGCTTGCCAAGTGTCCAATGTTAGTCACCATAGCCTTCTGTTCAATTTTTTTTTATCTCCGTTCTGCATGAAAACATGAGATTAAAAATATTTCTCACTCATCGCTACAAAGTACACAGGGTAGGTAACATATTAATAAAAATAAAAATTGTGGAGTATTCCTTTAAAATCTTTTTTATACCCTACTAACAGTTTGTAATAACATTCTAATTTTTTATTCATTTTAAAACTGGAAAATTAATATTTTTTAAATGCTAGAGAAACAATAATTTTAAATTATACAAAAAAAAAAAAAAGATTACAGTGTCTTTCTATTGGCACTTCATATAAAGTTAGAAGCTTTGTTACATATTAAAATTAAAAAAAAACAACAACTCGAGCATGAACAAGTTAAGTGACTTTTCCAGGGTCACTCAGCAGTTCAGTGGCTAGTGAACTAGTGACCTTCTGACTTGCCTTTTATCTCCACCACAGCACAGCACCTGCATGCTATGCTAAACAAGATCTGGTAAGTTCACCCGTGTCTATTTCTGTATTAGGTTCCTGTTCTTAAGACTTTCACTATAAGAGGGACTAACATTCAATAGTTTCCCCTGTTTTACTGCTGACCCTCAGCATTCATTTGTATCAAGAATTAATATTTTTTATTCACTCTAATTTTACACATTGTTCAAAAACTCATTTAGAAGTAAGCCTCTTAAGTCGAGAATTATAAACTGAATTGCCTGGCCTCAAAATATTGTATAATCCCACCATTTACAGTATTTGACCATAGTCACAATGACACTACACCCTGGGAATGACCAACATACCATTTAGAAGGCTGCTCTAAAGTCGGAGGATCAGATTTGGCAATTTTTAACAAGACTCTCATGGGATTTAGCTCATGGTGTGGTGGTTCAATTTGAGCCATTTCAATAAGGGTGATTCCCAGTGACCAAATATCTGCCTTGTAATCGTATGGAGTATCCTTAGTAGTCTCACACATTACCACTTCAGGAGCCATCCTTAAAAACAAAAAGAATGAAGTGAGCATGTTTAAACCGAAGGCAAGTCTTAATGTACACTCCTAGTGAAGCTCCATGCAGTCTAAGCAACACTGGACTCATATTTAAAGTTTTGTATTATACAACTGTCTATTTTACTGCTCACAGTGAAAGGTCCTGTACAGTTATTAATTAAGGAAGACTACACACACCATTCAACTCACTGCTACAGGACTTGAGTTCAAAAAGCTATATAAAAAGTTATTAATATCTTCCCAGTCAACACAAATATTAAAGCAACAGACTAATGAAGCAAAAACTCAAGATTTTTCTTTGTTGTGACTGGAGAAAGCTTGTAGTCTTGCCTAATCAGTTAACATTTCTTCCAAGGTGCTGCTTAACATTTTTTGTTGTATACGTTTTAACAGGGAATGAATGCATACACATTACAAGGTTAATACAATGGCATTCCTGCCCTTCACTTCCACATACTGACCAGTAAGGTGTCCCAATGAAGGAATCTCTTCTCTGTAGGGTCTGATTGTTTTTTGCAGATACACCAAAGTCCGCTGTAGAGATAAATCACACAAGAAAGGGTTAACAACAAAAGGCATGTGAGGGGGTTTAGTGAAACTCAAGGAGTTTCTTTACTGTAGCCATACTAGAATCGTAATACTCAATACACCGAACCAAGGCCAATTTAAGTTATGTATTGGCAGGTGATTCTTCTAGAGCTTTTCTTATTTTCAGCATAAGCAGAGCATTCAGCCTGTCAGTCAGTATGTTAAACACAATAGTCAGACTCCAGGGGGAGAAAAATGGGTTGGAAACCTGTAAAAATGCAACACTGAGGACAAAGATATAACAATGCATAACTAACTGTGTTAGATTTCCTTTATATATAATTTTGTTTTGGATGAAGATTAGGGGCCTTTCATGCAGGAATCTAGGAAACTCCCAAGGGTTCACTAGCATTTTCACACAACTATAGATATTGTTGCCCCCTTCAAGGCTGTTTCCGGCCTTGTTCCAGATACTGCTGGGACAGGCACGCCCACAACCCCTTGTGAAAAAGTAAGCACACTACCTTCAGCAGTATGATTTTGCATTTCTGGGCATAACTAACAATCATGGCTTTAGTACATTCAGTTATGTTGGACTGACAAACATCAGCTGGATATGATCCAAAGTGGAGCATACGGATATTACTTATCTGGACTTTCAGAAAACATTTAAATACATGAAGAAGGAGTTCAGGGTGTGGTGTACAGATGGGTGCAAAATTGACACAGGAAGCAGAGGGTGGTGGTGCGAGGAACCTCATCAGAATTGGCTGATGTTAAGAGTGGTGTTCCACAGTGCAAGGGCCAATTTGTATCAGATGAAATTTAAGGTATGTTACATAAAGTATTATATGTAGGAAGTAAAAATGTTAGGTTTGAATACACAATGGGAGGTCTGAAAATCAAGAGTACACCTTGTGAGAAGGATTTAAGAGTCATAGTGGACTCTACGCTATCAGCTTCCATACAGTGTTCAGAAGCCATTAAGAAGGCTATCAGAATGTTAGGTTATATAGCGCCCTAATACTGTTTATGTAGAGTACAAATACAAATGGGTAGTGCTCAAGCTTTATAATGCACTGGTGAGGCCTCATCTGGAGTACTGTGTGCAGTTTTGGTCTCGGGGCTACAAAAAGGACATAGCAGCAATACAAAAAGTCCAGAGAAGAGTAACTAGGCTCATTCCAGGGCTACAGGAGTTGAATTTTCAGGAAAGATTAAAAGAACTGAACCTTCTCAGTTTAAGCAAAAGAAGGTTAAGAGGTGACATGATTGAAGTGTTTAAACGTATTAAGGGAATTGGTACATTGGATCGAGACTATTATTTTAAAATTAGTTCATCAAAAACATTGGATACATAGGGAAACTTATTAAGGGTAAATTTCACACAAACATTAAAATGTTTTTCTTTACACAGAGAAGCTCAGACACACAGAATATACTACCAAGTAGTGTGGTAGGCAGTAAGACTTTAGGGACTTTCAAAAGTTGACTTGATGTTACTTTAGAAGAATTAAGTGGATAGGAATAGAGAGCTTTGTTGGACTGAATGGACTGTTCTTGTCTAGATTATTCATCTGTTCCAATAAAAAAACCCTATGACCTATTTATCACCTGAATATATATTTACTTACTGAGAATATGGCCTGGTATATCCAAATATAAATTAAAATTCATTTTTCAAATGACTGTATCTCCTTAAGCTATGTCGTTATGGCTCAAAATATGAAAACCTGGGACCAACTGATTTCCCTGAACCCTTACATTAAACTGCGTGAATGATAAGGCCTTGGCCCCAGGTGAAAGGTTTTCTTAAGAAAGACTGATGACATCCACTTCCCTCACAAGAATATGTTACAAGTAAATTAAACATTTAGAGCACTGACTGTGGGCCCACCCCAAGACTTGATGAGAAAATGAAAAGATACTTTCTGAAAAATGATTTGCGGAAGTCACCCAACCTAAACAGAAACCCCACTACCCCACCACACCTAATTACTAAATGCAAAGTGTGAAAAAAAAAAAAAAAAAAAAGCAGAAGTGTGTTGGCGTTGCATTAACTTCTGGTTTTTCTTCATTAATTTGGCAACTCGTCATGGACTTTATTACATATCCTAAAGCAGGCTTCAGAAGTTGCCAGCCCAGTGTACTGCATACTCTCCTATCCAGTTTTTCTAGATTTTTTTTCACTGAGACCTGCCACTTAACAGAATTACAGTTATCAAAGTTTCACTTCTGGTGCTCTTCCTCTGTGATTTTTGCTTTAAGTTTTGTTATTAATCATTTCAATGCTTACACAATAGAAGTGGAATGTCACTGAATCTGGTGGTCTTTTTTGAGGAGGTGTTTGTATTTGAACAATGTTAAGTGATTGTGGCCATTGAAGGAGTGGCATCAAACAATATTTTCTGTGGAGGGTGAATTCTGCACTGTAAATTTTTAGACCTTACCTTAAATATTATTTCTTTTATGCAGTGATGGACCCGGCAAATAACTATCTGTGATGAATTAAATGCTTTGCACTGTCTGCTATGGCAATCATCTCAAATTTATTCACCAAATGGGATGAAACAGTCTATGAAAAATGTACGTGCTGCAGGTTCACAGCCACTCTTGCCCATCTCACTCCATTCATTAGCTGTGAAGGTGGTGAGCCCACATGAGATCTCTACATGGGATTTTTAGGCCAAGTCTAATTGGGGTACATAACTATGGAAGGAACTCCACTTATATTTAAAACCAATGTGACTGTTGTGTGTTAAATTAGTCTTCGCCTGGTTCCTCCCCTCTAATCATCACTGAAGCACACAAGTCCTCCACCATGGCAAAGTCATCACATCCTTCAGTTGTTTGTGAGTGCCAGAAGAAACTGAAGAGCACTACTGGGGATAAAATGGTCTTGTTGAGCTCAGCAGGCTGAAACCAAAAAGACCTGATAGAAAGTTGAGTGAAGGAGTTTCACAGTAGAAATCCCAAGTAATAACAAAGTTCTCACAGGGCACTGTGGTTAGCACAGTTGCCTTTAAATCTTATTCATTGCCTGTGAGAGGTTTACTTGCAATCATATGTAAATAATGGAGTCTAAACATGTCAATAATTTTGTTTGTACACTAAAAAGTTATCTATAACTATGGCTGGCACTGCTAAGTTACAATGTCTGAGTCCTAATTGTGTATGCTGACCCAGTCACCATCTGTGTAAAGTTTGCATATTCGTCCCATGTCCGCATGTTTGTTTTCTCTACACACTCAGTTTTCCTCCCACATTCCAAAGGCCTGGTGTTACTCATGGTGTGGCGATGTGTTGCATGCGGATTGACACACACAAGTAATAATTCCCCTGTACCTTGTACATCTGACAGTAATTAATGACCATCTACACCTACAGGTAGTGATTGGCACTGCTAATTTGACCTAGTATGAATGATCCAGTGTCCCACTCGGGGTTGACTGCATTACCTTCAAAATTACCAGGACAGGATCTGTCTCCCCGACACACTATAACTGCATTACGTGGTTTCAGAAAGTTACATAAAAATAATCAGGTTTAAATAATAATTACTTGTGTGTGTTTTATGAATGAAAACATACATGGGAACTGACCGATCAACTTTTTTTTTTTTTTTAAAAACGGAAGCCAAATGAAAGAGGAAGAGGCTATTAAGACACTCTCCTAGATAATCTCTAAACCAGCCATTTCATCACCTATGCTGTTATGAAAGACTAACGATTTTCCTTCAGTGTCATGCTTATTACAGTTAGGTGATGAGTGCAGAAAAAAGGAAAGCAATACAGGAAACAAACAGACAAAAGCCTTTGGCTTGTTCACTTCTTGTAGATGTATACAAGAGTTCAGGATGGGCACAATATAAATGTCTCAGAAAATGTTTCCACTGACATGCCCAATCTGAAGCAATATCCACTTAAACAATGAACAAACAATTCTTATTTCACACAGTGGCATATTTAGATTTTAATAATTAATAGTAGGCAGTGTAAAACACAAAGGCCTTTCTATGACTGCTTCAAACATAAAGAAACAACAAAAACTAAGTTAGGCCACCTGCTCTTTTTACCCAGGTCCTTATTGTTGCCTGGATGGGGAAGCTCAATAAAACAGCTAATTGTAAATGCCGTTCCATGTCTTGCGGTGTTGAAAGCTGAAAGCTTCTCAGCACCGCCAGCCCCTAAAGAAAGCAGCACAGAAGAGAATCACCAAAAAAGCCTCAGACATTCACAAGCTGCTGAGGCCGGTAAGGGTGGCACATTTCTTCCATTTTAATCCCTCTCTTGACCACCCACTCAGACTGACATTTCACAAGGCTGCTTGCTACAAAAATACAATGCAAGTATTTTAGTCAGAATTCCCAAACTAAGTAATAAGGAAGTTTTTGTTCTAATATTGAAAGAGTGCACATGAAAATAATAGGGAGCAAAAGGCAAAAGTAAAAAGCAAAAAGAAAATCTAACATCTTTATACATTAAATATAAATTTATGCACACTTTGATAAAATAAATTGTGTTAGAGATGTAAATATTTAAAAAAAAATTTAAAAAGTCCTGAAGCTTCAACTATTCTTGGCAATGTAAAGTCATCTGAGCCGAACACAACACCACAAACCTGCCGTTCACTGACTGAATATGCTTAGCACATTTTTGGGGTTTACAAGGAGCTGACCCTGGTGCCTTGCCAGTCTATCACAGGGCATACAAAGCAGTCCAGTTTACAGTCTTCAATTAACCTGGCCCACTCAGATGTGAGACGAAACTCTATGCAGTCATGGAGAGAAGAGTGCTTGAGCCAGGACTCAAGCCCAGAGCTTTAAGGAAGCACCACACTCACTCATATGCTCAGCCTCTGTGATAAAACTCTCAAACAACTTAATCCAGTTCTGGTTAACAGGAAGCTGGATCACACTGTCAGGCCAGTTCACACAAGCACCAACACTTCAAAACAGATGAAGTTACATCTGAAAATCAGCCTAAAGTGACTCTGGGACAATTCTGGAAAGTTAAGGTATACAAAAGGAAAACTCAGAGATGCGAGGAGAATGAGCTCCATACAGGCTGGGATCCAAACCTGGAACTCAGGAGATGTGAGACTGAAACTGCCCCACTTGCTGCCCCATATGCCTTATTCAACACAGTCTGCCTCTTCACTTCTTTAGACTTGTATCTCATATGATTAAAAATAATACTTACCCAGCTTAATATCACCCTCATAAGTCAGCAGAATATTGCCAGCCTTCAGATCCCGATGAATGATTTTCATGCTGTGAAGATAAGACAGGGCTTCCAACATCTGACGGCAAATAACCTGGATCTGTGGTTCTGTCAATGCCTTGTCCAGCTCTGGAAATGATGGCAGGAGGCAAGGAGAGAGAGAAAAAAAGAATTAACTGCAAAATAAAACCACAGGAAGAACCTTAATCAACAGCCCTCAAGAGAAACACAATCTGTTTTCTACAAGGGCTAGCTATAATGAACCCTCAATTCTTTGATGCAGTGGTTGCCAGCTCCGGTCCTGGAGAACCACCATGGCTGCAGATTTTCATTCTAACCATTTTTTTAACGAGTGACCTGTTTTTGCTGCTAATTAATTTCTTTTGAATTAATTTTATTTGACTTGCTCTTGAAGACTCAGACCCCTTAATTGCTTCTTTTTCCTTAATCAGCAGCCAAAAAATAATGAGATACAAAATGGGCCAAAACAACTGGTGTCCATTGTACAATATCTGAAAATAAAGAAAGGTGAAGGTTTCGGGAATGTAGATCTGCTCAGGTCCCCAAAATACTGCTCTTAGAAAGAGAAAAATCAACAATTTTGGATATGTCTGCTAATGCATCACAAGAGCAGCAACAAGCCATGGAGTTAAAGAATGGGTTTAATTAACGACAAGAATCACAGCTTACTTAAACAGCTGGTTGGAGTGAAATTGGTTGGAGTTTCAGGCCCTGACTTAGTTTGTCTTCTGTTGGCTCAATCACTTCACGTTTCGCTTCTGTTTGGGTGCCATTTAAGGAAAGAAATTAAGCAATTCAGAGGAACAATGAAGAAATTCAGGCAAGCAAATCTTAAAAAAGCAATTCAATTAAAATGAATTCACAAGAAGTTAATTAGCAAGACAAACAGGACACTCATTAAAAGAAGGGTTAGAATGAAAACCTGCAGCCACAGTGGTCCTCCAGGACCGGAGTTGGCAACCCCAGCTTTAATAGAAAGATGCAGCAGCTAAATAACTACAACAGAAGACATGATAGAACACGAGTGAAGGACATTCAATAAATAAGGTGGTTCACATCTAAGTAGTAAAAAAATAAAATAAAATAAAAATCAAACAGCTTTTCTACTGTTCAGTAGAGGATACTTTGTAATTCTAGTGATGTAAGGTGACAATCCAAATGACACACTTAGTTAATTTAACAGTGACTTTTAGTGTAACAAGGGACTGAACATTAAAGCACACACTTATCGTTTTTAATAGTTTACACCAAACAACCAACCAACCAAGATACTTGGATATTAAATTCTGTGTGATCATCCATTTTCAGTTCCTGATTAATCCAACTGTAGCGGTGCAAGACAGGAAGCTGCCCTAGAGTCTTCTCGGTTCATTACACAGTATGCTTGCACACATCCAAAGTTTTTGAAACAGGCCATATCCAAAATCTTTATCATGCCTTTAGATTCCAGACATAACAAAAACTGTTTTTCCCAAATTAAAAATTTCCAAATGCTCTACTTATGAACTAGTGGCATATTCATGAAGTACCAATGTTTCAAGCTGCTCCTGCATGTCTGATCTTGTCAATTACTAAGAACTACCTCATTCAATTCTATCCTTTTCAGTTTATAACTAACAATCATCTTCATATCTCCAAGTCCTAAAATTAGTTCATTTTAACCTCAGGTAAGAACACAACACATTTTGCTTTGTCATCTTTCATTCAATGAAAACAGACACAATTCACTGTGCCAAAGTATGAGATACTGACCACTTCCCATTATCTTCTTATGGTTGTATCAGGTGTTTCCAAGGCTGCCGATTTCATTCCACAGATTTACTATCTTGATGACTGGAAACACTGAGTCACCCACTGTGAGTCAATCTGCATGTGAGAAGTTGTGTCTGTCTGTCTATGAAGGCTGAATTACCATAAAGTGTGATTTCTTACCCATGACATGGAAAAAGGTGGTTACAGAAAATATGCATCTCTGAAACTACTTAATTCATTGGGTTGAATGTGGCATATCTTGCCAACATTGGGTACATCTGAATGGAAGTGTAATCCATCACAGTGGTCTTTTGCTGTCTCTTCTTCTGGCTGCTTCTACTAGGGGTTGCCACAGTGGATCATCTTCTTTCATATCTTTCTGTCCTCTGCATCTTGTTCTGTTACACCCATCACCTGCATGTCCTCTCTCACCACATCCATAAGCCTTCTCTTAGGCCTTCCTCTTTTCCTCTTCCCTGGCAGCTCAATCCTTAGCATCCTTTTCCCAATATATCCAGCATCTCTTGCATTGGGTATACAGTGATCCCTTGCTATATCGCGCTTCGACCTTCGCGGCTTCACTCCATCGCGGATTTTATATGTAAGCATATCTAAATATATATCACGGATTTTTCGCTGGTTCACGGATTTCTGTGGACAATGGGTCTTTTAATTTATGGTACGTGCTTCCTCAGTTTGTTTGCCCAGTTGATTTCATACAAGGGACACTATTGGTGGATGGCTAAGAAGCTATCCAATCAGAGCATGTATTACGTATTAAATAAAACTCCTCAATGATATATGATATGCTTCCTGCGCGTTGTTTCGCACACTTAAAAGCTCTGACAGCCCGTATTGATTTTTGATTGTTTGCTTTTCTCTGTCTCTCTCACACTCTCTGACATTCTCTGCTCCTGATGGAGGGGGTGTGAGCAGAGGGGCTTTTGCACAGAGGCTGTTTGCTTAGAAGATACGGACTCTCCTCTAAAAAATGCTGAAAGACTACCTTCACATTGAGCCCTTCATTGCGGCCGCTTTATCGTGGTGCTTTGCATACTTAAAAACACAACAGCCCTATTGATTTACATTTCTCTCTCTCTCTCTCTCTCTGACATTCTCTGCTCCTGACACACACTCCTTTAAAGAGGAAGATATGTTTGCATTCTTTTAACTGTGAGAAAGAACTGTCATCTCTGTCTTGTCATGGAGCACAGTTTAAACTTTTGACTAAAGGGTGTTATTTCATGTCTAGAGGGCTCTAATAATGTTAAAAAATGTATTTTTAAGGTCATAAGCAGGTTTTCTGTGCTCTAACTGCGAAAATATTAGATTTATAAATAAAGAATCTTACTTCATGGAAATTCATTTATCTGTCTGGAGCAGATTAACCGCGATAAATGAGGGTTTACTGTATAACTGCGGAGAATATTTATAAACAGTGTGGGAGAGTTTCTAAGGGCTTAAAATATATAAAAATAACCATACAAACACATGGTTTCTACTTTGCGGATTTTCACCTATCGCGGGGGGTTCTGGAACGCAACCCCTGCGATCGAGGAGGGATTACTGTAGTGCAGTTATATATTAACCAAATATACAAGTCTGTTGAACATGGGTGAACAAGTGGAATAAACCCTGTGCAGACGCAGGGTTAAGGCAAACTGCACAGGTGTTTAAAAAAACAAATGCTCCCCTCTCTCACATAACATTGGTTTGGCTCAACATTTCAGCAACAACTTGCCCCAACAGTGTGCAGTACAACACTACAGGTAAGATCTTAAATCTTGGGCATTGTTAGTATCCTTGGTTCAGCACACAGTAGAAACTTGATTTCCAAACAGTTAAAAGCATTTAGTTTTAAGATTACAATCAAAGAAACAGTATGACTTGTTAAAATTTGCTGATGTGAAAGATCCCACTTGCCAAAAAGTCAGGAAATGATCGTGTGCTCTGCTATTGACAGAAATGTACACAACAGTCATCAAGGACTTGTACCATTTGCATAAAATTTGCTACTTCATTCTTGCCTTCTCCTTTTTTCTTCTTTGTACTGATGAACAGGCATTAAATTGCTTATTATAAAAAGAAATCCTGTCCTGGAAAGCAAAAGCAAGGCTACGATACGTGATCTTCTCGGAAGACATTTAAAAGACCTGCAAGACGAAAGAGACTTGCCATGGTGCATCTCACGGTAACATAGAACAAGATTCTTGCAAGAAACGCCCTACTTACAAGCAATATCGACAAATAAGACCACGGGCAGAAAAAACAAATCAGTAGTGTAAAGGCAGTCACGCAGCACACACAGCTCCATGGCTCTCAGTGCATATAAAGTGTATAAGGTCAATACAGTAGGAATGAATAGGGCAGAAATGAAAGGTCGACGACTAAACGAAAAAGAAAAGCAAAGCACGGAGAAAAGAGACCCAAAAGTGGTGGAGATAAAAAAATGCTAAAAAGAACAATGACAAGTTTAATCTCAAAGAAAACACAATTCGGTCAGGTGTATATTTATGATGACGGAGAAACGAACAGAACGCGAGCAGCAGACACACAAAGTAGAAAAAAGGACAGCAGGTGTAAAGGCTTTAAAAAGATCGAAGGGGAGCGCGACAGCAGTAACCCCCCAACCACGCGGGAGCAGCATTGTACGTCCTGCAAGAAAGAATTTAACCAAACCCGGGGCCGTAAATAAAGGACAAGTATTGTTTTTAGAACTTCACGCGAGACCAGGCAGTGAGCCATTATTTAAAACAAGTCCACAGACATCTAACTCTAGCAGTTGTTGGATTGCATCAGACAAGACTCATGTGCTCCCAGCTCTTAAAACGACAAGAGACAAGCAAAACGTGCAGCTCGCCAGCAGCAGGAAGACAGCAGATGATGCGACAGCATATCCTTAGCGTGTGTCCAGCTGCCCCTCCCCTTCACAACACGAGTAGCGTTATACGTCTGGCAAGGAAGAGATGTAACCACGCCCGGGGCCGAAAATAAAGGACAAGTATTGTTTTTACAAAGGTTTTTAAAGTAAAAGTGAAAATAAAGCATATGCAACAATTCCCAAGAAAATAACAATCTCTTTAAATTGTATATTGCCTGCCTAAGGTAAAGTCATCCCAGATGTACGATCCGAGAAATCGTGGGAAAGAGTAGTCCTTTCATTGGATTAGCGCTATTTCAGATGTGGAATGGCCAAATGGGAGAGGCAGCTTGATGAATGAGGTCTCCAGGACTCTAAACAAATCCAAATCATATTATGTGATATCATCTAATGCTCCGTACTTCTAGAATTTTTTTTTTATACTGTACTGAGGATTTATTCTGTTCTGTGTATGTAAGGACCCCCTTCTTTTTGACACCCACTGCAAGCTCAACCTACCAGGAAAGAGGTCTCTCTTTGAACTGCCTTTCCCAAGGTTTCTTCCATTTTTTCCCTACAAGGGTTTTTTTTTGGGAGTTTTTTCTGGTCTTCTTAGAGGGTCAAGGCTGGGGGTCTGTCAGGACGCAGGGGCTGTTAAAGCCCATTGCGTCACTTCTTGTGTGATTTTAGGCTACACAAAAATAAATTGTATTGTATTGCATATCCGGTAAACCAAACACGGGGGTGGACGAGTGAAGCGAGCAGGGGGCAAAGCCCCCTAGTATTTACAAATAATTACAGGCAGGCAAACCTCCCCAATTCACACAGCAAATGAGATGCTTCACTAACAGCAAAATAACACTTGGTACAGTTACCAAGAAGCAGGTACACTGGATACACTTGGGGGCCAAAATAGGACTGGGTTAAATGCTGTTTTAAGGTGAACTAGTTTAGAACTAATGCCAGATTAGGTGTTATAATCAAACTTGCCATTAATACTGGGTCCCAGACCTAAACATGATGTGTATCACACACAGATGCTGCATGTTTTCTAATGCATTTTCTGAAGGTTAGACTTTGCAGTTTTGACATCTTCTTGGGCTCTGCTCTGCCTGAAACCCCACAGGGATCTAACATTTCCAGTGAGCTCCTCAGGTACTAATTGAGCACAGGCCCAGAGGAGTTTTCCTTCTTTTCAGAACAATGTTTACACAATATTTACTCCACTTCCAATTGTTGTTTTGCACAAGCTGTGGAAAATGCAAAATGTTAGACCTAAAGAGGCCATCCTTGGGGGGTCTAATGTGGGCTTCTGTTCTGAAAGCACACTTCTGTGAAATCCCAAATAAACAATTAACAAGTCTCATTTGCACAATTTCTTCTTTGGCGTTAAACTTTCCTAAGCAGCAAATGTTTAGTGGACCATGATGTGCAGCCATGAGGACAGCTTTATTATATGAAAAAACTGTGTGGAAGTAACAAAAAATATGTCACACAATATAGATTAATTTGGAAATTTTTTAGTGAAACCTATTTTTAATCTATCCATTTTCTGAACCCACTTACTCTATTAAAGTATCAAACGGAGATAATTCAACATGTGAACATGGCACTTCTTTTTATGATGCAAACAAATACTGTACTTTTCTTACTACTATTATATAGAATCATCGGATTGGCAGACCCAGCACTGTCTCAGCTGTGGAATGGCCAGTAGGGGGAGGCAGCTTGATGGCTGAGGTCTCCAGGACTCTAAACAAATCCAGGTGATATTAAGGGATATCATCTAGTGTTGAATTCTGCTCTGTACTTGTAATATTTCTATTGCATTATTATATTGTATTGAGGATTACTTGTATTCTGTTCTGTGTATTGTATTGTCCCCCCTTTTTTTTTTTTTGACACCCACTGTATGCCCAACCTACCTGGATAGGGGTCTCTCTTTAAACTGCCTTTCCCAATTTTTCTTCCACTTTTTCCCCTACAAGGGATTTTTTGGGAGTTTTTCCTTGTCTTCTTAGGGAGTCAAGGCTGGGGGGCTGTCAAAAGGCAGGGCCTGTTAAAGCCCATTGTGACACTCCCTGTGTGTTTTGGGCTATACAAAAATAAATTGTATAGTATTGTATTACCTGATTTTGTCATGCGGTTATAGGGGTGGGCAATATGCATATTAGGACTACTACAGTGAATGTCACCATTCGAATATAATTTGAATTTATTAGAAATTAGGTCTTATTTAAAGACAAAAGCTGACATTCAATTGTCAAAGAGCAGTCGTTTGTTTAATCCACACTAATTTTGGCATCACTGTGCAAAGCTACGGTTTATTACTGATCTGTTTTTGCACTTCACTTTCACAGTCCACCTTTCCATAATTTTGAATGGACAGGTTGTTATCTTTATTAGCAAAAATTATAACCAGACCCCTTCCTAATATAGTGTTTTTTTATCCCACCATTTTGCACTTTGATGTACAAAGTTTCCACCCCCAGTGTTTGTTTTTTTTAGCTTTGGCTGATACATTACCATAAATATAAAAAAAGTACATACAAACATACATGCAACGTACAGAATCCTTAACAGTAAGTTTGAAAATATTTAAATATTTACTTTTTTTTGATGTGAATATTCATACAGAGCTGCCAACCAATGGGTACTCACCTAAAAGTCCAATGTATGTAATGAAGCAACAAGAGATAAGAAAACATGGGTGTTTTGTAGGGTTTATGGGTACAAGATTACAGTCACTGTACCCATAAACTCAGCTCTCTTAGGAAGCACATTTATAGCTCTAAAAAAGTATTGACCTTGTTTAACATTCTAGAAATGTGAAAATATGCTGAAAGTTGCATGATGCGACTCCAGCTTTTTTTTAAGAAAATAACATTCCTTATGATCAAGTATAACTTATACAATGAAGAATATAACATTACATATATACAATAAAGTCAAACAGAACTCTACCCCCAGCCTGCGACTCCAGCTTTAGGTGCTACAAATATGAGAAGACAGACTGGCTGTCACTTTTATTCATCAAACAAGAGAGGGAGGAGGCAGAAAGCAAACATGTACTGTAGTTAAGATCTGACATTTATTTCTAAAAAAAAATTATTTTTACAAAATGAAGAACTGTATAATATTATAAAATAACCACCACAGCTTGGAAACCTAGCCTAGCCAAGACCTATACAATGCCATGCCGTCCTGTAGGCTGTTATCAGCTGTTTGTGCCTGGAATGGTACACTAGCATTAAAATACCAGCTAGACCAACTCCTTTCACCTCTCTTGTGCTTTACTTTTTTTTCCTCTACTTTGGGAGTACAGGCAAAGAGTGTAGCTCTACACAGCATTGTGTTAGCCTTAGAACAAAACATGCACTTAATAATCACAATATAAAAAAGTAACAACAGCATTATGGTCATACGAGTACATTTTATTTCTTATCTGAAACCAATTATGTCCATGACAGAAACTTCTGTGAACATACAGTGCAATGATGTCACAGGCCACAGAGCCAAAACCAGGGTTCTAATCCTTAAAGTTACTACTCATCATTTCTGGTGCGTTCATAATGGTGTTTGCTCAAAGCAGTCTCATCTGCAACAGTATGTGGACCAGTACAGCACCAAGAATGGATGTAACCTTCTTCACCACATAAAGTTCACTAATTGTTTCAGAGCAGACCTGCAAAGAATGGTGTGATTCTGAAGTCAGTAGCTGCGGGCTTACTGACATAAAAGACAAGAAAATTACAGTTCTAAATGGAAAGCCATAAATTAACTAGGCAGAATGTCTAGTCCTGTAGCTCCAGTGAGTATGAACAAAGCTTCATGTCCACTACTGGGACTGTCTGTGATTACAAGACACAATATCTGAGAAACAGAACTTACCAAGCATAATGGCATCCACTGCTCCCCCAGGGCAAAATTCAATCATGATCTTTATTAAAACAAAAAGAAGAAGAAAAAAAAAAAAAAAAGTTAAATG
The DNA here is from genome assembly GCF_016835505.1 of Polypterus senegalus. Taxonomy (NCBI): domain Eukaryota; kingdom Metazoa; phylum Chordata; class Cladistia; order Polypteriformes; family Polypteridae; genus Polypterus; species Polypterus senegalus. The sequence continues at coordinate 50,979,331 of NC_053166.1, forward strand.
ATCAAGTAGTTGAAGTATAATGCAAAAGATAAATCAAATTCAGTGTTTAACTTTCTGAGTAACGCAAGAAAATACAACATATTTACATGCTATAATGAATTCACTTCCAAGGCTTTCACTGTAGTTATGTTGAAAGTACGCTCTGTGCAGCACATGTCACCCTTCGTCAGCTGCCCAAGATGGAGCCTGGCAACGGGCATGCAGACATTGTGAATACTGTGCACATATAGTACATACATATATTCATGTATTCTCTGATTTGCTTAATCCACTTTATGGTTACAGTAGGGCCCACTCATGCACACACCCACATTCACACAAGAATGGGGCCAACTTACGAATCATCAGTCCTCTGAGATATTTGTGTCTTTAAGGATGTGGGAGGAAAACTGGCAGATCTATAGAAAAGGCCGCACAGACACAGGAAGAAAGTGCCAAGTCCAAACAGACAATAGCGAGGCACAGGTTTTGAACTCTATATGTACATTTGTTTTGGTTTTTTTCCTCAGTACAAATTTGCATCCTGTGTCATAACAGAGTGTTACTGCCATGTTTTCAAAGTTAACAGAACAAGTCAAACAAAACCCAGCACAGACAGGGGCAGTCACTTGTACATCATGTTTAAGTTCTGGGTATTATCTGACTCAAGTACACTGCAGTAACAGAAACAAAACAAAAATGGGAAATACATTTCTTACATTATATAATGTATCACACAACATAGATTATAATTTCTTGTAGAATTCTAATACAGAAATTATGTATTTTCACAGAGTTCTAGACAATGAGCATTATAAACTTTATTGAAGCTCACTGACAGAGATCGATCTAGGACACCACATGGCTCGAGAGTTGGCGACAAAAGGTACAAAGAGAGTAAGCGTGGTAGACCGGGCTGCTCAGTGGGTTTACTTTCTGAGCCTTTTATTGCACCTCATCATCAATGTTTCCTACACAGATGGAGAAGCAGTCCTAGATTGTAGTCTGTGACATAAAGGTGAAAGCACTTAAAGATTCATTGTACTGTAGGAGGCAGATGAAATACAATCATAGCACGCACCAAAATAAAACTCAAACTTATAAAAAGTCAAATACTACATGACTTTATCCACAATAGCAATTTATGGAAACAAGTACCCTGTGGAGCCTGACACACCTATGCATTAATTAAAAGTTATCATTAAATCTGTGGCATTGAAGAAGAATCGTCAACAAATCAGTTTTGGATGTGTAAAGACATTCCTGAGCTCCACAGAACAAGTCTGGCAACATTGTGCTCTTTGTATCCTGTGACTTTAACCTTTAAGAGTAAAGTACAAAAAAAAAAAACCAACACAACACAGAAGAGCTAATGGCACCCTCTGTCCATTGTTCACACTCAAAAAAAAAATGATTTGTTGAAGATACTTAATTCAATTACATGTAAATAAACCCACATAAGTGAACCGAGTTATTAAAACTCGCTGTGGTTATCGTAACGCTAGCCAAATAAAGCTACTCTAACCACGCTGGAAGAAACTATGTTAGCATAACCTGCTTGAGTTAGTCAAGACTTATTGTACCAGTTAACTGTAAGCTTAAACAGTTTTGCTAAACCAAATAAGTAGATGTTAACATAACAAAATGTAAATACACAATCTAAAATTACAAGATAACTTCCTATCAATTAATTTAACCCAAAACACAAGGCTTTGTTTTTAAAAAGGTTTCTTTCACATGTTAATTAAACCGGTCATCTAATTACTAACCAGAGCTATATTATATATTGAATAATACGGCCAAGTAACCAATCACATCACAGTAATTAACATATCACAGAGTCTCCTGTGTCTCAAGTTGATGCAAAGCCTGCCCATGTGATTTTTGGTGCAACAGATCTGCCAGATTATCAGTGACAAATGCACCCCAAGCCACTTTCTTAACCACACAGAGTACCACTTAACAGAGTACTGTTAGACTTAATGTAATATTATTAAACATACTCTAATGGGGCATTTTTTGTCATCAAAAATAACTGAAAACAACTCATTTATTCTGGACATATTTGCAAAAAACAGCACTCTGCCCAAGACCCATTTCCCCAACCACTGGAAAAATGTGAAAAAGAAAGAAAAGTCTGATAAAACCTTTGAGTCAGTAATCAGGCTGGAGAAAAAACATGTCCATCTGCGTCATTTATGACCCATCAGCTAATGCCTGAACAGGCAGCATCCTTCTACAGCATGATCAGAATGGTCCGAGAAACAAGGGACACAGGTTCATTCTATAAACTACTGAATTTGCATACAGTGTCAATCGGTGCACACATTTCACTCTGGTTGGTTTGTTGGTTTATTCCCAAATGACTTGTATAAAATAAAAATCTATTTTATTAAATTCTTATTCTTCTCCTATCCTTTGGGTTGAGCCACTGCCCTTGCAATTTCTGTGTATATAACAACTGTCCATTCTGGTCATTCACAGGACATCTGCTGATCTCCTAGTCATCTTTCAGTACATTTTGGTGTTGACTTGACCTTGATAAGGTTTCCAACTTATTAATCCTTTATGTTAAATCTTTAAGATGAATGCTGTATTTTAATATGGAAAGCATACCAAAACACTTTACCCTAAATGACTATGTGACCCCTAAGTCTAATCTTTCTTCCACATTCAATTCCAATGAGATTCATTTGCTTTTTTTAAACATAAATGGACGCAGTTATTATGACATCCAACCAAATTAGGCAGTGTGGAGTACTGGTAAAGTCTTTGGACTTCAAATGTTTTGGTTGTGTAATGTAATTTTGTAATGACAGATTATTTTTTCAAACTTAAAAACATTTTTCTTTTGAGTAAAGTTAACTTGAATTGATATGGTAGTATACTCAAGAAATGATTTCTTTAAGTGGTAGAGATAAGTAAAGCAATGAAATAAATACATTTATTTATATTGGTACTAAATAAATTATACTTCTTAATGTAGCACTCAGAAACTTTGAGTAAGTTGTACTAGGGATAGGCACATAAACCTTAAAACCTAGTAATTTTGATTAAAGTCAATTTAAGTTAGCTAAGTAATAGCAGCATACCCCAAGAATTATTTTAGGGGGCACTAATGGCACATGCCTAGATAGTAAAGTGCAGGAGAGCAATGTAGTGCTCTAAAGGATACAGCAGATATAAGGGCATCGAAAACACAACAAAAAACTTATGGTGAGCCTACATGAAACCACCACACAAACAGGCATGAGACCTTGACCCAGAACTCTGAAGCACTGCACCACCGTGCTGCCCTGTGATAAAATCATAAACTTGAATAGTATCAGTATATAAAAAAATCCTGGTAGTTTTCTGAAAAAAAAAACTGCACAAACACAAAACAGCTGTTTTATGTTACCCATGTTTACCCATCTGAAAAGTCTACAGCCCTAAATAGCTTCTCAGGCTATTTGATCACAGTAAGTAAAGTTCAATATGAAGAGAACTAAAGAAGAAGAGACAAATCACACAGTACTGTTCTCTCCAAAGCTCTTCATTCAGGCTAAGCAGTTTTTAAAGATAAATTATTCAAAAAGAAATGTATCCAAGTTACATTTAAAAATAAAAAAATATTTGCAAAAGCATTAAATAAGGATATTCTGTTTGGTGGGGGATGAGGGATGTCCAAGGCTGCTTAGAGACCACTAGCTATGTGTTAATCTGCACTAGTGATGGTCAAACAGAAGATTAGCTTCTTAATTCTACAAATCCAAGAAAATCTCAGAATCTGGACAGTCTTTATTACTCCACCCAGTGATCAGCCAATGAAAATGTGTGCCTTAAGAGGCACCCTCACGCACTCTGGCAAATGCTTACACCAAAAATATATAAATAAATCAATAATACTTTAACATTCTGTACACATAAGGCAGAAACTGTAAAATGAAATTTCGGGAATAGACAAGACAGATCAAGACTGAAGAGCTAAAGCAATGTCTGTGACCAGTGCGACATTTTACAATTACCAGAATATAATGCAATGTATCCATTCAATTATTTATCAGGATTTACTCACACCAGAGGTGAAGGTAGACCTTGTCTTGGTGGGCTGCAACATGTTTCTTAAATAAATATTAAATCCAGCTGTTAATGAAACTTGCAATTTAATTAGGTGGTTGATTTCTGCACTACATCTACCACATCAGAAATTTGTACCATGGATCAAGTAACTTTCACAAAAAAGCAGAAGATGATCAGTGACCCAGAACCTTAACTGTTTTAAATGAAGTTTTAATCTTAGAAAAGTGGTTTCTTTTTAAAGTGTGTGAGGAAAGGGTACATCTTATTAAACTGACACCCTTATCTACGTGTTTGGCACTACAAGTGTCATTACCCATTGCTGGAACTGGTCACCCAGTTTGCACTCATCTCAGGCCAGTCAACTGTCCAGTCGTTCTAAATACTTCTCCAAGGCCAAAAACTAAAAACAATCTACCTAAGTAGCACTCAGAATAAAACATTTACAGGGGTTCATCTTATTGTAGGACACATACACACTCATGCATCCATCAAAAACTACCAACTTTGAATTACTAAAATGCACTTCATAGTTGTGGAGATGGACAGCCGGTGAACATCCACAAGCAGAGAACGTGAAAACTCCAAAATTTAAACAAACTGGGTACTGTTTAAACCCAGGATTCAGGTGGCTGTAAGGCAGTTGAGAGAGAGAGAGGTGCGAGTCAGGTGGCCTGCACTGGGCTAGTTTTCTCCTTGCACCTGATGCACTATGGTCATCCCATGAGCCAAAACTGGATTAAGTGGAATCAATCTACCTCATGAACCACCATAATAAAATTTACAGCAAATGCAAAGAAGTGTGTATACATAAACACACATACATACAGAGGCAAACATACAAGCATATTTTTTTAAATAAGAGTTTCTGAAAGTGTACAGGTTTTTTTTCTTTGATTAGTCCTGAATTTTACTGTCCTAGATTAGCTATATTTTGCAATGGATCACAATATGGCCAACAATGATAATTACAATTGAACAGCACCAATTCCAATAAAAGATCCATGAGTTTATTCATTGATACAGTATGATAATAAAAAGTCCTTACTCCTGAAATCCCCATTTCTGATCCCCAAGCTTCACAGAGCCATTATGGCCTAACATTAAACCAGGTGACTGCCAGGTGAGATCCAATGTGAACCAACGACGCTCACCCATTATTGTCAAGTCACCATCTCTTGTGCATCTAGTCAGCAACTGTACTGTGAACGGCGTCTCAGATATCAGCTGATGCCACGTTTACTTTATATTCAAATAAAAAGGGAGGCAACAAGTTTAGAATATACAGCATTAGGCACTTCACAGTTTATATAAAGTGTATTCCAAAGAAGAAATACATTAGAAAATTACTATTAGATTTGACCGCTGGCCAAGAAAACATATACTATAAGCATACACTACAGAACCCAAGATGTCACAACACCCTGCATAAAAGTAGACAGGAATTCCTCCTTTATTGCTATTGTTTCCACAGTTCTGGTGTAAGTAAGATGAAACCTGACACATGAGATAGAATCACTCTCAAGAAATGCTCTTCTACGCTTTCTTCCTCATTTCATTCCCCTTAATGCAAAAGTCGTTGTTTCCTTTTCTCCTATGTCCTTCTCCATTGTGTTTTCTGGGCCTTTTTAAATACACACTTAAAGTAGTTATGCAATATAGATTTAAATTTAAGAGCAGTAGATCTGCTAATGTTCACACTTCAAGCTGACTTACTTGTGCACTTTCAAACTGATTACAGCATGTAGTTTCCTATACTAGGACCAGAAGAGCTGCTCTGTTTCATATTTATTCCTGTCACACCACTAATGCACTGGCTGGAAATTTGCTTTTGTCTTATCAGTTGGATGTCCTAATTTGCCAGAATTTTAAAGCACTGATTGGACAACACTTAAATGCTGACTGAATAGTCCAGATGTCTCTCTACCTGAATCTGTTCACAGAAATATACTTTTTAATAACCTCAGAAGACTGATACAGATATTAAAAAAACATGTCAGCAAACCAATGAGTTTGCAAGTGGCACCCAGTAACATTTTGTTCTCTAGTGGTTTTTTTTATTTTATTTCTAATTGGCAACACAGCCAACAGGATGCTGATAGTCAAACCAGGGCTGGTCCTTCAGATGACCACTATATATTGTGTTCATTAGTTTCACTTTGCATAATTAAATGACATGTTGTCACTAAAAAGGTGTCAAATCGCTGCTTATCTTATAGTTAGCTGTCCTTTTTAGCATCAAGGAATTAAAATGCCCGATATGACAATGAACAAAAAAGGCAAAATGTTCTAAAATGGTTTCACGTGTGTTTATAGCCTTTATTTTTTTTAAAGACCTAAAATAGTACACACTCATGTTTTCAACATTAATTAATTAAAAGTGCCAAAATGGTTAAAAATGTTTGTCTAGTTCAACATCTACCATAATAGGATTATCGAGAAAAGTAAAGAAAGCAAGACTTTTCCTGAGCAATTTAGGAAAGATGACATAACAGCTAGCACTGCTGCTTCATGACTTCAGAATCTCGGCTTCAAATCTTGGCTCAGTCACTACCAATAAGGAGTATACGTGTTTTACTTTGTCTGTACCTTTTCTTCTCTGGGTACTCAGCTTCTCCCCACAAAGACATGTCTACTAGGCGAACGGGCACCTCACATGGGGCCCTGTATAAATGAGTATTGAGGTGCATCTCACAAGGGTTGGTCGGCAGCCTTGTTCCTGATCCTGCCAAGATAGGTTTTGTTTGCTTGTAATCATTAATTGGACAAAGTGGGTCAGAAAATGGATGGATAAACAGATTATTTAAAAAAAAAACAGAGAGAGAGAGAAAGATATCGGAAACAGCCAGTTAGCACAAACATTTGAGCAGTGTGTGTAGCTGGACAAACAAGGCAAAACCTCACCTTGGGAAAAACACAATACTGTATATCTTTAAGCATAGATTTACATTATGTTGTGTTTGCTGGCATATTAAGTTAGGACTGGCAAAGACAGACTCCGGTGAGTACTGTGAAGCCGCTGTAAATGGGGAAAAAGGGGCATATGTGATGGGAATGTTTTAGTCTGCCCAGAGCCTTCATACTAAAGTTAAACAGCACGCACAATAAATGCCCCAAGAAGAAATGAACTGGCTCATGACGAGGATTAAAAAATAATGTACGGATACACCTACCAGACAAGAATGCCACTATTTTAAAAACATAAATAATTTAAAGTGCTCAGCTTACAAAAACAGCCTGAGGAAAAGTCAATAATGCTGCAGCCCTTCTAAAGGTGTACTTCTTTCTATTGTATCTTTTCCATGCAGCATCGTTGTGCAGTATTTAGTTGCTTCCATTTCAAAGCACTGGAGTCCTTGTTCTAATTCTCAGCTCTGTGGTGTTCTGGCTATATCTGTGTAGATTTTCTTCCCAAATCCAAAATTTCAAATAAAACAAGTAATTAATGAACAGGGACATTGGGTGTGAAGTCACATAGAGCCAGTTCGCTGCAGGGCACAGCTGGACAATTCAGAGTTGCAAATCTACCTGCAGTCTTTGGAATGTGGGCACAAATCTAAGGTATCTGGAGAAAGTGCACAGGAACATGCAAACTCCATATACAGGTGCTGGTCATAAAATTAGAATATCATGACAAAGTTGATTTATTTCAGTAATTCCATTCAAAAAGTGAAACTTGTATATTAGATAAATTCATTACACACAGACTGATGTATTTCAAATGTTTATTTCTTTAAATTTTGATGATTATAATTGACAACTAATGAAAGTTCCAAATTCAGTATCTCGGAAAATTAGAATATTATGAAAAGGTTAAATATTGAAGACACCTGGTGCCACACTCTAATCAGCTAATTAACTCAAAAGCCTTTAAATGGTCTCTCAGCCCAGTTCTGTAGGCTACACAATCATGGGGAAGACTGCTGACTTGACAGTTATCCAAAAGACAACCACTGACACCTTGCACAAGGAGGGCAAGATACAAAAGGTCATTGCTAAAGAGGCTGGCTGCTCACAGAGCTCTGTGTCCAAGCACATTAATAGAGAGGCGAAGGGAAGGACATGATGTGGTAGAAAAAATTGTACAAGCAATAGGGATAACCGCACCCTGGAGAGGATTGTGAAACAAAACCCATTCAAAACTGTGGGGGAGATTCACAAAGAGTGGGCTGCAGCTGGAGTCAGTGCTTCAAGAACCACCACGCACTCTTGAACAAGAGACAGCGTCAGAAGCGTCTCACCTGGGTTAAAGACAAAACTGTTGCTGAGTGGTCCAAAGTTATGTTCTCTGATGAAAGTAAAGTTTGCATTTCCTTTGGAAATCAAGGTCCCAGAGTCTGGAGGAAGAGAGGAGAGGCACAGAATCCACGTTGCTTGAGGTCCAGTGTATAGTTTCCACAGTCAGTGATGGTTTGGGGTGCCATGTCATCTGCTGGTGTTGGTCCATTGTGTTTTCTGAGGTCCAAGGTCAACGCAGCCGTCTACCAGTAAGTTTTAGAGCACTTCGTGCTTCCTGCTGCTGACGAACTTTATGGAGATGCAGATTTAATTTTCCAACAGGACCTGTCACCTGCACAGTGCCAAAACTACCAGTACCTGGTTTAAGGACCATGGTATCCCTGTTCTTGATTGGCCAGCAAACTCGCCTGACCTTAACCCCATAGAAAATCTATGGGGTACTGTGAAGAGGGAGATGCAATATGCCAGACCCAACAATTCAGAAGAGCTGAAGGCCACTATCAGAGCAACATGGGCTCTCATAACACCTGAGCAGTGCCACAGACTGATCGACCCCATGCCACGCCGCATTGCTGCAGTAATCCAGGCCAAAGGAGCCCCAACTAAATACTGAGTGCTGTACATGCTCACACTTTTCATGTTCATACCTTTCAGTTGGCCAACATTTCTAAAAATCCTTTTTTTGCATTGGTCTTAATCGATATTCTAATTTTCCGAGATACTGAATTTGGGACTTTCATTAGTTGTCAGTTATAATCATCAAAATTAAAAGAAATAAACATTTGAAATGCATCAGTCTGTGTGTGATGAATGAATCTAATATACAAGTTTCACTTTTTGGATGGAATTACTGAAATAAATCAACTTTGTCATGATATTCTAATTTTATGACCGCACCTGTACTCACAAACACAGACACTTTAAATGGCCACCAAGCCGGATCCAGTCAACAAGTGCTGACTATGGCAGGATGCACAGAAGCTTCAACAACAAGCTGTTGAAAGTGCCTTTCATAGTCATCAGTAAAGCCAAAACATATCCAAGCAAACATGATGTAAAGCTGACCAAATGCTCCAAATCATATTCTTTTGTACTATCATTTTGAAAAAAAAATATATGACAACAGGAACATCTGCTTATGCTATCAACATGTCTTTTACAACAGCCACAAAAGAAAGTTTTGTACTTGGGGCATGTGAATTTTAAAGCTAGAGAAAGATGTAAAGGTAAAGCAAGTTTGAGTGCATGTGCCCCATGCAGATGGACTAACTCAGTGTTTACAAGGTCACAATAATAATAATACAATTTATTTATAAAGCATCTTTCCCACACTCAAAGCGCTTCACAGAGTCTCAGAAAGAAACAGCAGGTGTATATATCAGCGGATACAAATTGTTCCTGAATAGAACACTAAAACAGATACAGGATATACAAAGCATTAAACAGAATAAAAACAATAAACTAGAGTGAAATATTAAAATCAATACTAAAATAAAAGCTTAAAAAAATTCACATCATTTGTGATACAATACACTCACACACAAATAACACTAAGCATATGGACAGAGAGGAAGACTGAAAGGGGCAGAAAGTCCTAAGTTAAGTTAAACGCCTTCATGAACAGATGAGTTTTAAGTTATTTTTGAAAAGAATGAACGGAGTTAGCTGATCTCGTTAATTTAGGGAGGTCCAAAGTCAGGGTGCTATACAGCTGAAGGGCCTGTCATCCACAGAATGTAGGTTAGTGTGAAGTACAACAACATTGCCAGAATCAGAAGACATGATTTGCCATTGATGTGGGGACAAATGTCCTTGTAAATAAACAGTGACTGGGTTCCTACAGTATGTGTACCACTCCAACCCAGAGCAAAAATATAAAACATCACAAAAATAACAACTTAATAATACAAATTATACATGGGAGGGATGACCATAGGGAGAACAAAAAGTAACTAAAACAAAGGCTTAACAAAACAGTATCAAAAGTTATGTTTTTATGAATGAATTTTTATTGCATTCAACAAAATACAACAGGTAAAACAATTACTTTTGTTTTAATTTTTAATCAACCCCAGTGAAGAATGGTAACATATAAAAAAAAAGGTGTCACCTATGATATTTGAGTAGCTGACACAACTCTGGGCTAAAAAAAGCAACAACTTCAGAAGCCTAACGAAAGAAGCAAAATCTCCAAGCCTACCGCTCCCCTCGCTGCACAACAGTTCACTCCCACTAACACACACATCCTTCTTTCCTATGGTTTTGCCATTCAAGCCACAGAAATCTGCTGCCAGTCAAACGTTTGCCCCAGCTAACCTTCTGAATCAAATCCCAATGGGTCACTAGAGGGTGCAATAGCAACCCCAGGTTAGTTCTAGCCAAGTGCTTAGAATGGCTTCAAGTCTGAGGAATGTCCTCTGAAGGTCTTAGGGTCGATCCTTTGGTGTCCCTGCTCCCTTAGTTTCAGTTTACAGTTAAAGGGCCAGGCATTCTCGTTGGCTGCAACACTGCTGGTCTTCCACAATATACAGAAATGACCTATCTGTTCAAAGGGGTGAGACCTCTTCTACCACTGAATGGTCTTGGGGAAGCTCTCTTAGTCTCCTAACCCCTTGACTCCTTCCTGTCTTACATAAGCAACCACGGAGTAAGCAGTGTTTAGGGGCTGTTTAGGTAAACACCTATAGCTATTTGCTTAAAATGGCACTTGTAGAGGCTATCCAGTTATCCAGTTGGGCTCGTCGTTTAAAGTACAGAGCCCTCCAGGCCCATCTACTGTTGTGCCTCCTCCACCCTATTCATCTTCTGTATTTGACAACCCTCTGCTAGCTCGACAGCTTTCCACAATAGCTGCATTTGATAGCTGGCCAAGTAGATGTATTCTCAATAGGTTGAGAACCGCCACCACCCACATGTGGGTACATCTGCAGTCAGTTAGCACTTAAAACCTTTCTTCTTTAATGTGCATTTAACTGAAGTAATTTTTTGCTTGGAGGAAAGAAATAAATGCAAAATGTGTGTAAATGATTTCTCTCTATTATAAAAAAAATCCTGTGTGAGAGAAAGACAGAAGGCGAGACGTGATCTTCACGTTAAGATCACAGAAGACACTTAAAAGACCCTAAAGACAAACGAGATTGGACACGGAGCGTCTCGCGGGGACCTTAAACATGAGACTTTGTGCCAAGAGATTGACCCAGGACTGTCTCGCAATGACGTAGAACATGAGATTCTTGCAAGACACGCCCTACTTACAACCAATATCAAATAAGCCCATGGGCAGCAAAACACTCATTCTTGTAAAGGAGGCTTTGAGCACACACAGATCCAGGACTCTCAGTGCATATAAAGCATATAAGGACAATACATTATAAATGAAACGTCGACAACTAAACGAAGAAGAAAGCAGCACGGAGAAAAGAGACTCAAAAGCATTGGAGAGAAAAAAGAGCAAAAAAGAAAAATAATCAAGGTGCAAATTCAGAAAGTAAAGAAAGTAATTATCAGCCCGGAACAACTGGAAATGAAAAAAAGCACGTCCAATCGGGCTCAGAATTAAAACACAGAGTAAAAGACAAAGTAGAACTTCACAAAGACGTTCACAAATGTTGGCGCTAAACACATGCAGAGCAGGTTAGAGATTATGAAAGCAGTGGAATTCGAAAGGCTAAAAAATTGTTGGCGCGATACACGTGGAGAATGTTAAACAATATGAAAGTAGGAAAATTAGAAAGTATAAAAAAAAGAAAGTAAAAATCGCAGTAGATAGATAGATCGATACTTTATTAATCCCCAAGGGGAAATTCACATAATTCAGCAACAGCATACTGATACAAAAAACAATATTAAATTAAAGAAAGTAGCGCAAACAAACAGAAATTATTACTCGAAAAAGGGAAAATAATCACAACGGACCAGGTGTCATTGGAAAAAAAAGCAGGACAAAGCGAGGTCAGAAATAAAAGACAGAGTAGAAAACAAAGTAAAATGTCATAAAGAGGTTAAAAACAATAGGGCCAAACACATGCAGAGCAGGTTAGAGATAATGAAAACTGGAATTCAAAAGATTAAAAAAAAAAAAAAACGTAGGCGCGAAACACATGCAGAGCAAGATACAGAATATGAAAGTACAAAAAACGACAGTGTCAAAACAAAGAAAGTAAACATCGCATTACAGCAAAAAGAGAGAAATTATTACTCGGAGAAAAAAACGAAAAGGAGAATAGAGATTGAATAAATGGACATAGGTGATATGTCAGAAGTATGTAAATATTGTAAGGCTTTGAAGTTTAAGTCAAGAGAATTTCAAAAATGGAGTTTACCTCACATGCATTTATTGGTTACTTTGCAAAAAAAGATTAATAACTGCTGATGATGTAGATCATTTGGTATGTGCTGAAATTGCAAACAGAGAAACCTGTCCTGAATTATGGTACAAAGTCATTAAACATGTCTCACGGACATCATTTAAAAGATTCAGCATATTGGGACTCAAAAGATTCCATATATTGTTTTTACAGAAGTTCTGAAAAAAAGTGAAACTAATGATAATAGCAACAGTTCAAAGAAAAAAAAAATCTTAAAATTGTGTATCTGAAAAACCAAATGCGGGGGTTGGCGAGCAAAGCGAGCAGGGGCGAAGCCCGCTAGTAAATATAAACTTTAAACACATATGAACTTGTTTAATTCATTTCTAAATCTGCATTTGGTGCAAGGAAGGAACCAGCCCTGAATGAAGTATCAATTACATGGCAGAGCACACTCGTGCACATTGCCCTGATCAGTCCTACCAAATCACTTTAGACATGCCAGTTAATCCATGCTGCTCCTCTGAGGAATGTGGCAAGAACACCAAACCAAAACACCCAGAAAAACCCAAACACACAGGGATAACATGGAAAACATGGATCAAGTTTTTGACTTGGACCCACAGCTCACCACTGTGCTGCCTCAGACTGAAAAGATAACCAAAAAAAATTTAAAGGCCTCCACTGAAATATGACAACATCAGTTGAGCACAGTATGCAAGTGAGGCTGTGACTAATCCTGGGAAAGTCCTTAATCTGCTAACCCGGTCAGGAGGTGAAGATGAATAATGGATCTTTGGCTGGTCTTTGCATATTTTACCCTCTGAGCTCCCCACCCACCAACCCCGAACAAAATGACACAACTAGTATTTCTCCATGAAACCGTGCCAACAATTTCAAAACAAATAGCAATATAATGATGCCAGTACAGTGCTACATGTAGTATGGTGTTAAATAAGTAACATCCATTCAACATCATGTTAGTGAGAAGCCCTGAAAATGTTATTATATTATTTTTTGTTTGGCTACAGTTTTAAGGACATAATTAATTTTACGTATATAGATTATAAAACAAGATAGCTGTTGTTTAAATCCCCACACTTTAAGAGCATAATATACTTTAGCCACAATTACATCTTATCTATGTCTCATACTTTAATTTCTCCCATTACTTGCCTGTTTCTACATTCCCAACATTTCCCAGCTCATGATTTGACAACTGTTCACCTTGAACCTTTGTGTTTGTCTCAGTCCAATAAAATTCACATATCAGAAGAAATTTGAGTCTAGCTAGCTCCATAGGAGTTGCTGAAAAAGTCCATGAGCTCTCAGATATACAGTATATATTCATTCTCTTCAGCACCACAGTGACACAGTTCTTAGTGCTGTTGCAGCATGGACCTGGCACCCATGTTGTCTGTGTGAAGTCTCCACGTTCTGTGTGTGTCTGTTTAGGTTTTTCTCTGGGTACCATGATCCCAAAGAAATGCCTGTCAGGTTGACCGGCAACTCTAAACTGGCTGTTTGAAAGGCAGTGAGTGTGTGTGTGTGCATGAGTGGGCTCAATGACAGCTGGGTATCCTGTTCAGGATTGGTTCCTACCTTGGACATAATGCTGTTCTGGACGAAGAAAGTTGTCTTATTTAAACTCTTGCTGAACTGAATTAAAATGATGTGCAGTAAATGAGAAATGATAAACAGAAATGCAAATACCCTACAGTTAACTGTTGGCAAGGCTTTGTTCTTTACCACCATCAACAACATTCAATACAATTTATGCATGTTCATGGGCAGCCGGGGCCTATCCTGCCATGAGTGACTGTATGAAAAAAGGCAACACTGGATGGGGTGCCAGGCCAACCAGAGGGCACATTCATGTGCACACTAAAATGGCCATTTTGGGTATTTCTATTAAGAACTAGCTGATTACCCAGTGACTTCGCTCACTGAGTGCAAGGGGAAAAAAATAAAATATATCAATTATTAAACAGTAAAACATTAACATGTAAGAAGTAAAGATACATTGAGCAGTGCTGGAGTGCTTACGGGTAAAGTACATTTTAAAGGCGCTATAACACAACAGGTAAGTAGCACAAACAGCAGCTTAAATGTATTTGGATCATCTCTCAGTAGCAGATCCCTTGTGAAAGGCGCTACACGACCGCTGTGGTATAGAAATTACATTTTCTATGCGATCCTGCAAATTTCTGCCTGACAACCTTGCACAACGTGCCTGTGATTTAAGAGAAAAATTACTCTGAAAAATGTGGACGCTGTCCTTCCGTGCTTAACGGGCAGAAGGTCCAAACAATTCCCAAGTCCAAAACTTACATCTTCTTAGATGTAAACCCTCCATCTTCTTAAAAGAATTCATCACAAAAGCAACCTTGAATGTTGCGGGGTTTTAGTGACCTGAACTCACCTTAAGGGACAGTAAGCAGTCGTGCAGCGCAATTTACAAAGAGAGTTTTGCTTCGATGGCGCAGATCACACTCATTCGGAAGGATTTCCATTCTCCCAGGAGCCAAGGGGGACTGGAAGTGTCACAAACAGTGCGAGAAGAGAAGACGCTGCCTGAAACTGCGAAGCTCTTGACCCGGCGGAGCAGCCTGACATTCCGCGCCTCCCAAGATCCACTTTGTTCGCACGACCCCTTGCCGCTGAAGTCTTCACATTGTTTACAGCTCGGCGCAGTTAAAAAGTAAAAAGACGCAAAGCTGTTTTCCTCATCTCTGCTACTATCAAGTACTGCCAATTAAAAAAAAGTTATAATGTGTCAGTTTTCGCGACAGTCACGTGGACAAATACATAAAACTTCTCTGTCAGAACGTGCCTGGCGGTAGACGGGTCAACACTGGAGTCCAGAGTGGAGTGCGACGCGGGGCGTACTTCTATGGGATAGATCGGCGTGTTTGTGTTTTAATATCAGTAAAATAACTCTCACACAAATAATAACAAAGATGATATAAAAATGGCGTCCACAAACAAAGTGATTAGTTCCTGTTATAATACGTGTTCATACGTAATTTCCGTTTCAAACGCAAAAATGATATACTGTACATATATATATATATATATATATATATATATATACATATATATATATATATACATACATATATACATACACACACATATATATATATACACACATATATATATATATATATACATATATATATACATACATATATATATACATATATATACATAATATATATATATACATACATATATATATACATATACATACATATATATACATACATATATATATATATATATATATACATACATATATACATATATACATATATATATATATATATATATGAAAGGCAAATCACTGATATATCACTCATCACTGATATCACTAATACATACAGCATATACAAAATAAACAGGTTTCATTTCAAAATTCTACACGTAATGGTCATAACGGTCGATATACATACACGTCCGGCCATGTTGAAATTCTTATTTATGGCCCCATCTTCACGGAAGTTTGGTAGGCGGCTTCCCGCGCTAACCGAAACCGCTATATATATATATATATATATATATATATATATATATATATATATATATATATATATATATACATATATATATATATATACATATATATATATATACATATATATATATATATACATACATATATATATATACATATATATATACATATATATATATATATATATATACATATATATATATATATATATATACATATATATATACATATATATATACATATATATATATATATATATATATACATATATATATATATATATATATATATATATATATATATATATATATATATATATATATATATATATATATATATATATATATATATATATATACATATATATATATATATATATACATATATATATATATATATATATATACATATATATAGCACACTTGTTTCTGCTATCTGTTAAAAATAATAAATAATGACTGATTTAATCATTTTCACTTCAGTGTTTCTGATATGTGTAAAACATAATAAATAATGACTGACTTATTCCAATATCAGCACCAGAAACACTGGGCATCAGACAGCAGCTGTAATTTTATGGAGCAATTTGGAGTGGTTAGGAAGTCATGAGTGTCTCTGGTACAAGGCGACACAAATTGCCTACAAAACAACATTGAAAAACACAATGGCATGGACTTACTAACTAATCTGTCGTCCTGGAGTTGCCCGTTCTCCATTCTGCAGTTTTTAATCTGAGGGCTTAGGCAAAGCTTCTAGAAATGTGTGTGATAAAACTGTCAATACACAGCTACTTGTACTTAAGCATTGCCTCCTCTGCTTGGCTAAGATAGAAGCAAAGGCACAAAGACACATACAAAATGCTGAATTGGATTTTCATTTTATATTTAAACATGTCCAAAAGCTCAATGAAAGATGGGCTAAGGATAAGCACCAGCTATGAAACTACTGTTAACAATTTCTAAATCATCCATTTTATGGCACCAGTTATACCAAATGTTGTATGTTTTCCTTTTTCAGTGTCTTCTGTGTAATATTAACATTTTACGGGTGGCATGGCATGGTTCAAGGCCCTATGTTCAAGTCGCTTGCTGTCTCTTGTGGAGTTTTTAGGTTATTTTCTCCATACATTTTTTTTTTTAAACCTCCAACATTAAAGGATGTGACTACAGACTCTAAGGGCAGCACTGTGGCACAGTGGTAGCACTGCTCAGAGTCACAGTAAGAAGATCAGGGTTTACATCCCAGGTACCCGCTGCATGGAATATGCATGTTGTCTCCATGTCCATGTGGGATTCTTCTACAGGTACTCAGGTTTCCTTTCCCAGTCCAAAGAGGATAGGTGATTTGGTGATACTAAACTGGCCCATGTGCGGGTGTGTCTGTCAAGGGGGTGTTCGTCCCCAAGGCTTGCTGGGGTATGCTCCACTTTTCCTGGACCCAACCCTGTATAAGTGGTTATGGAAGATGGATGTAGACTCTAATATGTCCCAAGAGTCAGTGAGTGTGCATGAGTGTGTAGTGTGACAGAATGGCAGCCCTACCAGGTTTGGTTCCTATTCAGTTCCCCCAAAACCCTGAATTTGATCAAACAAGTTTTAGACAGTTAGATTTTATAGCTGGTATTCTTCATGTCATCTACTCAAGATTTTCTAACCTTTGTAAATTCACATTAAACTGGGTGCCTTTGGAAAAATTAGACAAGTGACTTGGCATTTTTAAGCTTTGAGATGCCCCCCTTTACCCTGCAGGCAAGCACTATAAACCAAGTGCACACAAACCCCATGTTTTCAATGCTGTTTTTGTACGGTTTGTCCTCACCTGCTTGTCACAAAACTAACATTGTGTACCATGTTTGTCAACACCCCCTGACCCCATACACATCAGACAAGGGCTTCTCATAAAGGGCTTAGTGAAAAGGATTGTTTTGAATAAAAGGGTTTTGTCAAATTGGCTTGACAACACAGAGGCAGGTGAGAATAACTGCATTCATCTGGAATCATTCGTGAGTGCAAAACATTCCCTTTACAGTTTCAAAAATAGTCCTATTCTCTGACATATATGAAAAATGGCAAAACAGAAAATAAGCAAGAAAAAGCCCAGGCCATGGCAACAGAGTAGGTTTTGTGAGACAAAAAAAGAATCCACAGGGAAGTCTTTTTAACAGCACAGTTCTATTGCCTCTATTCTTTTTTAAAAAATAAGTCTAAAAATGTCCTTTTTGCTTTGGCTGTTTGGAGTTGAAGCTTTTGCTGTTACTATCCTTTATTTTTTTTTAATAATGCAGATCTGGATCATGGGGGAAAGAGCCAATCCCAGCCAAATTGGATGCAACCAACTAAGGACCTTCATTTAGACCAATGACCACCTCTTTGAGACACGAGGGGAAAAACCCGGGTATCCAGAGATAAAAATGAAGATACAGGGCGGATGTGAAAATTCCACACAGGCACACAAGTGCTATTCTGTCCAGAACATATAACACACACTGTGATTTAGAAACGCAAACAGCACTACTGAAGAGCACAGCCATACTCTGTTGTGGAAGATACTGCACTTCAAATCAATTCAGTTCACTTTTGTATTATGTACAGTACTTTACAGAGTGCAGGCACAACGCTGTGATAAGTTATCAGTATAAATTTTACAAATTAATAATTACATTATGAGTACACATAAAGACACAGATCTGTATAAACAGACAGGAAAACAACATAGATTGAAACTGATTAACATAAATGGAACCTAACAATATCTGTCCATTAATTATTTGTTGAACTATGGACAATAGTTAATGACAACAGAGGAAAATAAAAACTAAAAATCCAGTCAGCAGCATCCCTGGATAAAATAAACCTCTGGGGGTCCTAGTCGGGTGTCAGCTTTTATTCCAAATGGAGTTTTTATTTTTCAGAATGTTTCAATCACATTTCCTCTCTAAAACATTTTCGCCTATTTTCTTCTGCTGCTGTAAAACACTCCGTTCATTTATTCGTTCGTTCATGAATGGGAAGCTACTATGCTCCCACATTAGCACCGGCACCTCTAGATTAGCGGACAGTTTTTACCCACAGGTCAAAAGGATACTCTAAATCCATTCATACTGAGCACTGCGTGAGCATTACATAGATATATTGTCTGATGTTGTTTTTCGCTGTCAGTTTTTATAATCAACGTCTTCTGCTGACACTGTACCTCTGCAATTTGACAAACAAGAAAGGATTTATTTCATTGTATTGTGTGCATGTAAACTGAAACAGAACGATGGGGTCAGGATCTGAAATCAGCACCCTGGAGCTGTGAGGCAGCTAACCACTGCACTGTCTTGCGTTCCTATTACTGTTATTCTCATTAAACACATTAACCCAAAGGGACCTTATGAAAGTCAATACACGTGAATGCACTAAAGTCTCGGGCTTAGTTGAAACATGCAGATCGACTTCAGAAGCAAAAAAAAAAACAAAAAAAAAACAAACTGTTAGGAAGAGCACAAAATGCTCACTAGGTTTTCAAAGGAACAAGATTTACTTATATCTGCTTTGGATAGAATTGTACATAATGCTGTATCAGTGAAGCTGTTGGCATAAACAACATCTAACAGCAACTAGTAACGCTTCTTGGCTTTGCTACGCCAAGACACAGGTTTATAATGAACTTCCTACTTAGATAAAAAAAAAAAAAAGATAAGAAATAAGAACAAAAAGGCCAAAAGTCGACTAAGGCTTTCAATTTGTTCATAAGTCTGAAAAAAGCAACACCTTCTTATCTATTTCAGTATTTACTTTAGGGAATTATCTCAAGGATAATGAACTGAATCTCGGGCTGGGTGTTGTACCTTGGTTGTAGCAATCAGGACAGGTCATGGTTTCAGCAACCTACCACTGGAGATACTTTGGTTTTCTCCATGAGACCAGTTGCTTTCGCTCAGAGTACAAAAACGAAAGCAATAAAGCTGTCTTTTAGGGCCATAAAGCTCAGATACCAGCTAAGGCTCGTTGTTAGACTCCATTCTTGAATGATCGTGTCTGTGCATCTGCATTCCAGGAGTAGCTTTAATATGACCAGCTGTTGCAACACTTTTGTTTTTTTATTGAACTTTGTCAACACCCATCCTAAGAATCATCACATGTAATCTCCTGTGGGGTTGTTGTTTAAACCATCCCAGAGGCAGGGTCAATGTTAATATCCCTTTTACAAGAGTACACACTGCCTGTGTACCCAAGTCATTTCATTAAAGTGTGACTATTAAAAATGACTTCTAAAACAAAAATAAGCAGTTAACAGAATAACAACAGAATCCAAGGTGAATATCTTGAGCTCCCAAACAGTGATATCTAATACACAAAGATATGGATCTCAGCATCTGATGAAGAACACAGCTGGAATGAAAACTTGCAGCCAATGCCACCTGCAAGGCACCTGATGAAGTCTCCAGTCTGCTGCTTGCTATACACTAGTATGACAATTTGTATAGTAATTTAATTTTATTAAAATTTTTCTAACAATCTAGGAGGAAATAGGCATATAAAAGAGCAGCACAAAAGTGCCATCCTTTGCAAACTTGTAGTTAGTCATATGAGTGGTTAACATCACTTTTGTGCTATTTAGGTTAAGCAGAAAGTTAGAATACACAATATTTTACTTAAAAGTCTGAATGTGTCCAGCACAAAGGTTTCCTACATAAATCAGTGATTTCAGCAGTTAAAAACGGAAAGCAGACATTTTTTTATGTGGAAGAATAACTTGAAGAAAATACAAGTTTTCTTTCCATGACTGTGCTGTGTTTGAGGAAGAAATATCTACTTCTTCTTCTATCACTAGCTTAATAGCCATTTTCACAGTTAGCTGTTTGCCCCCCCAAATCTTTTTCCTCCATTCTCCTTGATTCTCGGCATCCTCTGGGGTGAGAACTATTCTTTACACATCATTAGACAGCACCTGGAACAGCATTGTTTTCAGTCTTCCTCTGGACCATTTTGTTGTGCCACTTAACCTAATCATTCTCTACGTTTCGATCCACAAGTCCAACCGACCTTACTCTGTTGCTTCTTAGCAAAGCATTTGTTGCCTACAAGTCTTTCCCTTACCTCTCAGTCAATGACTCTCCACAGATGTACATGATCTTTCTAATCCCCATTCTTTGCAGTTATGCTTCATGCTGTCCTTTGATCAGTCCATGTCTCAATCCCATAGAGGATACTACTCCTCACAAAGCCTTCATAAACTTCACCTTCAATGCCACAGAAGCCACTTCTGAAATCAGCTCCTGGAATTTCTTTGGTGTACCTCTCACTTATCACTGCTGCCACCACACCGCCTTCTATCTGCACACAGCATATCATCCTAAGCAGTAGACCCTTCCTCTCTTCTCCAAACAACTACAAGTTCAAATTCAACTTTGTTATCATGTATGCATAGTAAAATTAAAATCTTACTAGGTTGTCACCTCTGAAGAGTGACAAGAATGATTCACACTCACTGCATCAGCATTCTGCACCCCTTTCATAAACTTTCAAGCAGTGGTTTCAAATCCCAGCCCTGAGGACCCCCATGACTGCAAGTTTTTGTTCTAACTAATTTCTCAAATCACTAAGCTATTTTACTTCTACCTGAAGTCATTATTTAATTAGCTGATCTTTTTTCTTTTTTTTATTCTCCATTTAGAAAAAAGCAGTAGTGGCAGATTTATATTCTTAAGAAATTCAGAGAATTTCTTTTTTACCAGCGTTTTAAGCTCTTAAATCTCTTTTGTTATTTTCTTATTAGTTTGCCTCTTTTTCTGCCGAGTTTGCTCACTTAATTGTATGCTCCACTACAACCTTTCAAACCCGCTTATAGGGGGGCTGGAGACTATCCCAGTAATCATGGGGCACATGGCAGGAACAAAAGAAGGACTTTGAGCTAGTTCAACTAATAATGAAAATCTTACAACAAGCGGAGTAGACAGGAGATCAAACGACAATGAATATTAAAATACTGCTGCTGCTGCTTCACTGCCATACCCTCTTGTTTCGTAATTAGGAAACAACAACTTAAATAACCAGAATACCAGATAATAGGTTACAAAAATCATAACTGTGACAGTTATGAAAATCTTAAAAACCATTTAACATTTATACTATAAATGCCTACTACATTCCAAAACCAGGACGGACTTTTTTTGGTGTCAGGTCTTTGCATCCGCTGCTTTATCCCTCCCCATCTTTTTCAGCACTTTTAAGGAGGAGGTGTGAAGATTTGAGTGTAACATGGAATAAAGAAAGTATGATAGAATAAAACTGGGCAAAGCGATGGAAATACTGTAAAGAAGAATAGTACATTTGTGCTGTATACAGAAGCTAAGATGGAAAGGTAAAGGTGAGAGAATATTCAGTGGAAATAGTGGTCATGGTGGTGCTTTGCTTGAAAAATGGGAGGACAAAGTGGTAACAGTGAAGAGGATAAGTGATGGTGTTGTAGGTGTTGCTGGTGAGTGACTGATGAATATAGTCTCATGATATGCCTGACAGGCTGACAGAAGCAAAAAAGAAAAAAATGTTTTGAGACTGTTTGATGGAGGTGACATCTAAAGAGTCTCTGGTGGAGGCAATTATAACAAGTAGCACCATAATAATAATACATTTTATTTATACAGAGTCTTTCCCATGCTCAAGGTGCTTCACTGAAAGTGCATGTTAAAGTCAGGGCTGTTGTTCATGAGGGAGCCCATGAGAGCTTAAGCTTTGGTAGCAGGAATGTCCTGGAGTTTGCTGATGCAATGGAAAATGGTTGTATGCAATGCCATGTTTAATCAGGAGGAAAACAAATTTGTGACATATCAATCTGGTGGTATAAAAAGCAGATGGACTGTTTGTTATTGAGGAAATAAGTTATGGTGGTGAAAACCATGAAGGTGACCCCTGAAAAAAGTTGTGTATCACCACATCTCTTAGTTGTAGGTGACATTTTAGTCATGGACATGAATAAAATTAAGAGGAACTGTGGAAAAATAAAAGTACAGAGCTTTAAGTTTTAGAAAGAGCAGCAAAATTTTTGCAAGTAACAAAATCTATAGAGCAAAACGTTACGGGTAATTTTGCTCAAAACTAGATTTATAGCTTTGTAAGACCATGCCAAATTTTATTTAAGCTTATTATGTGTTTGGACATTAGTCTGTGAACACAAACACACAGAAATGTCTGTTAAAGGGGTCAAAATTGGGTTCAAGATGCTTAAAACTTTTAAATCCTTTAAAAATATAAGTTGAATTTCTGACCCTGTCACAACACTTTGAACATAATAAATGTATAAAAGTAAACTAAACAAGTGAAATGCATATTATTATGCACATCTAACAGGGTGATGCAGTAGTTAGAGCTTTGGCTTAATAACTTCAAGGCCTTGGTGTTGCAATTCCAGCTCAGTCAATGCCTTTCTTGAGTTTGCATGTTCTCTCCATGTTCATGTTGCAATTTTGGTTTTAGCTTACACACTCCAGGGTGATGTGAGTTAAGTCTCAAAACTAGAAAACACGAGTGTGCCCTTGAATGGATTTCCTTTTTTTTTTTTTTTGCCTTAAAGCCTACTGCCAAAAAAAGCCCCTCACTACTGAAAACTCAATTAGGCAGGTTCAGGAAATAGAAGGTTGGATGGACCAAGACATTACACTTGACATTTATGGTTGAACTGTTTCTTTCACTGCATGCAGAATGATTCACAGAGTAGATGATTTTTTTGGCACTGGTACATTTATGAAATAGTCACCAATGTTTGTTCAGTAATGTTTAGGTAAGGTTCTTTTGTACAGTATATTACATTTTCTGCTCCCTGATTTAGTTTGTACTGTATTTGGCCCAAATGTTACAATTAAGTAAAATTCTTATTTATATATACTGTAGAATGTGCTCGTTCCCTGTTCTGAAATTCTCTTCAAAGTCAATGTATGACTTTCAAAAAACTACTTTGGAGAATCTCTTTACATCTGATAAGTGACTCTGCCACTTGCTCATTGCAACAGAAACTGCAGCTCCAGTGATATAAGCCAGTCTATTGCGAGTTAAAGGCACCAATGTCTGTGAGACCAAAGGACAAATGTGACAAGAATGCACAATAAACAGGGAGCAAAATGTCATAGTTATCACTCTCAGTCAAGAACGAAAATATTTTACAATTCTCCATAAACCTTATGCTGCCCAGGCTCAGCATGTGTGCAAAGCTAGGCCTCACCCACCTAGCAGATAAGAAAGGGTGACAGTGGAAGATACTTCTTTAGTTTTCATGATTTATATATGCTGCATTATTTATGTGAACTGCTGAAATGTTGCACATCACATGAGGCCCAATAAATAAAAAATAATTTTGAAGGAAAAAAAACAACACAAAGAATACACGGACTGGTGACTGACTGATACAGCATTCTCTGTAAGAGAGTTTAGCAGATACATTTCTCACTTCACTAATGTCTGATGTATGAAACATTTATTTATTTTTATTCTGAAGCAGTAAAATGTATTTCAGAAAGGGGATTACGTGCCTTGTGGAACAGACTTTTCCTTATATATCATCATGTCTGTTGCACATTCTCTCATTTTGCTGCCTATTTATAAACTGCTTCCCTCCAGTCATGAAGCTTCAACAATGGCTGCAGACAGGGAAGCATGGTAAAGAAAAAGAATGCACTACAGTAAAAGGCAAAAGTAATTTCTACTCGTACAAACTGTCAGGGACTAGCTCTTGCTTTATGCTCAGTTACTGGTCCCTATTACCATTTGAGCACACTTTAAATAGCCAAGAGGTATAAGGCTACTAGAAAACCCCTAAACTAGGCCAAACGCTTCCTAGCCTGCCTAGAACAAACCTCACCCTACACAGTCTGACCCCCAAACTCTTCCGGCTATAGAGACCAAAAAAGGGAACTTGGCTTCAGAAGGTCAAAATATATCTTTAAATGTCGAAAATAGACAAAACACATTTAAACAATATTTAAATGACATAAATCATAACAAAAATTACTTAAAAGCAAAAAACACATGAGAAATAATAGTCAAAAACAACATTAATCTATACTAATAAAAGGCAAAGCCCTCACTGACTCACTCATCACTAATTCTCCAAATTCCCGTCTAGGTAGAAGGCTGAAATTTGGCAGGCTCATTCTTTACAGGTTACTTACAAAAGTTAAGCAGGTTTAATTTCGAAATTTTATGCGCAACGGTCATAACTGAATCCTACTTACGTACATATATACATCCATAGCCTGCAGCTTGGTCACCATGTGAGGCGGAGTTGCGCCCCCCCATCCCCACGCCTCCCACGTCTGTCGCTCCGGTCTCTTCATTCCCTTCCTTGCTTTGCCACGGTATTCAGGACTCCTTGTTGATAACTGCAGCCTTCTTATTTAATCCACAGCTATCAAGGTGATCACCATCGATCAAAGAACTGTCACTTACCGAGTGGTTTCCATGCCCAGAAATGCCGCCTGCCTTTTACATTCTCTGTGTTACATATTGCATGTCCATATCAGGCTCAATCTTGATATCCAGAGGAACATTGTGTCTTATGTATTGAATGACTGGGACAGGTTCAAGGTGTGGACTGATGACAGTACAGGAGATAATTATACTACACAGGAGCACAATAAGAGTGAAATGCTTAAGCCCTTCATCTATGCTTCTGCATGTGAGTTGATGGCTGCCGCTGAATTGTTCGGTTGTCACTTTCAAGTGTACCGAAATGGCCAAATATTTTACTCTTTTGGAGAATTGTCAATGCCCCTTAAACATCTTAGATTCACAGGTGACGATTTGAGTAGTGGACACTTTGATGTTTATGAATGTTTCAACTCTCAAAAGCTGGATGCGAAGTTATCAATAAAGCTGGTTGTATGCTTACAACGCTTGATAGATGCCGAATGTCACTTCAGCACAAGTCCTGCAAATACTAACATAATTGAAACAAACCATGAAACTCAAACTGATTATGACAGCAGCAATCCAAGCTGTGAGAAACCAGTAAAAAGAAGGCGTGTCAGACGTCATGGTACATTTTCTGATGCAGCTAGACGGAAACAATTTTGTGACGCTGCCGCCAAATACTCGCAGAAAAATCCACAAGTTCATAGAGACGCTGTCGCTAAATACTCGCCGAAAAATCCACAAGTTAATAGACACGCTGTCGCTAAATACTCACAGGCAAATCCAAAACTTAATAGAGACGCTGCCGCTAAATATTCGCAGGTAAATCCACAAGTTAATACTGGGAATGCCCGTTAAATATCTTAGATTCACGAGTAGCAATTTGGGTAGTGAACACTTCGATGAATGAAACCTTTTATCTTTACAACCGTTGACAAACACGGAATGTAACTTGAATACAACACGTCCTCCAAATACAAACCTGATTGGAAGAAATAATGATCAAATCCTTGATGACAGCAACACTCATAACAGAGACAAAACAATTACTTTGACAAATCATGTTACGTTATTTTTAAAATGTTTCCTTTTCTTTTTCATAACTTCTTTAACACACTACTTCTCCACTGCGAAGCGCGGGTATTTTGCTAGTATGAAATAAATAAACTTAAGCCAGAGCAACATCCCTTGCTAAACCATAACATTCCCTTCCAGCCAATAGTGGAATAAACTAGCTAAGAAAAGGACTACTGAGTCTGCATCGTCCATAATGTAATGAGTGTTGAACGAAATGACACCATTTCAGGTTTGGTTAATGCCTTCAAACCAGTGGTGCTGGGATTTGCTCCATTTATGCCAGTTTGATTACAAATCACAGATAAAAATTGAGCTACTAGGGAAATACCAATTATAAGTCCAGTTTCGATCAAAATGAAAATGAATGGACTGATGGTACACTCCTTACCTGGGTGCCTCTTGTATGTCTTGATGGCTTAAAGTCACTTTTGACACAATCATCAGCTAAATACCTAAAAACTATTATTACATACTGGAAACAGATATGTCTATCAGGTTATCAGTGGCTAAGCCCTTTTACCGATCAAACACTAACCATCCATCAGTCCTCTTTCATAACCCACTTAGTCCAATATGGGGGGACCTGAAACCTTCCCCATCAGCATAAGGTGTAATGTAGGAACCATCTTTGGATGGCACGACAGATGACTGACGACTCTTGACCTAGTATGTGTGAGTTTTAATGTTTATGTAAGTGTGCCCATACAATTTTAGGACACAATCTGAGTACTGATGTCTGTCTTGTGGCTGATGTTGTGTGGTATATCGGGTCTGCAGCTCAGGAAAAGAGGGCCATTTTAATGAGTAAATAATTAATTGGCTGGCTCGCAGTTTGTGGGTGTGTGTGCTCATGCAGCTGTGTGGGGTTGGTGGAGTAACTGGAGTGACAGACACCAACATATGAGGGTGGGGTCTGTCTCAATTGGTTCATCGGCTTCCTACAGTGCACGATTGAGACGCTGAACCAATGGGGGGCATATAAGAAAGAGCTGGGATGTGAAAAGGAGAGAAACCGATTGAGGGAAGCAAAAGAAAAAGAGAATCAAATAGAAAAGAATCCGGTAAAAAAGACGGAAGGAAAGAGAGAGAAGAAAAGAAAGAAAAGGAGGTTAAAAAATGGAGAGAGAAGGCAGGAGCAAGAGAGCCGATGTGAGTGAACGAGAAACAGCGAAGGCAGACAGCCAGAAAGATGACCCTCGAGGGAGTGTGGGGCCGACACTCAGGAGCTGAAGGAGGTCACTCTGGCTGAGTATCCTGGGATTTGGGGTGACTGATGAGCTGTTCAATTGGAGCGACTTGCTGGAGAGAGGCAGCACACCTGCAAGGGAATGGAAGACTCAGTGAAGTGTCCTGCAGGGGAACCATGGACCACAAGGACGCAAGCCTGGCAGCAGGAGTCAGAGGCTTGAGGATGATGTCCTGCTGGGAGCCAGAGCCACATACAGGGGCCTGAGCCTAAGCATAGCACTGAAGGTGGTCTGAAATGCTAGTTACGCGCCTCCTTGGCTACAAGAGCCCATAATGGGTGAAGCTAAGGACACATCTGTTTTTAAAGGATTGCACCAGGGTTCATGTTTATGGACAGCTTCTTGTACTGTGTTTTTAACCTTTGATTTTAATGGAATTGATTAGAACTGTTTTGAACCTCCACTAGCACTTCATTTTATGGATTATTTATTTATTGAACATTTACAGCACTGCACTTCTGAACATTGTTTTGGTTTTGGACTGATTTTAATATAAGCACTGGTTTACTTTTGCACCTACCCCTTTGCTTTGTATGTGTGCTGTGTCCTCATCCATTGGCTCAAACCTCAGGTATGTTATCAGTAGTAGCGGGTTCAAGATACTCCCCAAAAGGACAAGGTAGCGTGGGGTTGACCTGCACAGTCACATGCTGCTGGAATACACTTGACCTGACACTTGAAATAACTGGGTTCAGAATGGATGGACTGATTAATAGGTTAATATCTCAACAGCAGGAAAAGGCAAAAAACTTTACTTCCTTGAGTAACATTTCTCAGCTTTAAAGACTGAGTAAGTGAGAGTTTCCAGATTTATAGATAAATATATATTTATATATTAAAGATATGTAAAATGGGTTTGCCTCATTAGTTCTGTGATGTGGTTTGATTTAGTGCAATGTTGTGCATCAGCTCCACACCACACCCCTCTTGTCCTGGGTGCACGGGAAGTGGGTGTGTTTGGTAATATTATTTCAATAACATGTTTTCTTTTTTAACCACCTAGTGATATAATAAAATTTACAGTAGCAACAACCCCATGCCATTCACCTTTATCAGATCACACATGCTTGATTGCTGCGGAAGGATTATTAGACCAATTGCACAAGGACACTGTTTCTTGTATGAAGTCCAAATGGAAAAACAATTTCAATCAAGTTTTACAACAGATAATCAGTTATCAGTGTTGACTTTAGCAGCAGTGGACTGAATGAATGAGCACAGGACCTTCTGCTAAAATTAACAAAACTTCCAAGCACCTAGCAAGCAAGTTGATCTCTCACCATAATAATAGTAAAGCTGGTAAATAGCTCATCATATCCAAATTGGGAAAAACCAAAAGATAACTCCTCCTGAATCTGTCCTAAATTTGAGATGATTTACAGTATTTGCCATATATCATTTGGACATTAGGAATGACATCTCAGTGGTAGATGATGACTTCCTACTCCTGTCTGTGATATAATTGATTGAAATGTTGGATAATGGGCCTAAGTCTGAATGAAGCCAGACAGATTTAAACAGAGATGATGGATAAATGTAATACATAGCTCATTTACCTAGTCAGGTCATTTTTTATTATAACATAAAATACTACTATATTCTTCATCCAACTTAATCCATTTCATTGGTTTCCTAACTCGTCAGTTTTGAACTCAAGGTAGGAACTAATTGAGTGCCAATCCATCACAGGGCTCATGCACACATTCACATGGGGTAAAATCAGAATGGCCAATTGATGAGATGTACAGTATACAGTTAAGAAAGAGAACCTGGGATAAAAGTTGATACACAAAGCACATACAGACATGATAGACAGTGCCCTAGCAGAGAATATGAACAAATGAAACTGGATATGTGAGACTGCAGCTTCACCACTTATGGTTTTAGTATGCAATTTCTCTCTCTAAAACTTAAAACTGGCTGAATGTCCATTAGTCTGTAAATTACTGTTATTTAGGAGCAGCAGGACACTTTATGTGCCTCCCTTACAATTCTGAGAAGAGTGTAAACAGAGTGCACAGAGGCCAACAGCACAGAGTTCAAAAATTAAATCGCTACAGCACTGCTGGCACCATTTAAGTGATACCAACACGTGAAGAACTTTTACATTAAGAAGTCAACATCAAATTTTAAGGATGTGTAAAATGAATAACCAGAAGAGCATGTGTTAGTGAGTGTAAAACATTTTATAAAACACCACAGTTTGATTCACAACATTACAATTGGTATATGACTCATTTCATTTTAATGGTCAGTGTCGGATATTTACAGTGAAGACCTGCATTTGCCATGAGACTGAATGTGGTGGTTAGCCACACCAAAACATACTGCGTATGCACAAATAAAGTCTGATAAAGTTAAAAATGATTAGAAAAACTTGTAAAATGCCAGACATATATAGATAAAACTTAACCTCAGTATTAAATTAACAGACATTCTTGATGTACAAACTAAAGGGAGCTCCTGACAATTCCCATGACCTACGGCTCATATGAAAGAAGCCATTAAAATGTATAATTCATGACAAAATGCTAAATAGAATTTTAATAGGACCCTACATCAAGCTGCTATTGTAAGTATTTGCTTTTTTATATATCACTTCTTCAGAAAACAACAAATTGAATTTTTTGTATTCCATCCATTCTGTGAACGCCTTTTGTTTTGTCAAGCTGAAAGCCATCGGAGCCCAGTTACGTAGGTAGCACTTGGCTCAAGGAAGGAACTAGAGACCAGTATCTACAGTAACTCAAGTCAGACCAGAGTTGGATCACCTAAGACATTCATACAGCAGTTGGGATGTGGTAGGTAAACCCATGTGCCAGCAAAATACTGTCAGAGACACAAGGAGGATATGTAAATTCCACATTGACAGCGACTAAGCTAGAATTTGTGCACCGAACACTGGACTGTGGAGTCACCATGACATCCTGTGAATAAAATTTTAAAGTAAAAAAGAATTGATATTACATGACAACAGACAATTTACTCACCCTGCTGCCACTCAAGCTGATAGGGCTCTGTTATGGCAGCAGGATACTTTCAAGATGGCTCTTACTACTGTACTACTAAACTGTCTATGGAGAAGACTGTAATACAGACTACTGAATATCCCCATCTGCATTAATGTTTAATCTGTTTGCACTTCACTTGCATGTGTTTTGCTTTTCCCTTTCCAGACTTGCTTCTCCTTTGGATGTTTGCTTACACTAACCTTTCCTGTTCAGGAGAACCAGGGCCCCTCTGGCTGATGTGTGCACACTTTCAGTGAGTGTGGCTTCTTTTCACAATCTGCTCTTTATCAGCGCACAAACAAACTTTACTTTAGCATCTTTTGCAGCGACAGTTGTCAAAGGCTTGGACATAAACACAAAATGTCCTATGAAGATTTCATATTGTCTAGACTTGAAGGGTAGCACAGAAGTAGGTTTGCTGTACCATGTGAAAAGCAGTCTTGGCCAGGAGATGTAATTTAATTAAGGAAGTACCCGCTTTGATGGAGACACTTGAAATTGTAGATGAAGTTCTACAGTTCATCAAAGAGGTGATGGTGCCTAACAAGAGGCTAAGCTAAAGAATATTTTCTAGCTAACTAGGGGGCTTCACCCCCTGCTCGCTTCTCCAGCCCCCCAGCCTGCGCTACATACCAGCCACTTTGCGTATGTGGATTTCACTTTCACCAAACAACAAATCTTTTAATTGCTGTGGATACACCTCTTCATTGGGAAGAAACACTACCTTTCCCTGATGGCAACACGAATTAGATGATATACAAGTCTCTTAAAAGCTTAAATCTGAACGATATATTTGATCTCTTTTCGCTGTTCCATTATTTCACCAAGTAATATTTTCCGTTTTTTTGCGCTAATGCGATTTTTACTATCAGTTTTTTGAGACTTTCGAATTTTAGTACTTTCATTATCTCTAACCTGCTCTGCATGTGTACCGTGCCAATGTTTTGGAACCTCTTTACGGTATTTGACTTTGTCATCTACTCTTTTTTCTTTTATTTCCGGCCCTAGGCGTGGTTAAATCTCTTGGCACAAATAACTGTCCAGTTATCTTATCCAAAGATCTTGACCACACATTGTTCTTCTCTCTCTTGTTAAATTAATCTTAGCCTGAATGAATCTATTAATTTTTAACATTTAAGATTTTTCATTTAAAGATTTACCAATGTTATTTCTTGTGCTAGTGTGTGTATATATATATATATATATATATATATATAGTTTCTGCAGTACATCTTGCCTGAAGAAGGGGCCTGAGTTGCCTCGAAAGCTTGCATATTGTAATCTTTTTAGTTAGCCAATAAAAAGGTGTCATTTTGCATGGCTTGGCTTACATATATACATATATATATATATATATATATATATATATATATATATATATATATATATATATATATATATATATATATATATATATATATATATATATATTCATATACACACACACACACACATACTTTGCCCCCTGCTTGCTTCGCTCGACAACCCCTGTGTTTGGTTAATCAGATATACAATTTTATATTTTTTTTTCTTTGGAATCATTTCAATTTCATTATTTGCATTTTTACTTTAAAGCTTTATTAAAAACAGTATTTTTTGAGACTCATTGTGACAATGCAAAGTATAACTGCTTGTGAGTGACTATTGTTTCTGTTTCTCTAATAAATAATCAGACTTTTTCTAATGTTTGTCCCTGTGATTTATTGATTGTCATAGCAAAAGCTATTCTCACGTTAAACTGTAAACATTTTAATACGAATGGCATATCACGATCTACTTTGGTGTGTAATATTATTCCCGGAATATATACATTAACATTCTTTTTGCCTGTTAAAATTTGCATCGCTACTCCGTGATCATCAATATACACCTGACTGAACTGTGTATTCTATGAAATTCAACTTGTCGTTGCTTTAACTGTTCCGGGACCACAAAGCCTCATAGAGTATGGTATATTATTGTGTAAATCTACATTTTGTCCATTGAATGACACGAATGCTAAAAGACTTTGTTGTCTACTATTTGCCTTTTATTTCTGACCTCAATTTGTCCTGCTTTTTTTTCAATTACACCTGGTTCTGATGGTTAATCACCTTTTGTTTTGCGGTAATGTGATCTTTTCTATCTTTACTTTGATACTGTGGCGACTGACATGATAAAGTGTCACAAAAGTTTTACTTGAACAATCGCCAACTTCCTAACCCCAAACACAACTTTCTAGCACCCTCTCCAACCCCGGGTCTTGCCCACCCCCCCTTACAGCATCAATCAATACCCCGCTATCAGTCTTCCATGCTGTACTCCGCCCTCCCTCAATCGGACCGAACAGTCACTTAAAATCAAAAAGGCCTCAACCTGGCTGGGATGCTACAATACTTTCTAATTTTACTTCTTTTATATTCTGTACCTTTCTCTGCATGTGTATCGTGCCATCATTTGTTTGAGCCTTTCGAATTCCACAGCTTTCATAATCTCTTATCAGCCTTTTTTACTCTCCAACACCTTTGGGTCTCTATGCTCCGTATTGTCCTTATACACTTTATATGTGCTGAGAGCACAGGATGTGTGTGTGCTACGTGCTTTTACACGTCTGAGTGTTTTTGATGGGTGTGCTCTGATATGATATCTTTTATAAGTAGGGCGTGTCTTGCAAGAATCTCATGTTCCACGTCCCCGTGAGACAACCCTGGGACAATCTCTTGGCACCAAGTCTCATGTTTACGGTCTCCGCGAGACACTCCGTGGCAAGTCTCTTTTGTCTTGCGGGTCTTTTAAATGTCTTCCGAGAACTTCTGAGCAGATCACGTATTGTCGTCTTGCTTTTGCTTTCCAGGATTTTTTTTTTTTTATAAGAGAGAGATATATCAGCCACAACATCATCTTTAAAGCCATTAAATCCAAACTTTAACAGGTTGGGGTGGTAAAAAGTCTCCTGATGATCACGGTGGCAGCAATGAAATGCCTTGTATCTTAAATGTTGTGCCCTTTCCGAGTTGAAGGTTTAGAGTACCGACTGTACAGCCCTGTCTTTGTCATTTAATAAAATGTGCATATCTTTGCACCTACTCCTTGTCGCATGCCTGTAGAATTCTTGTTAGATGGATTTTTTGATAAACTACATCGGCCATCTATCAAGCTTGCTTCATTTAGTTCAGGATCATGGAGGGCAGCAGGCTACTACTGGAGCACTGGGAACAAGGTAGGTGTGGTTTGTGGACAGACACCCTAAAGTATATCTCTTGTGTACATGAGGAGAGAAGTAAAATCTGAGGGATGGAGTGAAACTTTCTAAAATGGACACAAAGGATCATTTCAAAACAGAATGTATATAGTTTTTTTTTCCAGGTGGTGGGCATTTCTATAAAACATAAAAGTGCTTTTTTCTGTTTTTCCATTCCTGTGGTGCTAAGTTACAAATAATAGTTCAGAATGTATACGAACTTGACTTGCCCACCTACAGTAATTTTGACTTTATTTTATTCCTAATACAGTTTAAAAAAAGGTAGCATTTGCACTGTACTGTTAGTGGCTTCTCCTGAAATTGATTAACTCTGGCTTTACCACCACGTTGACAGATTTAGTTCTTCTACTCTGTACAAATTTAGAACATATGTAATGTCAACTGTTCTCTTACCCACAGCTTGTTCTCATGGTAAAAAGCATCTAGGAGTTTCACAATGTACTTGTGGTCACAGGAGGCTAGGATGTCAATTTCAACCATGTAATCTTCCAACTCTTCCTCGCTCTTGGTCTCAATCACCTTTGCAGCTGCCAAAATGCCCGTCTCCTTGTTCTTCGCCTGAAGGATTAAAAAAAACAAAAAACAACACATTGCTTTCCTTCCTTTAAAGAAACAAGCTTACACTTGTCCTGCGTTGCTCGGTGTTCAGCAAACCTGAGCAAAGTAGCAGGAAGCATCTGGAACGGTTTATAGGATGCATAAAATAGAAGTCAAAAATTCATACATAAGGTGGAATCAATCAATGATGCATTAACATTTTTTGCAGAGATATATATAGAGATATATATACATACACACACACACACAAAGGAACAAAATGGAATCATGTTCATAACTCACACATCAAAGAATCTAAATTAAATGCAGACAACAATACTGGCTCAGTGAATAAAAGCTGGACTTGAACCACAAAGTTTACATGATGCCATTGGTATGCCATGTTACACAAAATGGGGAACTTGCCTGAGCTTTAAATGTCATCACATAGGCATCTTTGTAAGCTGACCTATAACAATCATGCAGTGCTACAAAATACAGTCCAGCATAAAAGGCACTACGCTCCTATCAATTACAACTGCATCAAACTGTTACTATTGCTCACAGTGGTCCATTTTCTGATATTGAATCTTTACCATTATTACTTTCCAAAATTGTGTAAGGAGAACATATGATACCATCCAAAAGTTCACAGTCAGTTTACTGAACTCTTAATCTGTGGGCATATGCTTAACATGCTAGAGTAA
Organism: Polypterus senegalus; assembly: GCF_016835505.1. Classification (NCBI taxonomy): domain Eukaryota; kingdom Metazoa; phylum Chordata; class Cladistia; order Polypteriformes; family Polypteridae; genus Polypterus; species Polypterus senegalus. The sequence goes on from NC_053166.1 coordinate 51,014,641, forward strand.
TCCCACTTTTTGTGTTTCATTGACTCCATTTTAGATGAGGATTGGGAAGAACTGTCTTAAATTCATGGATGCACACTCCAGCCAGGGTTCTTTACTTCTTTGAGTCTGATGCTGCCTGGATAGGTTCTGGACCCCATAACCTTGAACTGGAATAGGAATGTTGAGGTAGATCCTTCTTACATAATAAATGCATCCAATGTCACCAAATTGCTGATTTGTTCTTTTGAGATGTTTTGTCAAGTTTTGGAAGCAGCTATGTCATTTTGCCATGGAATATAATCACGATCCATCCTATTTTGGCAATCTTCTGGTGGCCAGCTGCACACTTAGGGGCAAAAATCTTGAGTCCATATTCTTCTTCTTGAACCCCAGGCTGGCAATAGTATACAAAGGCTCTCAGGGATCCAACAAGTATATAAGAAATTCATTTAACAAAGACATTTAAGGAGACTATCAAGAAATAGGTTAGTCCTGCACTGCAATCACAGATATGGGAACAATTCCTTGTTCAGATAAACCTTTTACAGATACGAATATTCAAGAATATCTTTAGGATATGGCTGACAGCATGCAAATCTCAGGCAGGCACGTGCTCTTAAAAGATAAAAAGTAAGATAACTTAAACCATAGTACTGCAAGATATTCCTTGTGCTTACACTCAAGGACAGAGGCTGCTATCTAGAGAAACACCAATATACTTTAAAGCAGAGACAAAAGTCAGCATAAAGTGCCTTTGTTATATTGTAATCTTACGACACTCTTTTAAGGAGAAGTTCGACACAGCTTCACCTCTTAAAACAATAATTGCTTACTTAAGACTCTTAAGATGTGTTTTAGAAATAACTTTAACCCACAGACCCCAAAACATCTGGATTACATGTCATGACAATACACACGCGCAGTTCTAGTTCTCCTATTAGCTTGTGCTGTAAAGTAGCTGCTTTTGAGGGCCTTTGTGATCCAGACATTATAGGTTTACAGCTGGCTACTGGCAGTTACCATAGTGCAAGTGTCTGAACTGGGATGGATCCTGGTGTGATTCCAAGACAAAACACATGTCATTTTTAGCTGTTCTCTGTCCAAAGTACCTCCCACCTTTTGTGTGGTTGAATCTGCGTTGTTTTTTGGATCACCGTGTTGCATGATGAAATGACACTAATGAGTCTGGTAGAATTTTTTTGGCAATGCAGCTGACAAGAAGGTTACAGTGTATTTCTTAAGAAATTTTTTCCCACTCCATTCACTTTTTACATTGCTAGACAAGATAACTAAGTAATTTTTGTGCCCAATCCACGATGTCATAATACCTCCATCATGTTTCACTCATTGTATCTATTGTAGTTTGCCCAAAAGTCACTTTAGATAAAAGCATCTTCCCTAGATCTTCTGGTATGCTCAGCATTGTCTGAAGTTCTTTTTTCCCCTGTACATTTCACCTTGCCATGACTTTGGTTGAGATATATCTTGCTGACATCTCTCAATGTCGCTTTTGTCCCCTTTCCTACCTCAGTTTCAAATCTGTTATGTTAAGTTTTTGGATCTAATGAGAGGTTTACACCTTGTGGTGTGGCTTTCATTTGTCGGCTGCTGAAGAATTCTGTGTGCAATACACTGGGATCCCTTCACCCCTGCACTATGGAATTTGCTGGTTATTTAGGACAGAATTGTTTCACAATTTTTCTTCATGGCTCTGAGAACTTTTTCATTATTAGTGTGAGCTGTTTTCTTCCACTGACTTGGTTATTGCCAGATGTCAAATACACAAGTGATTTCTTCATTTTTCAAGAAATTACAAAATGTTCCTTTTACTATCTACTTTTGGTACAAGATGTGCAGGTTCTGAATGGTCACTGTATTAAGGAATTTTAGTTGCTAAGGATAGAGCTGCCCGGAAGAGGAAAAGAGGAAGGCCTAAGAGGAGGTTTATGGATGTGGTGAGAGAGGACATGCAGGTGATGGGTGTAACAGAACAAGATGACGAGGACAAGAAGATATGGAAAATGATGATCTGCTGTGGCCACCCCTAACAGGAGCAGCTGAGAGATGAAGACGTAGTGAGTGTTTCATCTTGCAGCCAGTGTCACCAGGATAGGCAGTAGCTGCATGACCCTCAGTTTGCTAAGAGGAGGCTGGATATGGATAACAGATATAATACTATGAATGAATGGACAATTTCTGTGATTTGGGTCTGACTGACTTCTTCTCCTGTTTGTTGGAAAGGTCTCTGATCTCTTTATACCAGCTGATATCTATTTATACCAAAAAAGTTTCAGCAAAACTCTATACATTTATAGTTCTTATATATGCAAAATCAAATACAATAAGAATCTACAACTATAAAATACACCTTGGCTGGACACAGCCAAAAGTACCATTTTAAAATATGAATGCATATACAGTATAAGCAAAAATAAAATGTGACATACTCATCAACTTTAATTTAAAATCTTAACTGTCTAAGTAAAAACAGCAATTTTGGTTTTACTCTCCCAGTGCCTACAAAGGGGTCTCTGAACTGGCACGCACATTTGTTTTCTGATGGCTGACACAGTGGGCAAATAGCCAAGAAGTACGGCAAAAAGCTGAAGTCATTTAACCTTAATTCTTTTCATAAATTTTATTTCACTGATAACACTTTAACCCAAAATTACCTTAGTATCACACAGGTCCAACTTTTTTACACACTTCTACCAATGTGAGTTTGGGGTTTTCAATTGCAGGGGTGGTCTTGTTTTCAGTTCAACATTTTTGCAACTAGAAATCCCTTTTGCAGAGATGTGGAAACAGCAGAGAGTGAACATCAGGGAATAGGTTTCACTAAGGAACGAACATCCATATAAAATCAGTTCCAAGAGCACTGGGCACAAGACAAGAATCAACCTTGCATGGTATGCCATTCCAACACAGGGCACATTCACATAAACACCCACCACCCCACTCAAACTGGGTCAATTTAGACTCCTCAGTCAACGTACTGTGGAGATTTTAAGATGAGAGCACAAAACATTAGAGCTAGAGAGAACATTCTAACTCTACAAAGTAAGTGGTCCAGCCCCTGACGCCATATGGCAGCAGCACAAGCCACACAGCATGGTTTCTATCAGACATTTCACAAACATAGTGTATACAACTGCCCTATTAAGAGAAAAGAGGTGAAGGAGAGACCAGTGTGGTACAGGCCTCCCACCCAAACCACACTGCCCAGCTGCAAATAGACACAGAGTGCCTTTGATTGCTGAGGAAGTTTTCAAACTCCCATTAAAACTGACAGGGCATTAGATTTATTGACAGTATGGTGAAAAAAAAACTTGGGAATGAAAAAATGAAAAGTGAAGATACCAAATAACATAAAAGATGTGTCACAAACCTGCCCTTGGCCAGCGTCTGCCGCATTATCTGTTTAGCAGTCACTTCAAGGCTCCTAATGCAGGATTAAATCTCTCTTTTGCAAATGCCCCTCACATTGAGGCGAGAAATGATGAAGTGTCCCAAAATAGCAATTACAAGGCAAAGAACACCCCCTTTACCTTAAAGGGATTAGGCAGAGTCCTTCATCCTAGTAATGTGAGTTTGCAGTCGTTGTGTTACCTACTAGAGCTGCTAACACATGTTACCCAAGCTAACCTGGATGCTATTTTAGGTGCTGCCCAAGGCTTCATGAGAGACTTTCGTAATCATTTTGAATAGGAAACTAGTCACCCAGTAAATTAACTTCAATAAAACAACAGATAGCACAATTTCATGACTCAATGTAAACTGTGTCAGAAACTTCAACACTTCAATGTCCATTCACTGCAGCCTTCCAAGCCGATTCAACTGCTAAATGACAAACAACAGTAGAGAAATTAGCAAATTAACTATTACTCTTCATTTGACTTGGGAAAATATAGTGAGAGGTAGTTCTGAACCCTTTATTAGGATTATCACCAAACACAACTAATATATCGAATGGTGAGTTGCACTGGCATAGGCGAGCATGGGTTTGAGTGTGAACAAGCCCTGAGATGGACAAGCGACCCACCTGGAGTTGGCTCCTGCATTATGTTTGGTGCTTCTATGATACACCAAAATCCCCTTCACCCTGAAATAGACTAAGCAGCATTTATGGAGGGTGATCAACTCCAACACCACAGATATCTAAACCAATGATGACAGTGATCTAGTGGGAACACTACAAGGTAGTTGATAGAATTCTTTTAAATAATCATCATCTGTATGGATTTTTCATGTGCTGCTCTTGACTGCATTGGGTTTTCTTCTAGGAACCCCTGTTTCCAAATCACTGAATCACTTCGCAAAATCTGCTGTTTAGGTTAACTTGCAACTTTGAGTTGGGTACATATGGGCTAGTGTTAGTGTGAGTGTGTGAAAATATCCTCTGCCTTAGACTGGTGATCCATCCAGGGTGGTTTACTGCTTTCATCCAGTTCTATTAATGTTTTTATCAAGGAATCTCACTACAATTCTTCCTAGTCCACATATTTGCCCTGTAGTAAATGTCACTGGCCAGACACAAACCTGCAATATCTGGTGTGTAAAGGACCCCAGACATAGCTTTTTATACACTGTGAGGTGAAAGTAGGCCATTACACTCCACCTGTCCACTGTGAAAATCCTGCTGACTGTGCCAAGTGTTTTGTCATGGAATCACCCTATAATCTGACCCAGGATTGAATAAGTGGGTTTGATAAAGAATGACCTAAAACATTTGAGCTGTGTAAATTATCAAAGAATAACATAGTAGCAGAAAGACAATGTGTCCCCAAATGTGTGACAATATATCAATGTACTAGGGATCTGTCAACATTTGTTAATACTCCTATGAATAAGCATTGTGAGTAGATTTTGCACTCTCACCATGTCTTCTCTCACAGCACTCCTGTTTTACTCCCATATCCTAAAGGACACAAAGGTTAGGTTAGCTAGTAAATTTGAACTAGTTCTGCATAATTAAGAGATTATAGGATGGGTTCTTACCTTGAACCCAAAGATGTGAAAGTAGGAACCAGCATCCAATACCATAATATCCTGTATTAAGTGAGTTTGAAAATTTTGCAACTAGGCAAAATTTGCTTTCAGTCAGGTCCCAACACCAGCCATGACAGTAGCTTCCAATCATTGATCAAAAAAAAAAATAAAAATCACAAAAACACAGAGATGGCTTTCATATGAATACACATTCACAACTGCAGCTTGCATAACTGAATTGCCGCTAACCCCCCAACTCAATAAGATTTCCTTTTGGACCATAAAGACAAGATCGTTTCATTTTTACAATGAGAGCACTGCAGAGTGGACAATTCCAGAATAGTGTAATGATGAAAGGGATGTGTATTGTACTTGCGTAAGGGAGTAAATCATGGGGCGCACATTAGTTGGGTTAGGTTGCACAGGGCAGAAGTGTGCTGCTTGTAGGCTTTGAGAAAGGACATGTAAAATATGCCCTGTGCTTAGGGTTAAAGTTTCACAACCTTGATGGTGACAAAGAGAAGTTTACCTACATTGTTACTGGAAGCACTGGAGCTGCTGAATTAACACCTTGCACCGAACTCTTTTATCATGCAAGTATTTCCATCCATGTCAATACCAAGGAAGAGTACGTGAATATGAACAGAGGTTCATCACAAAAGTAAATTCTTTGTGTATGACAGAAATAAACAAAAGTTCTTCCAGTGCACTGAAGGTCATTCAAAGCTGATTCAGTCAGAACAGGAAACATCCAAACACCATGGCATACTTTAGAACTCAGCATCCTTTTGTATGTTGTCTTGGTGTTAACGATCATGACTTTGCCCCTAGCTACAGTCATTGCCAAGTTATAGTCAATAGTTCCATTTACTATACCAAGAAGTTTATATGAATTTATATTTAGCTCCCGAACAACAACATAAATCAATTTTGAACATGCAACATCTGTAAGTGTAAACCAAAAGTATAAGCTGACAGCAGAAATATCCTTAAGATGAATTGAACTCTATGCTAGTAAAACAAGTAACAAAAATAAAAAAGGAGAGGAATGGAGAGAAAAAGCAAAAAGCTACTGTTGGCTTTCAGCTAAAAAAATAATTTGAGGAAAAACCCAAGAAAAAGGAAGCTCCCCACCCAGTCAATAACCTTCAGCAGTTAAAATAGCCAGTATATATACAGCGACAGGCGGGCACTTGACTGCTTCATTCTCTACTTCCTTCAGTGACTGGTGGTCACAACAGTAGAATGCTTTCTTTAATAAAAGTGTGACAGAGCTAAGCACTGAAAGGATTCAAGCTCTCAGATGCAGGATGTCAATAAGGAGTGGTGAATTTGACACTTACACAGAAATGGAAAGTTACTATAAAATGGCCAGTAAGAGGCAAGGTAGACTTTGACTGATCTTTTATAAGGACTATGATGTTACTGAAGCATTTTTGTAAAGTACGAGCATAGACTAGGATTTTTATTTTCTTTTTTGCCAACTAATATGAGCTTATTTTTTTTAACCTTTACTTATCACTATTATCAAGTGACTAAAAAAACAATAAAAACACATCTATGGAGATATGCACACTGTATTTAAACATTGCTTGGTATTTTGTATGAAAACAAATACAGCACAGACACAGTGGTAAGTGCTGCACCCACACAGATCCAAAATCCAGAGATCGACTCTTAAACTGCCCATATGTAGTTTGCACTCTCTCCATATGTCTGCTTGGGATTTTCCTAAAGTGTTTTGATTTTTCCTTCTACAACTCCTAAAGACGTAAATGTCAGGCTACGCAGTTCCAAAATAGCTCTGTTATGGGTATGGATATGTGTGCGAGGAGATCCTGTGATGGACTGGCTATTTTCTTCCCTGCGTCCAGTACTACCAGGACACACTCCGGCTTCCCACAACACTAAAATTGATTAAGCCAATGTGTGAATGTTGTATATAATTGTAAATATGTACAATGCTCTGAGGTTGTCAGATGGGAACATGCTGTAAGAAAGCAAATTAGAATGACTTCACTGTATAAACTTTACATTTGTAAAAGAAAACAAATTTTAACTACATCAAGACTGTATATAATTAACTTTCCTGTTCAGTAGCTTCTGCATTTACAATACCTAGTTGCTTTCTTTAAAAAAAAAAAATTGCTATTGCTAGTCTAAATGACTTTTTAAAAAAGCACAACAGTCCTATATTTCAGGGCTGGCACTTTATGTCACCTTCCATTACTCACAAAAAACTGACCAGTTACTAAGTTTTTGTTTTTTTTTGGACGAGAATTGACTCCAAAAATCAAATGCTGGGAAGTATTTCCCAAATATAAGCCAATATTTTCTAAAACAATTAACTAATACTGAAAAGGACAACAAAATAGTGAAGTAAACTCACTTTGTTGTTTACAAGTGAGGATCATAGTTACAGTACCCCATGGCCACCATGCCCCTGGAATAAACTGCCAGGTACCTCTAAAAAATTCCAAGGTACTTCTCTCACGCTAGAGAAATAATCCATTCAGTGTGTTGTGGACCATCAACTGTGTCACTTCTCCCCAGTTGTGCTAATTCGACACCCTCTCTAGATGTGCAAATAATTTCAACTATCTTCTCTTTCTCTGGAGATGCACTGGTTCTACTTCAAATTCCTCAACTTGCACGTATCACTGGCCTCATCAAGCAACTTCAAATGCCAATAAAACATTTGTTGACAAAACATAATACAGAAAGAGTCGACACATTATTTTGGACAGCAACTGAACCCTCAGTGTGGTGGCATCACATATGGAGACAATCTATATACAGTGCATGAAATTCTAAGGGTTGTCTGTTGTCTCCCTCATAAAAACTTGCAAACCACTGGGCCTTGAACTTGGTAACAATCAGAAGCCTATGCCAGGATACATGCAATGCAACCCATGAACTGGTTGCGTGTGCTGCCTGAGACATGAAATTGGGTTTTGGGTTCTTCTCATGGCAAGGGGTGGCGTGGCCACGCACTGTGGCTGACAGGAAAACAACAGCAGTGAAGGTACATAACACTGCGGACAGGAAGAGAACCGCAGCGAGCTCTGATGACAGCGACACACACTGCACGTGATGAATGACTGTTTTCATCAAAAATGCAGCTATAAACTCAGCGCACACCAGAAAGACATACACAAATCAAAGCTTCCTCCACCATGTTATTGGGCTTTGGGTCCTTTGCACAATGAGTGGCTGGCATCGGATGGCAGTAAAAGACACTACAGCAACTATAGCACTACATGGCAAAATGGAGATTTATTAACTACTGTAAGCATGACCTAGTGGTAGTCACCAGGCATAAAGAAATGTTTATTTCATGATCCGCAACTCACCCAACGAGTTCTAAGTTCTATGTTGCTAGAGTTGTGTCAACTTTTGACTATTCTTTTTTTTCTGTGTTTATTCTGTGATCAGCAACAATCAATGAAGTTTGACATCACTTGTGCAGAGTAACAAATAGACTTTAGTCAGTCAACTAGTAGTGCTAAAATAAGTATATCAGAATGAATCACTAGCTGCACTTTGTTCCAGGTGGGGTATGGCAGGAAAAACAATGGCGTGCCACTGCAGGAACAAAAATACTTGGGTGGCTTTAAGAACACTGCCTGGTATGACTGATGGGAGGATCAGGACATGGTGAAAACTGCACGAGTGCATGGATCTTGCATGCTGAATGTTAGGAGTGTTGTAGTAGCTTAGAACTTTGTATCATTTGACATCAGAAGAGTAACCTTTTAATGTTATAGGATTCCTGAATGTCACTGGAGATTATATGAGAATCCCTTCACAGTAGCAATGACCCAGGCTACTAATTGGCATTTTTTGCAGGATAATGCAAGCTTCAACTTCGGGAAAGTCCTGGAATGGTTCCAGGAACATTAACAGGTTACCCAGCATATTAACATAACTTCTAAAGCCACTAAATCACAATCAAACCAAACATCTGTGTGACGAGAACAAGCAACAAGTTTTTTTTGAGAGCCAGTCCCCAATGTAATATGCAAAAGCTATGAGACACGTTCAAGTAAAGAAAGACCAGCATCCTGGTGTTGTATTTTCCATGCCTTGTATAGTGCCCATTGGTTTTAATATTAAAATATTATTATGGGTTATGTGTATTTGCTAACCCTTAAGGTTTCCCTTCTCCAGGAATGCAGCCAACTGGAGTTTTTTTATTTTTTCCTCCCCTGCCAACTGGCCAGAACTCAATTTTTATGGAATGGCAATGTGTCCCATGTAAGCCAAAAACATTCAAGAAAGAATTTCACTGAACTCAGAACAGTAAATTTGAACTTAAATGAAACTTTGCAATGGCATGATTCTGGTTGTGATTTGCCAGAATTGTATAAAGTACCGAACAGCCATAATTGAGTAGACGTGGTGATGCCTTTATGGAAAGTGCCTCAAGTAAAAGTAAAATTTGCCCGTGAAAAAAATATTCAAGTGTAACATTTAAAATATCTGATAGTAAGTGTACTTGAGAATCAAGTAAAAATAAATATAGGATCTTGTCCTGTTTTACTAATAGTAAAGAAAAAGGTTTTACAAAATTAAAATAATTTAGGCTACCATCTTTTTGCGTGCGGGTAGTATTATAATCAGTAAAGTATGAGCCAAATAACTGCAAAATGAAGCAGTGACCGGCAGCATGATCTGACATTTTAGTGACTGCATTCTAATCCAGTAGAGGGGGCAATAATAAGAGAACCACCCACTTTAAAGTAATACTCTACCCAATTTTTTTTTTTATATGTTGATTACATCATGTACTTTACGTGGTGATGGCAGAGAGAAAAATTTAATCTCACGTTTTCTTCCAGAAAGGAAAGAAAGAAGCAAACGCCATAATAGAACTCAATGGATGCCAGTCTTGTACAATGACAAATGATGTGAAAATCGTTCATGGGAAAAAAAAAATCTCACAATAATCCTTTTGAATAATCTACATGTCCATTATACACTTATTATGTTCACAGCATTCAACACATACTTTTGGTACCTCCTGAATTATAAATATACAAATAAATAGCCACATGGGATTGCCTTTTTTAACTGAAGACAGGACTCTTGACCAGTGAATGATAGGGAGAGGCAGGTCTTAAAGTCAAAAAGTCAATGCCTTTTCTTTTTTCATGGACAATCTGTTTTGGAGTCGTGGTGCCTAGGATAATGTGAGAGGATATGTAAGTAACACATGTGACAAGGTGAGTGAACTACAACATGTAAACACATAAGTACACCTCGCTGCAGTCAGACCAGCTCAGCAGGAGACAATCTATATATATGAAATTCTAAGGGTCATCTGCTATTTGACTCGTAGCAACTTGCAAACCACTGGGCCTTGAAACTTGAACTACTATGTGTCTGAATGAGCTAGCATCAGCCATGGAAATAATTGACCCAGGCTGGGATTGCACGTCTCCAACATCTAGCCCCCACCCCTTTCAGAGGGTGCAGTGAGAACACTATATGCACTTGGTATCAGCTTTAAGAATGACTGCCACTAGGCCCTCCATGTCACCAACACTGGCCTGCAGTAAACTATATATGACTGCATAAAGGTTGTTAGCACCAGAAGTTCAAATCTGAAAAGCAGGGGAAGCCTGTAGATAACTTACTGAGCAAACCTGTCGTGCATATTTCTGTAGTCCATTTGTTTTCTGGTTAATGAATGTGTCTTGCAAAACATAATGGAGTAAACGTAACTATCAGCATTTTGAAAATGTAGTGAAGTAAAAGTGAAAGTTAAAAGAAAATGTTATTCTCAAAACATACCTGGACATAGTGACAAAGTATTTCTACTTGATACTATGCAACACTGTGTTTTACCAATGACAAGTGAGTTCATATATGCAAATACTGCAAGATTTAGTACTTCACTGGTATCATACATTAGTTGGAAATGTGGACAAGTGATCCAAGCCTATAAAAGGAAAAATTCACATCAAACTGAAGGAATAAACATAAGAAAAAGATACAATGAGTGCAGATATGGATGCAGTGCTTGTTTTTAAGATGTAATTTGTAAGGCAGCAGCCCGTAAAGAATCAAGACTGCTGGCCACATGCTAATTCTTTTACAGCCCTTAAACGTAAAAGTAGCTCACATAACCAGACAGTGTAGTAAAATTACATGTATCATTATTGAGGCTTGTTTTGCATAGGAAAACCTAATTATGTACCTTGTGCTTGACTAAAATTATTACAAAAAATAACTTTACAATTGTCAAGGCAAATAAATTCTTCAAAAGCAATAAATAATTCAAAGCCTGATAGCATTATGAAGATTTATTGGAACACTCTGAATTTACACACACACTGGAAAAAAATGTATTGCTGGCAAAGATTCAAACATTTATTAGCTTAGCTCACAATTCTAGAACACATGGATGACATTACTCGTTAGGGCCTGGTCTTCAAATGTGCATGATAGATTAGGGATTTACAAGCCAAAGTAAAAAAAAAAAACAAAAAAACAAAAACATGGCTCATTTTGCAAATGCTAATATACTAAAAAAAAGGCTTCTTCAAAAACTAAATTTTAACCTTGTTTCATCCCTGAATGGATATAAGTAGGTTCATGAAATGGATGCTTGTTTGAGATAAAGGGGGGCCTTGTTTCATGTGTGATGGTAAAAGAAAACAATATGAAGATCAACTATAGTATGAGGAGAAAAACCTGAAAAGACACTGAAGGAATGTACAAAAGCAACCAAATGGCCAGACTAGGTTTTCAAATCCATTTTGCTAGGAATGAATCTTGATATTGCTCAATTCTTAAAAATATTAAAAGGTAAGTATATTTAGCATTTGACAAATACTAATTTTACAATTTTCTAATATGTTCTTAAGTAATATGGGAATTCGACAGGCTATATTGCTTCCTTCTTAGAATACCCGTTGCTCAGAATGGAGCATTAACACTCTCATAGTACCAATCTGATTTCCTCAAAACCTTTGAAACTCTTTGGCGTAGTTACTTTCAATACAAGTAGGCTCCAGCAGTAGAATTTATGCTCTGGGTACAATCTCTTTTCTGCATTTGACATTCGGTTTCATCTTGCTACTTTGGTTTCTGTTTTTTTGGTTTTCTCGGATGCTGACCCTTACTTGTCCGGACCATGGCAAAAAGCCACTTAAATCATCTCCTGGTTTAGCTGTGCTCACTGACTTCTTCAGGCACATTTACTTTGTTATTTTTTGACCACCTGTTTTCTAACCTGTTCTTCCAGTGTATGGTTAAAGGAAGTTTGTGCATAATTCTGGCAGCACTGATCTGTAAGGTAGGGAACTAAACCTGGATAGGGTTCCAGTGCATTGCCGGGATACCCCTTTCTCTCTCTCTCTCTGGCTCCCTCTCTCTCTCACACACACACATACTCCACAGGCAAATGTAAAAGCTGTTAATTAACCAAACATTAGCATCTTTGGGATGTTGAGGGAGACTGGAGCACCTCTAATCTAACATACCCTGACTAGTGCTCCCAATGAGCTGTTCTCGGTTTATCAGGGCTCCAGACTGTGACTAAAATGGTTGCAAATGCGACCAAATGTAGGCTTTGACAATTATTATTTCTACTTTGTTCTCCTGGGGTAAATGAAGTCATTGAAACTTTAAACTAATTATATTGTAACCCATACAAAAGGCCATATTTTATTGTTTAGCGGATGTGCTATTAACATAAGTGTCAGTACAGGGAGTGAGTCCCTATTGGAAATTCGCAAGCTATGTTTGTCTAAAGACTGGTTTATACATGATGTGTCCGTACTGCGAAAATGAAGTCAGACTTGGAGACATGCGCAATCTAAAACTTTCCTAAATGTGCGGCATGGCTGACACGGGGGCCATGTATCCCAAGTGGTTAATTTCAAGAACAGGCTGGTTACACTTGTGCCGGAATGATGAATGAAGGGCTGAATAAGCAACAGGTCATTAAAGAGCAAAGACAACATGCAAAACATTAGAGATGCATCTGCCCACCATGTAAGTCCCCTGTTATGAAGATATCAGTGCCTTGTGGATAATGTGTCCCTTATGATTTTGTACAAGCTCACCAAGATATGGTTGTGACGTTTTTGTACACCTTTGTGCACTGTTTCTCTTTTCATTTAATCCATGCTCTGTGGAAAATGCTAGCCTATCTGTCAGTAAACATGCATGCACAGCCGCTAGGCCTTTTTGCAAAACAAACACTGGGTAGTTAAAATGGTGCACAGTGTCTTTAATAAGCCCATCAGACAATTTTCTATAGCACTTTCATATTTTCTGTGCCCCTCCATCCTTTCTACCAGAGGGGACACATATTTATACAGGTAGTCCCCAGGTTACAGACATCCGACCTACGACTTACGAATGGGGCCGCAGCTGTGACACATGCATCTCAGTAACTGCCACTCCATCTTCGGCCTGGGGACGCTGCAAGCGGTGGCTGGACGGAGGCTGGAGGGGGGCAATTTCGCTGCTTGCGCAGTGTAGTGTCCCTTGGGCGGCTCCCAGCAGCAAGTGGTGACCCATAGTCCATAGTCACCAGGGCCACAGCTATAGCTCGTGTGCAGGACGGAGGCTTGATTGGGCAGTTCGCTGCCTGCCTACTGCACCGCCGCAGCTACTGCTCCTAACTGGACGCAGGCTGGATGGAACAGAGGGGGGGGCGTTTCACTGCCCACCTACCACACATAGCTGGCCTCACTCGTTCTCGGTGGGCGGCTGGTAATGCTGCAAGAGGTGACCCGGTTGTGGCTGAACGGAGGCCATTGAGGGTGAATGGTGCCACAGGGGGTAGCACTGTAGGGTGGCTGCCTGTTGAATGGGGGCGGTGGTGGGCGATTCACTGCCTGCCTTTGGCCACACCGTGTTCATTCTCAGTGGGTGGATGCTGCAGGCAGCATACTGTAGTGGAGGTGACTGTTTGGTGGGTGGGTAGTGAACCGCCCCTCGCCGCCCCCATTCATTCTCAAGAGCAAGCCTGCTTGTACTGCTACGCACATAGCAGGAAGTTGTCTCTTGTCAGTACATCAGACGTATTAACGATGGGTGGCTTCCTGCTGTGATAGCGTGTACAGTGCTGTGCAAACTTTTGTCTTCACCCTTCAAGAATGTCTCTGAAACAGAAATCTGGTGCAAGTGCTGGTGATACAGTAAAGAAGAGAAAAATCATCACCATTGAAAATGAAGTAGAAATAATAAAAAGGGTCAGAGAGAGGAGAAACTCCATCATTCATTGGCAGAGCACTTGGTTACAGTCGGTCAATAATAGCATTTATTAAAATAATGTACCTGTTCCAACTTGCATACAAATTCAACTTAAGTAAAAACCTACAGTCCCTATCTCGTACGTAACCCGGGGACTGCGTGTACATATATAAACATAGAAATGCATGCCCCCTAAGTTGTTTGCAAAATTAACATTGTATATAATTAAAATTGTTCAAAAACTTATTTTAAAAGACTGTAGCCAGTTTTCTATAACAATTTCATATTTAATGTGCCTCTCCGTCCAATCCATTGGAGGAAATACTCATTTCCACAGCTGTGCCTTTGTCGTTGAAATGCTCTTCGGCTTACAAAATGAACACTGGACAGCTAAAATTGAGCTAAACCTATTTAAAAATCATAGAAATCGTTTGTCACTTTTTTCTCCACTGTGCCCTTTTGTCCTATCCAGTGGAAGGGACACTCATTTCCTCAGCTAGAGCAGAGCAGTAGAAATTCATTCCCCCTGTCTGCTGCTTATAAAAAGAACAGAGGACAGCTGAAAGTCTTCAAAATTGTATTTTAAAGGGTTGTAGAAAGTATTTTAAATCACTTTCATGTCTATTGTGGCCTTCAAGCTCATCCACTGGGGGGGGCACTCATTTCAATGGCTGGAGCAGGGCTGTAGAAATGCTTGCCCCCTGGCTTCTGCTTGCATGATGAATATTGGAATTATTAAACTGTTCAAAAATTACCTAAAACATTGAATGAAATCTTCTATATCACTTTCATGTCTACTGTGCCCCTCTGTCCCATTCATTCTAAGAGACACTTATTTCCTCGGCTGGGCCTTTGCTGTAGAAATGAATGCCCCCACTCTTCTGCTTTCAAAATGAACACCGGACAGCTAATGACTGAAAACAGTCTGTGACTTTATACAGCTGATAATGAGCACATACCAGTCCTATAAACAAGCGTGAGCTGGGAGTGATGCATGGGGAATTAGGCTGTTCTATGCGCACACCTTCTGCAATACCCACATTTACTGGGCGCTTTCTATTTTTCTGCACTCGGATCACATAGTATGGCTGCACATCACCATATGGAACACCAGGCAACAAGCTCACTGACATCAAAAAGAGAGCAAAGCACATTGCACAGGAAATAGGAGAGACCACCTTTTGTGGCATTTTGTCACTTTCTCCATGACTTGTTTAGGAAAATCTCAAAAGTTAAGAGTTACAGTTCATAAGATTTATTTGATTTTGCCTCACGCTGTAGCAGCTATTGACCAGTTGTGTTCTAGGACATGTCAGACAGGAATGTAATGCTGCAGGAGTTTCTGCAGCACACTAGGCTAGAATCATTTGCCCAGCATAAAAATGTGGTGCCCTAGGATAACTAAAACGCAGGAAAAGTCAGTGACTAGTACTGATATATGTGGGAATCACCTTTCAGAATATTCAACTCAAAGGCACTGTCTGATTCAGACAAGTCGTCAAACAGTTTGTGGCAAGTTTTTCTGTGCAATACTGTCTGTTTTCTACAATGTTCAACATTTTGTTGAGATCGTGCTTGTTATGCCTTTTTTCAGCATTTCACAGTAAACATGCTTTTTTCACTACAGAGCAGAATAAAATCAAAAGTGCTAAATTCACTGAATGTCTCAACCTTGGAGGATTTAATCAGGATCAGCACGGAAGGTCCATCACTTGAGCAGTTTGATCTCAAGTCCTGTGTCAAATGCTGACTCACTTCAAACAAAAAGAAAAGACGACCAAATTACACTGGATGGCCCTCCTTAGAAATTCTGATGGTCAGTGACACAGGCTCTTAGCCTGAGTAAAATACATGGTACTTAAGGACAGTACATAGTTTGAAAGTTATAATGACACTCAGTTGCCCAAATCATCAAGACAGACACAAAAGCACAAGGGAAGGTCGGATTTCACAGGAAAAGGAAAAGAATTAGGCACACATACATGGAGTGTACAAAGATAAGAAATTTAAAGGTTAATATATTTTATTATTTGGCACCTAAATCAATGCTATTGGCTATTGTTCTTTTAGTAGCCATTGGCTCCTTGAGGTGAATTTTTGTCTGGAGCCCCAATTTTCTACTCACTTACAAAAGCCTACAAGCATGACAATAGTTGTGAATTGTTACCAAGCCTCCTCTACTCTGGTTTTCTTCTCGGTATTCTGACTGTAAGGATCTGACTATAAAAACATCTACTCCACTACCCACAAATATTTGTGGGGTAACTGGTCAACCTGGAGGGAGTCAGAGAGAGAGAGAGAGAGAGAGAGAGAGAGAGAGAACATTGTGAAATTTATATAATGGCTGTATACTGTATGCTCAGAGACTACAATCAAAACACTGCCGTACACAGATAAAATAAACTGAATCTTTCAAAACTGTATAGAATAATATTCATACAACTTTTTCATCCAGCATGTGGAAAATTACTTTTACTCAGTGATAAAGTACACTTTCCCTTAAAGAGGCTCAGTGTCAATGTACAAAATGGCATCTCTCACCCACATGTTTTAAGCAACATTCTTCGAGGTGAGCATGTTGCTACTTTGGCAGAACACCACAATACATCTGAGAAAACTACTGGGTGTCAGAGCAGCTGAGAGGAAATGCACTGAGGTTTTGTCAAGGCACACCCTTGTTTTGCCATTGGAAAACCCCTACTCACTTGCATGTCGAGGAGCTACAGCAACTACTGAATTTGTTTTTGTGTGCGTGGTTCTCATACTTGCACTGCGTGTCAGATTCAAGCTTGAAATCCTTCTACTATCCATCCCTATCTTGCGCCTTTAACTCATTATCACATTCCAATTATGTCTGCTTCCCTCAGGACGGTGCTTCAGATTTCTAACAAATAAGCTAGTTTCGAGGCCCTCTCCATCTGAATAAGAGCATGAAGCATAAATGGACAAATATATCTTTCTGCTGACTTATGAGGTAGCAAACATTAAACAACTACAAGGGTGTACAATACATTGAAACATATGAGTGCTCACTTGGGCCCCAGCATTTCCAGCCCTTGAACAGGTGTGCTGGACCAACTTATATCCTAAGGCCTTGGGCATCAGAGGCCCTATCCCTAATTTGTCTTGTAAGTTTTCCTGCTTTGGTAGTAAAGCGGGGGGAAAAAAATCAAGTTAGACCCAATTAACTGGTCAGAGCTGAGGGTGTTCATAGTCCTAGCATCAGGGTGTTGGGACTGTACTAAGAGAAGTTGGAACAATTTGTAAATAGTTCTAAGTTTACTGTTAAATAACAAATACTACTTTAGCCAATGTAAAGTTACATTTACTAATGCATTCACATTTAGAACATTCGCTAACCCATTTCTCTCTTTTTGTTTTCTGGTACAGTGTTTTAGGAGTTAATGCATTTCCTTATCAGGGGATCCTGGGCAGGGACTTCTGGGCCTTGAGCAGATAGGGGTACCGTTATGAAAACTATGACCCCTTTTATGAAGATACCACTTTATCAACCTGGCATTCAGGCAGAGAAGTAAAGATTTACTTCAGGATGAAAAAACCTAACCAAGTCACTGAGAAGTTACATCTTCAGTGATTTTGTGTTTCTCCAGTCACTGAAACAGGGACTCCTCTAGCATTACCTGGTATATTGTCATTTCTTTATTAAAAATAACTGTGGCAACTAGACAGCAAAGTGAGCGGTTTCTAAGCACATCAGATGATATAATGCTTCATGTTCAGTTTTGTTTTACAAGCCTCATGGCAATGAACATGTAGTCCAGACATACCAGAGGCAGCCTTCAGCCTTCTCTAAGTCGGCACAGCATTAACAGCAAGCACACTGGCTCTTTCTTTATGGACTTTCATTGATTTTTAAATTATTGTTGTATATAGAGGTTAGTTATCTGTGCAATCAACCACAAGATCACAGGCTGAAATAAGATGCATTAGGTAAGCTTTGTGGTTCTTAAATATAATTGACAGACAGCATGTTATTTTCCTTTTGCCAGTCTGAGCACCAAGGTGTGTCATTTACATTTTGTTATTTAAGCAGATGTGAATTAGTAAATCTTACACTCTCTGCCATAAATACTTGACATCCTCAAAGCCTGTATCCAGATGGTATTTTTTTTCTCCCTGGGTCCCTGTAGAGCTTGTTATTTATGCTTGACAACTAGAGACAATTTTGAAAGTAAAACAATAAATCACTTCTTCATTCCTCTGAAGAGTGGGCCTGTAAACAATACAATGTGGAATAGCATTTTTTTTGCTTTGAAAAGATTAATAATCATCTCACAATTTCATGTTAAAGCAGCTAGATGAAAAGGACAGAAAAATGCATACATTTATTATGTGTATCCACTTCATTCAGTCCAGGATTTCAAGGGCTGGAGACTATCCAGATGTGATGCAGATACCATCCCTCAACAGGGCACCACTTTATAAATCACAGGGCCCACTCACAGTTATGTGGAGCAATTAGAAATCACCAGTAAATCCAACACGCATCTTTGAGACATGGTGGAAAAAAAAAAAGAGTGCCCAAAGAAGCAGGGAGATAATGCTAAACTCGTCTCAGATACTGACCAGACCCAAGATTTAAAGATGACAAAATTATACACAATTTTTACTACTCTAGAATTTAACTTCAGCTGCTGCTTTAGAACAGCATGGCATAGTGACAATGGTCTTGGATTGTAACCCTCAAGACTGCCACTTCAATGATCTTCTCTGTCTTACTCCATGACTTAACTTTCCTGCACGACAATAAAAAAATATACACACAATGCCTTCATCAACTATTCAGGCCCTTTTACTTTTTTCATATTTTGGTATGTTGCAGCCTTGTGCTAAAACAATTTAAATTCATTTTTCCCATTCATCAAACAAAACTCAATGCCCTACAATGATAAAGTGAAAACATGATTTTTAGGAATTTTTGTAAATTTATTAAATTAAACTGACGCAAGTATATAATCCTTTAGCTATGACACTTGAAATATGCCACAGGTGGATCCCAATCTATGGGTCAGTTTAATTAATTGCACAGGACTAGGCACACCTACTGAAAGAAGGTCCCACCACAGACAATCTGTATCAGAGCAAAAACCAAGCCATGAGGTTGACAGGACTGCCTGCAGAGCTTGGAGACAGGATTGTTTCAAGGTCACAGGTCTGGGGAAGGCTACAAAAAATTCTTGTAGCATTGAAGGTTACAAAGAGAACAGTGTCTTCCATAATTCATAAATAACAAATAATTCTTAAATGGAAGAAGGTTGGAACAACAACTTCCTAGTGCTTGCTGTCCAGCCAAACTGAGCAATCAGGAGATAAGGGCCTTGGTAAGAGAGGTTGCCAAGAACCCAATGCTCAATCTGTCTGAGCTTCAGAGAACCTGTGCGGTGGTGGGAGAAACATCCAAAAGGACAGTCATCGATGTAACACTCCACTAAACTGAGCTTTATGGTAAAATGTCTGGGTGGCACTTGAAAGCACACCTGGAGTTTGCAAAAACGAACCTAAAAGGCTCTCAGACTAACAGCAGCAAAATTTTCTACTCTGATGAAACCAAAACTGAACTGTTTGGTATCATTTCTAAGCATCATGTCTGGAGTAAACCAGGCACTGTTCATCAGCTGTGGAATACCATTTCACAGTAGAAGGGACTGGAAGACTAGTCAAGAGTACAGAACGAAGTACAGAGATACCCTTAAATAAAACCTGCTCCAGAGCGCGCTGGACCTCAACCTGGGCCCCCGAGTTCTTATTCCAACAGGCCAATGACCCTAACTACAAAGCAAAAACAGGAATGGCTTAGAGACAACTCTGGGAATGTTCTTGTGTGGCCAAGGCAGAGCCCAGACATGAACAGAATTGAACCCCTGACCATGTTGATCTGCAGAGGAATCCAGAAATCCCCAAATCCAGGAATGCAAAGCTTGATGAGCCATACTCAAGAAAACTCCAGCTCTTAATCACTACCAAAGGTACTTCAGCAAAGTACTGAGCAAAGGGTCTAGATACTTGCATCAATGTGACATTGCACTTGGTTTTTAACTTGCAAAAATTCTAAAGTCTTGTTTTCACTTTCTTACTTGAGGTACTGAGTATTGCTTGATGAAGTAAGAATGAATTTAAATGATTTTAGCAAAATGTAAAGGAGTTTGAACACTGCATACACACATATATATATATATATGTATTACAGCTCCGTAATTGAAAAGCACTTATGTATTTGATTATGTCCATCATAACAAGGCACTATCTTTCTATAGAATACGCTATCGTGGCTGTTTGCTTGTCTGTCCAGGATTTTAAATCACCTGTAACTCGCAAACCATTTGAACTATTGACCTGAAATTTGGTACACATATACTACATGATATCTACTATCCACTATTGGGGAGATGATTTTTATCGCTCTTTTTATTTTTATTTTATTTAATTGTGAAATCAACTCTCTGCAGCACGCAGCAGGGCGGCCGTACGCCGCATGCGTATGGGAGTCATTCTCATTCCCTACCACCTTCGCTAATCATTCTTGAGGCAGATTGAAGACTTAAGTGAAAAATTAAAGAAAACGTACTAAGTAATTGCAACACAAAAACTAACAATCAGTTTTAATGCGAAACGATGCCGACGAAATAAGAAAAGCAGCAGGCCTGTAGAACGGAGAAAAGAAGAGCTGCTCAGGAAGCAGCAAGCGCATCAATCTCTGAGCAAACGAATGCTAAACAAAGACAGAGAAAGAGGATGAAAACTAGGAATGCTCAAGTCAAGTGTGTTCACTGCATGTTATCGTGCAGTACGTCGTTACTGGTAGAATATAAAAGTTGCATTTGTTTATTGCAGGACATCTCAGATTTAGCCTTAAAGGGCCGACGTGCCTGTAGGTTTCATTTTCCACACATTTCCTATTTAAAAGCTTACTGTTACCATTTATTAAGTTTATCTAAGGTACTGATCTCAATTCTGCCATGTCAGACCTTTCTAACTTTGTAGATTTTCTTTTTTAGATATCATCATTCAAGTATTTTGAGGACTGAGTCAGTTAAGGAATTCTTCACATTTTCCCTCTCATTTCTTTTCAAATATTTAAAAGTCACTTCATGATGACCACACAAAAGAGCAAATGGACCAAGTTATCTGGTAAACTACTTGTCCTTTCATAAATGGTGGTTTATTTTTAACTGGCACCTTGCCAAGAAAGAGAGGAACAATTAAACCAATTAAAAGACTGCGGGTTCAGATTTAAAGCAAGCAATTATGGGTTTTGAATCTTATACAACTGACGGAATGAAAATGAAGCCTTAAAACATACGCTACATCAGCAGCAACAGTTATCTTCCAGTTAGGAGAATGGTCAAAAGAAAGATCTGCAGTCACTCAGTACTCTCCAGGACTAAGAATGAGGACCCCCAATTTACAACACCTAAACTATGAGTGCAGGTTAAGCAGGCTTTAATATAGTGAAAATTCAATAACAAAATGAGGGAGACATTCGTCATGTAGGATTTTTAACTTTATGTATGCCCAGTGCAGCATCTAACCTCCTAGCTACATCTTTGGCCCTGGACTGTTTTTTGTTAGTCATAATAAAAAAAATATGAAGTTGCTAAATAAAAACATTGCAGCTTCCAAGACAAGATAATCATCAAGTTAAAAGCCTGGAACAAAATACCAAAATCAACTGGCTAACTTATTTGGTTAATATGGAAAAAAAAAATCATCAATTAACTTGTGTGTAGCATTTCTTAAAAGTGTTAAACTTATTTAATCCAGTTTATCATTGTGAAGATTGTGGTATATCCAGGCAGCATCACAAGGGTGGATGCCAGTCCATTACAGGCTCATTCATGTGCACACTCACACAGGGGACATTTGCATTCACCAATTAATCGAATGCTTGTATCTTTGAGAATTTGGGAAGAAAAAGGAATAACCTGGAGGAAACCCCACAAAAAACACACACAGAGTGTGTAAACTCTAAACAGATAATAATTGGGGGCACAGGATTCAAACACAGAACACTATGGCACCCCCGTATTGCCCCTATAAAAATTTTTACACAAGCATGTGCAGATAAAGATGAGAATTCTATGTAGCATTAGTTCCTCTCTTGGCCTTGCTGCTGCATACTCCATGGGACCTTGTATCAGAAAAATGGACGTGTAAGAAACAGTCAAGATTGTCCTTGCTTAAATGCACACCCATTAAGCACTTCCTTCTTTTTTCAAAGAAAACATTTGTAACCAGTTTTATCGTGTACACTAAATATATAATAACTTTCCTATCAAAGCAAATAGCACATGTGACCTTGAAGAGTACATTTTTGTGTTTTCAAACTAGCTTAATCTAATTCAGGGTTCCCAGAATCTGGATCCTGCCTCTACAGTGTTGGGAACAAGACAGCAATCAGTTCCGACAATGAACCTGAACTTCTGACATTGTGCCAATCCACTGCAGGACTCACTCACACGCCAGTTAAACTAACATGCATGCCTTAAGGATGTGGGAAGAAAACTGGAGTGTGTGCAAGCCCCACATTGAAAACAATTTTTATCATAGAGTGCTTTACAAGGTTACTGAGTACACATACAAACCCATGACACACATATTTTTCAAACACTACTGGTAATTCCTAAATACTACCTCAATACATAAAAAGGTGATCAAGCCAATCCAAATAATACAGGCTAGAAACAAATTGGTGAACAGTCAACTTGGGGTCAGGCTGGGAGCTCTTATTTCACAAATAAGCTGGAATTCAATGAAGAAGCAACAAAACCTGCAGTCAGAGATGTGATATAATTGAAAACTACTGAAAACATCCTACGTAAGAGCCTTGTGATCAAATGAAAACAAAGTACAATTTGAATACATGATGGTAGGCTTGAAACCTTAAGAGCATCATAGTAGAGGATCTAGAAGTCATAGTGAACAATTTACATATCCAGACAGCACACAAAAGCCATTAAGAAAGCTAACAGAATGCTGGGATACATATCATGATGTGTGGGGTACAAGTTAACTGAACTTATAATGCACTAGTAAGCCCTCATCTGGAGTACTATCTCCATATTGTACAACAGACATTGCAGCACTTGATAAAGTCCAGAGGGGAGCAACTAAGCTGATTCCTTAGCTGTAAAGAGTGGACTATGAGGAGAGATTAAAGGAGCTGACTGGCAGATCCAGGCTGTTACTTAAAAATGAGTTCTTCAACAAGAACACACGGGTGCACAGGTGGAAACCTGTTAGGGAAAACTTCACACAGTTTTTTGATACTACACTACTAGTCGAAAGTCTGAACACACAGTGCATGTGTTAAATAGAAACTGATATTTTTAATGTTTCTAATGAATTTTACTGCTTGAAATGACTGGTTTATGGTTTATTTTTCACATATGACTGCAAAGCCCCATGTTCTGCAGTCATTCCTTCGGTGTCCTAATGGTCAACTCCCTTAGCTTATCTTTTATTTGATATTTTGAGTGCTGGCTGGTTATTAGAGAGCCCTTTGTAATTGCCTTAGCACCATCGCTCAAAAATGGCCAAGATGAAACAGCTTTCCCAAAAAACATGTCAGTCTGCTGATTTCTTGCAGAATGAAGGTTATTCCAGGAGACAGATGGCCAAGAAGCTGAAGATTTCATACAAAGGTTTCTCTGCCAGGACAGAAAAAGAAGGGGAATGCCCAGATACACAACTGCATAAGAAGGTAAATTCACAGGTCAATTTACAGGCCTCAGCTGGTTTCTTCCTTAAATACACACCAAACACTGGAGTCATTTGCAACAGAGAAAAAACAACTCCACAATGCTGGCCTTAGAGGCAGAGTTCCAAAAGACAAGCCATATCTGGAAATGGCAAAAAAAGAAATGGTTACAATGGGGAAAAAAAGAGCACAAAGATTGGGTAGACAATAGTTATTTGGTATGTATTTAGTGAACAAGTAATAACTATTAGAAATACTACTAATGTATTGGCTGTATTTTTAATTCAGTTCAATGGTAAACTGATAAAAAGGCATCAATTTTTCTCAAAACCATGAAACTTTCTGGTTGTGTCCAGACACTGGTACTGTATACACATAAAGAATAAATAAGTGTAGTAGACCAGTAGACTATAGGGACCTTCAAATTCAAATTTGGACTGACAACCTTGCTGTGCTGAATGGCCTGTTATAATGCTCTGTGTACAGGAACTGAATGCAGAACATGGGATCTGTAAGGCAGCAACACTAACCATCCTCATAGACTTGCAAACATAACTATTTTTTGCAAGAATTGAACATTTCTAAATAATCTGAATTATGTATAGCTTTTTTTTTTTATTAAAACTTAACACACACTTAATATAAGCCGATCATGCTTTCATGGTGAAATAAAAAATACAGGAACCAGAGATTACATCAAGTGGTGAAGATTTGGAAATTTTAGCACTTGCAGGTCCCACCCTGTCCCGTAATCTTAAGCAAGTTCTTTAAAAAAATGCATCATCTGTAAGAAATTTCTGCAACTAACAATCGTTTACTGGTAGAAGTATAAAGTTAATTACTCGGGCCGCCAATGAACCAGTTTAGACAAGTTCTCATCATGGCCTGGTCACCACCTGCATGCACTCTTCCATGTTTGCTGGTGTCTTTTTTGTGTCACAGACAGGCAACAATAAATCGTCTTAAAATTACTGAAGTGAATTGAGCCTTTTACTATTAACTCCCAAAAATCCTGAAGAAGCAGGTTCCAAAGATTAATGAAGTAATATAAAGATCACTGAATGGGTACCGAAGGCAATATTTCTAGATTGTGAACATGTTGTTAGAACAGCTAAACCTGAGTTAGGCTAATCTTAATTCACAATATCACATGTTCACATTAAAGAAGAGTCTAGATTCAAATTCTGTATCAAAAACCTCCAGTGATGACAAATCGTACAGTGTAGACTTTAGAAGTTAATATACAACCCATTAAAACATGCAGTAATGCCATGTTCAACACCTTTAAATATCATACGTCACAACTGGTTACCAGTAATGCAAGTACGTTGCACATATTGTTCAGGGGAAACAATCTCCAGCAGGTTATGGCAATGCTACCAAACCACAGCAAATCAGCTTTTTAACTTCAAGAAAAGGACAGGCGGTAAGGTTTGGGTTGCTTTGGCAGGTCGACACATGATGATTATTCTTGACACGTGCCCGGCCCATTCTGTGAATCACACCGGCTGCAAAGTGTAAGTTATCTACCTAGACTACTAGTATATCGTCCCTGCAGTGCACTGAGTTGTCCAGAATAAGTTACCTACACATGAGGTTATGGGATTTTAAACACTAAAGGGCGTTTACAACAAACTAGGCTGTAAATTGGGTGGAACTCCCAAGAGTGTTTACACTGTTATCTAAAGCTGATCTAACATTATCTGATAAGACACACCAATGCTGCTACTGTGGATGGACCATTTAATCTAGACAAGAAGTTACCCTAATGGTGTTCTTTCATTTAGAACAGAGGTTTGCTTTTTTCTGTAAAGACAACTTAGGGCTTTAAGCACATCCAAGTGTACGAGGGAAGGATAATGTGCAGACAGGAACACTTTTTTTGAAAAGATATCAGAAATATGGAAAGATCGTTGGCTCACATACAATCAAACAGAGTTTGCATAGTCCAAGTGGAAAACAGTGTACACTGAAAAAAATAAAATTATACCAAGTCTACTGAAGTGGTTATGGTGCTGGGTTATGCACACTGGCCAGAAGGAAATCATGTGTGTAGTAACACATGGAAAACAGAATATGAATAAGCGTACATAACTTACTATATAATATGGAAACTGTGGAACTACAGCAAAAATGTACTAAATTAAGTTCAATTCACTTTATAAATGCACAATTAAAGAAGTAATATTCTTGCTTCACTATATTAACAAAAACAGCTACCTGTCACAAAAAAGGTTTCATTATTTATGGTAACCAAGCATCTCCTCTTTCTATGGTAATTTATCTGAACAGGTCAATACACCACACTAATATACTTAAATTTAACACAAGTCGACTTCTGTGCAACAAATGATGTGTCGTTAATCCAGAATCTCCTAACAATAAATGTAAGAAAAAAAAAATATATATATATGTATATTTTATATATAATTAAAGGATTCAGGAAGCTATGAGTAAGTCAGAGAATGCGGAGATGACGAGGGGAGATGCTGTGGTACCGCCTATGCCTTTTCTGACATATTGCTCAAGCACTGAAAAAGTATACCCTTCTGACATTCATTTGTTTCCCTTTTTAAAATAACACTGAGGTAGGTTAAAAGGAAGCTCCTCATTCCTAAGAAACAAAGATGATGCTTCCTTTCTACAAAATTCAGTGCTATTTTAAACGGAAAAAATTTACAAACAACTAAGCAATGCAATACGAATAATGAAAATAATAAATACAGACTTCACAATGACACCCACGTCCCCCCCAGGCTAAACATAATGCATGAGCCACATTTTACTGCTAATGGTACCCCCAGCATTCAGTGCACAAAACTTCCACTCTAAGGTGTGTCCTCACCACAAACTTTTCGGTTCTGTAAAGATGCATGGGGTTTTTTCAGGTGTGTCTCAAAACACAGATTGTGAAATGATGTTTCAAAAGCAACATCCTGCAACCATCAGTGGTTGTCATGGAAGCAAAAGAAGTTGATCGCAATTATTTCAGCTTTTTTCCTTCTCTAAATGTTTCAAAACACTGGCCTCACCCAGAAGCTACATCTCCTCCGAGTGAATTAATAGAAAAGTCAAAAAACCTTAATTGTATTTGAAGAAAAATTACATTTTATATAGTGCAGCACAGGTGTCAGCACTATACCCTCACAGAATAGAGTCCTGGATTCAAATCTAAGTCAGTGTTTACAAGTTCCCTTACCCCTTTTGTTCAGAAAAACAAAATTGTGTTTCAAACACAGTTTTCAGAAAAGTAAAACCATTAAAATTTTTCAATGTCCACACAGGTCTTCTCCGTTTGGGGTGACCTGCAAGTCTAAATTGGCCTAATGTTTGCGAAGCCCTGTAATGCGCTGGAGTATACTCTAGGGTTGGTTCCAGCCTTGTCCTGGAGGCTATCAGGGCAGACTTAAGACTCGCTTTGCTTGATTTGTGAAAAAAATGAATCAATTAAGTTTGATATAAACTGGTAATACCTGTATATAAAAGAGGTCAAGTTAAGACCTCCACAATTAATCAAAGAGAAAGTGTTTTTTTGTGAATTGGATTCTTTAATCTAGCCCCTCCACCTCCACCCCCCAATCATCCACTGTTTTTACTTCTGGTAAGTTTGCATGCCATCAAATGTTGCAGAGCAATAGATTTCTTTCAGTCTAACAAACAGTTCATTCTGTGGTACACACCCACACACAAACAGCCGTGTGCATTCTTTATCAGACTCACTTGGTGCACTTCAGAGTTGCAGGATTGAGTCCTTCGCAGCAGCATTGGGTATAAGCAGGTGCCGACCCTAAACAGGGGTCACAGTCACAATCAAACACACACTGAGCCAATTTAGTGTCACCTATTAATGTCAGGAATACAACTTTAAATGGATAAACTCCACCAGAACAATGTGAAATACATATGATACACAATTCCCTGTACCTCCAGCCCATCAGAGCTAAAGACACGGTCGCCTTCCTATTTTTACACCTTTTGTATGCGATGTAGATCAAAGTTCTTTCATGTGAAACTCTTGCTGGGTTCTAACAACATTCTTTATCCCTGTTACTGTAGTGCTAATTGAGATCAGAACTTATTTTTTGGGAGGGGTAGGAGGAGTTTGGGGGGTGATCAGCTGCAGCCTCTAAATATTTGCCAAATAAAGTATTTCACAGTAAGGGACTGCTCAATATTTACACACGGATTAAACAAACCCAACAAAAGCCAAAGTGACATGTATCTTTTGAATCTACACCATCAAAAAGGCATGACAGACAGACATCATCTTGACCAAAGCAACATCAACGGCTGACAATTATAAAGTCTTCTCATTTTTAAATGATTTTTATTTTATTCCACAAGAGTCAAGAATTCCCTTAGTCCAATGCAAATTATTAGTCATTAGAGAATGCCTTAAAAACATCATATTCTCCTCTGGTCAGGTAATTTTTTTCTACTGTGTTGTATAGTGACCCACAGGTTAGCACAGAGCCTGCACAGTCCCCATGAGACCCGGATTCAATACTAGTCCAGTCAATGGACTGGTGACCCTTCACAAGCGAGCATTTCCATATCATTGTACCCTGCAAGTACCATTTTGTTCCCCAGTTTGTTATACTGGCCTTGTCTACATTAATTGTTGCTAGTTGACAAACTGGGTTTGAATCTCAGCACAGTCACTCTCTGTGTGGAGTTGGCACCTTCGTCTTGTGCCTGAGTGATTTCTATTCATTAATGAAGTGGTCATGCTGCAGCCTCTCAGCTCCAGGAGACTGCATTCAAATCCCAGCCTGGTCACCACCCATGTTGATTTTGCACATTCTCCCCATGCCTGTGTGTTTTTTTTTTTTCTTCTGGAACGCTGTTTTTTTTTTTTTTTCTCCTCTCATAACCAAAAATACATAAGCATTAGGATACAGGAGCATTCCAACATAGCCGTTGTATATACAGTATGTGCCTTCAGAAGGATTCATATCCTGTCCAGGCTTGGTTCATACCTTCACCTAGTTGATGCCAGGATAGGCTGTGGCCTGTCACAACTCTGAATTAGACAAACTGCTCGAGGAAAAAAAAAAAAAAAGGACTAATTTTGTACTATCCAGTTATTGTAGATAATCGACATCAGATTGATTCCAATAACACACACATTCATATGTATGCGCAGTAAATAAGACCACGTTTTAATTTTAAAAAATAGGAATGTGAGACTGGTATATTTTTGTGTAAATCATACGACCATTTAATGTCCTAAATTGTTGATTACTTTTAGCTGCTAAAGTAACACAAATTTAAAAGTCCCTCAAATGTCTCCAATCTAAATTTTCTTGAGCTTAACAAAAATAAAGACAGCAAGACCCTAAGTGCAATATGCTGCTTTAAATTTCAGTCTCAAAAGACCTCTTCCTGTTGCACAAGCATCCTGCCAGGAAATGTCAAAGTTAAACTCTTCCCTTTAACGTTTAAATTGGGTAGGCTCTCCGTAAAAAAGCCAACGGCAACTCTGCAGTTAGCCGATGATCATGGACATCCTGCCCACACCCAAACTGCAGAGGGCTTATCAAAGAGTTCTGGCACGTCTGGACAGCTGAGATCAGGCACAAACAGCACGCTGTATTTGGATTTGATTTCTGCCTATGCACATTCTTTTCTATCGTTTGCGGTTCATGGGTCAAAATTGTATTTTTAGTTTAATCAATTTGTTCCTTTGTTTTGTTTGTTCTAATCGGCATCTTCTGACAAATGACTTGTGTAATTCATTTTTTTCTGAATTAATTACACACCTATCAGATGATACAATCATACGGAAACTATTTCTGTTGTCACTTGAAAGGAAACAAATAAGTGCAAGTGTGGAAACACCAGAGCATGCGAGCCTGCTGAATAGAGTGATACAAATTGGGGCCCATCAAGCCAAGCTAGAAAATGTACATATTAAAACTATAAAGTATATAAAAAAAAATTATATATTTTATATATATACATATATATATATATATATATATATATATATATATATATATATATATATATATATATATATATATATATATATACATATATATACATATATATATATATATTGTCACAAGAACGAGACATGGACAGATAAAGAGTTGGGGCAGCCACCCGTATATTGTGGTATCCTGGCTGCAAAGTCGTTTTCTTGTAAAATACAGAGCACTGAAGTGCATACAACCGAGTCCAAAACAAGACTGAGGAAACAAAGGAAAGGGGCAGGTTTTAAAGGGGAGACAGGAAGTGAGGTCGATGGATCTGGCACGTGGTCTTCCACCATTGGCTCAGAGCGGAGGTGACATCAGAGGGACTGGAGCTGGTGTGGCCGAGTTCCATTGGCTCAGTCCCGAAGTGATGTCAGGAGATCCAGGTGAAATCCCCGGGATGGTCTACAGGCAAGGAGAAAAGAGTCAGTGCACTCTGCCACACCCCGCATGCCTCCGAACTGCCTTCACTCAAGCCCTTTAGCTGCCTCCCATGCGACGTGTGTGACAAGGCCCCCCCCTTAGCCCAGACCCGACGGGTCGGGCGACCCTAACCGAGAGGTCGTGAACCCGAGAAAGGGCATCAGCGCTGGAGGAGAGCCCGGCGATGAACGAGCGAAAACTTGTACGGCTGCAGGTCAAGAAACCACCGGGTGACCCGCGGATTCGACTCCTTGTGGAGGGCCATCCACTGTAGGGTGCATGGTCCGTGACAAGGGTGAATTCCCGGCCCAACAGGTAGTACCTCAGCTGAGTAATCGCCCATTTAATCGCCAGAGCCTCCCTCTCCACCGCAGCATACCTGGTCTCCCGGTCCAACAGTTTCCGCTCAGGAACATGATGGGGTGCTCCACACCATCGACGCTTTGGCTCAGCACGGCGCCCAGGCCTGTGTCCGAAGCGTCCGCCTGGAGGATGAAAGGCAAAGAAAAGTTAGGTGCCATCAAAACAGGTGTGGACGTAAGGGCCTGCTTTAAGTCACCAAATGCAGCCTGTTTTTCAGTCCATGCCACAATGTTCGGGCCCTCTTCTTTGTTAAATCAGTCAAGGCGCCGCTTCTCCAAAACCGAGGTACAAACCGGCGGTAGTACCCGCTAAGCCGAAAGGCTTGGACCTGCCGCTTGGTTCATGGACGGGCCATTTCAGAATGGCATCAATTTTGGAGCACTGTGGCCTTACGGTACCCGACCCACCAGGTAGCCTAAATATTTGGCCTCGCTTAATCCAAGAAGCATTTCCTGGGATTAATCCGAGCCCGCCTCACCAAGTGTCCGTAATACCGCTTGGACATGCTGTAGGTGTTCCTTCCATGTGCTGGAATAGATGACCACGCCATCCAGGTAGGCAGCACTGTATGAGTTATGAGGTCAAGCACTTTGTCCACCAGACGCTGAAAGGTTGCTGGAGCCCCGTAACCCAAATGGAAGGACACGATACTGCCAGTGTCCGCTAGGGGTACTAAACGCGGTTTTACCTTCGGAGTCCGTTAAAGGAACCTGCCAGTACCCTTCGTCATGTCAAGTGTGGTCAGGTATTGAGCCTGTCCAAGCCTCTCGAGGAGGTCGCCCACGCGTGGCATTGGATAAGCATCAAATTGGGAGACTTGATTAAGCCGACGGAAGTCATTGCAGAACCTACAAATTCCGTCAGGCTTACCGACGAGCACAATGGGGCTGGACCAGGGACTATAACTTTCCTCAATCACACCTAGCTCCAGCATGCGCTTGATCTCAAGCTCCACTTCAGCCTTTTTTGCCTCGGGAAGACGATACGGGCGTTCTCGGACAACAACCCCGGCTCTGTCACGATGTTGTGCTCAATCAGAGAGGTCCTTCCGGGTTCTCACTGACTACCTCCCCAACGGTCCGGATAACTGTTTCCAGCTCCTGCCGCTGTCTGGGACTTAAGTCCGTGCCGGGTTAAGGTCGTGTGTGTGAGCGAAGAGTGAGCGGGCTGGCCGGAGGAGGGATCGGGTCCCTGTCCTTCCACGGTTTCAGCAGGTTCACATGATAAACCCGCTCCTTTGGCCGACGATTGGGTTGACTCACCAAATAGTCGACCAGTCCCTTCCTCTCCTTAACTTCGTAGGGGCCCTGCCAGTGGGCAAGCAATTTAGAGTGGGAGGTAGGCACTAGGACCATGACCCGATCTCCGGGCGGAACTCCCAAGAGACGTGCGGTTGTAGTACCGGCCTGTGCTGCTTGAGCTCCTCCATGTGACTTTTAAGGACAGGCGAATCTTTCCAAATCTATCGCAGAACTGCGATATACTCCAGTATGTTTGTGGAGGGAAGAGCCTCTTCTTCCCAGCCTTCTTTCAAAATATCTAATATGCCCCGAGGTTGTCGCCCGTACAGTAGTTCAAAAGGGGAGAACCCCGTGGAGGCTTGTGGGACTTCCGATAGGCAAAAAGGACGAGGGGGAGGAGCTGATCCCAGTTCCTTCCATCCTCGCTGACCACCTTACGCAGCATTTGCTTGAGAGTTTGATTAAACCTCTCTACTAATCCGCCGGTTTGAGGATGATACACCGAGGTCTTTAAATGCTTTATTTTCAGTAATCTGGCAGTCTCCTTGAACGTTTCCGAGGTGAAGGGGGTCCCCTGGTCTGTCAAGACTTCTTTGGGGATCCCCACGCCAATACCCCTAGTAATTCCCGTGCGATGGCTTTAGAGGTAGCTGAGCGCAACGGAACAGCTTCGGGTATCGTAGCGTAATCCACGAGGACTAAAATGTACTTGTGTCCTCGGCTGAGGGCTCCAGGGTCCCACCAGGTCGACCCGATTCTGTGGAAGGGAACGCCAATCAGTGGAATAGGAACGAGAGGAGCACGGTCCCTCCTAGGAATTTGTCGCAGTTGACACTCCGGCAGGAAGCGCAAAAGCACCTAACCTCCTCATTAATTCCTGGCCAGTAGAAACGGAGCTTGATCCGCTCCAGAGTTTTTTCGGTGCCCAGGTGGCCACCTAGGAGGTGGGCGTGTGCTAGCTCGCAGACCTGCCGCGGAAGGTACGCTGCACCAGCAGCAGCCTCGCCTCCTGCCCGCCATGCATTGCTACACGGTAAAGGAGGTCATTATCTAGCACAAAGTAGGGGCCCTGTGGCATCGACTGATTAGTGCGCTGGCCATTGACAAGGACCACTGCATTTTTACAAACTTCAGGGAGTCATCATTCCATTGCTCCCTTCTAAAAGAAGCCGGCGTTTTTTAAATTGGAACCGCAACACGGAGAGAGGGTCAGCGCCGACCTCAATGGGCGTGGTTTCTTCCCGCCCGCCCGCGTCGCTGGTGGATGACGTGTTAGCCCGCGACGCCCGGAGTTGCCACGCCAGTCAGGGCGACGCCGCTCTCTCTGCCGGCTGATTACACGGCGTGGAGGCAGCTTGAGACGGGTTATCTCCGCCCATAACGAGGCCCAAATTAACCCCGGAGTGGTATGTGTCTCACCGCTTTGATTTTAGACCAGTCCGCCCTAGTATCACCGGGTGTGGAGGATCAGGTAGGACCGCTACGGTGAGTTCTGAACTGACCCTCCGTAACTGATGACACAGCGGCGGACCTGTACCAGCGGATGTCTCCGTGGACACAGGTTATACCGGTCTAAATTTTAGCCACTGTTGCGGTTGCACAAAGCGGCGGGCAACAATGGAAATGTTGCTGCCGGAGTCGAACAAACCTGGGTCTTGTGTCCGTTGACGATCACCACGCCAGTATGTGGGACCGCCAACGGATTAGCAGAGCACACCACCCCTCCTCGCCTCCACCTGCATTCCTCCTTGCCCCAAGCGGTTTTGCGCGCTGCACCGCGGACGCCTCTGAGCTCCGGATTGTACAGGGAGGGGCTAGGTCTTGGAACGCACTCGGCTGGGTTTGACATGAGGACGGTTCTGCTCCCCAGAGTGTGAGGCCGCCCTCTGCGTCTCCATAAGCTCTATGAGCTCAGACATGTTCTTAAACGCCGCCCCAAACCGCTGGGTGAAGCCACGGGAAGCGCTTCCAGGAGCAGATAGCAAGCTACCTGCTCTATTATTTGGTAGGGCGTGTTTTCAAAGTGGCCGTAGCCAATGCCCTACCATTGCCCATAAGGACCAGGCTTGTCTGTTGGTCGGCCGCTCAGGGTCCAACCTCCATTTTTATTTTATTCACCTGCCAGTCTGGGGCACCCCTAGGTGGTAAATGGGGCTTTGGTTTCGAGGGAGGCAGGCACTCTCCCCAGAGAGCATACTGAGTCCCTTTGCCTCCCTCCAGGGCAGCCCATTCTGTGAGCCCCACCCGCACACTCCCTGGCCCTCCAGATGGCCTAGTTATGAGTGCTGGGAGCGGAGCCCGCACCGGTCACGCCGACCGCGGGCACCCTCCCGCCTGAAGACTCGCCCCGCACGCTCCCACCTGGGTATATTGCAGGTCCTGTCCCCTTCTCCTCTGGGACTTCTCCATCCTGCCGACACGCCACTGTCACAAGAACGAGACATGGACAGATAAAGAGTTGGGGCAGCCACCCGTATATTGTGGTATCCTGGCTGCAAAGTCGTTTTCTTGTAAAATACAGAGCACTGAAGTGCATACAACCGAGTAAAACAAGACTGAGGAAACAAAGGAAAGGGGCAGGTTTTAAAGGGGAGAAAGGAAGTGAGGTCATATGGATCAGGCAGGTTTCCACCATTGGCTCGTGAGGGGAGATTGGAAGTGAGGTCGTCTCCAATCTAAATGGAGGTCTTCCTGTTGCACCATCCTGCCAGGAAATGGTTAAACTCTTCCCTTTAACGTTTAAAGGGATGGTAAAAGCTACAGGCAATGCAGAAAAGAGTCAGTGCACTCTGCCCACACCCAAACTGGCTTGTGGCCGAGTTCCACGTTGGCTGAGATCAGGCCGGAAGTGCTGTTTGGAGATTTCCAGGTGACAATCCGGTTCATGGGATGGTCTACAGGCAAGGAGAAAAGAGTCAGTGCACTCTGCCACACCCGGCATGCCTCCTTGAAAGGAAACTGCCTTCACTCAAGCCCTTTAGCTGCCTCCCATGCACGTGTGTGACAAAATGTACATATTAAAACTATGTATATAAAAAAATTATATATTTTATATATATATTTTATATATATATATATATATATATATATATATATATATATATATATATATACATACAATATATATATATATATATATATACATACATATATATATATATATATATATATATATATATATATACACATATATATATATATATATATATATATATATATATATATATACATATATATATATATATATATATATATATATATATATATACAGCACGCTGATCTATTTAATTTGTAATAGAAAGCGATTTGATCCTAGTTCCCCTTATATTTCAAATATTGTGTTACAATTTAATTATTTACAAAGAAGTGCAGTGGTTAGCACAGTGGACAACACAACTGCTTAACCTTTTGAGTAACTGGGGTTCAAAATCAAATGCGTGGACTGTGCGTGTGGAGCCATTTCTTCATTTTCTATTTTCTTCATTTACTAACATGGGTTTTAAACAGGTTACTCCAAATATACATGTGCTGAACTGATCGGCAAATGTCCACAGGACTCTGTTTGGAGTAACCTTACCTTTGTCTTGTGCCTATGTGGTTTTATTTAGTGATGAATTGGTCAGTGTGGCAGGCATACAGTTCCTAGTGACTACACTCAAATCCCAGCCCAGTCACTGCCCATGTTGATTTTGCACACCCTCCCCATGCTAAATATTACTTTATTTATATTATTACTTTGATCCTGTTTGTTGCTCTAACATTTTAACTATTGTGTTTTGATTAATTATTTACACAACTTTAAAGTAGTGCTAAACTGACTGGCAAATAAATATCCCAACATGGGTGAATGCGGCTCTGCCCTGTAAAGGACTGGCACTTCATCCAGATTCAGTCCATGTCCTACACCAGTAGATGGGGAGACCAACTCTGGCCCCATGCACCATTTAAACAAATGACACAGCTGTTTAAAAATGGACAGATGAGTTTACTAGTTATTACTTCAAATATAATGCCAAATGCCCGCAAGATATGCAATAAGCTAAAATGGCTGTTAAACCAACTTCTGAAATCCGATTAAGCCTACACACGCACCTACCAATAGTTCACAATTGCCTCCACCTTAGCATTCTATCAAGGTGACTGCCATCTCTTCTTCTAGGCACACATTCATCAAAATATCTCACTGCCACTAAGATCATGCAGACCCAAGGAGCAAACAGGGGGATGCAGTTTAATCTTTTTCGAGGAGAATCTAATGCTAATCATCACTAGGAAAATCTGTGTGGTGCCCGGGAGTATGGTCCAGCAATAGCTTAGCCATAGAAATGTTCTCACTTATTATTTACATGATATGGTAAGAGAACAAAATAATAAAGAACTCAGTTAGAAAAACAGGACCAACCACCCACACCATTACTATTACACCCAACCACAGGGGTGACAACATCATAAATCTCAGCTTAACAAGATTAAACCCTAGAAGCATCAGACCCCTATTTGTGAATGGAATCAGTAGAAGCTTCATTCAAAGGAAACATTTACCCCAATCCCTGAATTTATACTGGTGTGCCAAGAGAGTGCAGCATAAAAGGTCTAGGAGTATAAGAGGATGTGGTAAGAGGGAGACAGTATAAACTCGAAGGGACTGAGCAAGAGATTGGATAGCAGAAAGCCAATGCAGGAAGTATGTGTGAATTCATAAGAGAGACAATTCATGTGTTTTCCTTTAATGCTATACAGTATATATATATATATATATATATATATATATATATATATAAAAAGATTACAATAAGATTACACTAAGAATATGCAAGCAGTGATTTAATTGTTTTTTATGCACAAACAGGTCTTACATTTATTGCTAATGCCCTTTTAAAAATGTCATGACCATTAGCCCTGAACTGCTAGTTCAATTAATGTGTCTCAGTGGCCACTATATCAAAACTGGATGCCGAGTTATTTTTAAATATCACAATATCAATTAATGAAATCTGACACCATCCTCACAGTGTAAGTGATATGGCACAGTATGAACATCACAAGAGACTTCTGGCTTGCCTTAGCTGCTTTTAGGGTACACTAGATAGACCAATAGAAATTTATTTGTCCCCAGGGGCAAATTTTGATTTTTACAGGAACTGTTTATATACATAAATATATAAACAGATAAATAAATATACAGACACGCTATGGTCTGAACACACCATGGGTTTTTTATGCTGTGTATGGATTTACTTTTCAATTTTACACACCTAACAACTAAATCCTGACACAGAAATATGCTGAAAACCTCTGAAGCACTGTATTTTTAACCACTCACAAATAAATGTTGCTCTGCTCGTTTTACTTCTTCCTTGTTGACTATAGAAGACATCATCTTATCTATTCATTTTTTCAACTTACCTATTCATTTTCTAACTTGCTTATCCAGTTCAGGGAAGTACAGAGCTGCTACTGAAAGACCAACATTTAAATTTGGACTAAAGGGGGGCACACACAAGCACATACCCACACAGGGACAACTTACAGTAATCAACCTCCCCAAAGTTGCACATCTTAGAAATGTGGGAAGAAAACTGGAATACGCCTAGAAAAGCCTATTCAGATACGAGGAAAGTATGCTCAGCCCCAGCTTTCAAACCTAGGGCACTGAAGGTGACAGACGGAAGCTTTAAACTCTGCACCCCCATGCCAACCCCGTGTCAAAAACACAAAAAAAAAAAACCACATGCTGAAAGCAGGGCTCAAAAATGACACCTCAGCTTTCCACAAGTAAACAGGCACCAAAGAGCCAGAACTGTTTGTCATGTGCTGTGAAAGTAGAACTAATCAACAATACAAAACAATAAATATACAGTAGGCCAATAAAGAGGCTCTTTATTATCAGCAGTGATTTATATTGTGTTTGAACACATACTCTAATTTTTACTTCTTTCATTTTGTAAATGATGTGAGGTCACATAAATATAACAAAAGATACAAACAAATTCTAAAGCATAAAAATATTACATTAAACCTTCACAAAATCCAGCCAGGAAAGCTTAAGTTATATTTACCTCCTGATGCTCTCCTACACAAAGCAGCATTTGTGTACATCAGCTCTAAAACAGCTTGAAACATGTCTGACAGCATTCCAAGCAAAACAGGCAACCTAAAAATGCAATGCTCACTTCCAAATTAAATCAAAAGTGGCTCAGTCAACTAAATTGATGCTACACTTGCAAACAATGGCTTTTGGCTTGAATTGGCCCAGCGTGTACACCCTGAATAGATTCATACCCCTTGAGGGTCAGTTCTTGCTTTTTGTCCGATGCTGCCAGGACAGGCACTGACTCATTGGACTCTGTGTTAGAATAATAATTAATGAACACTTAATAAATGTCTTGATACAAAACACCAATGTCATATCCAAAAAGAAATGACTCTTCACTTTGGGAAATAAATACATGTATGTTTCCGTAAAAGGACTATATCCTAAAATGTGAGACTGAAATTGAGCTTTTTGGCCAACAGAATAAACACTATGTTTAACATAAACCAAATGCTGCACCTTCCTTATCAAAAACACACCACTCCTGCCATGAGACATGGTGGTGTCAGCATCTGGCTCTGGGGTGCTTCTCTGCAGCAGGGTCTGGAAGGCTTATGCAGGTGAAATGAATGTAGCAAAATGCTGTGAATCCTGTGCCTTAGGTGAAAATTTGTTTACAAGCAGCAACCTCAAGTATTAGGCCAAAGATACGTGGTTATTACTTATAAACAGCAATGTGACTATTTTGGAGTGGCAGAGTCAGATCTCGGTTCAACAGAATTTGCGGATGGACTTCACTCATGATCCCCATGCAACCTGACAGAGTTTTAGCTGTTCTAGGAAGAAGAATGGGGGGAACTTCAGTGTCCAGATGTACAAAGCTGAAAGAGAGACCTGTGCCCACAGCCTCAAAGGATGTCATGGCTGCCAAGCCCACTACAGTTTGCCTATTTGACAAATACTGTGGAGTGGAGGATACAATTATCTATCTGCTCCACAAGGCTTATTCTCACCTGGGCAAAGCCGGCAGAACTGTGAGGATTATGTTTTATGATTTCTCCAGCATCTTCAGTACCATCCAGCCATCCCTGTTATGGGGTAAGCTCAGAGTCACACAGGTAACTGAGCCTACGGTATACTGGATAACGGACTGTTGGGCAGACTGCCCAAGGACTGTGTTACTGATACAGTTGTGAGCAATACAGGAGCACCACAAGGGATAGTCTTGTCTCCTTGTCTCTGTACACCTCAGACAATAAATATAACAGCAGGTCATGTGACTTGCAGAAATTCTCAAGACAATTCTGCACTTGTGATTTGGACTGATAAAGGAGATGACAGAGAGTATAGTTGTCAGGTGGAAAAGCTTGTTTCTTGCCTGCATCTTAACATCTGCAAAACTCAGGAATTGGTTATTGACCTTCACCACATCAAAGAGACTATGTCTGGCCACTATTCAAGATGTGGATGGTCCAACCCTATAAGTATGTGGGGGGTGTCCACATTAATGACAGGTAGGATTGGTCTCAGAACATACAGTATAGGAACTACGTAATAAAAGGCAGAGCAGACTCTTTTTCTTTAGGAGATGACATTCCTTTAATGTGGGAGGGGACATCCTTTACATCTCTCGATTATAAAAAAAAATCCTGTGGAATGAATGACTAGT
Source organism: Polypterus senegalus (assembly GCF_016835505.1). NCBI lineage: Eukaryota > Metazoa > Chordata > Cladistia > Polypteriformes > Polypteridae > Polypterus > Polypterus senegalus. The sequence goes on from NC_053166.1 coordinate 51,054,251, forward strand.
AGACAATACGTGATCTTCACGTTAAGATCACGAAAGACAAATAAAAGAACCACAAGATGAAAGAGAATGGGCAAAAAAACCCAAAAAAAACAGTAGTGTAAAGGGAAGCAGCACACACAGATACAGGTGTCTCAGTGCACATCATTCAATGCACAAAACGCAGATTTACACAATAATGGAACATACACTATGAGAATCTGTGGACCCGCAACAGTTAAAGCAATGACAAGTTTAATTTCAAAGAAAATACAATTTATGACGATGGAGAAGCGATCACAACACAAGCAGCAGAGACACAAAGTAGAAAAAGGACAGCGGCTGTAAAGGCTTTAAAAAAAAAAATCAAAGGGCAGCGTGACAACAGCCCCCCCAACGCACGTGAGCAGCGTTATACGTCCTGCAAGAAAGAATTTAACCACGCCCGGGGCCGTAAATAAAGGACAAGTATTGTTTTTACAACGTCACGCGAGACCAGGGAGTGAGCCATCATTTAAAACAAGTCCACAGACATATAACCCTAGCAGTTGTTGGATTGCATCTGTCAGATAAGCATCATGTGCTCCCAGCTCTTAAAACAAAAACAACGACAAAAGACAAGCAAAATGTGCAGCTCGCCAGCAGCAGGAAGACAGCAGATGATGCGACAGTATATCCTTAGCGTGCGTTCAGCCGCCCCTCCCATTCACAACGTGAGCAGCGTTACACGTCTGGTGAGGAAGAGATGTAACCACACACCTGCCTAAGGTAAAGTTATCCCTGATGGAGGATCGCAGGAATCATGGGAAAGAGGGGTCCTTCATTGGATTGGCGCTATTTCAGATGTGGAATGGCCAAATGGGAGAGGCAGCTTGATGAATGAGGTCTCCAGGACTCTAAACAAATCCAAATCATATTATTTGATATCATCTAATGTGAAATTCTACTCCGTACTTCTACAATTTTTATTTTTATACTGTATTGAGGATTTGTTCTGATCTGCGTATTGTATTGTATTGACCCCCTTCTTTTTGACACCCACTGCACACCTAACCTACCTGGAAAGGGGTCTCTCTTTGAATTGCCTTTCCCAAGGTTTCTTCCATTTTTTTCCCCTACAATGGTTTTTTTTGGGGAGTTTTTTTCTGGTCTTCTTAGAGGGTCAAGGCTGGGGGCCTGTCAAAGCCAATTGCGGCACTTCTTGTGCGATTTTGGGCTACACAACAATAAATTGTATTGTATTGCATATCCAATAAACCAAACATGGGGGTGGGCGAGCAAAGTGAGCAGGGGGCGGAGCCCCTTAGTCTTCTATAACTTTTCTATGCAGTGGTGTGAAGGACTGGTAACATCATTTCAAGTGAGGCCAACCGAATCAACAATCAAATTAAATGGGCAGACTCAGTTACATAACACACTCTGGACACCCTAGAGGTAGTAGCAAAAGACAGCATGAAGACAAAACTGAGTGTTATTATGAAGACTGCTGCACATCCTCTCTCTGACACACGCTAACACTGAGGACTTTTAGCCAATGAATTATTTAGCAGGAATGTGTCAAGAAAAGCTACTGGAGCTCCTTTATACCTGTGAATGGCAAGTCAGAACTTTTTTCTTTTTAATTTTCTTGCTTCATAGTCATTCTGGTGTGTGTTTGGACCAAAGTGTGTGTGTATGCTTATGTATTTATTTACCTACTTATCTAGCTATTTATGTATTTATTATTTAAAGAGCTTCTGCAAATAAGTCAGATTTTCCCCTGGGGCCAAATAAAGTTCTGTCTAAACTAATCTAAAGGTGCATCTGCTAAATACTGCCGTGAAGAGGGTGAAAACTTATGAGATCAATTATTATCTGTTTGGACCACTTTGTAGAGATCTGTTTTCACTAGCATTAAAGAGCCTTTTTTGCTGATTAATGTCAAAAAAGCCAATTAAATGCACTGAAATTCAATGTTGTAGAACAATAAAATGTGAAAACCTCCAAGGTGGTGAATACTTTTTGTGGGCCCTGTAGGATACGATTCTGCTGCTATATGCATTTGTTTTTAATTTGTGTCTGGAGTGCTGAAAGGCCTCTATTGTTATTATTATTTGTATTATTAATTTGGTAGGCAGCTTTTCCCCAGGTGGTTTGCAAAATCATGATATATTACAATTAACTATCATGTTTGTAATAGCTAAAGCACAGGTTAATTGCCAATCCAACGGGTAATCAAATGTAGAGGCTGAATTAGCACCATTGTGGACAAGTCCAAAGTGTTAGCCATTAAGTGAAATACACACACATACGAAATATATGTTAAAATGTGAGACTTTCTGAAAAGTAACTCCACACTCTCACAGCTAACTAATCCAATTAAAGACTGTAGGGTGCTAGAGCCTATCCTTGTAGCACCAAACAAAACTCATAAATCATAAGCACAGGACTAGTTAAGAAATACCAGTCGGCCTAAAGTGTATGCCTTTGAATTGTACCCAGAGGAAAAATAAGACAAGGAAAACATGCAGGCTCCACACAGATGGTGAATAAGTGTGGGACAAGCACAAAGGCACCATCCACTGTGCCACCATAAACTACACAGAATAGCTGGGGGCAACACTTGCATCATCGGCTGAAATACTTCCACTTTATGAGGTGTCTGCCAAGTTCTCCTCATATTTGCATAGTAAAAAAGTGTGATTCAAATACAGCGGCTTCCGCAGCAGGCATATACTTTTACTATGAAAGAAAATGCAGACATTACCGTTAATGTTAACTGGCCAAAAATATTCAGAAGGAATTGAAATGAACTTCATATTCATAAATGACACACCTAAAACACTATCAGTGGTTCAGAAGTACTAGTACCCTGGTCTGGCAGGCCAGGGCATGGTTTGACAGTTAACCAGGGTATCCTGTGTGGTTTACATATTCTCCCTTGTGTTCATGTAAAGTTCTTCCATTGATTTTTACTTGTTCCTCCATTACCCCCAGTCCAAATGCACATAATTTAACGATCGATCGATAGGATAGTCTCCTCTTGCCAATTAAACTGTTCATACAGCCTTTGTCACATAAAACAGTAGGATCAATGCCACATGCATCCATCCTTGATGCATGACATTAAGCTCTGAGCATGTTAAAAAGGAAAAATAAATACATTCATTACATGACATTCATCTCGCCAGTACGTTCTTTGATATCTATAGGCATGTTGGTTCCTTTTTTGACAGTCTGTTTATTGAACTTGAAAATTATGGATGTCCTCAGCTTCATCATGCATTTGTTCAGATGGCTGCTCTTTGGCACTGCTGAACCATAACATGACACAGATAATGTGTAGACTTTCGTAACATCTGTATGTCTTAGACTCATCTACATGACAGCCCAGTTCCAAGGTACTCATTCATCACCTTACAATATTGCTGAAGAGTTACAAAAGTCTTCCTCATATGAATTTCTCTTGGCAGCCACTAGCTATGGTCACCTACAGGCTAAGGTGAGCTGGAAAAAGAAACCAAGTCAACAGCTTTTGTATAAAACACACTGAAGGTGGCAACATGCATAACATGATGCTGCAGCCGGGGTAGCCACATTGTCACGTGTACAGAGTGTGCCCTGACATTTTTACTTTTATGTCAAACCAACATGCAACATACTGCGACTCTAGACAGCCTGATAAATAACAATGTTATAAAATACAGAACTTGTTTTATTTAGATGTTCTTCTACACTAATTATTGTTGGACTTCAACATCTTTTCGTTCAAGATGTACACAAATGTTAATATTAGACACAATTTTGCTCATCTGCGGTGCGATCAGGTAGCGAGAGCTGTCCATCCATTCCCAAACGCACTTATTACAGTAAGAGGCTGACAGGATTATTGGGTGTAAGACACTGACGACGCAGGAGACTCCTCCAGCCTATTGCAGTGCACAGTCACACTCAGTCAATCAGTCTGCTATCGTGTCTTTAGGAAGTAAGAGGAAACATGAGTACCCAGTGAAAGCCTATACGAACACATGGAGGCCAGACAGACAACACTTGGGCAGGATATTGAAGCAGGCACTTCGGCTGTTAAGACATCTGCAATAGTCACTGTACTTCTATTGCAGCATCATGAGCAATCGGGTAATCTTTTTCAACTAAAAACACGATTCTTATTTGACTGGATCCTACTGTTAGGTGCACAGAGGCACCAATTCCTAGAAATCACTGGACTAAACAAGAAAGCAACTAAATGCAACAAAGATGTATGTAATCATTCAATGACAGAAATGCTAATAAATGCTGCAAATGTCTATCTACCCATTCATTTTTAAACCATCTTTTTCCATTACACAGACAGGAGGAGTCAGCACCAGGTGCATGGCAGAAACCAACCCCAGATGACACACGACTGTTTCACACAGCACGCTCATAGGCACACCCTCGGCTCAACCTCTCGGGGGGGTCAGCCACTACTTCCACATTCAGACAGTGAATATTCAGAGAATAAGAGGGTGAACTTCAGGCGGCTTTGTGGCGCAGCTTCCACTTTAACCACACGAGGCTTTTTCGCAGCTAGCACAGAGCTTTCCACGCTCCTCTCCCCATTCACCAACATGTCACCAGATTCACCTCGCCTCTTGTCATTCCTTGTTGCACGTCTATTGCTATCATACCTCGTCCAGTTTCTGCAGCTGACATCCACCAAGTCACACAGAAAGCTACCACCAGTCAGTCAACTCTGAATGGGATTGTCACTATAACACACTAAATATCCCCAAGGTTCTTCTCTCAGTCACACAGCTTGCTTCAGCCCACAGAATGGCCCTACGACTTAAAACTGGACCCCACTTACCTTGTACACTTTGCCGAAAGCCCCGTCTCCCAACTCCCCGATGATCTCCCAGATATCGTTGGGGTTCAAGTCTCTATGCACGTGTTCGTACTGCTTCGACCTTCTTTTCTCAAAACTTGAGAGACGCAAAATTTTGCTAAATTTTGCCAAAGCCATAACTAAATGATTCTGGATCAAATGGTGAGAAGAAAAAATAACTACTGATAGAAAAAGCCGACGCTCGTCCTTCTTGTCCTCCCACTTGCTTTACTGTCTCATGACAGTACTGTAGTCCAAAGCGACTGAGCAGCGCAAAGCTACTCAGTAGAATGAGAGGCAGAACAAGCGGCGTTGAACTAAACTCTGCTAAACTTGACACTGCCGAGAGCTGCCGTCTTTAACATCCTTAAAGCGCCCGCTTGTAGCGTCATAGACTTGGCTAGCAGCTGAATTAAAAAGTGACCGCGCAAAACTTCCCCACATGCAGCACAGCCACCACCTGCTCGAAAAATGCGCAGCAGGGTTACCGTTCTGCAAGTCTTTGGAAGGAATCCCCACCCAACGCGAGGCCGCGCTGCATCGTGGGAAGTGTAGTTCTGCACACCACATCCTGTTTCTGAGAGTTTAAGTGCGCAAAAATCATAAATCGGCCAAGGAGAGATCATTCACCTTCATCGAGTTTGTTTTCTCAACCATTGACATGGAGTCAATCAAATGAAAAGTTAACATTTTTTGTATGTGAAGTGTGCACGTTCTCCCGGTGTCTGCCTGAACTGAAGTAATAAATAAATTTAAGTGGCAGAAGGATTGAATTAGGCGAGTAAGCGTTGATTGCGCGTCCGAGTACCATGCGTGGTGTGTTGCCTGGATAGGCTCCGCCCTCTAAATCCCCACCAATAGACACCCTGAATTTCAGGCAGCGGGTTGTTAAATACACCTGGGGTGTATGCCTGGTGTAGTTCGAATCCGAAATTCAGACACGACAGCATTGTCATTGTCAGACTCGAAAGTATTGCTGGAGGTCAGAACAACATTTCGGCTGGGGTCAGTTGATGTGGCATGCACAACTTCAAGTCCTTCTGATCATTTTTGCTGAAGACACGTATTGGTTTACTCTTTAATATAAGGGTGTAATTTCCAGCACAAACTATAGTCCAAAAATAGTCTAAAATAGTCAGAAAGCTTGATGTCTTGCACAACTAATTATCAAGATGAGTCAAATAGTATGTTATATGTGGGATTTTTCTTGTACTGGTGAGTAAGGGGGTGCCAGATTAAAAAAAAAAACTGAAGTGATTTCAATGCGTTCATCAGTAACTCTAATCAACACAATTTGTGGCTGAATATTCAGTTCAGGCGGCACGGTGGCGCAGTGGTATCGCTGCTGCCTCGCAGTTAGGAGACCCGGGTTTGCAGTCCAAAGACATGCTGGTTAGGTGGATTGGCGATTCTAAATTGGCCCTAGTGTGTGCTTGGTATGTGGGTGTGTTTGTGTGTGTCCTGCGGCGGGTTGGCACCCTGCCCAGGATTGGTTCCTGCCCTGTGTTGGCTGGGATTGGCTCCAGCAGACCCCCGTGACCCTGTGTTTGGATTCAGCGGGTTGGAAAATGGATGGATGGACATTCAGTTCATGCCAGCAAAGTCAAGTATTGTGAGGGGAAGAAGTATCAGATGAGAATCATTCACAAAATGCCTGTGGATACAAAACATTTTGTAATCTTGTAGTCCTTGATTTCACACTCTGATGGTAGGAATGTGAATAGACTGTGCTGGGGGTGGGCGCTGCCCTTAATAATGCCATGAGCCCTCCTGACGACACTGGCATTGCAGGAGCTGTTCCTGAGGCGGTTTGGGCAGGCCTGACCACCTGCTCTGGGGTTCTGCGAACCTGTGCAGAGCAGTTACTAAACTAAGCTGTGATGGCATTGGTAAAAATGCTCTCGATTGTACCCCTGGGAAACTTCACCAAAGGTTCTGGCTGGCATGCCAAATGTCTTTAGCCTTTTCAGGAATTACAAACAATGTAGAGGCTTCTTTATCAATTGAGTGGTGTTGTGGGGCCAGGTAAGACCCTCATTAATGTAAACACAGAGAAATTTAAGGTTTGCACTTTCACAGTTTTAGAACTGAACTCTTCAATTAGCTCTGTTACAGATCATCCATCCATTCATGTTCAGTGCATGTTTTATGTCTTATAAGAAGTCATGACCTGTCCCGTTAGCATTTCTGTATGAGATGCCTGGCCACTTCAGAATAAACTGGGGTGCACAAACTCTACCATTTAGAGAGGCCAATGAACTCAGAATGAAATACTCGTCTTCATTTGTAAAGTGAATATAAATAGAGAAGGTAAAGGTTGACATTCACTTCTTTAAAAAGCATCAGACTGTCAACTGTTAACTAATGACTGCCATGTCTTTGCTGAGTGTGCTAAGTATCCTTCAGCATTTGTGGAGACCTGAGAACAAAATGCAGTGGGTAGTTGGAAGAAGATGGGCAAACAATAAACAAAGAACAGTCAGGATTTTAGAAACTTGTACAGTTAAAAGTGATAAATATTTCTATAAAGAAGAATAAGAAACCTGGGTGTTTTGTTTTACCATGACGGAATGGAAAAAAAAAGAAAGAAAGAGGGCCAAGATTGTGGTTAACTCGCCTTATCTAGAAAGTATTTCTATAGCACCAGCTCTGTTAGGTGGCACGTAACTGCCTGTCAGAAAAAGTGGTTCGATTGTGATCCTTTGGCGATGTGAAATAGTGCTGAAAAGTCATCATGGAGTTGTGTAAACTGTCATCAACAGTGATCACCAGTCATGTAATCTGTCATCCTCAGGTGGCAAGACCAGTTCAAGTTTGATATCCCCTCCAGTTAGAAGTCATGTGATGTGCCATGCCTTAAGGTGCCCAGGCAAGGTAAGTGTTAGTATACAAATGGATTTTAATTTCACCTCCTTCTCCAGTTTATCTCAACAAATAATTAAGGCAAAGGATCTTTTGTCACATTTCATGAAGTGCTGCCCATGGGCACTTTTGTTTCTCAGAAGACGGGATACTTCTTGACTAAAGACCAAAGAATATCTTAGGGTTCTATCCCATGATGATTTTGTTCGGAAATTTTTCAAGTAAGGTATTTTCAATGTGATCACTAATTGTTACACCGGGAAGTCATGTGTTGCATGTTGATTTGCACATGCAAGTAAGAATTTAAAGAATGCCAATTATGAGCGTACTAACCTATGATTTGTTGCAATTATGAGAAGATTGCAGTAGCTACTGGATATCCAGGTGAGCACAGACTGAACATGTAAAATCCACAGAGATCAAGACGAGGAGAATGGAGGACATGGCATGACAGAAATGAGAACTATTATGTATACCACACACTGAATATTTATGTTTAACAATACATAGAGCACAACAAAACAGCTGACAGCTTAATGAATTGTGTGTCGAATGGAAACATTTAGTGAAGATGTGTAGAAGTTACAACAGCGTTTGTTATGTAGGAATTGATGTAGGCTCCACCAGAAGATCTGAGAGCAGAAGACAGCTGTATCTTTATATTTGAGACATGTTGTAGGTACTCAGAGTGAGCTATGAAAATGCAACCCAATCAGTAAAGTGACCCGCTGGGTTGAACAATGAAGTGTGTGAAGTCACATTAAGGAAGGCCAGAGTCCTAGGAGACTGTGCTCTTTTAATACATCCTCTGACGCGATGGCGCTCCCTCGGACCTACAGCTACACACTTTTATAGTGTCTCACAGTGGCTTTTCTCTTATCTTTAGGCAAGTCAGAAGTTTTCTTCTTTTTCGTAATTCTTGTGTGTATTTGAGGGTGGTGGTTGTTGTATGTTAAAATATGTCTTTAGAGTCTGTAACAAGCTAAATGTTTGCCTCTATCTAAACATTATAGAGTATAGTATAGTATGTGAACAGATTCTGAGACAGAAGTTTTAGCATTTCACTGTAAAATGTGATTAATCCAAATCAGGAGAGTGGGAGGACATAACCTTTCCTACCAGCCATAGACGTAAGATAGGAACAGACACTGGATGGGATGCCAGCCCACTACATGTCGTCCACAGACAATAAATTTATTTTGCTCACATACTTTGTCTCTTGCCAACAGTAAATACTAATCGACACTGAAATGGCATGGGTACCGTGGCCGTCCATATCACAGCTTTGTAACATCATTGTCATTAATTTAACTGTACATTTGCTGTATTTCTTGCCATTTTCTATACAGTATTCAATGGTATGTTGGCTCTTAAAAATGTGATTCCTTACATTTGCATAGGAAACAAGTGGGTGCACACATCACTGCAGCTTTGGGTAATGCGCCAGAAATGTAAAGAAGATCACATAGAACAACCTGCATGCAGTTAATTGTGATTTCTGACAGTCTTTTCTAGTTGTGACCCTCAGATTTTTAAAACTTAGGCAGAACAATTACAGACTTCATCTAAAAAAGTGATGAACCAGAACAAGAAGTAAATGAAAATGAAGACCTCCCACCACTTTTATTCATGTCCTCAGGACCCATCTAATGCTTTTTACAGTTTACTGTAGCATCACAAAATCTAACAGTCTCAAACTCACTTACTCTGATTCAGGTTTGTCAGGGGGACCAAAGCTCGTCCTGGAAGCACTGGGCACAACACAGGGTAACAAGCCAGGACAGCATTCTCAAACCCAGTTAATCCCATTAAGGGTGCTTATCTTAGCAGTACTGGGTGTCAAGGTGGCACACCGCCACGTCCAGGTGGTAATTAATTTGTTTCCCAGTTGCTTTTTTCTGCATCACAAAATTGGCACCCAATCAGTTATTCAAAACTGCCACCTTGTGGCTGCACACAGAGTAACAATTTCAAAGTACAACACAGCAAGCCATCTGGATTGTTGTGAGGGCTTGACGACAGGCTCGCTAATCCCTGCATTTCACTCTCCTCGAGTACCCATGCAAATTAATTATATGTGAAGAGCTGCTGTAAATGCCACTTGCCATATCTTAGCATGGAGGGAATGTGCGGATTGTACAGAATTAAAAATGCTTTCCAATGGAGAAATGAAGTTTGTACTGTATTTAGCAACAATATTTACCAACCAAGATTAACAATAAAATGGACATGTGATCTGCTGACATTTGCATTGGATACTGTGAAGAGAACTGAATATAATAAAAATGTAATTTAATAGAAATGTCCAGCTTTGTGAACACACATTTAATGGGCATTGCGGCTAAGGTGAGGTCTTTGAAACAGCAAATGTGTGTGATTAAATCTTAATCCTGGCGCAGCACACCATCCAATAAGCTACTAATTGTAGGAATGTGTTTTACTTTTATGTAAGACTATGCTCTGATAAATCACCATATCCTTCCATTGTCAAGCCTTCTTAATTCAGGTTAAGGCTGTAGTGGGATTTGAACTGGCAGCCTTGGACGTGAGGTATGAACAAACATTGGATAAGCCACTAGTCCATCTCACAATGCACACCACTCACTCACATGTATACATGTAATCGTAAGGGGACAATATGGAGTCACCTACCAGACAAACAGAATGAGATAGTAAGAAAAAAGGGTCTGCAGACACGGAGAGAACTCATAGACACATAGGTGCATTTGACACCAAGATTCCGGACCAAATGAAGGAGCAGTGCTAACATTATTTGTGCAAAAAAGTGTACTGTACATACAGAATTAGAAAACGTGTTTATTGTTAACTTAATACTAAAAGAGCATCACAAAATAGAAGAATGTAATTTTATTGACATTATATCACAAAAGCTTACGATGCCATCAGCGCCATGCTGCAGTGCTCCATATATGTCCACGTTACAAGCCTAAATTCAATAGCAGCGTTCTACAGAAGGATTATGGTGTCTGCTGGAATCTTAACTCCATTCTCCGTAACTTGCTTACGACAAATCGGGAGTGTGTGAGAAGCAGAATTCTTCCTAGGTGTAATGCGTTGCTTTTCTTTCTAGTTCAGCACAGTCATCTCTGTAAAAGACAAGTTCCTGGAAAAAACAAAACACAGGCCGAGTTAAAGCATACTACTGTTATTTTAAGAGTGTGGTAACCACTGATTGATAGATAAACCTACTGCCATCTCCTTCCAGCCTCTGAGGCTCAACCTCTACATAAATTTCACCCATCTTTATTCTGAAATTCTGAGCAGCATTAGGATATAAGAAGGGTATTACCCTGAAGAAGATGCTGGTCCATCACAGGGCTCACAATCACACAGTGCCACCAGTAAGCCCGACACAGACATACCTGACATGTGGAAGAAAAGCTCATCTGCCGGAGCTGTCATAATAAAGTGCCAACCACAGTCTTCAGCAGGGCCTGCTCTAATGTGCTGCCCGAGGAGAAGCTGTACATGGCACCCCCACCCTTAACCACCCTGATCTGAAACTCTTATGTTACACAATTCAGGATTAATGATCTTTGACCTTTGATTTTCTATTATCTATATACAATTTTGCTTGTAATCTTGTAGATTAAATGAACTATGCATTGATTTATACAGTAAATATTCTCATTTCTGAATATATTTTGTGTGGACCACATTTTTTATACTGTATGTTTGTTTTAATGAATTTCATAATTCTTAGTAAATGAAAACTAGCAGTTTACTACAAGTAGCAGGTAAATGAATGTACATTTGACTTAGCATTTCAGAACTCTGTATATTTAAATAATGTGCAAATACAAAAGTTCATCCATTCAACAACAACAACATTTATTTATATAGCACATTTTCATACAAATGATATAGCTCAAAGTGCTTTACATGTTGAAGAAAGAGAAAAAAGACAAAATAAATAAGAAAATAGAATTAGGGAACACTAACATGGCCAGGGAAGACAGAAAAGAAAAACCCCAAAAAAACTCCAGAATTAAATCTGCTGGGGTCCGAGGCTACCTAACATAAATGACCTCAGTCAGCACTTATTGTATTCAGAGTTCACATGGAAGAACTTGATGATGGCTTCTGGCCTTAAATCCATCAATGTAGGAACATCACAGTGCTTTGATCAGGTGGTGGTGGTGCAGATCGATCCAACCAACCAATCATCTTCTAAACCCACTTATCCAGAGCAGGGCTGTGGGACAGCAGGGCCAGTACCAGCAAGCACATGGTGGTAACACTTCCCGCGGGTATAAACAAGTATAATATGAGGGGCGTTCAATTAAAAACAGGAATTTTCATGCTCTTTTCTTATAAAGAGTGCAAGGTAGACATGGCTCATTGGACAAACACATGCATGTTTGAAGGTGTCGTTAGTAGTGCTTGCTGCTCTTTCCCCCCTTCCTATCAGTTGTAATCAACATGTCGGAGCAGGAGGTACAAAGTAGTGTTATGCAGCAAATTATTATTACATTTATGACAAATGAAGGAGTCATTCCATCTCAGATTTCTTCGAAACTTAAAAGTCAGTTTGGGGATGAGTGTCTCTCTCAGTCTAGAGTGTATGATTGGTGCAAGTCATTCAAAAAGGGATTATCATGTCTTCGGTCCATTTAAGGAATTTTTAGGAAGGAAGAAATTCAAGTCAATCAAGAAGGTTATTGATGCTGTGTAAGAATGGGTCAACATGCCGTCAAAGACTTCTACTCTTCAGGGATTAAGAAGCTTCCTGAGCGGTGGAACAAGTGAATTGCAGTGGCAGGAGACTACATAGAAATATAGTGTGTACGTCATTTCATTGTATTCAATAAATAAAATGTAGCTCATAAATTCTTGTTTATATTTGAATACCCCTTGTATATATAAATGTACCAAAGTAACATTATAAATAAGTTAACTGTTTGACAGTAGTTTTTTTTTTTAAAAAATAACAGCTTTAAAAAGTATGATAGAGTTTTCTTATAATTTTTCTTAATTTCACAAATTATTCATGAATCCATTCTCTTTGCCCACTTATCCAGGGCAGTTGGAGCCTATCTCAGCAATCACTGGATGCTGATGTTGAATAATGATAATCGTAATAATATAATACTAAATATGAAATTTAACAAATGCCAAGGTGTTAAAGCGTATGCAGACCAGTTCAGCGATTAGGTGAAATTCCAGCTTCCAAGTATTTGTGTTCCTCATCCTGTCAGGACTCACAACAGGCACATAATTCCTTCTAAATGGCAACACGCAGTGCTTACAAAACATGGGAAGAAACAACGAGAGAAATACATATAGTATGTATCTGTCCAAAAGCTACATCAGGCCAGTGTCAAAATAAGGAAATAGAGACAAAGGGAAACATGACCACAACAAAGGTAAAAATATTAATTTGCACCTACCATCACTCTGTGAAGCTGAATGCAGTGCATCCTGGGATATGAAAGACCACTCCCAAAAAAGGCCTGTGTTGCTTATTAAACTTTGATATTTATATTGCTAGTATGTGAAAATAATATTAAATTACTATATAGTACAGTTAACTGCAGTGGGCTAGCTCCCTGCCTGGGGTTTGTTTCCTGCCTTGTGTCCTGTGTTGGCTGGGATTGGCTCCAGCAGACCCCCGTGACCCTGTAGTTAGGATATAGCAGGTTGGATAACAGATGGATGAATAGTACAATTAAAGGGAGTCAGGCAGTTGTGTTGAGTACAACCATTTCTAAGTCAGACCCTGAATTATTTAAAAAATGTGTCCCCAAAACTTTGCTGACCTGGGCCATCGTCTAGTTTACCTTAAATGGTGGAGCTGGCCATGGTCTTCAAAGTAAATCGCACACACCATACCACTCCCAGTTTAAGATGCAACCGCCTTTACAAAGCTGATTTTGAGATAAACAGAATACTGGCACATACATAAACTAACAGTAGATATAGCAGTATTTTTTATTTCCTTTCATTTAATCAATTTCCCTTGGTAGATCGATTAGTTTTCCCTTTCACAATCCTGGGCTTACTTTGTCTACTGTGTTTAGCTGCAGAAGGCCTTATGAGGTGTGCCACTGAAACACCTCAAATTTTAGAAGTACCCCAATTCTAACTTTGGAAACATATGACAAAAGTGCATCTTAATTTGGAAGCAATACATTATATATTTTAATTTTCACCATCTTTGCATGTTTCATGAAATGACTGGTAGAAAATATTTTTTTTCTAAATAAACTAAATAAGCAAGAAGGACTTAAATGTCTTGACCTCCCCTGGTGTGCCAGTGTCCTCAGGATATCTTGTCAGTCTTTTCCACAAAGCAGACCTGTTTCTTATTAAAACAATGAAGTAATGTGATGATTTTTTTTAATCAAATTATTATTTCACAAAAAAATGAGTTTGACAAGAACACAATGTTCCTCATATTTCAATTGCTTTAGTCTAATGCTGGATGCCCATTTTCAGTCCGTCTGTTCACTTTCCAGCCCAGACTCACAGTTGTGGGGGGCCTTAGCCTTATCCAGACGGGAGACAGAAGAACACGCCGAGAAAAGGCACCTGCCATGTGGAGTTTTACTACTACAGGCTCTGATCACTATAGACATGTAATTTATTTCTCATTTTCTGAAACTGCTTAGTTCATTACAAGGCTGCAGTGAAGCAATGCCAGCCCACCAGAGGACATTCTCATTCACACAATGCCAGTTCAGAACTGCTGGTTAACCTAAACTTGCATATCTTTGGGGTGTGAGAGGAAATTGCACTGCTCAGGGAACACCTGCAGAGACAAAGGGAGAGCATGCAAACATGCCACAGAAAGTGGGCTCTGGAATTGTGAGGCTACAACAGTAAACACTGCACCACTGTGTCCCACACTGCTACACATAGCAGAATAAAAATAACACAGGTAAGCCTGGATTCAGTTTAATTTCCAGCACCTTTATTTCTGAGGATTCCGAAATTTTATGAGCGTTTTGGTTCCTAATCCATTAGTGAAACCCTCACTAATAGGAATGCCTTCAAACAAAGCCATGGTGACACTGAAGTCCCTGACAGGTTTCCCTGTCTGCCTTCACGCTGACATCAAGACTGTAGTGAGAGCTTTTATTGCTCCATTTTAAGTTACTTATGAATATTTAGTTTTGCACGACAGACAGACAGACAAACAGACAGACAGACATACAGATAGACAGACAGACAGACAGATAGATAGATAGATAGATAGATAGATAGATAGATAGATAGATAGATAGATTTTTATTTAAAGCACATTAGACAAGTGTTTGAAATGGCTTCATAACTGTAATCCAAGATACACAGGCAAAAATCAACGAATCTGGAAGTATTGGACATCATAAAGAAGAGCTAAAACAAAAGTTAACAATCAGCCTAACAGTAATGTAAATAATTTCTTCCATAAGACAAGTGTTTCAGCGGTTTTGTGTGTCATTTAACATTTTCTCATTGTGATAGAAAAGCTCTTTGATCCCAGCCACAGGGGATGCACAAACCAGTGTGTTTGTTCGTGCCGCTCCCAAGCCCAGATAAATGGGGAGGGTTACGTCAGGAAGGGCATCCAGTATAAAATTTTGCCAAATCAATATGTGGACAACAATTTTGGATGATCTGCTGTGGCATACTCTAACGGGAGCTGCCAAAAGAAGAAGAAGAAGAAGAAGAAGAGAGAAAAGCTCTTTGAAACACATTCTAATTCTGGTTCTCAATATTCAGTGGTATTAGTGAGTGGCATTATGCCAGCTCATAGCAGTTATCCGGTCAGAGGGAGTCAGATATTTCTTATTTAGGGGGCATTGTTAGAGAGCAATGGTAAATGAAAGAAAAGAGAAATGGTTGGAGTGAGGCCGAGGGTAAGAGAACAAATGTTGAACTCAGAGGAGCCCAAAATAATTGAGTAGAGCAGCATGTACACTCGCTGAAAAAATTATTAGGCATGTTATACTTAAAGTGGAAATGCCAACTTTTGCTCTCCAAAAAAGCTTATCCTTTTTGGCATGGATTCTGCAAGATGTTGGGAACATTCCTCTGAAATTCTGGTCCATGTTGATATGACTGCAGATTTGTGGATCTCCCGTTCTACCACATCCCAAAGTTATTTTACTGGACTCGGGTCCACTGACTGGTAAGGCCACTGAAGAACACTGAGCTCATTGCCATGTTCATGAAACCAGTTGTGGATTATCACATTGGAAGTAGCCATTAGAAGATGGGTAAATTGTGACCATGAAGGGATGCACAAGACCAGCAACAATACTCAATATTCCAAGACATTCAAGCAATGATTGATTGGAATTAATGGGCCCAAAGTGTGCCAAGAAAACATTCATCACACCATACCTCCACCACCACAAGCATGGACCATTTGACACGAGGCAGGGTGGATGCATTGATTCATGTTGTTGGTACAATATTATAATCAAGATTCATCAGACCAGGTTATGTTTTTCCAGTCTTTAACTGTCCAGTTTTGGTGAGCCTGTGCCTACTGCAGCCTCGGCTTTCTGTTCTTAGCTGACAGGAGTGGAACCTGACATTGTCTTCTGCTGTTGTAGCTCATCCATCTCAAGGTAGGGGATATGGACCCAAAGTAGTGAAGGTGTTATTTTGGAAAAAAACTATTTCATAATTTACTGCTGTGGTGTGATTACTGCTGACGACTGACTGACACTCATTGCTGGCAGCAGCCAATTTGACTTAATGCAAATTAATTATTTTCTGAGCTGACGTTCACTCCTGTGCACAGGTATAATTCATTCACTCACCCTGAGCTGAGCTCGCTCTACAAGAATACGTATGTTGAGGTACAATACAAGATGCAAAATGAATAATTCCCACCAGGCCTTTGTAAGCTAGCACATAGTAAAAATGTAGTATCTGCCAGATATGGAGGTTCTGGGCATACAAACCTACTAACCCAGTAAAACTCTCATGTAAAGGAACAGATTTTTCCTTTTACTTATTTTTGCCTCACAGGCAATATTTGAGTTTGACTCTAAAGCCCCCTCTAGAGACCAGAACTGATGTGTGTAATATTTAACTTACATGGTGGCATCGGACACACTTGCAAACTAAAACTGTCGTGTAAAGAAATAGAAATGTCACATTCAGACCACGGACAGAGCAGAATGACCTCTTGTAACAGCTGCAGACCCCTGGCAGACACTCTGAGAGATAAGGATGTTTGTTTTCTTTAACAGTGAATTTGCCTTAAGTGTGTTGTACTCAAATTGAAAATTCATCTGTTTGCAGTTGGCCAAGGAGATTTTCATTTTGCCAGGTTACCTGGACAAGAAGCATTTTTCAAATAGCCTTGGCTCATCAAAACATGGGCTGCTGTATTGAGCTTGGGCTTTTTGGAAAATATCAGCTGCTTCACCTTTTACTCCAACTTATTCCATGATGGCTGGGCTAATTGCAATGAAATGGATTTTCAGCATATATACAGAATATTACTAGACAGAATGAACCCTTGAACAAAATGCACTGCTACACCATGTCCCAGTATGTTTCACTTTGAATGTTACCGGCGTGAATGTCTGCCTGCTTGTTATACATAAAGCTGTGCCAAGATGGATAGGGGCAAAAGTGCAAATCACTCTAGGATTTGTCTAATCAGGAACAGAAGGCATAAGAGCAACTTGATGGACGAAGGAACAGCATCAGCCTGAGCCACAGCAGCTGGGCCACTGTGACTATAGAGACAAAATAAATATAATGGGAGGGTTTCATGTCATGTGATACGCACATTACATGGCAAATAAAAGCATGCAGTTATAGCATCATATCCAGCATAAACTGAAAATGGCTGTAAGGTTTCTAAACTCTTTTGGGATAACTCTACAAAGAGTGTCCCGAAGTGCGATCACCACATCCGTGGAAGACAGCATACCCGTTGATGGGGCAACCACAGGCTCCCTGCGCCGTAGCGGCTTGCGGCAACAGCAAATCCAAGCCGATCACGTTTGTGTTCAATGAGTGATGCAAGGAACACTATAAATGCAGGGAACAGTATTACTTGGCCATGACCCTGACAGATTGCTGTGTCTGTGTATAGGAGAGCGGATGATCCCGCTACAAAAAATAACCGTGCTGTTCCTGTTTCAAGCTGAATAAAGCTGGTTTTGCTATTGGTTGAAAAGGGGAGTTCTTAAAAACTATTTTAGTTTTGATGAAACTTTACTTTACAGCACCATCCGAGGGCTAGCTTGATTGAACTAATGTATTACTGCTTCTTGAAACCTGCTCCCATTCACACTGTTTAGAAGTACTGTGTCATTTTACTTGACTTCTCATTACATTGTTTAGAAGTAATTGAATCTTACTTTTCCAAACCAATAAATATATTTCTTCAAAAAATAAATATACTGTATTTACTTGTATTCCTTGGAATGTTGCACATGAACTCTATGATGAATTGTTCATCAGTCTTTGCAGTGGGCCTGTTGCTGCCAGGAAGGCTCTGACCCCTCATTAACCTGAACAGAATAGGACTGGATAGACAGTTGGATTAGTTAATAATGGCGGTGCAGTGTTTCTCTAGATTTATTCTGTTTCTGACTGTAGTTACACAAGAAAAATCATTTTTGGCACATATTTTTTTATTACACTTTAAGATGAATGTAAATAGAGATATATAATTAATGGCCACTTCTCATTGACACTAGCAGTCTGTTCCTTCACACAATCAGTCTTGTAGCTACAGCTCAATACCTAGCATAAAAAAAAGATGAGTGTCTGTGTGTCTGTCTGTGCATCCGTCCGGTTGCTATGTCCCTATCATTCTAACAGATGGCGTGTCACATTTCTCTCTATTATAATAAAAAAATCTTGGGACAAGATGTGACTTTTTGAGAGACTTTTTGGAATGAAGTCCCATGAGACTTTTGCCATTAGATTCTTTTAAGTCACACCCTACTTACAACCATTTTCAAACAAGACCATGGTTATCTAACCTCTCAGTTGTGTGAATGCTTTTGTCAGACACACTTCCTGTGCTCTCGGTTCTTATAAATTTTATCAGGACAATAATTTTATACATTCTAGACACGTCAAAGACTAAGCAAAGAAGAAAGAGCAAGGACAAACATTTGAAAAAGTCAGGTAATTTATTAGAGATAAAGAAACTAAATTCACTCACGGGCAGTTATAAGTTGCATTCTCACGATGTAAGTCCAAACACGGAATCAAAATTCAATGCGACCTTGAAGAAAAGCTAATTCCAAATATTGTTTTACTGAAATTTTAAAGTAAAAGTGAAAATAATGCATATGTAACAATTCCCATGAAAATAACAATCTCTTTAAATTGTATATCTGGTTAACCAAACCTGGGGGTGTGAGAGCGAAACAAGCATGGGGAGGAGCCCCCTAGTTTAGTAATAAAATGAAATGTATTTGTCATTCCAATAGATGGCACATCACAAACATTAACTCTGCTTTTACAAATCCCACACCGAACAGCATATAACAGTGATGTATGCATTGCGTGGTGCACTGCAAGTGTTAATGCTGAGGTTTCAACCCGTATTATATGGGAAGCAGAGCTAGTAGTGTATATAAAACAGTATGCACTCATGGTCAGGAGTTTTAGTTGTTGTACAATTAAACACTCAAATAAGCCAGAAACCTGATCTAAGCAACTTTGACAGTGACATGTGTGGCTGTTGGTGCCAGACATTGTGGTTTCAGAGACACCTGCTTCTCCTGGAATTGTCATGTAGAGCAGTTTTAAGAGTTTAAAAACAATGGTGTGGTGAACAAAAACATCCAGTGAACAGCAGTTACATGAGCAAATGTAAAGAGGTCAGAGGGAATAGCCAGAGCTAAAGGACTAAACACAAGATGCAGAAGGATCTCTTGGAATGCACAGTGCATTGAGTCTTCAAGTGGATACAGCAACAGAAAACCACAGTGGATACATGTCAGCCATGAACAGGGAGATAAAGCTGCAAACAGGTCTGTGATTACCAAAACTGGACAACAAAAAACTGGAAGAATTCTGTCTAGACAGAGGAATCTCAGTTACTGTTGTGACATGTAGATGGTAGGGTTAGAATTCAGAGCAAGCAACATGAGAAACCAGATATTCAAACTGCCTTATGTCAACTGTGCAGGCTAGTTGTGGCAGTGCAATTGTTTGGAGAATGTTTTCCTGGCACACACACCAGCTAAACATCATTTGAATCCATGGTATACTGTAGCACTGTTGCTGAACATGGGCCTCCCTTAATGGCCACCGTCTACACTTTCTTAAATGGATGTCAGTAAGCACACATCATCACAAGCTGGTTGAACAAACATGATGATGGCTTCAGTTTACTCTGCACAGTCCCTAGATCTTTAAACAACAGAGCACACCTGACATGAGGTGGAATGGGAGATTCACAGTGAACTGTCTGGCAAGCAGGAAAAGTTTAAAGGCTGGCTAATCTCAGATAACAGGAGGCCAAACCAAAAATTGAAATTAAAGAAATGTTGCTGGTAGAACAATTTCAAAATCACTTGTACACCGCTACAATATCTAGAATCTTGGACTCTGTGGTGGCAGTTTTGTTGTGAAATGCCCATTGATTAATGTTCTATACATTTTTCCTCATGTCTTTCGTTCAACTGAAAACTCTCAATTTGAGTTTTTCTAGCACACAAATCTAATTCTAGATTTTTTTTTTCTAGATTCTAATTTTCATAATTTTGACTTACTGCATCATTCAAGTTATGAATATTTATTTTGAATTGTCATTTTATTTATAAAGGGCATTTCTATTTTGTCTACCCATTACTAGGTAGCTTGCAGCTGTTGTTAAGGGTGGGGTTACAGGGGTCATGACCCCAATATCAATCATCTACCGGGTTAAAAGGTCAGTAATCAGAGCAACTCCTAATCCAAGTTTGTGGATTAAAAACAACTTTTTTTGTGTGCTACTTCTACTACTAGCTAATTCTACTTCAAGTATTCTTCTGGTATCAACCTTTGCTCTGAATTTTTGGCTTTGATTTTTTGGTGCACGTCTAGTTACTTTTGTTGAGATTTTTTGCTCGTCTGGTTTTGACTTTCACTACGTCCTCTCTTTGTCTCTTCTCCAAATCAGAGTAGGTTTAAATACTGTCACACAAATGATGTCACGTGGGTATGACGTCTAGTAACCACTGCACAGCAACCTGCTGCTGCAAAACACTGGCAGTACAAAATGCCAATGACCATGACAAAACAAAATGGCATCACAGCACCAAACATAATACACCAATCAAATATAACATGTACAAAACAGAATGTTTTGTCAAAAGTACAATTAAGAACTTCATAATACCTTGAATATAGAACAAAATGCTAATAACAATATAAACATGTATTGAAGAGGATAGAAATTACACAAAACCAATACACATTTTCAAATTCATCATATACAGTATGTGTACCGCCACAAAATTGAAAAAGGTCAAGGAGATGAACTGCAGTCAAAAAACCAAGGAGGTGTCATACTAAATAGACAAACATTCATGTGCTTAAGTCAAAATGAAGAATAGAAATCAAAGTCAAAGGGTCTATACCAGAAAGTTCAAACCAGAAGCTTTTTAGTATGCATGTGTAGAATAAGGACAAACTAGACAACTACAAGACACACAACGCTGGTTTAAGCTCAGCTATGTCAATGAGGTCACACTATGTGAGTTCAGGTCATCAGCACCTAACAAATGGCCACCGCATCGTGGCAACGGATACCAAAAGTGGCAGCGCACATCACAAGACAACATGGTGTTGTGGAATTTTCAAAACATGACACTGACATAAAATAACAAGTACCAAATCATAATGTGCATAAAAAATAAAAATTAATTCTCAGAGTTTCAAAATCCCAATACATTTTTAACACATTCCAAAGAAAATTTTATCAAGATCAAAAAACATTTAAGAAAAACAAGGTAAAACAGCAGCATGAATGTGTGTGTTGGGTAATCCTGCCATGTGGACCAAAATTAGACCTCACCATAGGCGGTCTATCCCCTAATCAAAAACAGTCTTTGGCCTGTACAGGTCCAGAAATGGGATGAAGGTTGTTAAAAGTTCAAAAATAACCAGAGGGTCACAAAAATGAAGAAGAGGAAAACCCTACCCCTAACCCACACAGACAGAGGAGGAACATAAAGAGTCCACACAGCCATTACTGTGGTACTGACCGCTGTGCCATCCTAAAATATGAATGCACATGCACTATTTAAAAGAGACTGCAACTGTTGTACTACTAAGGCTGTTAATATACAGAGTTTTGTGTTCACATAACTAGTGACGTGTTAAATATAACATTCTAAATTGTTATATTTTGCTTTTCATAATAAGCATGTCTTCATTTAAAATATTACCATTATAAATAGAATAATTTCTATGAAATACATAAAAACTGCCTACCCCATGACATCGCTGTGCCATGATGAGATACAAGCGGCGAACTGCCAGCATCTGGGCCTGCACTTTTTGATCATCCAAGCAGTGCCTTTCACCAAGACTTTCAAGGGATGTCAGGTAACCACGCATTTTGGGCATCACACAAGAGTTCTGTGAAAATTGGTTTGGAGCAACGTTATTTTATCAGTAAATCATAAAAGCACCTTGTACCTAGAAGAAATCAGAGTAAAGTAAATACTTACATGGACGTCAATGTATATCTTTGGCAAATCTGAAGCACACCTTTCCTTAAAACAATGAGAAGAAAAATGTTAATTGGGGATTAAGAGAGAGAAAGACACTAATGCTGTAGTTTGCTTAGTCAAACAGTAGATTAGAAAACGCCACACAAAAACGGCAGAGTCCATCAAAAGTGACCTTACTGTCAAAATGAGTACTGTGTTCTTTAACCAATTATCTATTTTCTATTCCAGTTATCCAAGCCAGCATTGCAGGGATGTGTTGGAAATCCAGGCAGAAGCTAGTCATGGCATAGTACCAGCCCATCATAGAGCACACTAATATACATAACCCACACTAATCCATACAGGGCAATTTTAAAGATGCCAATTTCCATAATCTGCAATTATTTGAGGTGTGAGAAACAAACTAGAATACCCAGGATGTTCAGACTGGCGGTGCATTGGCCAGGACTCAAACCAGAACTATGGAACTGTGAGGTAGTAATGCCACTATTGCCATGACATATTCTAATCAGAGTGAAAAGCATCTCAACGAACACAATCACACAACAGCAAATGGCAGTGCTACTAAGATAATGTATTGTACATTTACAGTAAGAATAAAGTACATATTCATAGGCCACAAAGGTCCTGCCATCATAAACACATTTCAGTTCTAGGAAGTATTCATCACTTCCACAACTTAATGCCCATTAATTATTCTTATGGGAACAAACATCCTAACAACAACCACCCCGTCATCACCAATAACCAACCTTCCTAACAAAATTCCCCATCTTATCACAGCTAATGAGATAACTGCTCATGCAACACATCATAAACCTTTTATTCCTAGTTTTCTGCTCATCTTTGACAAGATGTTGATTTTTTTTCTTCAGGTTGCATGATAATTAAACAGTGCTAGACAGAGCCAATAATATGTAACAGCCCCAACAGACTGACAAACAAATTACCAAATTATTTAAAGAATTACTTATTCATTCATTCCTTCCTTTTTAATGATCAAGATTGATCTGAATGGTTACCCAGTTAAAGTTCCACACCAGTTGAAAGATTTCATCCTTTTAATGACTTCTTAGTCTGCCTCGTGGTCTTATGGGTAGGTTATCTAGCTGACTCTTCTTAGTTCAGTTAGTTCATATTGATCCTTCAGTCTCATGCTTCAGGTTACTGTCCCAGGTTTACAAGTACAAGTATCCTGCCTATAGTGCCTTTAGAAGTGTGATTGTTTCATCAGAAATGATTACATAGCATCCTTTGATAGAGTGTCAACTCCTGTTAGCCCTGGTGAGTGAGCCATCACCCCATGTGTTCAGTCTTGCAGGACACAGTGCCTTTTAAAGTGTGACCCTCCTGTCCAACCTCATAAGTGAGACACTAGCACATATACTGTATATGGTTTCTAGGTGCTACAGAGTAACTTTAGAGGAGGTAGTGCTCTCAGAATATATTCACCCTCATAGTGTATAGCACCTTCAGGATAAGTATGACTCTGGTAAAAGCCCAGGTATTTTCAAAAAATTGCCTTCATAGTATTTCAGGCCTTTAAGAAGAAAATAACCCACCTGTCTTTTCAGCCTATAGAGGGCTTTCAGGACTTATATAGCACCTTTAGAAGAGTGAGTGTTTTCAGGAACTATTCTGTCACCAGAGTGTGATGATTGCAATAGAGCTTCACTCCTCCTAGAACTGACCCAGTAAGCCCAAGTGTTCACTCTTGCAGCATACTGTATATTGCCTTTCAAATGTGTCAGACTTCATACAGTTAGTGGTCCCAGAAAGTATTCACCCTCGTAGTATATAGTGCGTTTGGGTGAGGTCAAAGTCTTTACTTGATGTTACTTTGGAATAATTAAGTGGATAGGACTGGTGAGCTTTGATGGGCTGAATGGCCTGTTCTCATCTAGATTGTTCTAATGTTCAAAACTAGACTTGATGATGAACAGCCCAGATTTATCATTAAATTAGGAGTTTCATCCAAAGACTTAACTTTCACCTATACAACACCCGCAATACAGTCACAAATCTCTTTGTCAGTCTCAAGTCCACATTACAACAGCTTATGAGAAAGACCTGGATGTTCACCAAAGCTTATCCAAGGAACATCAGTCCCAAGCAGAAACAAAAGCTGAACAGGGTGCCAGGCTGCCACACAAACACAACAAACACAACTTAACATGCACATCTTAAGAATTGAAAAGTACACCTGTAACAGCCAGAGACAAATCCCAAAGAGGCACAGGGAGTGACAAGTTCCGTTTCTTTCTGCCATAAGACAGAAGTACTAACTACGGTGCCACCATGCCAGCTAAAACAATGCACACCACTTGTAAACAATGTAAATGATACTCAGATGCACAAACAAGCAACAGTCAAACTCTTTTTCATTTCATTTTAAAATTACACCGTGAGGGGACTTCTTACCCCATGGCACATATTCCAACTGCATGTATTCCAGACAGGGACTGGTGAATACTCCAATCATTGTTTCAGATCTTGTTCCAGGTACAAAACAGACTATGTAACTAGTCAAGGTCGTCCTCGTGCACAATGGCTAATTTCTGTCTCACCAGTCAAGTGAGGTTCCTGGGAGCCAGTTTCCATTACTGTAGGGTTGTATTTTCTGGCTTTCAATAGGCACTGCACCCAGTTCTTTGCTTGCCTAAGGTTAGCCATATAGGACCTTCTTCTGACTAATTCTTACCGAGCTATGTGGATCATCAGGTGTTCAACAGCAAACACTCCTCTCCAGTGCTACCTCCAGGAGCCGGGCCTGATGAGGACGAGGTTGACTTCATTTTTGTTTGAACCATCAGAGGGACAATTTTGAAGAACACGTTTTGTAGGCTCTCCTGTGTCACTAATTTCAGTCAGTCACTCTCCAACCCGCTATATCCTAACAGAGGGTCACAGGATCTGCTGGAGCCAATCCCAGCCAGCACACAGTGCAAGGCAGGAACAAACACCTGGCAGGGTGCTAGCCCACTGAAGAGCACACACAAACACATCCACTCACCAAGCACACACTAGGGACGATGTAGGATCGCCAATGCCACTAACCTGCATGTCTTTGCACTGTGGGAGGAAACCGGAGCACCTGGAGGAAACCCACGCAGACACGAGGAAAACATGAAAACTCCACACAGGGAGGACCCGGGAAGTGAACCCAGGGCTCCTTACTGCGAGGCAGCACTGCACCACCGTGTTTCACTAATTTTCCAAAGGTAATCAAATCAAGAATAAACATGCGAACATACCTGTACACATCCATACATCACACAAGCTCATCTAACCCAATAATGTTTCATAGCCAGAAAGGGTTTATTAATTACCGTAATTATTGTTAATTATTATTATGAGAATAAATGATCTATTATTAAATTACCATAGGATTTCAGTCAGTGGAAGATGATCTATTATTAAATTACCATAGGATTTCAGTCAGTGGAAGCTACAAAGACAAGTTCAAAGACACACTCACAATGGACAAAGGTGTGGTCAGCATAAGAGAACAAACCTGAATGTTTGAAAGTGAACTGATGTAAATTATTAAGATTTAAGTGCCCGACATTATGGGCAGCATCATACGGTTCAGACAACATGAACATAAGAAGAGAGAAATGTTTGAAATGCAAATGTGTAAAAAACATGAAGAAATTCAAGTAGTAAGAGGAGAAGACTCTTTAGGACTTTAGAAAAACTTTAGAACATCAGACTGCAACGTAACACAAACGACTCAGACAGATATTAAGAAGGAAGTCTTTTAGGAGGAATGAAATGGAGCTGATTGATAGGAAAGGACTGAATTAATGGAATATATGGCGAGAATCTATTTGAAAAGGAGAATGTGTATGCCTTGAACCCGTGATGATTAAGAACTCTTGAAGAGGAAATTCCAAAGAGGGCAGTATGGTGCCACAGATGTCCACTTTGTAATCCCAGCCCAGGCACACTCCACAAAGATCTGACACATTCTCTTCACACTCACCTGTGTTTTCTGTGTTTTTAGTACTTTGATTTCATTTGAAATCCTAAAGACACTGAGATCAGATTCATTGAGGACTCTGAATTTATTCTCTGTATGGCTAAGTGAAGGCGAATGACGGAGTGCAAATTCCCATCCAGGGCTTGATTCCTGTCTTACACTCAGTGCTACAGAGGTCGTGATCTGGCCCACTGCTATCCTGCATTGGAGTGTTTAACCGATTGGCTGAAATGTGATAGGTGCCCATCAAAAAGATTAGGCTGAATTCATCTGCTATGGCTATTTTCAGAGTCCCTGCTTGTGATGTCCCACCTTCCCACTTTGTTACATTCACCAGAATTTATGGAAGGTGGCTGTTGATTGCTTACTGTTGTGGATTAGAAGTAAACAAATGTTTTAAACATGTATTGCTTTATTCTATTATTGTTTAATATATATAATTGAATAAGGTCAATGTAAAGTCACAACTTGACTAATTCAGGTGGCACTGTTTTGTCTGAAAGGTCCCACTGAGCTCCTGTTTTGAAGGGCATTTATGTGAAATGTCCCACTGAGAAAATGTCTGCCCCAGAGCTGATGAACTCAGTATTAGAACTCGCGCAGATACTGATGGGGGCAGCATGGAGGTACAGTGGGTACAGTTCCTGCCAACAGGCTAAGACCCTGGCCTAGTCACTGTTTACAGAATGTGGAGTTTGCATGTTCCCCTTATGTCTGTGTATATTCTTCTTCAACCTCTCTGGTTTTCTGATCGCATCCCACAGGTGTACTTGTTAGGTCAGTCGGTGAGTCTAAACTGATACCATATGAGGGAATGTGCATTACAATTAATTAATGCCCTATCTCGAGTGCCCTTCTGACTCTTGTCTGGCACCTGATCCAGTAGAGATTTGCATTAAGCAAGTTTTAAAATGGATGCATGCATAACTATTGATAATTTGCAGACAGGTGTGGCTCTAGAGGGAGTGTAAGAGGGCAATTGCATCCAGGCTGAAATACAAAAGGTTCCCATACTGAAGTAGAAAGGGGACATAAATACATATTTTGATAGAAAATAACTAGTCCTCTAGAATGTTATTACATGATACACAAAAATATCGAGAGGAGGCCTGGTCATTTGCCATTTGCACCACGGACATATCAAGAAGGAACCACATATAACATATCCTACAGCACTGTCAGTGTTGGCATATTATTGAACCTGGGTGCCTCGACAGAAGGCACAAACCAATGCTCATATTGTACCGATCTGGAACTGGCAGTTAGTGGAATTATAAACCTTTGACCTTTCCCAAAGGAGCCTCACAAGGAAGACACACACACACTCCGCAGTCAGGGCGTGAGCCAAGATACATTAAGGTTGAGGGCAGCAGCAGCACTGAGTCATAAACTAATGAAGCGGGTATAAGATCCCACTGAGTGCTATTTGCAAAAGAAATCAGTTGAGCAATATGTAGAGCTGGCACATTTTCTTCACACCTATGTGGGTTTCCTTTGGGTAATTCAATTCTATCTCACATCCTAAACACATACACATTAGATTAACTGACAATTATGTCTCTGTACCATTGAGTGAGTGAGTGGCAGTGCATTGGAATGGAAGAACTCCCCTTCCGTAGCTTAGTTCCCATCTCATACATGCTGTGGCTGAGGTACTCTTGGCCAGCCTTCTCAAGAATAGAAAAAATTCACTCATGTGGAAATATAACAAGTACGTTCTTATCAATATTAAGGTAACACTAGGCAATAAAACATTTTCGGTTTTTGCTTTTCGTGCAAGATGGGGCTGCACTTCTAAAGGACATGTCATACTCTTGACAAACTCAGAGAATTAAACCTATTTACTCTTGAGCAGTGGAGACTGTGTGGAGACCTAATCCAGGTCTTCAAAGTTCTCCTTGGTACTGATAAAGCAGATCTAGCAGAATTTGTTCAGCTTAAGAGTGAATCACGTGCTCAAGGACACCAGTGGAAATTAAGGGGAAGTGCATTTAGGACAGAAGCCCGGAAGCACTTCTTTATGCAAAGAGTTGTGAGAGTTTGGAACAAACTACCAAGACATGAAGTTTAAGAAGAAATCTTGATAACTTTTAAGAAGTATCTGGATGAGACATCATAGCTATTAGCTAAACAAAAGAGTTCCATAGACTGAATGGTCTCCACTCATTTATCAAATTTCTTATGTTCTCATTGTTGCTGTTTCTGTGTACAAAAGTACTGATAAAGTAGATCTTGAGTTTGTATTTAACACCACAGGATGAAAAACATGATGTTCTAGGAAAAATGTAAAATAAGCACATGCTTAACCATGTTCACAAAATTCACAGACTAACAATATTAATACACATTTTAAAATCAAAGTATCCTTGCAGCATCAGGCACAATACAGGAAGCAGACATGAATGAGGCTCTAGGGATACACACCCTGAAATGTGACCCATTTGGAACTTCAAACTTACATAACAAGCATCAAAAGTAGAGTGCTCTTATGTTGACCTTTGGCACTGATCAGAGCAAAAAGGATAGAACATAAGAAATTTGACAAATGAGAGGAGACCATTTCATCCATCGAGCTCTTTTGTACAGCTAATAGCTAAGCTGTCCCAATATCTCATCCAGATCCTTCTTAAAGGTGTTTAAGGTGTCTGCTTCAGTAAGTAATTAACTGAACATCTGAATATTTGGAATACAGGAATAAAATAATGGCATCCAGAGAAAAAACCCACACTATTAAGGAGAGACACTACATGAGTGGGAATTCCACACAGACAGAGCTTAGGTCAAGATTCAAACCAAGTCTCCAATGTAGCAGCAGAACTAAGCATTGTGCCACCATGCCAACCCCGGGACTGACAAATGATTAGACAGAATACGTAGAAGAAAACAACTTCATTGGGTATACAAGCATCTGACAAGCCAAACTGTACAACAGCCATCTTTTAGGTGCCACACCTTTTCCCACTTCCATGTCCCATCATCATTACCAATTGTGGGCACATTTGCTCCCAGTTTTTAGTTGTCATTTGAAACGAGTACAGGCAGTCACAACACAGGATTCCCCCATGAGGGGGAAGAAAGCTTTCTGCAACTCTCCTGGATCCCCCACAGATACAGTTTTGGTGCCTTCTATTGGACAATTCTTCACTCTGATTCTACTTTATATTTTAATTTAAGAAACACAGTAACATGGAAATCCCAATAATGTCAGACAGGCAAACATCTTGTTGAATTCAGAAGAGGTGTCTCATGCTACTAACCATGACTTATTTCTGTGACACCTGACTACTGAGCCTTTTATTCATGACACTACTTACAGTGACTGCACTGCTCCTCATGCTCTGGGCCCGTTCCGTGATTTCCTTCCCCAGACTCAACACCTTGGTGTAGCATGTAGGCGGATAGCAGGAGGTGATCCCAAAAAGGCACATTAAAGCAGAGACCATTAGTAGAATAGCCATAGCTGGGGACGGTGAGTTCTGCTCAGAATGAGGAGGGCAGCGGGATTATATAGAGTTTGGAGGTATACAAACAGCCAATCACAGAGCAGAAGAGATAATGAAAAACAATCCCACACTTGTTTGTTAGAGCTGACTCTCAGAAGAAAGTTGTGCAAAGCGACACACAGGCAGGGGAGAAACTCTGAAGCTGGATTAAGCAGCGAGTCCAACAAGACACGGCTGCTGGCCTGTAATTGCATTAGCAGCGTATCACCATCTCTTTTTATTTTTCATGTAGACATCAACATTTTTATTGGCTGTGGTTTCATTCTGCTGGGCCAGCAAAGTTTCCGTAAACAAGATTGGGAGAAACGCACTTGGGCCTCATAAAGCTATAAAAGTCCGGCACATGTTTTCCACTTATAGTAAACTGCTTTCATTCACAGGCATGTTTTGTTGGAAGAGAAAGAGGCTTTCTGTGACAAGAATCCAATCTGAGGCCGACTAGGGTGCCCATGGCGTCGGCAGGTTCAACTTCAGTCCAATCCTCTTACAAGGAAAACATCTCTTTCAACTTTAGGATGTGAGTTTGGAGGTTCAACAAATATTGCAAATATTTATTAAAGCGAATGAGTGTTTGAAAGAATGCAAGGAATCTGCATAAATAAGATGTAGGCTCTCGTGTGGTCCTGCAGTTTATGGTTTATAATTACTGGCCATCGAAAAACTTTAAAGGAACAGAGCAACAACTCAGTCGAAAGGGTGGGACAATAGTGGTGCCGTGTGTACCCTGCTAGGGGCACTTTACACAAGTCTTATATTTCAAGGAACATTCTTTGTGTTAGGAACTCATTTTTAAAATCCCTGAGGGCCTTGGTTTAAATCACAGCAAGTTAACTGTATGTTTGGGGAGCGGGTGGGTTTTTTTCTCCAAGTACTCCAGTTTTCTTTCCGTATTCTACGAGGGGGAGTCAAACTAAAGTTAGAAAATTGAATGAACCTTAACAAAACTGATAATGTCATTTCTCAATGCACTTGCCACCCTTATCAATGCACTTGCGCCACCTGCCTGAAGTGCCTGGATTCCACCCGAGTTCATTCTGCTGGAATCTAGGCACTTCCAGGCAGGTGGCACAAATGCATTGAGAAAGATGGAGACGACATTGGGAAATGATATTAACAGTATCATTGTCTAATAAATCCCATTTTCTAACTTTAGCTTGACTCCCCCTCGTATGCCCCATGAGACATGTAGGCTAAGTTAATTGGCATCTTTACGCTGGCTCTTTATGTTTCAATTTTTAACAATATATCCTTCCCTTGTGCTTTTGCGTCCATCTTAATATTCTGAGTTGCTGAGTGTCATTATAACTTTCCATCTACTATGTACTGTCCTTAAGAACCGTGTATTTTATTCAGGCTCCAAGCCTGTGTCCCTGACCCTTAGAATGTCCGAGTCAGAGGGCCATCCAGTGTAATTTGCTCTTGTTTGAAGTGAGCCAGTGTTTGACACAGGACTCAGGATCAAACTGCTCAAGTGATGGGCCTTTTGTGCTGATCCTGACTAAATGCTCCAAAGATGAGACATTCAGTGTGTTTAGCACTTTATGCTTTTATTCTGATTTGTGCCGAAAAGCCACATTAACAATGAGATGCTGTAAAAGGCACACCAAGATGCTGAATATTGTGGAAAACTGACAATATTGAACAGAAAGACTTGCTACAAACTGTTAAAAGACTTGTCTGAGAATTGCCCTTTAATCAGAAATTTTAGAAATCTCCATTCTGTTGGTACAGCCCTGACATCACCTGTATTCCTCAATAATATTTCTTGATACCAGTTAATTAAAAAGTGTCACATTCTCCAAAAGTGGTTAAATCATCTGGCCATGCATCACAATAGAAGACTGAGAAACAACAAATGATCGCAGACTCATCTGAGCTTCGTTCCTGTGTATTATTCCTCATATTTTCAAACCAGCTTTCCCATTCCTTGACTGTAACCTCCACTGTTTACACAACATGCAATTGAAGCTCATCTCTAAAGTTGGTGAGACTTGGGCCTTTGAGTTGGATATTAGATAGATAGATAGATAGATAGATAGATAGATAGATAGATAGATAGATAGATAGATAGATAGATAGATAGATACTTTATTAATCCCAAAGGGAAATTCACATAATCCAGCAGCAGTATACTGATACAAAAAACAATATTAAATTAAAGAGTAATAAAAATGCATATAAAAACAGACAATAACTTTGAATAATTTTAGCATTTACAAATTAGGTGATTAGGTGATGCCTCTATTGGTATTATTCACTGACTTTTCCTGTTTTTTAGTTTTCAGTCTGTGTAAGATCTGTGACATCGCTGTGTGTAAGGAAACAGCAGGCAGGCATCTGCGCATACATGTTTACTGACAGACAAGTACAGGATTTTGCACAGAGCATGCGTTAAATGAAAAGAGAAACAGTGTGCAAAGGGGCGTGAAAACATCACAACCATATCTTGGTGAGCTTGTACAAAATCAGAAGGGAGGCTGAATTCCATGAGGCACAAATATCTTCATCACAGGGAACCTGCATGATGGGCAACTGCAGCTCTAAACCTTTGCATGTCTTCCTTGCACTTTGACGACCTGTTGCGTATTCAGCCATTCATTCATCGTTCTGGCACAAATGTAACCAACCTCTCCTTGAAATTCTCCACTTGGGATACACGCAAGCCTTGTTAGGTGCACCACACAGTTAGGCAAATTTTCACGTGCACATATCTCCAAATCTGATGTAATGTTTACAGTGCGGACACGTCAAGTATAAACCAACCTTTAGATGAATGTAACTCATGAACCTCCAAGGGGGACTCTCTACCTGTACCAACACTTATGTTAATAATGCATCCACACAACAATAAAAAATTACCTTTTGCATCTGTGACAATATCATTATCTTAAAGCTTTAATGATTTCATTCACCACTGGCAAACTAAGTAGGAATAACTACTGCCAAAGCCTATTTTTGGTCACATTTGAGACCATTTTAGCTGCAGTACTAAGCTCTGGGTTGTCACCTCTACAACTTTTTAAAGAATGATTAGGAATGTTACTTCACCGTGGCACATTGGTATCCCTCCATTTACTTGTGTTTTACACCCATTTTTTCAGCATGACCTCACAATTTTAAATCTAATCCAGCAATGTCAAGCACATGATAGGGGTCAGTGCTTCAGTGCAGGACACACAAACACTCACCTAAACCATCTATTCACCTAATTTCTGAACATGCTTGCTTCTGTTCTAGGGAGTTGGACATTCTCCAGCCAGTATCCAACAAAAGAAAGGAACCGACCATGAACAGGTTGCAAGACCATTACAAAGGACATGAATCTTGTCTGGGATGAGGAACAACACTTTACCCGGCCAGGAGGCCATTGGAGATGGACTGCAAAAGTGGAGGTGCAACCTGGCCAGGATGGCGCTAGCTTCCTACCTCAGTTGGGGTGATCATATAATGGATGGACTTGGGGAGACTGGTTCTCAGGGACACTCTATCCATGAGAGCAAAAGGTGCCATTGCTAATCTCAGGGTGGATTCCCGCAGAGTTCAATGGGACATGCAGTTCAGAAGGGCAGCCTTGTCGGGGTTCCTTGGTGCTGCCAGAGGGCACTGCCAGAAAAAGGTCTCACTACTTTGGGGAGCTTCCTCGTGACTTGAAAGTGCTTTGGCCATGCCATGATGCAACATCGGAAGTACTCCTGGTTCAACGTAACAGGAGCCATCTTGCCACACTTAGGTGGTCAAAGTCAGAAAACAGCGGATGACAGAAGGTGACTAATTCTGTGTTATTTATTGTGCTGGACTGATTTAACCCTGTAGAGAAAATAAACTACCTTTTATTTCACCTGAAATTGTGTTTGGTTTATTTATGTCTGGTGTTCGGGGCAATGGGGCATTCCCTGGTGGTCATAGCATTAAAACACAGCAAACTAGATCCACTTTCAACTATAATTCAGGGTTAATTCAGGGATGGAGCTTGTCCTAGTAGGCACACACACACACTGACCCATGGCCAATTCAGTTTTGTCAATCTGTATAATCTAAATTTTTATGATTTTAGAAGACCTTGGAGTAATTTGGGAAAACCCACACAACCAGCTCCACACATACAGTCACCAAGGCCTTTGAGGAAACATAGTCTTAAACATGTAATCAAGGTTTATTTTATGCTGTATATCGCTGTTAGCAAGGTGTATCTTCACAAGGTGCTCTGCAGCACTCGTGAGATTATAATACATTATTAAATGTAATAATTTAACATGTAATAGCAGAAAAAAAACACCTAGCCTATGCAAGACATGCACTGCTGATAGACACCAAGAGCACTTTGGAAGTTGGGCTGATTTTACTTAGCAGCTGTCAAACAGAGTAATACGAATCACTGAGCCACTATGCTATACTAAAACTAAAAACAATAACTACAAGCATAATAAAATAACTACAAACATTAGACACAGTTACTATTCATTCATCCATCCATCTTTGAACTCACCTTATCCAATTTGGGACTGCAGGAGGGCAAGGCTGGAAAAAAAACCAGAAAACAACTGTTTTAAAATGATTAATTTATTATGGCACTGGCTGTAGCTACTACTGCATAGAAGTGTATACAAAGTGATCAATGTTGCAAAAAAAGACACAAAGTTAGGGTTACTGGTGGCTCTAAGATGGCCAGGTCAGAGTGTGCCATGCTATAGACTGGTACAGCATCCCGTTGCGGACTGATTCCTGTTGGCATTAGTGCTCAGACAGCCTTAAGTGACGGTGACCAAAAAAAACATAAGAACATGGACTAACAGATCTAAGAAATTCATCCATCCATCGATCCACTGACTGAACCCATTTATCCAGAGCAGATCTGCATGAAAGCTAGAGTGTTTCCCAGCAGGCATTGGGAACAATCCTTGGACAGGGCACAGCCCATCAAAGGGTAAACACACACACATAAATACTTCAGGGCCAATATAAATATAACTTCACCAACCTACCAAACCTGCATGTTGCTGGACTCGGGGAGGGCACCCATACAGACACAGGGAGAACATGCAAACTCTGTGTAGGGTGCACCTAGCACTTGAAGCACAGTCTCCTTGTGACGAGGCAGCAACGATACTACTGTGCCGCTCTTAAGTAATCCATTCAAGTTTTATGGTATCTTT
This sequence comes from Polypterus senegalus, assembly GCF_016835505.1. Taxonomy (NCBI): domain Eukaryota; kingdom Metazoa; phylum Chordata; class Cladistia; order Polypteriformes; family Polypteridae; genus Polypterus; species Polypterus senegalus. The sequence continues at coordinate 51,089,230 of NC_053166.1, forward strand.
CACAGACAGCTCTTCCATGAGGGGCTTGATAAAACAATTGAGAATATAATATAATAAAAAAGATGATAGTAAGAATTCAAAAGCCAGACAAATATAACAAACCCAGCAAGACTCAGAAAGTGTCATCATGTCTGAATATAAGTCAATTTCCTGATAGTTAGTGTGACTTACACCTGCATGGCTAGACCTTTATGTTGGGGACGATTCAAATGGGGGGCTCAATGACGAGATGAACTGGAGGAGCACATGTCCATTCCATGATTCAACCAAGAGGACATTTTGTGACTCTAGGCTGCATTTCACACAGCTTCATATTGGTTGTGTGTACTCTTTAGCAATAAGGAGTCGAGAGTGGGTATGATTTTGATATAAAATCATTTAGATAATGGTCTGAACTTCTAAACCACACCATCCCAGTGTTCTTAGTAACTACAGCTATATGGACCTTTGAGTGCATGTCTGTGTTACAAATGGAGCAAAGGCATAGCGGGTGACTTACTTACGTTCACACAGTCACTCAGTGGCAGGGGCAGAACCAGCAACACTCAGATTTAAAATCCACTCCCACAACCAATGGATCAGACAGCCTTGTCCGTGAGTCAGTGGCACAATCATCATGCCAAACTGGCCTCTAATACGATGGACACGCTGAGAACATCCACACTCCAACCACGTGACTAATAATGAAGGTTTTGAGGAGATGCCTCTCTTATAGCAAGCAATATTGAATTTACAGATATTTCAAATTAATTGGGAATTCTCAGAATTCTTGTTGGGCAAGTCCAGATATCTGTAAATTAACTCAATCGTTTCAATATGAATTCCTGTTTAAGATATCTTAACCTTTGGAGAATATACTTGAAACATATACTAAGCTTTTCAGACATTGTATCTTATAGTGGGGGGGGGAGACTCATTTTGAGATATTCATTTATTGTATTTGAGCCTGCTTTTTACATGATAGTCAGCCGGAGTAACATTTTTTCCAAGGGATGCAGCAGCTCTGGAGTAGATGCCAGTTCTTCACAGGGCAGGCTCAAGTGCGCACGCTCGTACTGAGCCAATTCAGTGTATCCCACATATACAATATGGAATGTGGTTTGAAACCAGTATACTCGCAGAAAGGCAAAAACAATTTAAAGATGAGGGAGGGAGAGCAAAGCTAACTACTGCAACACCACATACCTTGTTTATTGCAATTTTTATCTTAATTATAATTCCACAGTTATCAGTCACATTATGTATGCGTATTGTATTGAACTTATCCCATTTTTTGACACCCATTGCATGCCCAACCTACCTGGAAAGGGGTCTCTCTCTGATTTGCCTATCCCAAAATTTCTTCCATTTTTTCCCCCTACAAGGTTTTCTTTGGGATTTGTTTTCTCGTCTTCTTAGAGAGTCAAGGCAGGGAAGCTGTCAAAAAACAGGGCCTGTTAAAGCCCATTGTGTGATTGTGAGCTATACAAAAATAAATTGTTTTGTATTATGTACAACAATGAAAGTGCTTACCATCAGGAAATGAACACTCTGGCTGACATCAACAACCTCACCTTGAACATAAAACTAAAGAGATGACTCTAAACTTCAGGAGCGGACATGTGAAGCACTCACCACTCTACATTGATAGGGCAGTGGTGGAGAGAGGGGTCAGTTTGAAATTTCTCATCTCCATGCCAATAGAAATTAAAATGGTCACAAAACACCACTGCCATCATTTAAAAAAGCACCGCAGGACCTTCACTTCCTCAGATGATTCATAAATATGGTATTCAGAAACAAATATTGGTGGACTCCTACCGCAGCACACGATTGAAAGTGTACTGACAGATGGGATGGCAACCTGGTAAGGGAACACCAGAGCACTGCAAAGGGTGGTGAAGCAGACACAGTGTGGTGTATCACTAGCTCTATTCCTCCCACAAGAGTGGTGGCTCTGAGGCTAAGGATCTGAGCTGGTATACTGAAGGTTGCTGATTTGAATCCCCATCACTGCCAAAAGAAGTTCGTACTCTGCTGGGCCCTTGAGCAAGGCCCTTAACCTGCAGTTGTTCCAGGGGCGCTGTACAATGGCTGACCCTGTGCTCTGATGCCAAGGGGTATGTGAAAACTAACAAATTCCAAATAGAAGAAATTGTATAAGGTGGAAAAAAAAGAGAGTCCATATATACCAAACGCTGCAGAAACAGGGCAGATGCAATTCTACGCAACATCAGTCACACTATTTTCCAAAACAGTATTAGACCATAGGTATGCTAGTATCAAAGCTAACATAACTCAGTTCAAGAACAGTTTTTACCCATCTGCAATCCATTTTCTCAAAAATGTATATCATAATTAGAATAAACTGTATACATTAACGTACATTAAACATTCCACAACCTGCTACCTGGTAATGTAAGTGTTCTGTTCTTCAGTTCTGCTCTTCCACTTGTTTTGTCATATTTTAAATGAGTGACCTGTATTGTGATTCATACCTGACTGGACAGATTGAGTAACACTTCATGTCCATCCATCCATCAGTCCATCAGTCGATCTATACAAAAGGCAAATAAGGAATCTCTTCTACATCTCCCTCTAATTCCATTGCCTTTCCTGAATTAATCCTTTTAATAGTTATCAACAAGCAGGCTAACTGCAGGTGAACTGCTCCTTGTACTTCGCACATGCATGCTAGCAGCCACGTTACATTACACATAATTAGAAATAAAACGCCAAGGCTGCTGCTGGGTTGGGGTTTGTCGATAAACTTATAACTAATAACTACAAGAGCACATTTCATTCTGTGCGACATAAGAATACATACTCCGAGCATCTGAAAATATCAACTTCTAAAAGTACACCGTTTAGTGTCAAAGCGCCAAAAGAGGAGCTAATCATCTGAAAGAAACAAAAAAGACAAGGAATAATAAATAATACACTTTGCACAAGTCTTTGCGGTATGTTTTTAAAAAGAGAAATCGATCGTTGTTGAGTAATTCTGATACGTCGATGTGAGAACGGAAAAGAGTCTCGTCTTATTTTAAAAGAAAGTTGTTTACACGCGATTAATACATCTTTAGAAGACGAAGCTAACAGTCTCAGGGGTTCGGATAATTTCATTTAAGAAGACATTAGCTTTATTACTTGATGCATCCACCAGATGATGCTGTTTGACTGTAGTTAAATATAAGAAAGGGTTTCACTTTTGCAATCACCCCTACGCTTTCAGAAATATCAATCTGTGGCGGACTTTCTTCCTTTTCAATGATGGTGTCAGTCGAGTCGCACGAATGTTCCGTAACAGAATAGGCGGAGTTAGTACACGGAGAAAAGAAATGGACACCATATACAGTAAATGTCTGCAGATCATGCGAAAACCACTTGATGTCGCTTCTTGACTTAAAAAAAGGGTGGGCAAGTTAGCGGTGTGAATTAAATATCCCTGCTTTATCTGCATGTTCGTACACAGTAAGTCTTGATTTTCAGGCCTTGACGTGTCGAGAATATTGTCGATTTTATTCTCACCGTGTTCCTGTGAGAACGATGCAAATATGCTCCAAAGTTGTTCTTAAGTTGTTTTCAGCGACGTCCATCAGTGCTGCGAAGACACAATAAAGACTTTCAATTTTAAACACAACGCAAATAATACGCATTATGTACCATTAGTCTTTAGTAAATCCTATTCATTTCGTATACATGTATTTTTTCTCACTTGATCAGTCGGGGGGTAGCAAAAGTCAGGATTCACAGGGAACATGCCACTCACTACCTGTTACATATACACGCTCACACAATGAATTGCCATTTAATATGAAATGTGATTAAAAGATCGAGAGAAATAGAAAGATCGAGAGAATGAGAAAGATCGAGAGAGAGAGGAGGGAGAAACCAGACCTGTTTCGTGATTTTGGAAGTCCATAGGGAGCTTTGCGATAAACTAAAACTGAACAATAAGATTAAGAGATTAATAGCTTTCCTAAGTGTTAAGCATTCGACAGTCTCTGCTTTTGGACGAGCAATATGAGGACTAAACTAACCGCAGCCCTGCTCAAACCCGACAGCTTCCAGGCATTTGCTAGTCCGTCCACTCTAAAGCAACAGGTCGTATCTCGTGGGGCATTTTCCATCGCTTATACTAAGACTTAATCGTAAATGCAAAGCACTTGATCTGTCCATCTATTGTAAGCCCCCTAATCGTGTTCAGGTTTGACGGTAAGACGGTGCAGGTCCAGGTAGTATTTGGGCATATGGCGTAGACCACCCCTGGCCGGTACAATTACTGCTACTGATAAAGAAAGTAGCAAAACTAAGAAGGGTCTGGCTGTAGACCCTCAGGGTTTGCAGACACTACTGAGACATACTAAGGAAAGCCGACTCAAGAGTCCGAGACAGCTCGAAATGCATTTTGTCCTTCTATCAATTAAAAGCATCGACTATTTCTAAATGTATTTTTGATACCTCAGATGCATTTCATGATATCTTAAAATGACATTCCGGTCACTGTAAGATGTCTATAACTCATTGTAAAGCATCGGAAATGACTTTTGCGATAGTTTGAAATAAGTTCCCGCCGCCTTCTGAGATACCTTAAATACATTTCGAAATGTCTTTAAAAAGCTGCGCATTCTGGGATACCTGAAACGCAAATCAAAATGTCCTCTGGTAAAATTGCCCATGTTCTCAATGGGACTTCCTGTTATCACTTTTTCGATGTGTCAAAAATAAAACACATAGAAGGCGACTTTAAGATACCTGAATGAAAATGTATTTCAGAAATCTCGAAATGGTCTGGATATTATGTAAAGAGACTTCAAAATGTAAATCAAAATATCTTAAAATGCATTTTGGATCTTTACACTAACTCGTGTTTGACATATCTAAAATACATTTCCTGATATTTTAAAATTGATTTCTGCTCCCCTCCATTTGATATATTAAAAATATTATTTTAAGAAATTTACAATTTTATTACATAACATCTGAAATACGTTTTAAAATTTCTTCAAAACGAAAGAGTTATGTCAAGGTATCAGAATCTTATGAGACCTTCAATATCAATATCTGAAATATCTCAAATGTTTTCAGATATTTCAAAATTACTGCCTGTCCATTTTGTGATTTCTCAGATGAATTTAGAGACTGAAATTCCCATTTAAAGAAAAGGAAGTTTTACATTAAGCGACTTTATTTTGAGATACTGTTCAAAAGAGTCTTAGATATTTGAAGAGGTGAAGTATGGTTTAAGATTTCTTATATGTATTTTGAGCCATCTCCAAATGCTAGTTTGACTTGGAAAATAAATACTAGCCTAGTTCAGTATACCACACAGTCATGAAATGTACAAGTTACATGCTCTGTGTCAGCACACTGTAGATAGATAGATAGATAGATAGATAGATAGATAGATAGATAGATAGATAGATAGATAGATAGATAGATAGAGTGGATTCAGAAAATAAAAAATTCAGGGCCATTTTTGCCCATCAATGTGCACTCAATAAGCAATAATAACAAAGTGAAAACATGTTTTCAGAAAGGTTTACATATTTCAAAAACATCAAAAATGAAATCTCTCATTTATGCATTCAGACCATTTGCTGTTGCATTTCAAGTTGTGCTTGGGCGCTTTCTGTTTCCTTTAATTCTCTTTGAAATGGGTCTCGAATTTGATTGGGGTCCATCTGTGGCAACCTAAATTGGATTGGACTTCATTTAGAAATACACACACCAATGTACAGTATATAAGGTCCAACAATCCACACTTCTTTGTAGACCTCATCGATGAAGTCATGGTGAGGCATTGATCAATGCAAGGGTGTAAAACCATTTTTAAAACTTTGAGTGTTCGGAGCACAGTGACCTTGGCAATTGTAAAATGGAAGACGTTTGGAACCACCAAAACTTTTCTGGCCAAACTGTGTAACCAGGCAAGAAAGGCATTGGTCAAGAAGGTAATCAAAGCCCAAATGGTTACTCTAACTGTTGAGATGGGAGAACCTGTTGGAAGGACAGCCATCTCAGAAGCACTCCATCAATAAGGGTAGAGTGGTCAGACGGAAACCACTCTTTGCACAAAAGGAATTCCAGGGACCCTGAGAGGATGAGGAAAAATGTTGTAAGCAGTATGTCTGGCAATGACCAGGCACTGCTCATTCCATAACTAATACCATCCCTGTGGTGAAGCATGGCAGTGGCAGCAGCATCCTACTATGGAGGTGCTTCTCAGCAGTAGGGACAGGGAGACTGGTCAGAATTGAGGGAAGGATGAATGGAGCTAAATACACAGAGGTCCTTGATGAAAACCAATTCCAGCATTCATACATCCTCAGACTGGGGCAAGACTTCACCTGTCAGCATAATAATGACGCAGCATACAGCCAAGACAATGCTGGAATAGCTTTGGGGCAAGTCTGTGATTGCCCTTGAGAAGCCCACCCAAAGTCCATACTTTAAACCCCATAGAACATCTGTGCCTGAAAATGGAAGCTTAACAGAAGCTTCCCATCCAATCTATCAGACATTGAAAGACTCTTCCAGGAAAAAGGGAATAAAAATCCAGGCATGCAAAGCTTGTAGAAAGTTAACCAAGAAAAACTGAAGCTGCCAAAGGGGCTTCTTCAAAATACTGAAATTAAGGATCTGAATATTTACAGCATATGAATGAAAAATTTCAATTTTTGGTTTTTTAATAAACTTGCAAACCATTGTGAAAACATGTTTTATTTTGTCATTATAGATTGAAGGACAAAATGGCAAATGTAATAGATTTAAATTTAAACCTACAATACAGTAAACAGTGCAGAAAATGAAGGGGTCTACATGTTATCTGAATGCACTATGGATAAGTAGAAAGGTGCTATATAATAGGAGAGGTGATGAACGATCGATAGAATATAAAGACGAGTACAGTCTCACTGGTTAATTTGTGCATTCTTCCTTGTCAATTCTGCACTGTTATGAACATCTAATGACTCTTGCACATTTGTAAATGTGATGCAATGGTAAGAAATAAAAACCCGAGCTCAGAAATATCTTAAATGCGGCTTTAAAAACGGATGAGAGGAGCGGATGGCAGAAATTATACCTTAAGCTAAGACTTTATGGGGGCTATAGTTTAATTTTGATCTATACACATTTTTGGTATTATTATTGGCATAAAACAAGGACACTGGCAGAGATGGGTCTATAGAGGAAGACATTTATTAAAATTTATTAATTCGCTCGACCATTCAGAATCATCAATGTCCTTAAAGCTGAAATTCCTCATTTCCCCCGCCACACATTTAAATATGCAGCTTGCCTCTCCGTTTAGCTCTGGCTCTATGAATCGCAGTTCTGCCCCTTGGACTATGGATGCACAGCCGGTGAAATGTGATCGACAGATCAGGCTTCATTAGATCGGGAGAGGCGGGGAGAGGACGGTGTCTCTCCTGAGCACGTCGCGTTCGGCTCCACTCCCAGATGCTTCAGCTCGAGTGGGTTTCGTTTGCAGTTCTCAGTAGTCAGCGATTTGTATCGCCGATACGGACCCCCTGTTTCCATCAAGTCTCCTGTCTCTTTTTACCCATTCGTACTGCTGATACTTCGGACTTTCGGGATCAGGCAAGGCGCAGTCCAGGTAAGGAAGGCATGGCGTTTGGAGCGTTGTGTGCGTAATCGCGACATTTTTGTGCACTGAAACTGCTGCCAGTGCAAAGGATCAAGTTTTAGTTTTGCTGTGAAGAACAGTGTTTCTCTGTGATAACGAATCAATCATAAATACACCCTGAATCACCTGCCGTCTCGCTTATAGTTTGGTAAAATAGCAGTGCTCATGCTTAAGGCACTATAAAGAATATTTCACGTAGAAATTGGTGCGCATATTGAAAATCGGTTATGCTAATGTTTATATTACTGTTGTAGCAGTGCTGTTGTTCGGACAGGCGCAATATTTAAAGCAAAACTCAATTCAATGTTTCTAGAAAACTGCGTTTTTGATTTAAAAGTATAGTAAAAGAGCCCTGTTGCTGCTTAGATTCGGGGTGAGACGCTAAGTTCATCCTTTTTAAGGAGCTTTAAGCAGTTCCCCCTCCCGTAGCCATGGGAAGCACGGTGACGCAGTATGTAGTGGCAGCCGTCAATCTCCCCGGTAATGTCTGCTTGTTCTCCGTGTGCACGTGCTGTTAACTGAAGGTCCTCTACTTTTCCTCCAAGACCGGCCAACCCCAAACTGGTTCTGCTTTGGTGAGCGAGCTTAGTGAGAGACTGTCACCCTACCCATGGTCCTAACATCTGAAGCTGCCAGGACATCAATACCTAGCCTTAAATTTATTAAATAGGTTTGATAAGGGATGTATGGGTAGTCTTTTACATTGTCACCAGCCACATTATCAAAAACATTTGACATTTTAGTGGACACCAAAACTCTTTCAGCCCAGATGTAAGGCATGTGAACACAGTTAATACTGTCTAATCGAGTAATGTGCTTAACTAAAGCAATGATATGCCTGAAAATGTTTGAAATGAAAACCTACACCCAGCTGGAGCACAGTCCTACCAGAAAAGCAGCCTGACAAGGAACAAAACGGGCTCTAATAAATAATGCATTCTGTATCCTGAAGAGACTATACAGTACATCAATTGATATCTGGGAATCTTTTTTAATTAAGTGGCTGTGTGATGGTAAAATATGATCATTTGGGCTAGGCTATTATGTAGTTGACTTTATTAAGGTGAAGTGTTTACTTTAGTAAAGTAACTTTTTATTAATTATTTTATAATCTATAATTATTGTTAGTGTTATGGAAAAAAATGAAGGCTACTCTTCATTGTGAATTTCAAGGTTTTGTGCTCTGGCTTTAAAATAAATATTACGTATTTAGCTTAAAAAGATGACAATGACACGGCTCTGCAGATCGTAAATGTAGTGAATTCAGGCATCTGATAAAATCAGAAACTGACAATTGTCAGGTTTAAAGACCAGGGATAGCATTTTTAGCTCTATTAATGCAAATGTCACAGTTGGGGATTAAGTCTTTATTTGTTTGCTCCATTTACTTAACCTTTTCAGAAAGCTGTAACAAGATCCATCAATTCATCAAATTTCTGAAGAAACATAATTCACTTTTAGCTTTAAAGGAAAATACAGTCTGTATGGGGTTCCTTGGATGGGATGTCATCCTATCTCATAGTTAGAAGATTGGGATGTCATCGTAGCTCAGTTAGAAGATTTAAAATTTAAATATTCAGTTTATTGAAAATTGCAGATACTGTTGGTTAAGGCACCCCAGATTTCTTTTGCGATGAGGCAGGTTGTTAATAGAACTGTACAAGATAAAGATGAATTTAAGGGCTTTAGGAGGCAGAGCCATGCACAGTATGCCCAATCTTTTTTTTTTTTAATTTTATTTTTAAAACTAGACAACTGAATAGAGTTAAGCTCAAAGACCATTCACATTCATATTCTGTGCCACCAACCAATTTAATGGGTCTGCTTTTGGGATGTTTGAGAAATTCAAAGGCAAAAGAAAATCTGAGCAGACACTGGGAAAACATACAAACCCCACACAGATGGAACCGAAGATCAAACGTGACTCCCTGGAGGAGTGATGTGGCACCACTACAATGTGGTCTGATGTCTTTTAAGATTTATATGAGAGTTAATTAAGTGTAACCTCTAACCACGTTTATATTTTGTAACATGTATTCTTGAACTGGGTGGTATGGTGGCACAATAGATAGCACAGTTGTCTCTCAGCTCTGGGTATTCAAGTGTTCTTCGACATCCTAAAGATTTGCATGTTCTAACTTAACTGGATGGAAGTAGGTGCAACCAGGGATGTACTGTTTTTCTGTACAAAGTGGAGTCCTGGCCTGCTGAGTACCCAATTCTGCCGGGGTAGGTGCCGGCATGTGGACCTGCCTTTGTGTTTTGGACCACTGTCCTGCTCTGTGACCCATCTACACTTCAGCTCCTACAGAGATGACATGATTTTTTAATACAGTGTAGAATTCAGGGTTCCATCATTGATGCCAATTTGTTCAGTTCTTGAAGCGGCAAAGCATCCCCACATTCGTCACACTACACCACCATGTATAACCGTTGGTGTAATGTTACTCTGGAAAGCTGTGTTTGTTTGACGCTGGATATAAAAGGCTTGGAAATCATCCAGGGGCAAATGAGAAATGAGCATTTATACTCTTCTGTTTTCCACCTTGCTACTTTCCAATGGAGCCAATTTTGTGTTCTTCTGATTGTGAAGTTGGGCACACTGATCTGAGGCAAGAGGGTCCAGCAATTCTCTGCATTTTTTTAGGAATCTTTTGTGACTTCCTTGATAATTTTAAACTGAGCCATTTAAACAATACTCACAACTTCTGGGGAGTTTCCCTACAGTTCACTATGCTTTCCATTTGGAGATTATGGCTGTCACTGTACTTCATTGGAGTCCCGCAGCCTTAAAAACACCTCTGTAGTCCTGCTCAGACTGATTTATATCAACTGATTCTCTTGTAAGTGAATTTCCTTTGATTGTGGCATAATGTGCATGTTGAATCCTCATGTTTGCAACTTGACTGATGATTGTGGTATAGCGGGTCCACAGCTCCTGTCTAAAAGGCCAGTTTTAATAAATAATCACTGCACTCGCGGCTTAGCGAGGGGGCTTAATGGTAGTGTGGCCGAAGCGGTTCCTGAGGAGTTCATGATGTGGGCGTTTCTCACCTAAGTGCACAGGTGAGAAACGGTCCACATCCGTAATTGTTCCCAGGGGCTGCTGATTGCTATGACTACCACATCCTCTTAATAAATAGAAGCGCGAGGCAGTTGAGGGGGAGAAGGAAGAAGAAAGGAAAGAGAAAGAATGGAGGTTGCAGGAAGAAAGCAGGAAGCAAGCAGGAAGCAGTAGAGAGAGAGAGAAAGAGAAAGAGATAAAGCCGGTGCAGGAGAACAAGTGAGCGAGTGCAGGCTCGTGTGCAGCTGAGCAGGGAGCCTGGGTGTTGGGCCGACACCCGGGGAACAGTCGTAGTGGTCCCTCCCGCTGAGTTTGTAGTGAATAGCGGGAGTGAACAGAAGGCGAATGACTCTCGGCGTAAGGCCGGGGAAGGCAGCGGGAGTCGAGACTTGGAATGTGGATTCCCCAGCGTGGGAGCCCTGGTCATTGGGGGAACCCAAGTGGCTGTTTGGTGGAGACTACCGGAGCCAGAGATTGGTGAGGCAAGCCGGTGCAACAGTAAAGAGGAGAAATGGCCAGCTGCAGGTAGGGTGACTCCCTGTTGAGAAGACCAGATGGGAGAAGCAGGGGAGCTGCCAGAGGAAAGAAGACACCTGGCTTGTTTTGTTTTAAAAGACTGCTCCCTGCATTGTTTTAACCTCATTGTTTTTAAGACTTTTTTCTATGGTGTTTTTAACCTCCACTTCAGCACTTGTTTTATGGATTATTTATTTAATGACTCTTTTGAAGCACTGCACTTTATTTAATTTAGACTTTGTTTTTATTGTTGTTTTTTTAATAAAAGCACTTTTGTACACCATCCCTTTGCTCATTTGTTGTGCCTCACGGCAAGCTCATCGATGACATTACCGACGGTGTTGGGTTTAAGGGCCCACGAACAGAAGATGGGAGCATGCAGCGAACCCGCATCGTCACATTTGGTGGCAGCGGTGGGATGAGCTAGCAGTGGGAACAGAAGAGGAGACTGAGCAGCAAGCTGGGTTAGTGCCAGACTCTTAAAGAACCCATGGACCCAAGGCAGAGGAGGACATTTTTAAAGGACAGAGCTTTTTTATGGACATTTATTTATTCATTGTTTAATTTGTCTTTTTAAAAGTCCTTATTGTTTTAATTTCCTGTTTTTATGAAGGGGGGCTTGGGTTGGTTTTATTGTGGGATTGTTTTAGTGCTTTTATTGTTTTAGTGCAGTGTAATTGTAGTGTGGCCAAGCTGTGGACCGAAGTGGTTACTGAGGAGTTTGTGATGTGGGCGTTTCTCACCTAAGTGGACAGGTGAGAAACAGTCCACATCCGTAATTGTTCCCAGGAGCTGCTGATTGCCATGACTACCACGTCCTCTTCATGAATAGAAGTGCGAGTCAAATAAAGAAGAAAAAGAAGAGAACAGGAAAGAGCGGGAGGTTGCAGGAGAAGGTAGGAAACAGGAGGAGAAAGCCGGTGCGAGAAAGAGAAAGACAGAGAGCGAGCGTAGGCTCGCATGCAGCTGAGCAGGGAGCCTGGGTGTTTGGCCAACACCCGAGAAGCAGAAGTAGTGGTCGCTCCCGCTCAGTTTATTTTGAAGAGCGGGAGTGACCAGAAGGCGGATGACTCTCCGCGGATGGCAGCGGGAGTCGGGACTTGGCATGTGCACTCTCCAGCGTGGGCACCCTGGTCGCTGTGGAACCCAAGTCGCTGTTTGGAGGAGCCTACTGGAGCCAGGGGTCAGTGAGCCGATTTGATCAGCCGAAGCAGGCAGAGCAGGTCAACTGCAGCTAGGGTGACTCCCCAGTTGTGGGGTCCACTTGGGAGAAGCAAGTGAGCCGCCAGCAGTAGTAGAAGGATCCACCGGATTGTTTAAAAGACTGCTTCCAGCATTGTTTTAACCTCATTGTTTTTAGAAGACTTTTTTCTATATTTTTTAACCTCCACAATTTCACCTCTGTTTTTATGGATTATTTATTCGAAGACTTATGGAAGCACTGCACTCTATTTATTTGGACTTTGTTTTGTTTGTTGTTTTTAAATAAAAGCACTTGTCACTTTTGTACACCATACCCCTGCTCCATTTGTTATGCCTCACTGCCGATCTCATCGGTAACATTACCAACAGTGACGGGTTCAATGGCTCCCAGAGGCAAGATGGGAGCATGGAGTGAACCCACATTGTCACAACGATGAGGGTCAAAATAAGTTTCATTAATATTGAGCAGGTCTTGCTGTAATCATGATTGGCTGTGGCCAGTCAGCTGACTCTAATTATCCACAGGGGGAGTTTTTTCACAGTTTTGGTTTCTGTTGGATAACTTTTTTTCATTGCATAAGTTAAAAATAAAATATGTTTTGTGTTCACTCACGTACCCTCTACCCAATACTAGATTTGTATTGAAGACATAAAAACATTCTCTGTCTGTCTGTCTAACAATTAACTGCCGTAACCCACTTGCTGTCTTTTTAACAACCTGCATGTTTTGTTTTAAATGGTAACTAATGAACTTTAACCTTTGTTCAGGTTTGTTTGAATTTTGTTAATTGCTACAACTCTGAGGGGCTGTCAAACCCTGAGAGTCACTATTGCAGAAACCGAGTGATATTGACACCTCTAATCTCTACAGATGCTGGTGGAGGTCAGTGATGTTGCTAATTGTCTTTTCTTTATCCTCAGGGGCCTTAGATGACGCAGTTCGCAGCTTTTGGTGCTCCTGACAAGTAAACCCTGTGTCTGCTTCTGATGAGTGTCGACTCGTGCTCCACTTTCTACAAAAACAGCATGCCACTTCAGAAATGAAACAACTGACTCAAAGTTTTTGAATGAGAAGAGAAATAATTAAAATGGGAGTCAGTCACTCCAGCAAGCCACCTGTTTTTGACCAAAATGAAGAGGGTAAGGCTAGCAGTTCATTCCTATTTTGGCTTGATATTGTGTATAGTAAGCTGGGGAGCAGAGTGTGACGAGACTAGGCAAGAGGCTGGCAAAGTCGTATGGCAGTGGGCGTTCAGGAGTCAGAGACCTCAGAGTGTGTCATTTATAGGACAGGTGCCAAATGGGCTGTGTTCCAAATCCAAAGTAGTGCATTTAATACCATAGTGGAGGAGTAAAGGGAGTGATGTGAGAGCTCAGATGAGTGCAATTACTGCATAGTAAAAAAAATGTCAGTACATTTAATGGTAAAAATACTGTAAACGGTGAGAGTAAATTACTTTTTCTGAAAAAAAGAAAAATCACCTTGTGTTCTACTGAAAATGACCTGTATATCTTAAACAATACATTTCATTATTTTTTACAGCCAAGTTCTTTAAAATCAATATTTTTCGACATTCAAAATATGCTACATACCGTTTACTGACACATTAGAGTTACCGTAAAAAAATCTGTTACTTTTACAGTGTAAAATTTAAATAGCGAAGGTAAACAACTGTAAAGTATAAAACAGTAAAGCACTATTTCAGTAACACCTAAGTTACGACATTTGCATAAGGACACGCCCCCTTTTACCGTATTGTTCCTGGTGAACCGCATACCTTTGAAGAGTAGGGGAAAAAACTTAAACAAATTTAGCAGACATATTTTTCCCTGCGTACTGAAGGTTTTTTGAGGTCATGGAAGCGGAATAATGGTGGGTTGTATTCAATAAGCTGTCGCACCTGTAGGACGCCTTCCACCACAAAAGCAAACTTTTCTTTTCCACCAGACAATGCGCCATAACTTTCTTAAACATTGAATTCTTTTCAATGTATACAATTAAATAATTCATGTTTGCTATTGGTTGTAGTTACTTTACTGATTCAAACCGTGTAGTGGTGTTTGATCCTGACAATGTCTTCTAATGGTTTATTGATTGGCATATTTATTACAGTGCATGGATATCAGGTTTTAAACATTCTCATCTATTGGCATGTGTTGTAAAAAAAACAGTTATTTGCTACAAAGTTATATTGTAGACATAAAAATATTGTCACCGTATTTTTTACGGAAAAATTCTGGCAACCACAGCTGCCAGTTTTTTACTGTAAATATAACATTTTTTTAAAGTGTACCTCAGACCTAAAAATATTGTCATCTTCTTTTTTAAAGTAAAGTTCTGGCAACCAGTACTTTACCGTATATTTATCATTATTTATTTTACAGTGTGGGTATATGTCACCGGTACATATTTTACTTTTAATGAAGATTTCTAGGCCCAGTACTCTTGATGCATGATCTGCTGGATTTGGGCAGATGTGACACACCTCCATTGTGAAGACTGTAATAAACCGAAGCAGTTGTACCAAATGTGTCTCAATGTCGCACCCTAACGCGGGTTCTTTTTCTGCAGTTATATTTTTGAATAAAAGCTCACTTGTTCTGTTATATTTGTACCTCTCTTTGATATTTGGACTTCAGGCCTCACACATTATAAACTTCATGTCTACATTTTGTCAATTATTACTAAACTAGCAAAATACCCGCACTTCGCAGCGGCGAAGTACTGCCTTAAAATTTTTATTAAGAAGAAAATTAAACCTTTTTAAACTGAGGGAAAATATACCAATAATTATTTGTTAAGGATCTCTTTGTATACCACATTGTGAGTTCGGCCCTCCGCTTGTAATATGACCAAGCTGTGCGCTCAGCTTACTCTTGAGCATGCAACGTACAGTTGGCCGCGAGAACAGTAATCTTGTTTCAAATCTCACAGCTTGGATTGCTGCGGTCATAATCGGTTTGAGTTTCATGGTTTGTTTCAATTACGACAGTATTTGTAGGACTTGTGTTGAAGAGACATTTGGCATCTGTCAAGCGTTGTAAGTATACAACCGGTTTCATCGATAACTTCAAATCCAGCTTTTGAGAGTCTAAACATTCATAAACATCAAAGTGTCCACTACTGAAATCGTCACCTGTGAATCTAAGATGTTTAAGAGGCATTGGCGGTTGTCGAAAGGTGTAAAATATTTGGCCATTTTGGTACACTTGTCAACAACAACCGAACAATTCAGCGGCAGCCATCAACTCACATGCAGATTCATAGGTGAAGGGCTTAAGCATTTCACTCTTATAGTATAATTATCTCCTGTACCATCATTAGTCCACACCTTGAACCTGTCCCAGTCATTCAATACATAAGACACAATGTTCCTCCGGATATCAAGAGTGAGCCTGATGTGGCCATGCAATATGTAACAAAGAGAATGGAAAAGGTAGGTGCCATCTCCGGGCATGGAAACCACACGATAAGTGACAGTTCTTTGATCGATGGTGATCACCTCGATAGACATGTTAATGGGGGTACGGTTGGAATGATAAAGGAAATGGGTACCTGAACAATGTAAAGTAAGTCTAAAATACCTACACAATAACTATAATCGTAATAAATGCACAATAAAACAGCGGAGAAGCCGTGGATTAAATAAAAAGGCTGTAGTTATCAGCAGGGAGACGTGAATCCCGTGGCGAAGCAAGAAAGGGAATGTAGAGTGGAGTGACAGACGGCCTTATATAGGCAGGCAGCTAACAACGTGGGAGGCGCTGGGATGGGGGACCCAACGCCGCCTCACACGGTGACCGAGCTGCAGGCTATGGACGTATATATGTACGTAAGTAGGATTCAGTTAGCATTGGGAACCCGCGTACCAAATTTCTTGAAGATGAGCCCATAAGTAACAAAGACCGTTTAAAAGTTCAATATGGCGGCCGACAATGGCATCATATCACCGAAATAAGTACGTACATTGGTTTCAATTAGCGCAGGGAAGCCGCCTACCAAATTTCGTGAAGATGGGGCCATAAATAAGAAAGTTCAACATGGCGGACGTTGTCCGTTACGCGTAGAATTTCGAAATGAAACCTGCTTAACTGTTGTAAGTAAGCTGTAAGGAATGAGCCTGCTAAATTTCAGCCTTCTATCTACACGGGAAGTTGAAGAATTAGTGACGTTGGAAAGTTCAATATGGCGGCCGACAGTGGCATCATACCACTGAAATAAGTACGTACATCGGTTTCGGTTAGCGCAGGGAAGCCGCCTACCAAATTTCATGAAGATGGGGCCATAAATAAGAAAGTTCAACATGGCGGACGTTGTTGACTGTTATGCATAGAATTTCGAAATGAAACCTGCTTAACTTTTGTAAGTAAGCTGTGAGGAATGAGCCTGCCAAATTTCAGCCTTCTACCAACACGGGAAGTTGGAGAATTAGCGACGTTGGAAAGTTCAATATCGCAGCCGACAGTGGCGTCATACCACCGAAATAAGTACGTACATCGGTTTTGGTTAGCGCAGGGAAGCCACCTACCAAATTTCATGAAAATGGGGTCAGCCTTCTACCTACACGGGAAGTTGGAGAATTAGTGACGTTGGAAAGTTCAATATGGCGGCCGACAGTGACTTCATACCATCGAAATAAGTGCGTACATCGGTTTCGGTTAGCGCAGGGAAGCCGCCTACCAAATTTCGTGAAGATGGGGCCATAAATAAGAAAGTTCAACATGGCAGACGTTGTCGACCGTTATGACCGTTACGTGTAGAATTTCGAAATGAAACCTGCTTAACTTTTGTAAGTAAGCTGTAAGGAATAAGCCTGCCAAATTTCAGCCTTCTACCTACACGGGAAGTTGGAGAATTAATGATGAGTGAGTGAGTGAGTAAGTCAGTGAGGGCTTTGCCTTTTATTAGTATAGATCATGAAAAACGTTTCTTTTTTAAAGATGTGTTTACATAGATCATTGTAGACACGGAACACACATGAAATGCAAGTGTTCCAAATAATGATATAGTATTTATACAATGTGTCATTTTGCTTGACTTCTCACTCTATAAAACTCCAAGCAACTGACATGCAGGTAAACAGACACGCTGAGAAAACTGTGCGCCGGTGGGAGATGTGATAGCAGACTGCTTGCTGTTTGCTGCTTATCCACACATTTAAAGGACAAAAGACGACGCTGATTGAGAGGTGAGAAGCGATTTAAGGTGGGACGGATGTACGAGTTTTTTCGTAGGCTCTGGTAATTCTAGTGTTACTACATCCTACCTTAGAGTAATGCTGTTAAAATTGCATATGAAGTGTAAATGTTTTAAGGACATAGAGAGTGCCCATGCATTTTGGGATTGATCTCATACACAGTGAAGGTGAAAGGATGATGTTCTAATGACATTATGGGAAAGCGGACTATTCACATGTTACTGGAAAGGCTATGGTGATGGTCCTATGTTTTGATCTGTAAAGTTCTGCAGTGTGTAAATGAAATATCCACATGGGTAAAATCAAAGCATTCTTTATACATTAGCACTGGGCTCTTTATGTTAGGTTTGATTGGCATGATCATAGTACAGTGGCTAAGGTGATGGGCTATACAAAGTATTCACTCCCTTGAATGTTTTTACATTTTATTACTGTACAGTTTTGAAACTGGATATAATTTGGCTTTTTTGACAATGATCAACAGAAAATGACTCTTTAATGTCAAAGTGAAAACAGATCTGTTTAAGTGATAGTAGTTACAAATATAAAACACAAAATAAATGATCACTTTAGTATTCACTCCTTCAAGTCAGTATTTAGCAGATGCACCTTTGGCAGCTATCACAGCCTTGTATTTGTGTACATAGGTCACTCTTTGTCAGCTCTGCACTTCTGGACACTGCCATTTTTTCCCATTCTTTGTTGCAAAACTGCTCAAGATCTGTCATGGTTGCATGGAGGTCGTGAGTGAACAGACTTTATCAAGTTCAGTCACAAATTCTCAATTGGATTGAGATGTGGACTCTAAATCGCCCACTCCAGGACATTAACATTGATGCTTTTAAACCATTGCTGTGTAGCTTTGGCTTTCTTCCTGGGGGTTTTGTCATACTGGATAACAAATCTTCTCTCACATCACAGGTTTCTTGCAGACTGCGTCAGATTTAACTGCAGGATTTCCTTTTATTTTGCTGCATTCATTTTACCCTCACAAGCATTCCAGGGACTGGTTAAGAAAAGCATCCACATAGTATGATGCTGCCACCACCATGCTTCACGGTGGGGACGGTGTGTTTTTCATAATGTGCGCCAGGGTAACAGTTGTTTTATGCACAGTCTCTCCAATCTCAACCACACTAGTCTGTAACTCCTTCAGAGTTCTTGTAGGTCTCTTAGTGACCCCCCTCACTAGTCTTTTTCTTGAACGATCGCTCAGTTGTTGTGTACAGCTTGCTCCAGGCAGTTTTACAGTTGTGCCGTACTCTTTCTTAATTGTCATCTTAATCTTTAATTGCTTCAACTTTGAATATTCAGTGACTTGAATGTTTGTTTTGTCGCCATTCCTTGACTTGTGCTATTCAGTCAACTTTTCACAGAGTTGCATAGTGTGTTCTTTTGTCCTCATGATGTAGGTTAGGCCATGAACCTGACTCACCACAAGCTGGACCTTACAGTTACATCTGTAACAGTTATCAGATTAAATGAGGTGGATACTTGTGTTCAATTATTTTGTGTTGTATATTTGTAATTAATGCACCCTGTGTTGGCTGGGATTGGCTCCAGCAGACCCCCCTGTGGCCCTCTAGTTAGGATATAGCGGGGTTGGATAATGGATGGATGGATATTGGTAGTTAACTTTAGACAACTTTAGAAAGATTTGGTTTCAATTTGACTTTACAGAGTCTGTTGTTTTTTTGTTAATCAATGTTGAAAAAGACAAATTAAATGTACTATGATTCAAAGTTGTATAACAATAAAATGTGAAA
Organism: Polypterus senegalus; assembly: GCF_016835505.1. Taxonomy (NCBI): domain Eukaryota; kingdom Metazoa; phylum Chordata; class Cladistia; order Polypteriformes; family Polypteridae; genus Polypterus; species Polypterus senegalus. The sequence goes on from NC_053166.1 coordinate 51,108,607, forward strand.
ACCTAGCTTATGATAGTTTTTTTTAATTACTCTTTTATTTTCATATTTCTGATCATCCTTGGAAATGCAGTTTAGTTTTCCTTCATGATGTATTTTTTCACAAACCCATGTCTATTTTAGGGTTTTGTTGTTTCAGTTTCAGTTCTAGTAATTGTGGTATGGTTAAAAAGTGATTGTGGAATTTAGTTTTGTGACACAGTCATAGGGAACTGTACACTTAATCAGTTTGGATATAACTTTTATCAAGCTACCAATAAAGTTTGCCTGTAGTTCAGTTGAGTAACTTAACATGATTTTTGTATCACTTTATTGTCAAATGACCTTTTTAAAGCAAAACTGACTAAGCAACAACAACATGGTGCTCACACAGGTAAATCGAATGAATTTCTCTGTTGTTTGGTTTTATATTTCAAAATTATTTCTTCTTTGCGAAATGAGTTGTTGACAACAAAAACTTGAAACTTGAGAAATAAACTGAAACATTTTTCACTCATGATTTTCTCTCCATATGCTGAAGTTTTTGTTGACCAATATAATGTTTAAATTACACCTTCATATACAGTACAAGAGGGGCAAAGAAACTGAGAAGCTCGCCATAAAGGTCATTGGACTACATGTGCAACCTGGAATTTGTGCTGCTGTATTAATTACTGTGTACACACAATATTTTGGGTTCAGTCATAATTACTGGCAATATGCATTCACTTATGAACAGAGTGAAATTCAGTAGGGATTATCTGTATCTGATCCATCTATCTTAAGCAATGGTGATCAATAGAATGGCAGCTTTGAAAGTTGCCCAGAAATCTTAGAATGCACACACATTCAGGGGCTGCATCATAATTTACCAGGTGAGCAAAATCACTACCTTGGTAGGCTTCACTGACACTGAAACTAGAAACTATGATGCTGCCACTGTCACAGTTACCACGCAGTAAATCGCCGTCTGCTTCACATGCTTTATACACAAACACTGTGTCAATACCCGCCCTCCATCACATGCCACAGTTCACGAAGGACAGCGACAAGTTATCTAAGTGAGAACTGGAAAGAAAGTGGTTAAATAAGACTCGCTCAGTCAGTCTAGCAGCAGGAATATTTATTTAAAAAACAAATAAGAAATATGAATTCAAATATTTTCAATAATTTCGGGGCCGCTGAAGTTAAGGTAATCCCATGCGTAAGTCCAGTTATGACGAAAAATATTTTTGTTTTGTAAATTATTATTTTATTTCAGTCTTTCAGCCGCGTTAATAGTTCTGTTTGGTTAATAATTTTATTTCAGTTTATAAAAATATTTTTTTATGAATAGTTTTCGTCTTTGTTTTAATTTTCATTAAAGATAATGGTGAAGACTTCCAAGGTTCTGAATACCTTTTATAGGCACTGTTCAAGTGTATAATAAAAAAAATAACGATGATGCGTCATTTGTTGTCCAATGGAAATTAACTAAATGTTTGGTAAAGTGAATCTGTGACATTTAAGGACAACAGTAAATGTCTGGAAGGAAGTACATGGGTTTAAAGATTGGGCTGGGATCACAGTAGTTACCATTGTGGTCTCTCTGGTCCATGATACACGGTAGGTTGTTGAAAGCTTAGGAATAAAAAACTATTTTATGATATGTGACTCATTTTCTCCCTTTGTGTATTTCTAGCTACAAATATGCAAACCATATCCAAACCTTCACTTATTTATACAGTGTATATATATATATATATATATATATATATATATATATATATATATATATATATATATATATATTATATATCTACTCAATACACAGTATATAAAATCCTAAGCTTAAAAGTGCAACGATTTTGTGCAACGATTTTATGTCATGTTTTTTGTCACACTTTAAATCGGGCTAATTTTAAAACATACATATATAGGATGGTCCAGATCTAATTATGCAATTTTAATTACGCTATAACTTATTAAGTTTATTACATAGAAAATCACCCAAAAAATCCCGGACCATCGAGAAACCTGCAAATTGACGACATGAAGAATTGTCTTCGCACCGAACTGGAATCATCCCCGCATAAATCAAAGTCATCCAGATGATCTGGATCAGCACAATTAGATCTGGACCACCCTGTATATGTTTGGTATCATTCTTTTCAGAATTTATCGAACTTTAATATGATGTTGTTAGATTTTCAGATTCTTATTCAATTTTTAAATTACAAGTAAAAAATTTCAAGAACTCACGTCCCGCGAGACAAGACTTTGTGCCAAAAGATTTATCCCCGCCCGGGGCTGGAAATAAAAGACAAAGAGTAGAACAGCTGCTGTATAGGCTTTTAAACGTTCGAGCGCCGCTCCTCAGGAGCTGATCGAGCAAAGAGGAGGTAAAAAAAAACTGCATTTATTTCCCATTGTATCACTATTTAGGAGGGGGTTTTGGAGGAGCGACCACGTCTACTTGGGTACGTTCAGCCCTCCTCTTCACAACGCAAGCGTAAGAGACATGAAATGGCTGGCATATAGCGCAGTGAGCAGGGGGGAACCCCCTAGTATATATACTGAATCTATGATAGGCCAGCATTGTCAGTACCTTCTACACAACATCAAATGACTGAATTCACTTCACCATTTCTGTCTTTTTGTGTTTTTGTCTGGTAGCTCAGGGTCTCTCTCACATATAAGAGTCAGGTATGTCAGCTGGTGCCTGCATTGGTCTAGAGTTAAAAAGTGTCTGGATGTGCTGTTAGAGTCATATCTTTGGGATGTGAAAGAAAAGCTCGAAGAAACCCCATGCAGACATGAATGGAATTAGTAAATTCCCCACATATAGTGACTAGGCAGATGTTTGAGTCTGTGGAGCTGTGTGGCAGCTGTGGCAACCATTGGATTCCCCTGGCTTCTTGAGTAGAATTCATTCCTGCCCTGTACCTAATGCAGCTGGAAATGGCTCCAGTTCTCCAAACCTCTATAATGGAATTCTCAAAAATGTGTCAATGGAACTTTTACATTAACCTGGTAATTGCTTAGCAGACATGCCTTTTCTGATCTGCTCAGTCTATTTTAGAGCTTAACTTAGGTATACTTTATTATTCCAGATGAATATTTACAAACATAAGCCATTATAAATATAGTATGTTGTCAGCAGAGCAAGGCAAAGCATTTAGGACTGGCAAATGACCAGGAGATGGAATGAAGTGTAAACAGAAGGCAAGCTAATTGTAAGGGTATTCTTATTACTATTACTTCAAAAACCAGAAAAATCAAAACAAAACTAAGATAGCAGAAAAAAGGCACGAGAAAGGGATTAAAGTAAAACCAGAAATCCTTACACGTGGGTTTATTTCCCCTAAGCAAACAATCAAAGCGTTCACAAATGGACTCAGCAATCAAAAAACAGAATACAAAAATGGCACTAAGGTGACATTACTGCTATAATAAAAAAAAAAATAAAAATACATTTTTAAATGCATTGATGTGTCTCTATAACACTGAGAATAAAAGAATTCTTTAATCCACCATTTTTAAATCTTGGTAATCTTAATCTGCATCTTCACGACAGCAATTGAAGATTTGGAAACAAAGGGTGGCTGCTGTCTGGCAGAATCAAGTTTATCTTCCCGTTGTCCTATTTGTTACACAGTTGACAGGGAAAGAACTCATGCATGGAATGCTTACAAAAATCCGTTTACTAAGTGAACTTGGCACTTTTTATTTTTTGCAGGTGTTGTTCAAAATTTTTAAAAATGCAGACTAGATACATGCACAAAATTATACATAAATGCTACATACTATGGTGGATTTAAAAAGTATTCAGACCCCTTCACTTTCTGCACACTTTACTGTATTATAGAATTAATTTTAAATTGAAACGTTTACCATTTTTGCATATCAATCTACACTCAATAACGCATAATGACAAAGTAAAACATGTTTTCAGAAAGGTTTGCATATGGATTAAAAATAAAAAACTTAACTCTAATTCACATACTGTAAGTATACAGATCCTTAATTCAGTAATTTGTAGAAGTATACTTATAGTTATAAGGGGCCATACATATTATTTATTTATTTTCTGTAATATTTTCTGTAAGGAGTTGTTTTTTTTCTCTTCTCTCTGAACTGAATGCATTTCTTTAAAATGAGCGAGCCTGCTGTAGCTGACCGGTAATTTTAGCACTAGATCCGATAGGGTTGTTCACACCATTTTTTTATTCTTAATATTAAGATTCTCAGATGAACATATAAGAGCTAATATAGCAAAAAAAGAAACGTCCCTTTTTCAGGACTGTGTATTTCAACAATAATGTTTTAAAAATCCAAATAACTTTACAGATCTTCATTGTAAAGGGTTTAAACAATGTTTTCCATGCATGTTCAATTAACCATAATCAATTAATTAACATGCACCTGTGGAATGGTCGTTAAGACCTTAACAGCTTACAGAAAGTAGGCATTTAAGGTCACAGTTCTAAAAACGCAGGACACTAAAGAGACTTGTCTACCGACTGTGAAAAACACCCAAAGAAAGATGCCCAGGGTCCCTGCTCATCTGCGTGAACGTGCATTAGGCATGCTGCAGGGAGGCATGAGGTCTGCTGATGTGGCTAGGGCAATAAATTGCCATGTCCGCACTGTGAGACGCCTAAGAGAGCGCTACAGGGAGACAGGAAGGACAGCTGATCATCCTCGCAGTGGAAGACCACGTGTAACAACACCTGCACAGGATCGGTACATCCGAATATCACACCTGCGTGACAGGTACAGGATGGCCACAACAACTCCCCGAGTCACACCAGGAACACACAATCCCTCCATCAGTGCTCAGACTGTCCGCAATAGGCTGAGAGAGGCTGGACTGAGGGCTTGTAGGCCTGTTGTAAGGCAGGTCCTTACCAGACATCACCAGCAACAACGCCGCCTATGGGCACAAACCCACCTTCGCTGGACCAGACAGGAGTGGCAAAAAGTGCTCTTCACTGATGAGTCACGGTTTTGTCTCACCAGGGGTGATGGACGGATTCGTGTTTATCGTCGAAGGAATGAGCGTTACACCGAGGCCTGTACCCTGGAGCGGGATCGATTTGGATCAATGGCTAGGGCCATTCCCCCCAGAAATGTCCAGAAATTTGCAGGTGCCTTGGTGGAAGAGTGGGGTAACATCTCACAGCAAGAACTGACAAATCTGGTCCAGTCCATGAGGAGGAGATGCACTTCAAGCAGCTGGTGGCCACACCAGATACTGACTGGTACTTTTGATTTTGAGCCTCCCTTCATTCAGGGACACATTGTGAAACATTTTTAGTTTATGTCTTATGGTGTTGACTCTTTTAGTGTTCATACAAATATTTACACATTAAGTTTACTGAAAGTAAAAACAGTTGAAAGTCAGAGGACGTTTTTTTTTTTGCTGAGTATATATGAATAAATGAATAAAAGCCTTCTAAATGAGCAGTTTCATATTCTGACTTACTATATTTAAAACATTTCAGTTTGCTTGGAAAGGGCCATGGTTAACTTGTTATCAACGATTCTCCCCAAATATATTTCATAGTCTGGCATTTTATTATTGTTGAGAGTGGTGAAGGAGGGGAATATCAAGAAATTCACAAAAATTGAAATTAAAAAATGGAACAAATGTAGCACTCAACAACAGATCCTAAACTGCCCTTTTCTTGTAAAAGACAAATATCGAGTTTTGAAATATGCATATCCTTGTTTGAACTCTGGCAGTCCTTTATATTCAGATACTCGGAGGCAGACGGCAGCCTTGAAAAGAGCCAGTGGATGATGGGAGATCACAGTGAGCCGTCCACACAGATTGTTTTTGTACTGTTAGTTAAGTAATCCAGGACCCAGAACAGCAAGTTAGAGACACAACAGAAATCATCAGTTAACTTCCCAACCACAATGTGAGGCAGGATGTTAATCAAACAGATGACAGCTCAGTAAATGGCAGTCTGGTCAATGTTTTGGAACCTTCCAAATGTGTATACAGCAGATGCAAAAGTGTAGCTGGGACGCCCTCCACCTTTTGGTTGCACTCCATGCACACTGGTGACAGCCCAGACAGAGTGACCAGCTGAAATATTTCATAATATGAGAAGTCAGAGCAACTGGTCTGAAGGCAATCAGGGATATTGGGTGTGCAGTTTTGGAAAACAGGATGACAATGGTCTGCCTGTTGGGGACCCTCTTATAAACCCAGAGGCATCTGAAAGCAAGCACCCACTTATGTCAGATCCAAAACTATTTTTGAGTTTAGTTTGTTGATGAACCTTTTTGACATCACCTTGATTAAAGTAAGACAGACAAGTCGTAAGTTGTCTTTCGCTCTTGTGATCTAAAACCTTATCTCACAAACATGTCACAATTTATTAAATTGATAATCACCTGATAATCTGTTTTAGCTCCTGCCATTTTCAATTGATCAATGCTATACAGTACAGGACGTTAAGACCATTTGGGGTGGTGGTGAACTGGAAGGCTCAAAGGCAGGCTCCCAATTCATGGTGCATAAATAGAACAATTCTAAACATGACGATCTGATTTGTCCCCGACTTTAATCAGTGTATACTTTTTTTGCATATCTATTGGTTTGTTTTGATCTTTCTAGGTTCATGTAGGAGTGCCTAATTATAAACATGATTAAGTAGAAATCAATGACTTTGTGCATAACTGAATAATTTAATTAATAAATACTAATTAACACTGAAAACCTTCACTCGCCTTTTGTTGTAATATACGGCCCCTTAAATGTAATACTTTATATAGCTCCTTTTAGAGTGACTGTATTTATACAGCTTATTTACATCTTGAAATGGAAAACAAGACTGCACATAGAACAACATAATTGAATTGGCATTATACTGTGTTTCTACTCATGGAGCATTTACAAATCATTTTATTATATACTCACTGGGCAAATTATTAGAAACACGTTTACACCTGCTTATCCACCTGCAATTATCTAATCAGCCAAACATGTGGCAGCAGCACATTGCAAAACATCAGCAGATACAGGCCAGAAGCTTTAGTTAATGTTCACATCAAACACCAAAATGGAGAAAAAATGTGATCTTGGTGATTTCAACCATAATATGATTGTCAGTGCAAGTTGGCCTTCTTTGAACAATTCCATAACTACTAATCTCACGAGATTTACAGTCTGTAAAATGAATGGGGCGAATAAAAAAATCCAGTGAGCAGCATTTCTATAGCCGCAAATGCCTTGTTGATAAGAGAGGTCAAATGAAAATGACCATGGCCAACTTGGTTTGAGCTGAAAGAAAGGCTACCCTAAGTCAGATAACCACTATGTACAACTGTGATGAACAGGGAAGTATCTCAGAATGCACAACATGTTAAGCCTTGAGCCAGATGGGCTACAACAGAAGGCCACATTTGGGTTCCACTCCTGTAAGCCAAGAATAAAGCTGAGGCTGCAGTGGGCATAGGGTCACCAAAACTGGACAGTTAACGACTGGAAAAGAGTAGCCTGGTCTGATGAATTTGGATTTTTGCTGTGGCACAGAGCATCAGATTTGGTGCCAACAGTGTGAATCCATTCTTTCAACCTGTCTTGTGTCAATAGTCTATGGTAGTGGTGGCGTAATGGAGTGGAGAATGATTTTGTGGAACACTTTTTGGGCCTGTTACTACCAACCAATCAGTGCTTGAATGCCATGGCCTATTTGAGTATTGTTGCTGAGCATGTCTATCTCTTGATGGCCACATTTTACCCATCTTCTAATGGCTACTTCCAGTCTAATAATGCATCATGTCACAGAGCAAAAGTCATCTCAAACTGGTTTCATGAATATAACAATAAGTTCAGTGTTTTTCAGTGGCCTTACCAGTCGGCGGATCTGAATCCAACAGAACACCTTTTTTGATGTGGTAGAAATCTTTAGAAACTTTGTGACACAATCATATCAACATGGACAGAGTCTCAAAGGAATGTTTCCAACATCTTGCAGAATCCATGCCATGAAGAATTTTGGCTGAGAACAAAACAAGGGCCTTCCCAGTGTTAGTATAGCGTTTCTAATAATGTGCTCTGTCAGTGTAATCATTTGACAGAATACTTTACTCAAAGTGTACTGCACTCTTGCTACTAGTCCATCACCAAATTATTTTAAAGAGGAGATTACTTAAAACACAGAGATACTGTATGTCTTTCATTAAAATATTTAGGCTACTGAAGTCAGTTCACTTGAGTTTATACTTGTATTGTACCTATACAGCATTTCAAAGCAGAGTATGCCATATAAAGGTATTAAGACTTTAAGTCTTACTTTAGATAAGATGTAAAACATTTGAATAGAGTAGCATTTCTCTTGATATAAAGGCTAAATTGGCCACCGTGGCCCTGTCCATTCTGGCCACATAATAATCCACTCTCTCTCTAATTGGTTGTGTCTCTCAGCTTTTCACCACTTAATAGCTAATGTGTAGAAAGTGCACTGATGCAGAATGGTTGACGTTGCATCATACAGGTGGATGAAGTGGATCCCCTCTGTCTATGGAGAGTGCTTTGAGTAGTAAGAAAAATACTATATAAATGTAATTTATTTATTTGTTTGATCAGGATTTCAGGGAACAGTAGTCTATCACAGCAACACAAAGTACAAGACAGGACCCAACCCTGGACATGATGCCAGTAAAACATAGAGCATGTTCACACACACCCACCCATTTTCACTCATAGCGTGCTGAATATGTGAACTACAGAGAGAAGGCAACGCAGAAAGAAGACAAACTGAGTTTGAGGCCAACTATGCCACCCAAAATACAGTGCAAAACTAATACAGCAGTCTGAGCTGATCATGGCATCACTGGGTTTACCACTCAATCTAAAATGCATGTTTTTGAAACAACTACTGGAGCACCAGGAGAAAACACATAAAGACAACAGCCTGGTTGGCCAATTTGAACCTAGGATGCTGGATCTGTAAGGAAGCAGTGCTAACCAATACACCAATGTGACACCACCAAGATAAATAATACTGCCTAGTTACTCTTCTGGACAGCTATATTTACCTTAATTATAAAAACAAACAAAAAAAGATACAACAAAGTTAAAAGATAACTGTACGGTATATATAACTAGGGTGCATCACCCCCTGCTCGCTTCGCTCACCAACCCTCTGGCCTGCGCTATGCGCCAGCCACTTTGTGTCTCTGCCACTCGCTTATGTGGATTTCACTTTCACCAAACAATAAATCTTTTAATTCTCGCGGATACGCCTCTTCATTGGTAAACACTACTTTTCCCTGATGGCAACACGAATTAGACAATCTACAAGTTTCTGACTTAAAGTTTAAATCCGAACAATATATTTGATCTCTTTCGCTGTTCTGTTATTTCACCAAGTAATAATTTCCATTTGTTTGCACTAATGCAATCTTTACTTTCATTTTTTTGAGACTTTCGAATTTTAGTACTTTCATTATCTCTAACCTGCTGTACATGTGTATCGTGCCAACGTTTTTTAACCTCTTTACGACGTCCTATTTTGTCTTCTACTCTTTGTCTTTTATTTTCGGCCCCAGGCGTGGTTAAGTCTCTTAGCACAAAGTCTCATCTTGCAGGACTTGAAAGTATCTCTCTGAAAAAGTCTTGTCTCGTCTCAGGATTTTTTTTATATAATAGAGAGATATTCTGCATACACAGCATCTAAAGGTAGCACTGTAGTCAGCATTGCTACAGGACAATGAGTTTAATTCACAGCCTTATCACTGTCTGTGTCGCGTTTGTTTGTTCTCCCTCGGTACTCTGGTTTTCCTTGCACATCCCAAATATGCATGTGGGAGATTGATCAGTATCTCATCTTGTATGACTGTGTGTGTGTGCATATGACAGACTTCTGCCCTGTCCAAGTTTTGCTCTTGATTTGTGCTTAGTGTTACTAAGATAGACTTTGGCTGCCCATGTAGTGGGTTTAGAAAATGGAAATATATAGTACTGTACTGTCTTTTTCCTTCTCTTTTTGAAAGCAACATTTTGTATGCATCTGTTCAGATTATATTTTTAAAATATTCTCAGATCAACTTAGTTCAGGGTCACAGGAGACTATTCTGGCATTATTGGGCACAAGGCAGGAACTTGCTCCGAATAGGCCGACAGTCCATCACAGCAATATGTCTTATTTGCATATATTTGTAATGCAATGTATAACTCTCCTTTCATCTCTGTATATAGTATTGAACTTTGGTGTGTTTTCTCCCTCTACTCTGCTTTTTCCCTTCATCCCAAAGATGTTCATGTTATGTTACCTGGCAGCACTAATCTGACACAACATGAGTCACTGTGGTTGTGAATGTTCAGATCTTTGTCTGTGATGTGCTAACCTCCTATTCACATTTCATTCCTATTGTGTACCCATAGTTGTGCAGCCAGGCTTCAGTGCTCCTTAGGCCTGAAATGGATGGATGAAGTTAGGTGATGCCTCTAAATATAACTCTTTGCCAGGCTTGTATTTTACTGGATTTTATTTTACTTTGGCTACAATTTCCTACTGAAGAAGACAAGCATTCTCAAAGACTGCTAACCTTTGTCTCTGAAACATTTGCTTCTGAGGGAGCCGAACCCTCAAGTGAATGCTAAGCCCCACTAAAGGCAGCTGCTCTTTGTATTTTGTAAATGCTCTCCTAGCTGTCAAGTATCTTGGCTTCAAGGCTTTTCTCTTTTTCTTTTTCTATTTCTTCCTCTGTGCTGTCAGACCTTTTTAATTCCAACACAGCAATTCTTGTTTGATGCTCTAATTCTTCATGCAATACGGTTTGTGAGTCACAGACCTGATAGGGTTTGGCGAAAGCCGCCAAGGTGCCCATATCCTTCACTAATGAACCACACACTCTGAATACTTTATTTAATGGGTTTGGTCACATACCACTTAAAACTGAGCCCAATGTGTGAGATCAATGCTCAGAGATCCTGATTCACTTTAGGCCCAATTATCAAGAAATAGTTAGACATCACATATTATGTTAAACCAAATATCTGCACTGTACTTAGGACAAGTAAAATGTGCAATGGTCTACTGTATAAAGGTACTTTATTGCTGATATTTCCTTAGTGTCGGACATCCATCCATTATCCAACCCACTATATCCTAACTACAGGGTCACGGGGGTCTGCTGGAGCCAATCCCAGGCCACACAGGGCGCAAGGCAGGAAACAAACCCCGGGTAGGACGCCAGCCCACCGCAGGGCATGTACACACACACCAAACACACACTAGGGACAATTTAGGATTGCCAATTCACCTAACCTGCATGTCTTTGGACTGTGGGAGGAAACCAGAGCAGCTGGAGGAAACCCACACAGACATGGGGAGAACATGCAAACTCCATGCAGGGAGGACCCGGGAAGTGAACCCAGGTCTCTTAACTGCGAGGCAGCAGCGCTACCCACTGCGCCTCTGTGCCACCCCTAGTATCGGACAGGTTTCACTCATACGGAACTCTTTCTTAAACATTTGTTTCTGAAAGGAAATTCATTATACACCTGGGTGGAATAAGGTGTTTATTTTAGAAAGCCAGAGCAAAAGCTTCTGAATATTACAAACTGTCTAGATTTTTAACTTTTATGGCAATCCTAAGAAAAGTAGTATGGTGGTTCGGCTCCAGAGTCCTGGCCTGATCCTGAATCTATGGAGCTTATATATTCTTCTGGTGTCTTTTGTCTTTTTGCATCCCAAGGACATGTATGTTTGATATCAGTTTTTATCCCTCTCTCAAGTTGACCATGCCATGCATTTGTTTCAATATACACAGTATGCTTTTTTTCTGCCTCACATTTTCATTCTTCTCTTCTTGTTGAGGTTTCAATGACATGGCTCAAATCCTTTTTTAATTTCTCATTATTTGAGACGTCAGAGATTCAATAATGATCCCTTTGATATCAGATTATAATCCATTCATTATCTCATCAATTTATTTTGCTAATCTGTTTTATCCCAGTTTAAAATGTTAGGCTTTCCCCCAGGAACAAGCACTGGATGAGACACGAGTCTTTTACTGGGCACACTCACAATCCCCCTGCTTCATTAGTGTCTTCTCTCTTCAATTAGGTCCCAGTCTGTCTGAAGTAACTTCATTGTCCCATTATCCACATTGTATTCTTGTATAGTTTCTCTGTCTTATGCTGCATTCCATTTGAAGTGGGAAGTTGGAATTTCCAAGTTCCTAGTTGGAATCTCCAATGGGAATGTCTCCTTAAATTGGGAACTTGAGGCTAGTCTGTCAAGTCCAAGTTTGTCCAACTTCAGATCATGACATCAATCCACAAAAGCAACGTACATTGTGAACTTTAGTGAAAGCTGTAGTATTTGCTGTTTATTAGCCCTTTATTTATTTATGTTTCATTAAATCAGTCATATGCACAGTCCTGTTCAACTTCTATCGGTGGACATGTTGCTAAGGTGTTTGGATATGCAAAATATCTTGCACTGCATTGTTATCAAATATCTATTCCAATAGAGCAAGGGCAACAAAGGTTTTGCTGGAGGCGTCCATATTGATTTTTCCAAATATTTTACTGAAACGTGGTCAGATCAGGTGTGATGTCATTCCCAGCTCCAACATCCGACTTCCAAGGTAAATGGAGCGCAGCATTAATTTGAACTTGCTGTGACTTTGTCCATTATAACTGACCGTAGACCTCCAGATATTTTCTTTCAAGATTGTTGTTGACTGGAGTTTTCTGATTGTTAACTGGCTGTACAGTATCTGAATAATAATGTTCATCTATGTACGGTTCTTTCTATTATTGTATTATAGCTGTAAACTTGAACAAGCACTCTGATCCTACATTCAGTGAAAAGCACTACAGAAAAATGAATTGACTTGAATTGGACTTGCTGCCTTCCTTCAAAATTAGCTCTGAACCCAACTTCCCTTGCAGCTTTTGCACAGCTGCAAAACAGAGGGCACCTGAGGCTTCATCCAGCTATGCTGTCAATGAAGTGCTTGTTTTCTTTTGGTCATTTAAGGATTGCTGCTAACACAATAGAACAGACACCGTCTATATACATCTGTCAGTCAGCTACTGCTGTGTAACAAGTCCTTAACAAACACATTATCAGCTTTTAATAAAACTAAAGCCACCGACATGCTCCTCAACTTTTCCAGCAATTCTGAGTCATGGGCTTCATTTACATAATCTTAGTCAGTCAGGAGCAGATGTAGTGTACTCCTGTGTAGTTTGACATCCCCAGTCAGACCAGTCTGCGACTCGCCCCAACAAAACCTGACAGGCTTGACTTCATCTTAAGTTATAGGGATGACTCACATGTGCTCAAGAGATGGCAACCAATAATGCTCATATGGAAGTACCGTGTATATAATGTGGTCACAAAGAAAGAAGAGCTGATGTGTTGCACTGTGCAAACAGAAGAGTTGCTTGTCTTTCTGATGTGTGGCATTTCTTATATCACAATAGAATTAAAAACAGAAAATAACAGGGCTAAGATTACAGAAGAACTCACCATACTTGAAAAGCCTTCATATAGGCCATGGTGCAGCATGATATTGCCTGTCAGAATGCTGCATGTTCACGATACTTTGGAAATGTGAGACCATGCTGCCAAGTCTACATCGAGTTCTGTAATTTGTCATCCCTTGCAATTCTTAATCATGTAACCTAACATCCTCAAAGCAACAAGATTAGCACCTGCAGTTGTTAAATGTGACATCCTCTCCGACTAGAAGTCATTAAAAGCGCCGATGACACTTATGGCCCTGTCACATTAAATGAGATTTTCAGCAATTTTCAATCACAGACTTCATTCACATAATCTTAGCAAGTCAAAGGCAGTCGCAGAAATCGCATTGTGTTTCTATGACTGACAGTCGTCTATTCTGACATCCCAGTGACTCAGTCAAGCCAGTCTGTGACTTGCCCCAGCACAATCACACTTTGTCTTAAGTCACAGCGGTAAGCTCTTTTGTGTACGAGACCTGACAACCAATCAGAGCTCAGCCAGAGGTTCAATGCATACAATGCAGCTATGAGGAATAAGGCACATGGCTATTTTTGACCTCGTAAAGAGAATACAGGCTTGATTGTCTGATGTCTGGAAAACATTTTCAAACTACTGGCTCTATCAGGCAGTGTGTTATTGGCTTTCAGAAAAAGGGGTGCTCTTCACATACTCTGGAAGTGTGAAACTGTGCTGGAAAGTTGTCACAGAGACATGTAATTTGTCACGTCCTGCGATTTCTAGTCATGTAATCTGACAACCTCAGCAGATGAGCTCCGCAGCTGCGATAATCAAGTTTGACACTCCCTTCAAATAAAAGTTGCGTTGTGTGACACCTGATTTATATTAGGGACTGTCTCTACTGTATGCATCTGTTAGTCAAGTACTGCTATACAATAAGACCTTAATGAAAACTTTTCTTGTGTTAAAAAGCAGTATAACAGTTGTCAGCAGTTAAAACAAGTTTCAGTTCTAAACTGTTACCAGATTATCTCCAGTTACTGCTCCTCCGTATTAAACAAGTTATAATTCTCCATTTCTGGGTGTGTCCATTACAGATGATGCCTCTCTCTGCATTTGTTCATAATTCTTACTGTGCCGTTACATAAAAAGTCAAATGCTGAAACCAATTTCATTCTAAGTGTTGCTAGTTGCAATAACAATAAAAAGAAGTGTATAGTCACTGAATATAAATGACTGAATAGTAGTATGGTGGTTAAAGTCACAGCCTCGTAAATCTGGGAAACTGAGTTTAGCTGTTGGCTTAGGCATTACTTGAAATTTGTGTATTTCCAGCATGTCTGAGCAGGTTTTCTGTGAGTAGTTCTGTTATCCAACATATTTGTTAGTCAAACATTAGAATTTGAGAATATTAGAACAGGGCATTCAGCCCAACAAGCTTGTCAGTCCTAATAACATAATTTCTCAATAATAACATTAAGTTAAGCTTTGTACAGTATCTTTCATACTACATGGCAACGTATTCCAAGTGTCAATGGGTTCTTATGTGTGAAGAAAAACTTTCTATCTTGTGTGCAAAATTTACTCAACAAATGTCCATCTGTGTCTCCCTATTCTTGATGAATTATCCATCCATCCATTATCCAACCCACTATATCCTAACTACAGGGTCACGGGGCTCTGCTGGAGCCAATCCCAGCCAACACAGGGTGCAAGGCAGGAAACAAACCCCGGGCAGGGCGCCTGCCCACTGCATTTGGTGAATTATGTTTTTTAATATATATCTTTATTATATAAAAAAATTATGGGACGAGATGAGACTTTTTATCCTGGGACGAGACAAGACTTTTTCAGAGAGATAATTTCAAGTCCCGCAAGATGAGACTTTGTGCCAAGAGATTTAACCACACCTGGGGCCGGAAACAAAATACAAAGAGTAGAAGATAAAGTAGAACATCATAAAGAGGTTCAAACACGTTGACGCGATGCACATGCAGAGCAGGTTAGAGATAATGAAAGTACTAAAATTCGATAGTCTCAAAAAAATGATAGTAGAGATCGCATTAGCACAAACAAAAATGAAATTATTACTCTGAGAAATAACAAAACAGCGAAAAAGAGATCAAATATATGGACATAGCAGAAGTGTGTAGATATTGTTTGGCTTTAAAGTTTAAGTCGGAGACTTATAGATTGTCTAATTCGTGTTGCCATTAGGGAAAAGTAGTGTTTCTTCCCAATGAAGAGGCATATCTGCGAGAAATAAAAGATTTGTTATTTGGTGAAAGTGAAATCCACAAACACTACAGGCAAAATATCCGAATCTACAATAATCTGTTCGCGTTCGCATCATTCAATGCTCAAAACATAGATTTACACGATTCAGAACCATGCGCTATGAGAATCATGGTCCCGCAACAATTAAAGCTACTACAAATTTAATTTCATAGAAACCAGAATTCAGTCAGGTTTATATTTATGATCACAGAGAAGCGATGCAACATAGAATCGAAAGAGTTAAACAATCGGACGTATTAGGAATTCTACAGCCAATAATGGATACAAATCCATACGTCCAAAAGTATTGCACTTTACAAGAAATTCATCTGAAAAACACGAACAAAGAAGTTTTCTTGGATTTCTATATGCATCCGAAAGATCACACTCGCATATATAATAAACCAACATGTGACGAATTGTCAGCAATAATAGTTTTGAAAGACGGAGATATCAAAGACAGAGTTGATATTCGTGTTTATCCAAAAGCACAGCACGGATTGGGATCCGGGAAATGACTAGCGTGTAGGGCCCGCACAGGTGTTGGCGTGTGAAGCGAGCAGGGGCAATGCCCCCTAGTTTAAAATATAAGTATTTTAATAGTCTCCATGTGGGTGCGAGTGTTCAAGTTCCAATGCTGCTGGGATCAGCAAGAGCTACCTATGACATTTGAATGGTAAATAAAACAAAATACAGAGGAGTAAAGGAATGAAAGTTTATCACCCATAGTATGACTAGGATTTCTATATACAAGTGAGCACTTTTTCCATGTAAAGTTATTTTTCATTTTGACAATCACTAAATGCGAAGTGTGTTTTAAAAGCAAAGCTAGCCACCAAAACAAATGCATTTTGTTAAGTTTAATTTCTGAATGGCACCTGGGTTAGCTCTGGAAAAATGGAAGCAGATTTCAAACTCTCCTGAGGTTTCCCCCCGAAGTGTTGGCTTTGCTTCTGTGATGGAAATGAGACATTTTGGATTTATGATGCCCAGCAGTTTGCTGTACTAAGACCCACACTTGACCAGCCATTTATCTGCAATTCAATGAGCTACTGCTGTGCCGAGTTTTGCACTTCTCAGCAGTGCAGCCTAATGAAGGAAGGAAGGACTGATGAAAATCAATTTAATGCTTATGCTCTGTATCTGAAGCACCTTTGAGGAAGAACTACATGAACAAGGCAAACACAGCTACTTATTGTGGTAAAAAGCAGAGCACTTTGTCTATATGTTTCAGTTTTTGCTCTTGGTGTATGACTACTTCTCAGAAAATGTGTCAGTGGTGCTGAAACATCCAGTTCAACAGATCTGTTTTTCTTCAAGGGAGTACAAACTGGGTGGAATCTGATCACATTTCAAAAACACATTGACCAAAGAGCCAGACATGCAAATCAATCACATGTTCTGGTTAACAAATTTAACTCCTTAAGAGAAACACATATTGTCCAAGTCTATATTTTATCACACAGTGTGTCAACAAAGCCCAGTGAAGTGATGACCAGTAAAACAGGGAGGCCTCTGCTGTATGCCTTCCATGGAAAGATGACTAAAGCAGACACAACAACGTATTACTGTATTAGCTAATAAAGGAAGTTTAATGAACTGAATTGTCTCCTCTCATCTGTCTAACATTTATGTTCTAGTACAGTGAAAGGCAACCTTTTTCGAGTTGCGGCGCACTAAGTCCAAAAATTGTCTTTCGCGGCGCACCTGAGGGACTGCCCATAAATAAAGTCGTGACGACACAATCGATGGACAATCGCCAATAAAAACTGTTAATTTTACAAGTTTGAAAGACATTTTACTAATAAAGGAATCAAAGGATAAATGTTAAATTTAATTCATGTGAACGTTGAGATTGTTTTTCAGCACATATGAGATTGATGCGAGGATCAATTTTCGAAAGACAGACGCGCATTTCCTTGCCGATCATTTGAAGTCTCTCGCGTTTCGTAGACTTCATTTCCGTAAGTGTTCCGTTACCTGTTATTCCAACATACATTTTTTTAAAACATTATCTTTTTAATCAACCAAAAGTTCAAAATCACTAGCAATTTAAAATATTTTACAAAAGTTTTCGCGGCGCCCCTAGAAAATTCCACGGTGCACCGGTTGCCCGACAATGTTCAAGAACCAGGCTCCAGGCAAACAACAATATAACAAAACATGCACATAATTTGGACATTGGCAGAGACTGGGATACCCAGAAAAAAAATATAACTGACACAAGGAAGAAGTTAAGCTGAAGATAAGAATTGACCAGTCCAGAAAATAAACAATTTTCTTTGTGGGCTGTGTGCCATCAAGGACATCTTCCAGCATAAATAAAACTCTGTTCCTCGGTATTAGGATAAAGGTGCTAAAAAGTCACGGATCTTGTTTGCTGGAATGTGAGAATGGAGTGTGCTGGACTAAGCAAGGCAGAAGATGTCATGACCTTCTTCAGCATGTACAGTGGTGTGTGAAAATGTGACTAAGGAAGAAGCTAGAAAACCACTCTGCACCCTTACAGCAAGTGTAAAGAAGCTGCAGCTCTCCAGCTCTCGTTTCTGCATGTCACTTTCACAGTACTTTGCCCACCTGTAAAATCAGATTCTGACATTATATGTGCATTCATGCTAATCAGCCAAGCCCGCAGTCATTTTTCCTTAAAAAAAAACTGAATAATTGTCCAAAACCACTGACAACTAAAACATTTCCCTTATTTTTTTTATGATTTTCGATATGTTTTTTTTAATTAGTTCTCAAAATTGAACGATTTCCAGAAAATGCCACCAGTGCAAATGGCTCTTTGTCTTTTATTTAGCTTTGAAAGATGAGTCCACGATCCTGCATATAAATAGTAGCAGTGCAAGTGGCAGTGATTGATGTGTAATAGAGCATGTCATTACCTGTCAGTTCAGATCCATCACACGCACAGCGCCAAGTGTCTGTCCAAGAGGACTGTGTTCTTGTGTGTGTGGTTAGCAGAATATTACTTCTCCTGATGTCACATGAAGGCAAGCAGATGCCTGACACACATACACAGGAAGTCCAATACAGCGCTCACATGATTGGAATTTCCTGTGTATGGATCCAACCAGCCTGTTGTACAGAAAGATAAACCTAATTTCAATTGTCTATCTTTGTGATTTCAGCAGTGCAGTTTGTTTTACTGAAAAAGTCTTGCAAGGCAGATTGATTAAATATTGATTTAATTCATTTTAATTTAGGAATGTTCATGCTAAACCCTAAAATACTGTATGTCGAGGTGAACCATCAGTTCAGGAATTTTTTTGGAGAGCATGAGGACCCCTGCCTCTGATTCAGGGGGTGGTTTTAACCCCATGTCGAGATGTAATGTTAGATGCTAAATGACATGTAAGCACGTTAGCACACAATAATGGCATCACTGAACAAATTAAAAGATTGAAATCTCCAGTGGTTAAGGCTGAGGTGAATTTGTCAAGTCCTCAGAGAATGTAATGGCAAGTATAAAGGGGCCTTCTAAAGTTTTAAGGGACAGCAAATACATCCTGTGAAAGAGGGTCAGCTGTTCTGCTGATAGCTCACCTCTGTTAAAAGCACACTTAAAGTGCTAATGTTCATGCATAATGTGCACTTTTTTAGAAGACTACATGACTTTTTACTGATCAGTTGATTGACTGCATTTAATCTGGGACCTTTGCCACAATCTATCTATCATACTCTGACATAATACTGAGGCCTGCTTAAGCCTGCGTCACACTGCACTCTTTATCATGTCTTCATTTATATAATCTGAGCGAGTCATGGACAGTCAGAGTGCACATTTGTAATTATCACTCATATGCTGTAATATCCCCCAACAACTTAGCCAAACTGCTGTACAAGAAACCAAGATGACAAAATCAACCAGGTTAGATTTGGTCTTAACTTTTGGACGGATTTCCTGTGTTTGCAAGAGTTGACAACCAACGAGCACTCAGCTGGAAGTACAATCCATACAATGTTTCTGCAAGGAGAGAAGGACATTGGGTGTTTTTAACCGTGCTTGCCTGTCTGATATGTGATTTCTGTTGTACCACATCCAAAAAAGATGGACCAAGATTGTGGTTTAACTCACCACATCTGGCAAACATTCGTCCAGCCACCTGTACTGTAGCTAGCAAATCAATTGACTTTCAAAATATGGTAAGCTTGCAATACTTTGGAAATTTGAATCTGCACTAAGAAGTCATGGGTCATGAGGGCAAGTAATCTGTCTTCCCCCATGATTCCTAGGTGTGTAATCTGACATCCTTAAGGCAGTTGCAGTGGTTAAATGTGACATTCTCTTCAAGACTTATGAAATAATTCATGAAACTTACTGAATCAGAAGAGCATTTAGATTTATCTCAGGGATCATTAAATATCTTTAAATTTAATTTGTTAGAGAATGGTCAGGATTGATTTCACTTTTAAAGTAAGAAAAAAAGCTCCAACCAGAATTTTGCTTTTAGCACCCTCTAAATCTAAACAGTCACACTAATCCTTTTCACACATGCAAGCCACCTCAAGACTTTTGAAGCAAAGATGTTTGTGTGATCAAAGTTTAGAGTTGCAGGAAGCACAATCCAGCAATCTTTCTGGTGTGGCCACCAGGGGCCACTCCAGCTCCCCAAACACCCAACACAGACAGGCTCTGGACACAAGAATAAAATGAACAACAGTTATTATTGTGTGAAATTCTTCCCAAAGAGTTTCCCAGAGCACAACCACAAGTTACAAAACACCAAGGAACGCAGCACTCTGCAAGCCTTTGTCTTCTTTGTCTTTGTCTTTATCTCAGCTGGTCAATGCCTCCTCCACTCCTCTCCGGAAGCTTCATCCTCCTTCCTCTTATCTCTGGCTCGACTCAAGTGTGGCAGGCAGCTCATTTTAGTTTACCCTCAGAAGTACTTCCAGTGTTCCAAAACTGTAGCTCCAAAACTGTGGTTGCAGAATCCCATGACTTTTCCCCTGAAGTTTCTTCTATAAATCTTGCAGATATTTCCATTTCTACCTTCACAAGTTTTCATCGTTGCCCAGTGTCTGGGAATTTTTTGCCATGAATTTGTGCACATTTGGCTGTCTCTGTGTGCTTTTAATATTAGATTGTACAAGGGTGAATAACAATGAATCACTTCACGACTGTTCCTCGAATGAGCCCATGGTTTCTTGTTTGGTGCATACATAAGTGACACGCACATGCACACACAGGACCATGCAGTCACAAAATTCTGGAAGCACGCAGATATATAGCCATATTTTTACTGTTTACTACACTCATATTCCGTGTTATTAAAAAAATATGATAAATGATTACTTTGATGTGCAGGCCCAAGCACCCAAGTGCAGAGCTTTCAAAAAGTGAGTGAACTGGATAATGTGCTGCAGTGGGCCGAGAATGCAGCTTTACAAATTGCTCAAAACAATTAAAGGAACACTTTGAAAACACATCAGATCTCAACAAGAAAAAAATCATGCTGGATATCTATACTGATATGGACTGGCAGGCTAGTCCATTTTTCCAAAATTTCATTGCAGCAACTCAAAATCGTACTCAGTAGTTTGTATGGCCCCCACATGCTTGTATGCATACCTGACATTCTCCTAATGAGATGACTGATGGAGTCCTGGGGGATCTCCTTCCAGATCTGGACCAGGGCATCACTGAGCTCCTGGACAGTCTGAAGTGCAACCTGGCGGTGTTGGATGTTCTGAAACAAAATGTCCCAGAGGTGTTCTATTGGATTGAAGTCAGATGAGTGTGGGGGAAGGTCAATGGTATCAATTCCTTCATCCTCCAGGAACTGCCTGCATACTCTCACCACATAAGGCTGGACATTGTCGTGCACCATGAGGAGTACAGGACGCACTGCACCAACATAGGGTTTGACAAGGATTTCATCTTTATACCTAATGGCAGTCAAGGTGCCATTGTCTAGTCTGTAGAGGTCTGTGCGTCCCTCCATGGATATGCCTCCCCAAACCATCACTGACTCTCCACCAAACCAGTCATGCTGAAAGATGTTACAGGCAGCATAACGTTCTTCACTGCTTCTCCAGACCCTGTCACGTCTGTCACATTTGCTTAGGGTGAACCTGCTCTCATCTATGAAAAGCATAGGGTGCATGAGGTGGACCTGCCAATTCTGGCATTCTATGACAAATGCCAATCGAGCTCCATGGTACCAGGCAGTGAACACAGGGCCCACTAGAGGACGTCGGACCCTTATGGCCACCGTCATGAAGTCTGTTTCTGATTGTTTGGTCAGAGACATTTACACCAGTTGCTTGCTGGAGGTCATTTTGTAGGGCTCTGGCAGTGCTCATCCTGTTCCTCCTTGCCCAAGGAGCAGATGCTGGTCCTGCTGATGGGTTAAGGACCTTCTACGGACCTGCCCAGCTCTCCTAGAGTAACTGCCTGTCTCCTGGAATCTCCTCCATGCCCTTGAGACTGTGCAGGGAGACACAGCAAACCTTCTGGTAATGCCACGTATTGATGTGCCATCCTGGAGAAGTTGGACTACCTGTGCAACCTCTGTAGGGTTCAGGTATCGCCTCATGCTACCAGTAGTGACACTGACTGTAGACCATTGTCGGGCAACCGGTGCGCCGTGGAAATTTCTTGGGGCGCCGCGAAAACTTTTATAAAATATTTAAAATTGCTAGTGATTTTGAACTTTTGGTTGATTAAAAAGATAATGTTTAAAAAATATATTTTACTGTATGTTGGAAAAACAGATAACGGAACACTTACGGAAATGAAGTCTAAGAAACGCGAGAGACTTCAAATGATCGACAAGGAAATGCGCGTCTGTCTTTCGAAAACATCCTCGCATCAATCTCATATGTGCTGAAAAACAATCTCAACGTTCACATTAATTAAATTTAAGATTCATCTTTGATTCCTTTATTAATAAAATGTCTTTCAAACTTGTAAAATGAACAGTTTTTATTGGCGATTGTCCATAGATTGTGTTGTCACGACCTTATTTATGGGCAGTCCCTCAGGTGCGCCGCGAAAGAAAATTTTTGGACGTAGTGCGCCGCAACTCGAAAAAGGTTGCCTTTCACTGCTGTAGACAAATGCAAAACTAGCGAAAAAACTGTACGAAAAGATGAGGAGGGAAAAATGTCAGTGGCCTCCCTCCACCTGTTAAACAATTCCTGTTTAGGGGGTCGTCTCATTGTTGCCCCCTAGTGCACCTGTTGTTAATTTCAGTAACACCAAAGCAGCTGAAACTGATTTACAACCCCTTCTGCTACTTAACTGACCAGATCAATATCTCAGATGTTTCAATGACTTGATGCTATACTCTGATTAAAACGTGTTCCTCTAATTTTTGAGCAGTATATTATCTATTGTCATAGGTTCATAGGGTCAGTATTGTTACATAAACAGAGTATGGTGAAATTCTTACTTGCATATGCTAACAAACAGGCAACACGATGACAACATCAATAATACTCACTTACCTTGAAACTTCTGTCTTTCCTCTCTGAAATAACTACCTTACCTTAAAATCAGAATTATTCATTTATTAATGCTCAAATGACAACTATTCTTATATGTTGTAATCATTTTTGTTATTGAGCATATACAAACTGTCAGATTCATAACAACAATAAATTCAATACTCACATCAGAAAATCAGACTTGCTTATTTTTAATGTAATCTGCCATGGATATGGCAATAAAGAGTATGGCTGCAATTGAATACGGTTATGCCTGTTAATTTCACATTGCATAATAATTGAATTGCAGAGCAGCAGACGGCAAATGATATGATATTAAAGGGATCAGAAAGTATTGCAACAAACTACTGCACTGGTCAGCAGAGCATGGATGAGGGCCAGCGACCCAACAACTGCCAGTTACTATTTTTCCTTTCAAAGGTCAGCAAGAGGATGGAAAACCAAAAGGTTTCTCTATTTGTTAATTTCATGTAAGAACATCAATGTCATTATGATCGGTTTGGATAGATGGAGTGATCAAACTAGACTGATTTTTTTGTATTTGTTTTTTGAGAGGAACTACTATTTTTTTTATTGCAATAGGCAAAAGAATAGTTGAAATACAAGAAGAAGTCTGTTTCACGTGAAGAAAATAATTTCTTCAAAACAAAAACACTAACCAGAATTCATAGTTAAAAATAACAAAAAACAAGAATCACAACCATCATTTTTTTAAACAGCTTTTGTTTTTTATTTGTTCAAAGGCATCAATAAGTATCACCTGGAAACAAATGTTGTTGCTATAAACATCATCACTCTGTATAAAAAAACCCAAATATGTCAAATAGCAAAGCAATGATGACACTGCAACAATTGTGACTCGGTTTTCAGCAAGAGCTTGGAATATCTACATAGGAAAAAAATACTAGGACATAAAGAAGTTAAAAGGAATGGACAGGGATATATTCAAAGACAGGCAGTAAGAGGCAGTAAGTCATGAAGTCATAAACATATTTAAAAAGCTAATCTTCAAAGCCTAATACGTAAATCTGAAATGCAGTCAGAAAAACACAAAGTTTCCTTGGTTGCGCCTTTAAGCTACCTTCTGTTATGGAGTTTCACATTTATTTTGGTTTTCACATTATAGCTAATCGGGGAGCACGGTGGCGCAGTGGGTCGCTTCCCAGGTCCTCCCTGCGTGAGGTTTGCATGTTCTCCCCGTGTCTGCGTGGGTTTCTTTCAGGTGCCCCAGTTTCCTCCTACAGTCCAAAGACATGCAGGTTAGGTGTATTGGTGATCCTAAATTGTCCCTAGTGTGTGCATGGTGTGTATGTGTGTGTGTGTGCTCTGCAGTATGCTGGCGCCCTGCCCATGTTTGTTTCCTGCCTTGCACCCTGTGTTGGCTAGGATTGGCTCCAGCAGACCCCCGTGACCCTGTAGTTAGGATATAGCAGGTTGGATAATGGATGGGTGGATTATAGCTAATTCTTATAGTTATATTTTTAATGTTTCTGTACCACCATTTGTGTTTGGAGTCTCTGTCACAGACACAGTCGTTTCAAGCATTTTGTTTTTGACAGGGATACACCCAGTTGCTAGCATGTGTGGCCATTAGCCATTATAACTATGCCACATAGTCAGTCCAACTTTGTTGATACAATTGTAAAAAAACGTGTACAGTAGATTGTTCAAATAACTGCTCCTATTTTCAGTTTACTTTATTTCAGGGTGTTTATTTTATTATGTTTTATTTATTATTTTGTGATATTTGTCAATGTAAATGTTTAATGAAAAACAAAATTTCAAATGAAAGAAATTAAGTATTTTTTAATAATTTTGTAATTGTTCCTTCTGTTAATCTTAGTCTGTATACTGCGCCCAAGTGGGGACCTCCTGACGCTGTGTTTGTCCAGCTCACTGAGCACCTAAGCCTAATATGGGCCAAGCAAGCCTCAGGCATTAGCTTACTTCCATGACCTACAGTATGTGCTTTAGCTCCCTTTGTGAATTTTGGTTTCAGGTTTGTGATTTTTTTTATTTTATTTTTTCTTGGGTATTGGAACTTTTGCCTTATATAATATATTTAATATTTACAATTTTTAAACGATTACTACTTTTTTTAACAGATATTGTATTAGTCTTGGTGTTTTTATAGTACGTTCGTCTGTTGTGTTCATTTGATACAAATTTCTTGAGTTAACAAATCATTCAAGGGTTTGTTATTTTAGGCCAGGGGTTTAGCAGATTTCTTCTTCCTTTTTTGTGATCTTTCTGCAGTATGTGGGCCTCAGGCCTTTCCTGACGGATTTAGGCTTTCTTTGTTTTGATAGGTCCTAAATCACAACAAAGTTTAGGAAATTAGTCTTTGATTTTGTTTTAAAAATTGCATTTTGGTGGTTTATTTTGCGGTGGGCTGGCGCCCTGCCCGGGATTGGTTCCTGCCTTTATGCCATGTGTTGGCTGGGACTGGCTCCAGCAGACCCCCATGACCCTGTGTTCGGATTCAACGTGTTGGAAAATGGATGGATGGTTTCTTTTTTTTTTTTGTTTTTACCCTGGTCCACTTATGAATTACTCTTTTATCTCCTGGCAGAACACCTTCTATGCTAACAAGAAAAATAGAGATTTAAGAGTTAAAAAGGGATTAAAACTAGGACACTAAACCAGACATCAACATCTTAATTACTAGTTCTGGGACAGTTTGAAAGTTGCTGTGGGAAGGATATTAAAGGCGATTTAAGCCTGACGCCCTATAAGTTTAGTCTGAACGTGAGTAGGGCAAGTGTTCAATTGGTGAAAGGTAGAAAACCCTGGCTAGAGACAGTAAGAACCTGAACAATGGCAGTGATCCAGACCAGTTCAGATTGACTCAGAGAGGTAGTGCATTTTGTTATTTTCTTTTAACTTGCATTATACTTTTGAATGTCTCCTGAACTTAACACTTCATTGTTTGTATTTCCACAATAAATGTGCCACCTTTGTAAACCTTGGCCTCCTTGTTAATATTTTAAATGCAGTGGCCCACTACAAGAGTTAATGTTTTAATTGTTATAAAGGTGATGATCACATTAACGCTCAAAATATAGAGATATTAGGATTATCAGTTAGATTATTCTATTTTTATTTTGTAAAAGCAACCATTTTTTTCCATTGTCTGAGGATTGATGAGCTAAGCTTGTAATAAATGTTGCCTTAATTGGTATTCACAATTGATTTAGAACAATTCTCTAATAACACACATCCTGCACTTAGCATCTGCAAGAGAAGGCATTGTGTAAAACTTCTGAGTCTATAACAGTTTCTTTTTTTTCTTCTCCTACAGTTAATTTTGATCATTTTCAAATTTTGCGAGCAATTGGGAAAGGAAGTTTTGGCAAGGTAATAACTCTTGCTTATACAGCAATAATTTTAGAGACATAATGGAATGGAAATCTTGCTTTACAGTCATCTCACTGATGTCCTCCACATTTCTGACAGGTTTGCATAGTGCAGAAAAAAGACACAAAGAAAATGTATGCCATGAAATACATGAACAAGCAGAAGTGCATAGAACGCAATGAAGTGAGGAATGTCCTGAAGGAGCTGCAAATCATGCAAAGCCTGGAACACCCTTATCTGGTCAACCTATGGTAAGAGTTGAGTTTCAATTTATTGTTATCTAGCACCCGTCTCTAAAGGCAACCTCAGAACACATCGAAATGCAGAGATACACAACACATATAATATCAATCTATCCGCCCAGTATCGATACACAATTTGTCCAGTATGGGAATTCAGAGCTCATCCCAGCAACATCAGGTACAAGATAAGGAATCCATTCTACACTGTACAGTAGTCTATCACAGGGCACACTCAAAAGGGCATCCTTGGTTCAGTAATTAACCCAATGGAAATGTGTTTGGGGTATTTGAGGAAAAAAAAAAAACAGTTATCTGAGTAAAACTCACAAAAAACTAGAAAGGACAAAAACACTCCACACAGACATGAATAATAAAGTGAAAGAGGCCACATATGCGAGCATATGTATGTGCAAAAAGATGTTAAAACTGTAAAAGGATTATATTTTTTTCTTCATTATCATTCCTAATGGCTGAACACAGGAAACAAAAATTAAAATAGCATAGGATATCACATTTAAGTAACCATTACAATGGAATTCTTACTTGTGTGTCTACAGACTAGTGACAGTAGCATGACAGGTCAGAAAAAAAATAAATGTAACAGTGAACAGTAAATACAATATCATATGAGACAAACCAAAACGGGTATGTTCGTGCAGTTTTTATTTATTTATTTATTTATTTATCTATCAAGCACCTTTAAACAACTTTCATTGACCAAAGTGCTGTACAACTAAAAGACAAAAGGTTAGCAGGTACTACACAGCGCATATATACTCAATATACATTGCACACTACTATACTAAACCAATCAATAAAATCAAAACAAAATAAGTAATAATAATAATAATATTAATAAATAAGATGAAACCAACTACATAAAATCAAGAGGAATTAAATGCACATGAAAACAGATGTGTCTTAAGCAGGGTTTTAAAATGATTAAGATTCTGGGCCGCTCTCAACTGCAAGGGTAGGCTGTTCCACAAACTGGGGGCTATTACCGAAAATGCTCTGCCTCCTCTGGTTTTAAGCTTTATTCTGGGGATATGGAGTAACTGAAGATCAGAGGATCGCAAAGGTTCTGACAGAAGAATACGGAACAAGAAGCTCCGACAAGTAGACAGGTGCCAAGTCATTTAAGCTTTTAAAAACAAGCTGTAATATTTTAAACTGGATCCTGAAATGAACAGGAAGCCAGTGAAGGGAGGCCAATATTGGTGTTATATGGTCACGCTTTTTCTTCCCTGTCAGAAGGCGGGCAGCTGCATTTTGAACGGCTTGCAGCCTCTGAATTTGTGCCTGACTGAGACCTATGTATAATGAGTTACAGTAGTCAAGGTGTGATGTAACGAAAGCATGAATTACTGTCTCAAACTGTTCATGGGGAATGTAGTGCTTGACTTTACAAAGTAGTCTAAGTTGAAAAAAGCTGGACCTTACAACTGCGCTGATCTGTTTATCCAACTTAAAAGCAGAGTCAAACATTACCCCCAAATTTCTGGCAGACTGATGAGAAAAAGATGCCAGAGATCCAATAACACTGTCATACCCACCGAGGACATTGGACTTTCCAAAAGCAATAATTTCAGTTTTGCTTTTGTTCAGACTGAGAAAGTTTATCTCCATCCATGTTTGAACATCTCGGAGACAGTTCAACAAGGTCTGAATAGCTGGGTGACTATTTGCTGGAATAGATAGATAGATTTGAAGATCATCAGCAAAGCAGTGGAAGGCGATTTTATGCTTTCTAAAAATAGACCCCAATGGAAGCATGTACAATGAAAAGAGGATTGGCCCCAAAATGGAACCCTGGGGTATCCCACAGCCAAGAGAAGACACTGAAGGTGAGTACTTCCCTAAATGGACTGAGAAACTCCTGCCTGACAAATAAGATTGGAACCATTTAAGAACAGAACCTTTAATTCCAACACATATCTCAAGGCGTGATAGCAAGATACTATGGTCTACTGTATCAAACGCTGCAGTCAGATCCAATAAAACCAGAATGGCAGAATTACCAGAGTCAGCAGCTAAAAGCAAATCGTTAAGCACTCTTAGGAGGGCAGTTTCAGTGCTGTGTCGTGACTTAAAACCAGACTGAAATTTTTCAGAAATGTTAAAATCAAGCAATTAATGAGTGAATGATTAATAGCTTTATGAGCTATTAGTAAAAAATCATTGTGGTGCAATGATAGCTAAAATATGACCAGCTGGCAGTGAAGAAGGGGAGAGGAAAACCAAAACTCCACTTGACATAGTTCTAAACTCCTTAGACCCATGGTTCTTAATCAGTCTACCCTATGCCAATTGACTGGCCACTCACCCCATCCCTGGGAATTGTGCTATGTAAGGTACTGCTTTTTATTATGGTATGACACCAAGTCTATTATCATTAATAGCACGGTCTCCCAGACTCGGTGATATCCTGTTCTACAGTATATACAAGTATTGGACCTCATCACAATATCATGAAGAAAATCAGAACATGATTTGGTTTACTAAAAAGGCAGTTGCTCGTGGTATTTAATTGTCTTGATAACTACCCGACATTTTGCACTACAAGCAGTAACACCAACAGCACACATAACTGCACTCTATGCTGAACACAGGCTCTTCAGACTCGATGAAAATGCTGAGTCCAATGAGAAATCCCTGACATTGACAGGCACATCATTTGAATTTTTGGGGAACCTGTAGATACAGACAATGTTTCCTACAGCAGATTTATTTACTGTATATACCATATATTATAAAACTAGACATTTTGAGATTGCAACCTAGAGCATTGTCATTAATAAGTTCAAAAGGGTAATGAAGTCTAATAGTCTAATAATCCACAGATAGCTTTTTAAGTCATGAGAAGTGGCGTTTCTGCGTTAAGGACCAGTGGGACAAAATAAGTAATACGCTCTCCTCAGTAATTTAACCTCTTGTTAAAATGTTCAACAACCTTCAGCTATGTCTTCTTCAGCAACTTCTTTATACTTTTTTTGTCATCTTTCTACATACTCAGCAGCTGCTTTTATGGCTCTACTGTCTCTATGTCTTCTACTGCCTGAGAGACATGTCCCTCTCAGGTCCAGGCCATGCACATTAAATTTTACTCAATGGAATTACTTTTCTAGAAAAATACTGCTTCTCGCAGTATGCAAAACTATCCTTGAGCTGGTTATTGGAAGCCTGTTCCCAGCTGAGGGGCTGGATTAACTCACCCTGCTGAGTTTTCTATACCCTTGATGTGCGTTTGCACCATGCATGTGAAGCTGAACACTGCAGCTTAGTGAAGGAGCTTAAATGTCATTGCCTGTATTAAAATGACGACTGGCTGTTGCTGCTTTTTTTTACATTGCACATTTAAAGTAAAAAAAATCACTATCAGGATTACATCATTCACAAGACATTAGGCTACATCTTGATTTGTATCCACCCCTAGGAGGACTGTGCTAAATTGTGAATAGGTAACAAGGAAGCCTATATGTACTTCTTCTACCTTGTTAGAAAAGAGCCACCAGTAAGGTGTTTATTTTTCAAAGATGCACAAAGTCCTGTTGTAGAAAGAACAGGAAAAAAAAAACACTTCTAAAATTGTTTGACAGCTTTGTGCAATCCAGTAAGGACCTGGCCATATGGTAGTTAGTGCTGCTCCTAGGTGTGCAGGGATCACTTCAAGCTGTGTAGTGTGTGAGGTCTGCACGTTCTTTCCATGTTATTGAGTTATGTCCTTTTCACCTCAAAGCAGTTTGATTCTTAACTTAAGATGTTGCTGTTACAATTTAGTCAACTCAAAGTCAACATATTTTATAGGCTGTGTGTGATTACGAGGCTCTCCATTTATTTATCATTTAAACCCATACTGCTGTATTTTGTCAGATGATGACAATTTCAGAGGGCATCACAATGATCTGATAACAACAACATTTATTTATATAGCACATTTTCATACAAAAAAATGTAGCTCAAAGTGCTTTACAAAATGAAGAATAGAAAAATAAAAGACACAGTAGGAAAATAAAATAAGTCAACATTAATTAACATAGAATAAGTAAGGTCCGATGGCCAGGGAGGACAGAAAAAACACAAAAAAAACTCCAGACGGCTGAAGAAAAAAATAAAATCTGCAGGGGTTCCAGACCACGAGACCACCCAGTTCCTTCTGGGCATTCTACCTAACATAAATGAAACAGTCCTGTTTATAGTTAGGGTTCTCACGGAAGGATTTGATGATGATGGTCACGTAGACTTCTGGCTTTCAGTCCATCAAAGTTGGAGCATCATGTTGCTTTGAGTAGGTGTTGGTGGCGCAGGCCGCCACCACAAAGAAACCAGAAAAAAAACAGAAGAGAGAGTAGGGGTCAGTACGGATTTTAGAGCCACCATGAATAGTTATTATGATGAATTGAACATACAGAGTATCAGGATTAAGTTAAAGTGAAGTTATAAGAAGGCCATGTTAAAGTAATGTGTTTTCAGCAGTGTTTTAAAGTGCTCTACTGTATTTGCCTGGCGAATTCCTATTGGCAGGCTATTCCAGATTTTAGGTGCATAACAGCAGAAGGCCGCCTCACCACTTCTTTTAAGTTTTGCTCTTGGAATTCGAAGGAGACACTCATTTGAAGATCTAAGGTTACGATTTGGAATATAACGTGTCAGGCATTCCGATATATAAGATGGAGCGAGATTATTTAAGGCTTTATAAACCATAAGCAGTATTTTAAAGTCAATCCTGAATGACACAGGCAACCAGTGTAGTGACATCAAAACTGGAGAAATGTGTTCGGATTTTCTTTTCCCAGTTAGGATTCTAGCAGCTGCATTCTGCGCTCGTTGCAAGTGATTTATGTCTTTTTTGGGTAGTCCTGAGAGGAGTGCGTTACAGTAATCTAGTCTACTGAAAACAAAAGCGTGAATTAATTTCTCAGCATCTTTCAATGATATAAGAGGTCTAACTTTTGCTATGTTTCTTAAGTGAAAAAATGCATTCCTAGTGATCTGATGAATATGTGATTTAAAATTCAGGTTACAGTCAACAGTTACCCCTAAATTTTTTACTTCCGTCTTAACTTTTAATCCTAATGCATCAAGTTTATTTCTGATAACCTCATTGAATCCATTATTGCCAATCACTAAAATTTCAGTTTTCTCTTTATTTAGTTTGAGAAAATTACTATTCATCCATTCAGAAATACAAGTAAGACATTGTGTTAGTGAATCGAGAGAGTCGGTGTCATCAGGTGCTATTGATAAGTACAACTATGTGGCATCAGCATAACTGTGGTAACTCACGTTGTGCCCTGAGATAATCTGACCTAATGGAAGCACGTAGATTGAAAAGAGCAGGTGACCCAGAATAGAGCCTTGTGGAACACCATATCGGATATCATGTGTCTTTGAGTTGTAATTACCACAACTAACAAAGAATTTTCTCCCTGCCAGGTAGGATTCAAACCAATTTAAGACTCTGCCAGAGAGGCCCACCCATTGACTAAGACGATTTCTAAGAATATTGTGATCAATGGTGTCAAATGCAGCACTCAGATCGAGGAGGATGAGAACAGATAAATGGCCTCTGTCTGCATTTTCCACCTTACTATTTACATTATTCTCGCTATTATAGTTGGCACTATAAGCGGACTGATTGCTTAGAATGTTTGTAAGTTTTAAAGCTGCCGATGAGTCAAAGAAGCGTTTTTTAACAATATGCTTCTCTTGAATGCTTTCTAGAATTATTTCTATATTAAATGTCTTGATGTCAATCAAGACAGACCAGACACTAGAAACCATTTGTTTGATTGATTTATTTTGTCACGTGAAAGGTATGTGAACTTGCATGTTTCACTAGTCACTATCAAAATAGGGAGAGATATAATTAGTTACGTACATGGCCGGCACTTGTTCACAGTCCAACCTGGGCTACAGCCCAGGGTCCCACAGGCTACAGGGTCCCTGAAATTATTCAAGATGTCTAAAAAAAAATTGGGCTTGAGCATCAGTAGGCTTTGTGCCCTAGGAACCAAGTTACCAAAACTACTCTATAACATTTCATTAATTAGTTAACGCTCTGATTCTGATCTTTCTGATCATACAATAAGTAATTACGATAGCAAATGACAAGAAGAATTCATAATTACCATATTTATGTGTGTACTACACGCAAATTTTTTCCTGAAAATTAGCATTAAAAAATCAGTTGTGCGTCATACACGAGGAAATGTAATTCTGTAATGTTTACTTCTGTTTGGGCTCGCACGCTCACTTGCTCGCGCACTCGCGCTCTCTCTCGCTCACTTGCTCACGCTCTCTCTCACTCGCACACTCGCGCCCTCTCTCTGTCTCCCTCGCTTGTTCGCGCGCTCTCTCTCTCTCTCTCTCTCACTTGCTTGCGCTCTCGCGCTCTCTCTAAAAGCTTCCTATACAATCACAATGCGTGTCATACACGGGGCAAAACGATTTTCCCGATTTTCCTTGTAAAAATTAGGGTGCGCGTTTTACACGAGGGCGCGTGGTACACGAGTAAATACGATAATTGCAGAATTATGATATTTGAAGGTTCATCTAGACATCTACCTCTTTCTCTTGCACTATTTGTCTCAAGTTTCAAGATTGGTATTTTTCCATCCAGTTGTTTTCACTCTAGACCGTTCTCAAGAAACTGTGACACACAGATACACAGACACACACAGACACATATCTGTCATCGAGATATTTATGTTTTCTGTATCAGGGGACCCTGATACCCTGATCTCCCACAGCCAGGTGATACGTGGATGTCCCCTTGGCTTGGTCCACTCATTCAACACAAAGTCAATCCAGCGGTACCCAAGGATTCTTCGAACAGAGACAGTACCGAAGGAGTCCAGTCTTCGTCTCAGGTCACTGGATAGCGTCCATGTCTTGCAACCTTATAACAAGACAGGAAGAATCAGGACTCTAAAGACTTGGACCTTTGTCCTTTTACATAGATTTCGGGAGCTCCATACACCCCATTCCAGCGACCTCATGACTCCCCCGTACTCTCCCAATCCGTCTACTGACTTCATAGGAAGAGTCACCAGAGACATGAATGTCATTGCTGAGGTAAGTAAACTTCTCGACAAGGTCGACACTCTCTCTGCAGACAGACACACTGCTGATGGCTGTGCCTAAAACGTCATTAAAGGCCAGGATCTTGGTTTTTATCCAGGACATTTGCAAGCCCAGACACTCAGATTCCTTGCTCAGTCTCTCAAGAGCCCCGATCAGAGCTTCCATTGACTCTGCGAAGATCACAGCATCATCAGCAAAGTCAACATCAGTGAATCTTTCTACACTAACAGATGCTCCACAGTCACTGGACCCCACCACCTTGCCCAACACTCAGCCCATGCAAGCACTGAACAGAGTAGGAACAAGAACTTCTGTTTGGAAGCAGAATATTTCAAACAATCATTAAGTCAAACAATGCAGTATTTAATTTTAGTCTAAATAAATGTATCCTTGTTACTAATTTTATACCATGTTTTCATCTATGATCTGATGTCTGTTTCATCCAATAAAGTTATACAGACAAAGTTCTGGCTTCATTCTACTGCTCAAGTTAATTGATTTTGTTTTAAATACAGAGCAGAAATGCACTGACTTATAAACAATCCTGGTTTTAGAGGTGAATTTACTGTATGAATAGGACATATCCAGGTACTTTTTCTATTAGATCAGACCCATGCTGTTAGTCAACGTATCTCCAGTGTACCTGCTGTGTAATGGATGTTGCCCACAGACTTTCACACCAAGCTGTCACTTTCCATTGCCATCAACCTGAAGTGTAACTGAAAGGGCAGAAAGAGTTGTTTCATTTTACAAGTCAGCCTTAGAATCACACTGGTATAAAAAATGGGCTTAATTCTCTTAGGAAAGCCATTGATTACTTAGAGATGCTCCGAGGAACAGCTTTAACACAACGATTGCTCTGCTAGTAAAATCCTTTGGACACTAAGTAACTTTTTGTTTAGAGTAACAGCTGTGGAAGAAGAGGTCAGAGGTTCCAAAGAAACTTTAAGAGAACATCTACACACATCATAGTCTTTCTAAACTGTATTTTATCTTCCCAGGGTGCAAGAGACTATACAATATGTAGACTATGGACAATATGTAGCTAACATGGAGTATTCACTAATTTTCACACTTTGCTTTATTAGCTTGACCTGCAATGGACATAGGGAAAACATTCCTG
Organism: Polypterus senegalus; assembly: GCF_016835505.1. Lineage (NCBI taxonomy): Eukaryota > Metazoa > Chordata > Cladistia > Polypteriformes > Polypteridae > Polypterus > Polypterus senegalus. The sequence goes on from NC_053166.1 coordinate 51,143,568, forward strand.
TTTTCTTTTTTTTTTTTTTACTCAAGATTCAAGTATGCAACCTTGACAAAATCTAAATGGAACCTTTTTTAACGTTCATTTCCCACATAAGATATGATTTCTGGGCAGGCTGATGACTAAATTCTATTTCTCCTTCTGTCTCCCAATGTATTCCATGTATCCTCTGTGATAGGCTGATGTTGCAAAACTGGAAAGATTATCTTCAGTAGCTAAACTGTCACTTGCCATAGTCTAAGCACTAATTAACAAGAACTTTTCTTTTGGTGTCTGAAGCAAAACCATCTAGCCAGCATGATTTATATCATTATGAAGTACATGAATTAAATCATTACATTTTTAGCATACACATTTTTCGGTGTAGTTAGGATTATTCACAAAGGCACTACAACTCTGACAAATCAGAATCCTGCAGTTTTATTTTTTTATTCATTTTTTAAAGAAGCAAACATGCTAACAAACAAAACCCTAATAAGTGAAAAGAAAATATAAAGTGTAATAATATGTTCCAAAGACACTTCATGAAATCATCAATCAAACCCCATCAAAAAAAGATAGTGACATGGTAACTGAGCCCATTCTAAAATGGATTTTTATACAGCATACAAAAGAAAATAAGATAAAAAGATTGAACGCAGGCTGAGCCTCAGGTTTTGTAAATTCGTATGAAGCAAAAGTTTGAAAAAAATATTTTTTATGATAAGAAAGATGAAACAAATATCTCCAATAAAAAGATAAGAGAAAGAGATAAAAGGAGAGAACAGTTCAAATTGATAAAACCGTAGCACCATCTTTTCATGCTGCAGTGAGGGTAAGTAACATGCAGGCCATGTACAGGCCCTATGACTATGTCCATGGCCATTTACTCGATAAGACTTCATAATTATGGCTGATACACATTACTGAACCATAGCTGTTCTTTGCTGAATTCTATAAGAAAGTAAACGTTATAATAACTTTACGGTGGTAGCCTCCAACACCATTTCAATAAAGTCATTCATGTTGTGAATTCACATTATTCAGGTTGCAGAAATTATGCACTGCTGAATAGATTTGAACCCTGTGCCCATGTCTGTGTGGTTTTCTTCTGGGCACCTAGTTTTCCACCCACATCCCTAAAAGACCTGCATGTTAAATGAGCTGGCAATTTCAAATTGGTCCTGTATGAATGCATGCGTTGGTGTGTGTGAGTGGGTGCTATGATGGACTGGCGCCCAGCCTAGGGCTGTTTCGTGTTTTGTACCCAGTGCTGCAAGGACAGGCTCTAGCCTTTTTGACTCTTTATTATATTAGGTGGGTATGAGAATGTTATTTATGTTTGCAACAGAACTGTGGGTGTCAAGTTAACACTTCAAGTGTATATACTATATGCAAAGGCTCTTTTCATATATTACTTCTAAGACGTACTTTGATACCATAAGAGTTAGTTCATTTACCACCGGTGGTTTTGTGGTGTTGTTTATGTAGTACAGGGTCACGGAGATTATATGACGGCAGCACTGCAATTAAAGATGGAATCAGTCCTCATCAGGATGTTGATCCATACTCATGCACACACACAAACTCATGTACTGATGCCAATATATCAATCAGCACCTCTTATTCCTGTGGATCAAAATGAGTTACCAGTAGAAAGTGACACTAATAAAGGGGCAGCCTGAAAAACCAAAATAGAACTAAGAAACTTGGATATCCACCATGACACACTGATGTGCATATTTTAGGGTTGAACAAGGCGCAAAGGTATGACTGCAGTATTTTGTATATGTGCTGAAAATTTCAACTCACTGCAACAGATTTCATCACTGGACCTCTTGATTTTTGGTACTTCTAATTATGCTCACCATTTAGGTGTAGATATGACCTCTGAGTGACAATGGAAGGCTTGGACAGTTAGGAGAGCAATTACTGATTTTGGTAAAATGAGAAATAACCAATTATCTAAAATGTTTTTGAAAAATATTAAGCCAGTCTGCAAAAATCTTAGTAACAAAGTACTGTAAATGCAAATCATTAATAAAAGTGCTGCAGTTTGTCTGATGTCTTTAAAACACTAGTGAAGAAACAAAGGTTCTATGTTTATGAGAGTATAGTTTCTATTTGTATACGCTGTAAACCAGCATATTTTAAAAAAAAACAGTGATGACAGAATTTTGACAGGACACTTTCATTTGTCATTTCTAAATATTGGAATATACTGTACACTTGAAATTGACTGATGTCTCTTCCAGAGCATGTTCTAGACTTGCACCTGACGTGTCATGGCAGCACAGTGATTAATGCTGCCTTACAGCTCCTGGGACTTCAATTTGATTCTCAGCCTGGTCGTGTGGCTCTTTTGTCCATGTAGGTTGTATTTATGTGCACTGCCTTAATGAGCAATTGTAGTTAATAATTCATATCCTTTAGTTACGATACAGCTCATTGGTACTGGTCCTCAATAAAACTTCCAGGTTTCAGGTCAAGGTGAAAGAAACTGTTAATATTCCAATATGAGAAATAATTTGTACATTATGCTTAAATGACTAAAATGTTTTGTGCAGAGAAAATAAACATAAGATTCACGAAATCAGCCATTTTAGTGTGAAGAAGACAGAACTGAGTACAAGGTGGAATCTGTCACACTCAATTTGGATTTGCCAATTTCTTAACAAACATGTCAGAGTACTTGGAGGAAAACCCATGCAAACATGCTGAAAATGTAAAGAAACCATATCTACAAAAATGGGTGTGGGATTCAAACAGGATACAAGGCAACAGCACCAAACACTGCACCATTATGCCAATATTAAATAATATAGATTTAGAAAGTATTTAGATTCCATCACTTTCTGCACATTTTATTGTGCTATAGATTATATTTTAAAGTGATTAATTTAATACTTTTGCCCATCAATCTATATTCAATAACCCATAATGACAAAGTGAAAACTGATTTACAAAAAGATTTGCACATTTATTAAAAAGTAACAACTGAAATTTCTCATTCATGTAAGTATTCAGACCCTTTGGCAGCGATTACAATGTCAAGTCTTTTTGGGTAAGTTACTGTAAGCTTTTCATACCTGGATTTAGGCAGTGTATTTCATTCTTCCTGGCAAATCCTCTCAAGCTCCATTACATTGGTTGGGAAGCATCTTTAAACTGCCATCTTCAGGTTTCTCCACAGATGTTCTATGGAGTTTAAGCCTTGGAGTTGGCTGGGTCACTCAAGGACAGTTAGAGATGTATGGAAGCCACTCCAGCATTGCCGTGACTGTATGCTTTGAGTCATTGTTCTGCTGAAAGGTGAATCATCACCCTAGCCTGAGGTTGCAAGCAGGTTATCTTCAAGGACCTCTTTGTATTTGGCTGTTTAATCCTTCCCTCAATTCTGAATAGCCTCACCATTACATGCTACTAAAAAGCACCCCTATAGTTTGAAGCTGCCACCAACACACTTCATCATACGGATGGTATTAGGCAGGTGAAGAGCAGTTCATGGTCTTCACAAGGCATACTGCTTGGAGTTCTTTCTAAAGAGTTCAATTTTTGTCTCATAAGACCACAGAGTCATTTTCCTCATGCCAGCAGAGTCCATTTGGCAAACTCCAAGCAGGCTGTCATACAGTGGTGTGAAAAACTATTTGCCCCCTTCCTGATTTCTTATTCTTTTGCATGTTTGTCACACAAAATGTTTTTGATCATCAAACACATTTAACTATTAGTCAAATATAACACAAGTAAACACAAAATGCAGTTTTTAAATGATGGTTTTTATTATTTAGGGAAAAAAAAAATCCAAACCTACATTGGCCCTGTGTGAAAAAGTAATTGCCCCCTTGTTAAAAAATCACCTAACTGTGGTGTATCACACCTGAGTTCAATTTCCGTAGCCACCCCCAGGCCTGATTACTGCCACACCTGTTTCAATCAAGAAATCACTTAAATAGGAGCTGCCTGACACAGAGAAGTAGACCAAAAGCACCTCAAAAGCTAGACATCATGCCAAGATCCAAAGAAATTCAGGAACAAATGAGAACAGAAGTAATTGAGATCTATCAGTCTGGTAAAGGTTATAAAGCCATTTCTAAAGTTTTGGGACTCCAGCGAACCACAGTGAGAGCCATTATCCACAAATGGCAAAAACATGGAACAGTGGTGAACCTTCCCAGGAGTGGCCGCCAACCAAAATTACCCCAAAGCGCAGAGGCGACTCATCCGAGAGGTCACAAAAGACCCCAGGACAACGTCTAAAGAACTGCAGGCCTCACTTGCCTCAATTAAGGTCAGTGTTCACAACTCCACCATAAGAAAGAGACTGGGCAAAACGGCCTGCATGGCAGATTTCCAAGACGCAAACCACTGTTAAGCAAAAGAACACTAGGGCTCGTCTCAATTTTGCTAAGAAACATCTCAATGATTGCCAAGACTTTTGGGAAAATACCTTGTGGACTGATGAGACAAAAGTTGAACTTTTGGAAGGCAAATGTCCCGTTACATCTGGCGTAAAAGGAACACAGCATTTCAGAAAAAGAACATCATACCAACAGTAAAATATGGTGGTGGTAGTGTGATGGTCTGGGGTTGTTTTGCTGCTTCAGGACCTGGAAGGCTTGCTGTGATAGATGAAACCATGAATTCTACTGTCTACCAAAAATCCTGAAGGAGAATGTCCGGCCATCTGTTCGTCAACTCAAGCTGAAGCGATCTTGGGTGCTGCAACAGGACAATGACCCAAAACACACCAGCAAATCCACCTCTGAATGGCTGAAGAAAAACAAAATGAAGACTTTGGAGTGGCCTAGTCAAAGTCCTGACCTGAATCCAATTGAGATGCTATGGCATGACCTTAAAAAGGCGGTTCATGCTAGAAAACCCTCAAATAAAGCTGAATTACAACAATTCTGCAAAGATGAGTGGGCTAAAATTCCTCCAGAGCGCTGTAAAAGACTCATTGCAAGTTATCGCAAACGCTTGATTGCAGTTATTGCTGCTAAGGGTGGCCCAACCAGTTATTAGGTTCGGGGGCAATTACTTTTTCACACAGGGCCATGTAGGTTTGGATTTTTTTTTCTCCCTAAATAATAAAAACCATCATTTAAAAACTGCATTTTGTGTTTTCTTGTGTTATATTTGGCTAATGTTTAAATGTGTTTGATGATCAGAAACATTTTGTGTGACAAACATGCAAAAGAATAAGAAATCAGGAAGGGGGCAAATAGTTTTTCACACCACTGTATGTGCCTGATTGATGGAGTGCTGCTGAGATGGTTGTCCTTCTGATAGATTTTCCCATCTCAGAATGATCATTGTGTTCTGGGTCACCTCCTTGGCCAAGGTCCATCTTTCTACTTGTTATTCAGTTTGGCTAGACAGCCAACTCTGTAGAGTCCTGGTGGTTCCAAAAGTCTTTCATTTCAAAATTACAGAGGCCACATTCCTACTGCAAATACTCAAAGCATTAGAAATGGTTTTGTCCTAATCTGCACCTTACAACAATTTTATCACAGAGGTCTACACAGAAGTCTTTGGACTTCATGGCTTGGTTTTTGTCCCAAAATGCTGTGTAAATTGTGTAACTTTATATTTATAGGTGTGTGCCTCTCTGAACTATGCCCTACCAATCCAATTTGCCGAAGATGAACTCCAATCAAGTTCTCAGGGAGAATTAGAGCAATCAGGATGCACTGCAAAGGGTCTGAATACTTACTGTATATGAATGAGAGATTTCACTTTGATTTTTATTAAATATGAAAACCTTTCTGAAAACATGTTATCACTTAGACATTATGGGTTATTGTATGTAGATCGATAGCAAAAATGGAAAATGTATCCATTTAAAATTAAATCTACAAACACAATAAATTGTGCAGAAAGTTTAAGGGTCTGTATACTTTCTGGATAGATAGATAGATAGATAGATAGATAGATAGATAGATAGATAGATAGATAGATAGATAGATAGATAGATAGATAGATAGATAGATAGATAGATAGATTAAAACTAGGGCTGAATCTTCTACAGCAGGTCAACTTACTGTGGATTCCTTCAGAAATGACAGTAGAAGATGATGGGAGTCGAAGCTTCCATCTGCCACTGGTCACCATGCTGTATTTCTGAATGTTCGAAGCAGACTGTACTCTCTTGAGGACCAATAAGCAACAGAATGAAAGAAAAAGCAACTGAGGCAAGAAACACAGATGTTTCCAAAAGAGTTACTCGTGACTGCTTGGAGCTAAATGATGTGAGGTGCTGTCAAGCCTTTTTAATGACACTTGTTTTTGGCAGCTTCCTTCTGTTTCACCCATATGTCTCATAACAGACACAGTAAATAACAGGGCAGAAATTGTCCTTTCTTTCCATTTTCCATCTCTATGAAGTATCATTGCATCACCCTGGTGAGACTTTCATGGTCAAAACTCTGGCTGTAAATTATATCATGCCTTCAAAGCCCCCTAGGAGTATGAAAAGGTATTATACATAATTTTTTTAGATATAAGATGTGCACAGATCTGTATACAGTAATGTTTGATGTTTTTATTAATACAGTATTGCCATTTTGTTGCTGCAGCACTGTGTCTCCAATGGAACATATGGCCATGTGCAACATCACAATAGCTATCTACTTAAGACCAAGTTATGACTTACTGTACTGTACGTATCATCTGTAGTTTGTTTTTCAAAGAAAAAAGACTCATCGATATAAGAGTAGCTTTTTGAAGACTTTTTTTTTGTTTTCAGGTTATCTTTTGGGTTTTGAACTTTTGCCTGCTTCTAGTGTTTACAATTTCTGTTTCCTCTCTTGGTTGCCCTGGTGAATTTAATGTTTTCTGACTCGGCTTGTCTGACTACTCTTTTGGATTGCCCCTTGAAAGCCTTTCACCACTTATAAATAAACAACTCTGTGTTCCAGTTGTTTGCACAAGCACAACAGTCTAATTTTTATGATCCTTGCCTGTCTGACATCTCCGTCTCAGCTGCCCTTATAATCACTTTGTCACTCCAAACATGAAATTCTTCGTCTTGTGCCGTTTGCACTTTGTCGATTATACAAGATGTGACAAGATGCTGGTGCATGAGATTGCATTTCAGATAATGGAATTGGACACTGACCGCTCTTCTCCTCTCTTATTTACTAATGAGGCTTATTAATGTAGCCAGATGACTTCTGTATTAAGTAATATTCATTTTATAGATGGAGTTTAAATTAATTTAATTTAAACCTGTTCAGTGAATGTTCGTCAAAGGACAAAATGAATGAAAAATCAAGTAAAGTGTGTGTACAAAATAATGACCATGACTGGTTGAGAAATTAACATGTGTGCAGCACTTAATTAACCTAACATGCTTGTCTTTGGGATGTGTGATGAAAGCTAGGGTGCTTGGAAAAATCTGTGACAAAGAGTGTTGAAACGTCACACAGACAGCACCCATGCTGCGATCAGATCCCAGGAACAATGGACTAGCCACTCTTTATTTATCAATAAAATCAAAAGCATCATATTAATTAAAAGTACCTATAATATCTGTCTAGCATACAAGGGATAAAAACTAAATGTTTGTTTCTTTCAGTCAGAAGACGGACATATTCACAAGTGGGACCATTTCAAACACCATAGCCACTAATAAGGCAACCTTAGCTCCTTCATTCCAGTTCCTTTAACTGAACAGAACACTATGCGTTTCATACTGTAACCCTTTCATGGCGCAGTGTTGTTTTGGATCCTGTTAGAAGTCAGTGTTTTTCATGTAATAGCAGATGTATTGAATGAACCATGGAGGCAAGTCTGGTCTAGAACATGAATCTCAGATTAAGCCCCCACAACCCAAGATTGTATTAGCCTGCTAAGTTAAAGACGAAGTGGATTTACACAGGAGGTAACTGATGTTTTCTCAGGAAAAAACTGTTTGGCCATTTACAGAATAATGCCATCCAGACACTGACTAACTCAGCAGAGAGAAGGCCCTCTATATAAAACACTCACAAGATAAAATAACAAAAGCCAGACCATGGTGTAATATAGATCTGTTAGGATGGGTATTTACAATGCGATTTTCTTATACTTTATGGTATCAGATTCTTTCTCACAAATTTAAAAAGTTCAGTATTTTTCAAGTCAAATTTATTTGTTCACAAACATTGTATTCTTGCATGTGACATACAAAAGTGTGTTCCAAAGTTCAGCACTTCCCTGTACTCACATTTTACATTGGGGTATGAAACACCACCAGAAAATAAACCACAATACTTACCAAACATGTTCTCCTTGAGTTTCGATAAAAGTACACAGTTCTTCCATGTTTCCGACAAAAAAAAGTGATCTGGAAATAATCAGTTTATTGCAAATTCCTGGTACTATTTTTCTTGACGTAAGGATACATTTCCTGTTTTCTTGTGCGAGTTCTCATATAAATGCCGAAGTAAATCAAAACAAAAAAAAAATACAGAGGCATGAAAAGTTTATTGTGATTTGATCTATCGAGAGGACAAATATTATTGCGGAAGACTACAAGTGCTGAGGTGGAGCACATAGCTGGTTTTCTTTTAAGATGGCTGATTCTCCTAATATTTGTGTTTTTTGTTCAAAAATGAAATGTGTTAGCTATTTAGCAATGTGTAAGTAAGTAATCACAAGGCACAGAATAATACTTGACAACTGTTTTGGCCAAACAATGGATGTATTTGGTAAATTTTAAGACTTGTTTTCTGGATTCACCCATACCCCTGTACTTCCAATGTAAAATGCCAGTTCAGGAAAGATTTTTTTTTTTAATATACAGAAAATTCTGGAATTTTGCATGACTTGAAAGATGCAAAACTGACCCTTTAACAAATCATTTGTACTGATAACTGATTAGAGGCAGGCATAAACTGTGCGATTTTATGGGTTCATAAAAGGTTGGAGGTATTTTTAACAAATTCATGGGAGATAACAAAATTAGATCATTGGGCAAGACTTAAGGTACCAGTGAAATTTAATGCTGTGCAGAATGTGGAGATATTTTGCATTACCTCTGCTAAATACAGTTAATCTCACTATCATCATTCTCTTGATTAGGCTGTACCTTAGGACTATCAAACCATTTTATTTTTGCTTACCTGTTAATAGTACACACAGTTAGTTCTACCAGAAATCTGTAGGTACTTGTAAGAATTACCATACACTGCATGAGTCTTATGCTACAACTTAATAAATTTGTCCTCCTTCTCATGTATCTAGAAATATTCCACAGCTATGCTTTTAAAAGCAAAAACATGGAGTCACTTCCTGATTTGTTCAATTAAAACTGAAATGTGGAACTGGGTCGTGTGACTTCTCACACTTGATGGACTCTATTTGACAGTGCCCACATTTTGTTTATACCTGTAATGTGAAAAACCATTGGGGGCTTAGAAGACACGTTAATAGAACTGGAATATATCTGATACCTTGCAAATGGTGACTTTACAACCTTTAACAACTTTTGTGCCAATGTGAAAAAACACTTGGGAGCTAAAAAGCACATAATGTACCGGTATGTCCCTCCATTACAGAAAAAATACATCTCAGGAAAGGCTGGTATGTATTTGTAACAGGCAGGAGCTACTAAACGCAAAAGAAGAAACTTCTAAGCTACAATGGCTAAGAAAGATTAGCAAATGGCGAAGAAACAATAAATCAAGTACAAAACTCAATATACTGTACAAGGAATAATAAAGCGTGAAAGATGCTGCTAAGCTGAGGAGGAGTGAACATTAACAACAAAACAATAGTAAGTTGAACATGGTTTGCCAGAATAATAATTATTATAAATATATTTTACACAGAGTACACGGTGCTTAAAATGGAACGGAATTACTGGAGGTACTTGTTTTATGGCGATACAGTGACATTCGATCTTAGTGTAGGGGGGTTTGTCTCCCTTGAAGCTTAAAATGTCAAAATGCAACTACACTAAGAACAGGTTCTGGTATGGTGAGACATTCATTATGACACACTGACACTCAGTCAAACAGCGGGATTCACAAAAAGGTACTGGTACTCTATGGTGAAACTGGAAGGGGCCCATGTTCTGCATACTGTTGAGTGCCAGCCCACTTCCAGCACCAAGTGTACTTTGATAAAAAATAGTATTACATAATGAAACATGGCACAGAGCGTTACTGCTAATATGCACTACAACACCTGAAGAAGCATCACAATGATGGTATAAGTAGTAATGTTGAAGTAAATTTGAGTTATCTGGCTTTTGTCAGTAATACGTCACTTTGGATCAGGGACCCAAGTCCATGAGATGTGACACAAGACATAATGGAAATTTTTGGAATTAATTAAGAAACAATGTAATCTTCTTATACTGTTCAGCATTTACTTCTGTTAACAAAGAATGTCTACTAGGAGCTGGGTGGCTAGTTGGCATTAGTCATCAGAACTGTAGCTTTGACTGACTTTGCCACTTATTTCCCACCATGGACACCCAGAAGTTTATTTTCACTGGGAATGCTGGTAATATTTTTTATTTTCCTCTCTTCCATTTTTAACTGTCTTTGTCTCTTTTATAATGGGTTTTAAATTGTTATAATTTGATTATGTTAATTAGGCTGAATTTTCTGTGCTTTAATTTGAGTTTAACACAGTTTAACTGTTTGTCTTAATGTTATAAGACTGAATAATTTACTGCGACTGCACTATACTTGTACATTTGTGTGAGCATCCTAAGCCTGTACTCAGTGAAGGGCACAATAAAAATCAATTGAATTGAATAAGGAATAGACATCTTCTGTCCTGATCTGTGCTTGTTTTAAAGCCTAATTTCTTTTTATGTCACTCTTGGCACTTAGGGAGAACATTGCCCTTTAGTTAAAATTTGAGCAGTAGCCCTGTCTCCTCTGATACTTGCAAGTTAGGGTAGTTCTCAGCTCAACTCCCCTGGGAAAATTAAGTGGGCAATGAAATACTGTGGACAGGGTAGAATCATTTAAATTTCTAGGCACTCACAGTCCAAAATGGGATGAAAATATACCTGCTCTAATCAAAAAAGCACAGCACTGTGTGTGTGTTTTTTTCTCTGTCAACTTAAAAAGTTTTACCTGTCCCTATAAGTTCTGGTATGGTTTTACAGAGCTGTGTGGAGCCGACCCGGGCACAGACAGGCGGACATGTTGTCTTCAAACCACCACACGTTTATTAAACACACTATTTACAATAAATGGTCACTAAGACCCAGTCCAAAAGTGCACAATACCCCAATAAACACAGTCCTGGCCACAATGCCTTGTCTTCAGGCCGCCTCCACTCTCTTCTGCCTCGTCCTTCTTCCACCCGACTCTAGCGCTGAATGAATGGAGACGGCCCCTTTTATATGGTTCCCGGATGAGCACCAGGTGTTCCCGGCATTCCTCCTCTGGCCACGCCCCAGCGTGGCGGAAGTGCCAGCTGTCCTCCCAGCGCCGTCATAAATCTTCCCCCCAGCACTTCCTGGTGTGGCGGAAGTGTAGGGGTAACAGGTCCCCAAGGCATTGGGGCGGCTCCTGGCGGTGACCACGGGCCCCTACAGGGTGGAGCTTCCATGCCCTGTACCCGTGGCCCCCAGAGCAACCCGGAAGGCAACCCCCACGTGATCCAGGGTGGGCACAGACCCACATCCGGTCCCTCATGACGTCCCGGCCGGGTCATGGCCCCTGGCATCCCTGACAGCTGTTACTAAACAAATTCTCACTTTCTTCAAAACAGCCTGGTATGGCAATGCATCTACTCACTCAAAACATAAGCAGTGTGTTATTTGGACAGCTGAAAAGACTGTAGGTCTGAAACTGGACTCTTGCTCGACTCCTCCTGGAGGTCCTGCATTCATCACATTTCTGGAAACAAGCTAGAAGTAGAATCAAAAATACACTCAACTGGACTATCATTTTATTCATTTATTACTAAGGAGGAAACATTGCTGGACACTTAGTGATAAGCAAATCCTATTAAATTTGCTTTGCCTGGAGTTCAGAGAAATCACAGAAATGTTTGGGAACTTCAACGAACTCCACAAAATGATTTGAAGCCAATGTGTAAGGTGGAACTGAACTAGTCTTCAGTTGATTATAATGGTGCAATGGTCTTTTAAGTGTCCTTGCGGGCTAGAGAATAAAGTCTGCAATTATGCTGGACTGATTATTTTGGCCAAATATGTGATTTGAGCTGTGAGGCAGCATGGCTAATCACTGCACCACTGTGCCTCAAACAACAAAAGATACGGATGGAACGAATACCACAAACAAAATACAACAAACAGCCACAAACTAGTAATAAGTAAATAAAATACTGTATAGACAACTGCAATCACAGAATTCCAATTTTGGGGCATATAATTAGTTGTGCCACCAAGGGGCACAATGGCTCGTTCCATTGTTTAACGTACCTCCAGGCACAGCGGAACATCTTTTTTTGTTTCCCATGTATCTGTGCAGATGCTTCACACTTTATTCTTCCATCAAGAAGAAATGCCTTGTAAATATTAATAAATCTTTAGTTTTTATTATTTCACAGTGTGTACTGTGTTTTCTGATGAGGGCAGTGGGTTGGGGAGGGCTCCTTTAAAGCTTGTTTTTTTTTTTTGTTTGAGCACGTGGCTAATTGATATGTTTTAACTTTTTTAAATACATGTTGGATGGAAATCTGGCAGTATTTTCAACCTTTGTGGATTCAGGACCTATTTTTACTTTTTTAAACTTACTAACATATCACATTAATCAAAGAGGCCTGGGGCTTGAAACGGCCACAAGTGGAAGAAACAAGTGCGGTCAGAGATGGGGAAAAATATCGCGCAACACTGTCAAATGATTCTGTGAACAGGGAATGGGTCATTTCAGCACATTTCGGTAGCTGAAACAGAATTCTTTTTTAACGTGTATGCTTGCGACCTGGCAATAATCCTACATTAGGCATACAGGAAAGTTGCACACATGGCTGCTACAGCTCAGCGATATCATGCTGGCCTCACAAAGTATAACGGGGTGCTTGGGGAAAAAAATGTTTGCCTAATCTGGCAAGGGTGAATTTCCAGGAAAATAATGTTTGAACCAGGTTACCGGCGAACACAGCATATTCCCCACAATAAATGCTTTAGCGAATCTCTCTACTCAACACTAAATGCAAAAACTACTAGGCATACAGTAAAAACAATTTCTTTCCTACTGCAGTCAATTAAACACAGTCTCCGATTTATCCCCCTCTTTCCCTGATTTCTGAACTCCTCCCTCCAACTTAAATTATGTTTAATTTGAGTTCATTTTATAAAGACTTACTTGATATATTACCCTGTGGCAGTGCAATTGTACATTTACATATTGTTTTACATACTTGCATTGTGTGCAATATATTTTTCACAAATATTGTATATAAGGCCCCGTGACCCTCTAGTTAGGATATAGCGGGTTGGATAATGGATGGATGGATGTATATAAGGCTGTGATGGTGTCATGTATTGCATACTCTACAGGTATTGTTTAATTGTATTTACCTTGTTATGTGTATGGGTGTAAAACTAAGAGAATTTCATAGCAATTATGTTGCCTTTTAAAAAAGTTAAAGTTCATAAGGTCCATAAAATGTATTAATGATATAATTATCAACAATGGAAAAGGGGCAAATTTCCAAGAACTGATCATTTGTGTACCTTCTCACTCTTTACGTATGTTATTTATACCCCTTGTCTGACGACTCTGTCTCACATTTTATCTTTGTCTTGCATCAGTGCCATCAGCACCATCATAATCATTATCACTATCTGTTTAACTGCCATTTCCATATTTACCCAGGTTAACTGGTAGCCTCCAAAAATCAATTTCTTCCATACTCCATGGTCATAGACATCCTTATGGAGAGACCCATACTCTTAACATCATCCAACACCACTGCCACTGTCTCCTTCTGGGCCTCATCCCCTCCATCTCCACCTTGATATACCCTTGCCTTTCACTCGACATGTCTAAACCAGCTTAGTCTGTTTCACCTCAGCACGATTTCTCTTGTCTCCACACAAAGTCTTTCTTCTAACTCAGCATTTATCTTCCTCTCACTTTTTACCAGTTTTACTTCATGTTCTGTCTTCATTAGCAACATCTCAGTCTCATTGAACACACGATGGCTCCTCGCATACCTTTCATATTTCTTTTTTTATTTCACCCTCCTTTAGAAGTCAGAATAAGGGACAGCTTCTGGAAATTCATTCCTGCTCTTCTCACCTTGGCTATCACTTTTGTGCCTCCATCTCTGTCTGCACTCAACATGTCACTTAAGTAGTAGAAATTTACTACTTTCTCCAAAACAACTCCATTGCCATTATAATAAAAATAATAATCAACTTTATTTTTAACAACCTTTTCTTAAACAAAAAGTGCTACAAGGCAGAAGAACAAAAAGAATCAAAGTAACAGAAAACAAAATAAAAGCAATAACCCACATTATAAATATACGACAAAGCAGGACAATATAAATGAGTAAAGCAATCAATATAAGATAAGGTAAAATTCAAGTGAAAGAAAAGCAAACCTTAAAAGTTGCTAAAGTCCTTATAAGTTATATTGAATAATTGTGTTTTAATCATGGCTGTTGTAAATTGGAGACAGAAGCATGGCAAAAAGGGATTTTTGACCTCCAAAATGACCAAAATGGAGGCCACAACCTTTCACTGACCAACCCAGAAAAGGCTAACTTCAGATCAACTTGCCCCTGACAACTACCTGCTGGCTTCTGGCCTAAAAGCCTCCAAATTAGGAAGCTGGCTTTAAAAATTAAAAATGTCTATAACAGTCCCAGAATATATACAAATGCCTTACTAAAGATTGAAACCTTAATAACTCTAACTAGTAAAGACCAGTCCCATAATAAATATTTATAAAGGAAAAAAGTTATTACAAAAAATAAAACAATGTAACAAAATGATCAAAAGAGTCAAAAAGGATCTCCCTACAAAGGCTATCCAAGGTAAACAAATCCAAATACGAAATCTGTGAAAATCAAGAACCTGAAAATAACAAAAGTACACAATATTTGCAGAACTCCAACAAACTGCTCTTAATGATCCACTTGTTGGGTTTCTTTCTCAAGCCTCCAGATAAGGGCAGAGAGAGGACCCAGAAGCAGTGTCATGAGGGTGGCCCTGCGTCCTAGTGCCCCACCCAGAAAGTCCACAGAATGGAATCACATTTTAAAGACAAAGTAAATAAATTACATTCAAATATGAAAAGCAATTAAAAAATAACAAAAGCCACAATAAAACAGAAAACAAGCCAGAGAAAAACCCCTGGCTTTGACACAACAATCAACAATCAGGTTGTTTATGATGGCTACTAACAAACCATTCCGTAGCAGGCAGCAATACAGGAAAAAGCTCTCTCCCTAATGGATCTGACTTTGCATCATGGCTGCTGTAGGATGAAACAGTGGATATGGTGAGGGGCTTTGCCATGTACTGCTTTGCATTGGAGGATAACGATTTTAGATGTAATGCATGCAAAGTACCTAAATTTACTTGCTACATCAGCATTGTACACCCCTCTTACACACTTTCTACAGCAAAGCTTGCACTCCTCGCCTGCACTCTACTCTTCATACCTCTACATCTTTTATCCATAGACGTCCAACACTCCATGCATTTGATTGGATTTCTCCCAACATACCACACAGCCATGCACCCACTTCTTATATCTCTCCTGCTTCCTGGCCTCTAAACATCATCTTGCTCTTTCCTGCATTTATCTTGATTCTTTGCTTCTACACCACCCATCCATTTTAATATCTTCTCATTTAATTCTGCTTCACTATTAACCATCAGTACGAAATCATCAGGCATGCAAGAGCTCCCTTGACAATCTTTTACACACTCCTCTGGTCACCACAATCATCATTAACACAAAAATCAACAGACTTAGAATGGATTCATAGCATTTTCTTATATAGGGTGGTCCAGATCTAATTATGCAATTTTTATTACGCTATAACTAATTAGATAGATAGATAGATAGATAGATAGATAGATAGATAGATAGATAGATAGATAGATAGATAGATAGATAGATAGATAGATAGATAGATAGATAGATAGATACTAAGTTTATTACATAGAAAATCACCCAAAAAAACCCGGACCATCGAGAAGTGTGCGAACTGACGACATGAAGAATCGTCTTTGCGCCCAACTGGAATCGTCCCCGCATAAATCAAAGTCATCCAGATGATCTGGATCTGCATAATTACATCTGGAGCACCCTGTGCATCTGCACAGATACTAACCATTTGTTAATACCTAAGTTTTTTTTCTGTCGCGGCACCCTATTTAATGCCTTCTCTCGATCTACATGCAGCTTTCTTCCATCACCTGAAGATCCTACATTCCTATATTTTCTTGGCAACTAGTAACTAGTGACATGTTGCTAACTCCTTTGGGCAACTTGGTGATATCATTTTTATAGTGCAGAATATTTAAATCTGAGCCAATTTCTGATACTCAACTTCATGGCCTTTATTCTGTGTTAAATTTACAGTCTTATTCAACTATTTATGTCTTTCTTTTTGCTTTTGAGTCAGTGCGAGGGGTGAATGCCTAAAGTATGGCCAGCATAATTTTTACTTAAATTCTATTTTAATACTTTTTTTGGCAAGGGTCATGTAGGCAATGTGCTGATCTGGATAGAATATACGGACTCAATCTAATACAAAAGCACTGGTCCAGTTAATGAATACTTCAGGCTTATGCACGACCAGTTTCCCAGATTTCTGACAGTACAGTAGGTTTTGGTAAATTTGTTCATTACTAACAGTGGCAAGTCTGCTGCTAATTTTATTATCTTTATATGCTCTGATCAGCTCTGAATGAATTCAAAATTTTCTCTCCCCACATCTGTTTGTGAATGAGTTCTGTAGCCAGGAAAATAAAGAAAAGGGCTTCACCAGAAACACTGTGGAGTGGTGTGCCAGCAGCAGACTTCCTGAGAGCAAAATTGCTTTTCTTTCTTTTACAAATGTGACTGTTTATATTCGCCATCAAGACACGCATACAAGTCTCTCAGCAAATTTTACAAGTAAATTTACTGCAACGTCATTGGCACATTTGTTGTCTCATTTAGAACAAATTTCCGCATCTGGACAATATAAGCTATCATTTTAATGTTTCTGTTTATCCGTCTACAAAAGCAACAAGCGTGCCAGTGACGTCTGCAGTGAAACTGCACCTGAGAAGGCACATCAGAATTACGAAATGTATGAGGAGCACCTAGTCTTTGTCATTTTTTTGTAGTTTAATTTAATCTTTATTCTCAAAAGAATTTCAGAAGTGGTTTTATATGTACCGTGTATTCGGAAAGTATTCAGATCTCTTCTCTTTCCACAGACTTTTTGTGGTAGATTTAAAAATTGTTACATTTAAATTTTTTGCTCATTAATCTACACTCCATAACTCAAAATGACAAAAGTGAAAACAGACTTTCAGAAAGGTTTAAAACTTTATTAAAAATCAAAAACTAAAATTTGAAATTTTAATTACCTCTACATTTAAAGATGCTTACAATGTCTTTGACTTTATTTAAAATTCAGTGATAACTGGACGTTGATATTAAAGGTAATACTCAAATTAAAATACTCACATTGGAAAAACACTGTGATTGGAATATTCAATAAGAGACATGACAATTTAAAAAGGAAATTAAGGAATAATAACACTCATTTATTGCAGTTAATACTGTATCCTGAAGCAAGGCTATCCACAACATTAAAGTCACATTCATGGGGGGGCTGGCTCTTGTGGGGCAAATTAAACTTTATCAGTCCATACTGAAAATGACGCAAGACTATAAAGGAAGAGGTAAAGGAATACAGATTAAGAAACAAACAAGTGATTGATTTGCTGTGATTTTAAAAAGAAATCAGTCAAGCTCCATATGCGCAAAGCATACAATTATACAACTCAAAATTATATATCGAGCACATCTGTCTCGACTAAAACTCTCCAAAATGTTTCCAAGGCATGATCCAACCTGCGAACGTTGCAACCAAGCCCCAGCCTCACTAGGTCACATGTTCTGGGCCTGCACCAAATTAACATTATTCTGGACAAAAATTTTTAATTACCTCTCAGACAGTCTTGGACTCACAATCCCTCCTAACCCATTAACAGCTGTATTTGGGGTTCTTCCAGAGGGTCTTAAAGTGGAGAAAGACAAACAAATTGTGATTGCATTTACTACACTGTTGGCACGCAGACTCATTCTGATAAACTGGAAGAACCCAAACTCTCCTCTTTTAAGTCAGTGGGAAACTGATGTGTTATATTATTTGAAATTGGAAAAATCAAATACTCAGTTAGAGGATCCGTACAGACGTTTTTCAGAACATGGCAGGATCTAATCAGTAATATTTTAAAATAAGCTCATAAAGCACAAAGAATTTATTAATTTAGGTATGTTTACAAGCCTTAAATTTAACGTTATTTGGCTTGCTCTCTCTCTCAGGGGAGGGGATCGATCTGTTCTTAACTCAATTTTTCTTTTTGTAAAATCTTGATTGCTTTGTATGGATTGTAATAAAATTAATAAAAAGAAAAAAAAAAAAAGAAAGAAATCAATTTCCCTAACAAAACAGAGTTCATGCCAGCTAAAGGTTGGAGCCAGAGGTGTGGGACAAAGAGGAACAGCACAACTAAGAAAAGGATCCATTAATGGATTTGGATTCACTTGTAAATGAATATTTTGGGAACCAAGCAATTGTTTAGCATTCATGATAGTATAATGGAACAAAGGGAGTACTACTGTAGACTGAGATTGAGTCAAACATTTTGATAGATGTGCAATTTCATCATCACATCTGTGCCTAACAATTTCAATTTACAAATTAAAACATACTGGAGTTGAGGTCTTGATTGACACCGGGAAGGAAAGAGCAGCTAAAAATAAGTCTAAGTAATTTCCACCTTTGCCTTCAGAAAATTCAGCACTTTCCTTTTGAGAGTTGCCAGTTAATCTTGGAAAGTGGGTAATAAAGGTGTATGGCCAGCTGCTGTTCTTTATTCCTTCATACTGTGTACATAATCTGTAATTCATGGCAAGTCAAGGAATGTGTTTTATGGAAAGCTCACTTTTAATTTTAAACAGCTGCACATCGAGATCTGATTTTCTCTGTCAGAAATTAATTGTTGAAATTTGCAAAAAGTTTCTGCAATTGTTATTGGCTTCTTCAGGCTAGATTAGCCATTATTGAGAAATAGTAAGAAGAGATGAAGGGTACAAGTAATCCACATGACTATTTTGGGTGTATATCTAATGGGAAAGGTATAAAGGTAGAGCAAATTGCAAACTCATACTATTTGGCCAAGTTCTCCAGGTTCATGTTCACATAGTCTCAGTCAGCAAAGGTTTTTGGTTTTTTTTTCTTTTATGAATCCCAAAGGTCTTAATTACCTTGGCATGTGTCATATGTTCTCTTTGACCCTCTATAAAGACCACAACCTTTTCTGTTGCTCCATGGAAGATGGTGTCCCTAATAGTTTAACCAAATGATGCATTTGTATTCACACTTTTTCTAGTTTCTTATCATGGAGTTCTCTTGACTTTTAAACAATTTGACCTTCTTTCTTGACTCAGGTCTTCTGTTTCACCTTAAGTCTCTGTATCTAATGAAGCTCTAAGGGTCATTATGTGGGACTGATAACCATAGCTGCTGACAGATTATTGTGAGGACCAGCCCACAATGTTGTTGCAATACATCTGTAAATATGGAGAATGATCAAGCTGTGGCCACAGTTCTGTCACTGTGTGGAAGTACACAAAGTCTTCAGACAAACGGCTTTCTGATGAATTTACTAATGTTCTTAACCCTCTGGTCTCACAATACTAGCCAGTTAGAACAGTCTTAGTATCCTTATGCTGTATTTCATTTGCTATAATGAATGATTACTTGATTTACCTACCGGTCTGCACTTTGTTGTTGCTTGGACAACAAACAACATATATTTAGGTGATTTAAGCACACGTTAGTTAATTCTAGTTTCTATTCTAGCAGCTGTTTAGAAACTGATCATGATTTATATTTGACTGGATCTTGGACCATACAGGGCACTATACATTACAATATATCACATCACATATGTACTCTTATTCATTGTAAAAACGGTGTCTACAATTGCTTTGCAATAGCTACAACTGTGTGCCCATCTGAGCCAATGACCCTGTGATTATGACACTAAGTATTAAAAAGAATTCTGAATCTGTGTAATCCCTTGATGATTAAGTCAGTCCCATTTTCCTCTTTGATTTAGATTCCCTTGTGGATTTGATCTCTGACTTGTTTTTCTCAACTGGCTTTGTTTGACTCTTGAAACTTGAACTGATTTGCATATGCAACTGGGTACCTACCCTCTGGTGTCTTTCATTTCTCCTCTTTCTGCCTACATTACCCTCTTCGGATTTTGTTAGATTAAGTCATTCACTTTCATCTAGGAAATTCACATCACACAAAACACCACCAGCACATTAAGAAAAAAACCTTTTTTCTATCTACTTATAGTAGGCAATATACTGTACATTACTTGAACAATCTGAGTATAATTTAAGAGAGCAATAACAGAGTCAAATGCAATTCAGCTGAATGTTACTTACCTTTGCTGCCTGTAGTAGGTGGTGTGAACAACAGTTCACCATCTCCTATAAAGAGAATTGGTATGCTTAATTGAATCTGCCAGCATTTTATTACTGCTATTCAGATCATGCTAATTTCAGCACTTGAAAAATTAAGTACAAACTATGAAATTCTGTATCTTTTAATGTATTCTTCATTTTGGTGTGACCAATTGATTATATATATATATATATATATATATATATATATATATATATATATATATATATATATATATACATATATATATCCACCCATTATCCAACCCGCTATATCCTAACTACAGGGTCATGGGGGGGTCTGCTGGAGCCAATCCCAGCCAACACAGGGCGCAAGGCAGGAAACAAACCCCGGGTAGGGCGCCAGCCCAACGCATATACAGTATATATGTACTTTATATTACTTAAAAAAAGCAAACCATCAAGAATGTAAATTTCTTTGCAAAAATTATGGATATTGTTTCTGCCTCAGATCCACAAATAAGCACAGCTACAGCCATTCCAATGCCTTCTTACTGGAGAACTGCAGCACTGGTTAAGGCAGTGGTCTATCAATGAATTCCCACCCTAAAACCCACTTGTATATGTACGAGTTGCTTTAGAATTGCTTTTAAAATGAATGAAAGTAAATTAGAATGAATAATACAATACAATACAGTTTATTTTTGTATAGCCCAAAATCACACAAGAAGTGCCGCAATGGGCTTTAACAGGCCCTGCCTCTTGACAGCCCCCCAGCCTTGACTCTCTTAGAAGACAAGAAAAAACTCCCAAAAACACCTTTGTAGGGACAAAATGGAAGACACCTTGGGAAAGGCAGTTCAAAGAGAGACCCCTTTCCAGGTAGGTTGGGCATCATTTTATACATTTTCTGAACCTGCTTATTCCGATTGAGTGTGTTGGAGAGCTGAACCCTATCCTAGCAGTATTGACTGCAGGTCTAGAACCAAACCCAGATGAGGTGCCATGTGACTGCAGTTGGAGCTGGCAGTCAGCCAAATCTGGACAGCTTTGAAATGTGGAAAGGAAATTGTGAAAAAAGGAGAATATTCAAATTTCATAAATACAGTAACCAAGTCAGGATCTAAACCTGCTAAATGGAACAAAAACTGCTGTATGAAAGCTGCAGATAGAGTTTTATTTCTTTAACTTTTCACAAAATTAATAGCAATACTGTATTATACATAAAGTATCAGGTAATACAACATGCAGAAACACAAACAGGGAACTTACATTTTTAATCCCAAAGTTAAACGTTTTCAGGAGCTTTAGAAGGATACTTAGTCTGAACTATTGACAATATTCATCTAGAAATATTCCTTGCAGCTGTAAAACAGCAAACCTGAAATGACGGGGTGGTACTGTCCACGATTGGGGTAGGCCTACTGATACCACAATTAGACATTAGTGGTTCCTTTGGTAGTCCCTATGCTGAATTAAAAAAATAAATTGCATAAATTCGTGCAAGTTTAATTTGTCAGACAGGCACTTAAATCTGTCATTGGTTTGGTTCCTGAGGTTTAAACAGAAACAGAACTTAAATTCAAGACCCATAGTTATTTGAGGGCCTGTGTGGCAACATCTAATAACCCCACAGCTTTATCAGTGAAGATTTGTCAAATAAGTGTGGAGAGCATTGATTGAGGTACCAAATCGAGGATTTACATCACAAGAAACGTGATTGTGTGCTGGAATGGATTTTTTTTTATGAACAGTGTTAATAATATAAAATATTCTGCTCAGAATTTGAAGCTAGAGCTAGCATCATATTATAAATAGCACAAAAAGCAGATCCTAGGCAGTCGTTAATGACTGAAAGTTAATCACTTTATAATTATGGGGTAAAATTTATTTCTCTTGTGATTCAGGCAAAGGAGACAAGCGACAATCAAACAGATGTCTGATTTCCCCTGTGCTCACTATGAGACAAAGCTTTTTAATTGCTCATACTACCCTTCCAATATGAAGTGGCTTATTTCACTGTGTAGTGCTGGGAAAACAGGCAGCTGAAGCACTAATGAAGCATCCTTAATAAGATGAAGGGGGTGGGGGGCTTCCACATTGACTGATTCATGGGAAAAACTCAGAAAAAAAAAACAACTTTCAAACAAAAGCTTTGACGTAAATGATATGTTTATGAAATGAACTGAATTTCTCTTCACATGGCTTTCCTTAACTGTTCTATGTTCCTCTTGGGGCTGGTGACACTGAGACTACAAATAATTCAGATACTGTACATGCTTAAATCACATGTCTCACATGTGAGCCTCAGAGGGACTGGAAACATGCAGGGAATAACAGGAGTTGGTTGGGGATAATATGCGACAATGTGTTTTATTGGCAAACCAAAGTTACTTCATTAGTTGCCATCTCACTAGGTTTTTACCTACCTTCTGCTTAGGGGTATAAGATGCTAAATAATACTGTGGGGTGCACAGTTGAATGGCATATGATGTTTTGTACATCATAATTACATTTTTTGCATATTATGATTTCTCAGATGTAATGGCAGCGCTGCAACCAACTATCATGTTTGAAATGGGCTTCATCCCTGACTTTTCTTCTATTTTTGATTATTTGTTTATTTTTATGTTTTTTGTACATTATTTTGTTAATGTTCTTAACAAAGAAAAACCTAATAAATAACTAATTAAATTTTTCATAATCTTTTTTATTGGTGTCATGTATCTTTTTTCTTGAATCTCTCTTTTTCCTTCTTATCTTCAGCCCTTGAGTGTGGTGGGGTAGAGCAGGGCTATAGGTAAGCAGTACAGCACTGCTACTGGGGTCCCTAATTAACTAGTTGAGTAGACCCCAAGCAATCTGATGAAGCATTGACTATTCCAGACTTTCATTGTTTGTCTCTCCTTTTGTGCTTCCCTACTTCCGGCGCTTTGTTGGTTTTGGACCATTTCATTTGCTTCTTAGGTTTTGATTTTTGTTAACTGGATTTTGGCTTGGTCATAATTTTTGTTGGTCTTTTTAATATTATTCTTTTCTTCTTCCTGTCTCTATGAATAAAGGACTTTGTTATGTTGCAGTTTTGAATTTAGAGGTTTGTTTGTAATTATTTTGTTAATATTTTGGAATTAAGGACTAAATTTTAGAGTTTTTCATTGTTTAAGTTGATACTTACTTAATTTATTAAATTCATTTTATAGAAAACGTATCCAGTTTGTTTATTTGAACCTGTGTTTTGTTGGTTAATTTTCCCTTCATTGAGATTTTAAGACTTAGAACATTTTTTTTAACGATTTGGGTCTTTCTTGACATTTGTAGGTTACTTACATCTATCACCCATTATTAACACAACTCACACGTACGACAGCTCCGCAGAACTCGAAGAAGGCCCTGCACAGCTACTCAGATTATTATAGGCTATGCAATCAGGGTACCATAAACGCAGCACAAATCACTAACCACAAACTGAAATATTACATATCAAATTCAGTCAAAAATGATACTGACAGTGCCACTAACTGCTGCGCACATCATTTACAAAAACAGAACTTAAACATGTTCTTTTCTAATAATTTTATTAATTTTGTAATTTACATTACAAGGAGTGAATTATAACAAAGTAATCACACCTATGATGTTGCATCCTATTTAAAGCATGTTTCAGAAGAGAAAAGATTCAATGTGATTTCCAAAGGTTACCAGATGCTCAGCATGATGAATTTTTAAGCACAATATTAATAAATGTATGCCAAATTCTAAATGTGTTTTGAACAGTTCCTTATGTTGTGAATTTGATTTTTTTTCATCTGCTTAAATAGAACATCATTTTCCATTGTGTTAATGTGATTTGTTTTGACTTTATAATAATTTTTAACACTCTACTGGAAAGATAAGGGAAATCTTTATTTCAGATCTACAGGTACAGACAATTCCAAAACATGCGACCCACATGTTAACATTTAAATTTCCGACTTGTCTTTATTTTCAGATTAAGTTGTTTTTGTGATTTGTCCCTACTCCCTATTTATCCCCACTATCTTACCCTCATTTACTGTCTTTAGTATATATTATAAATTACCCTCACGTGCAGCAGTCAACTGAATGTTCTGTTTATGTGATCATACTTTTATTATCAATAATAAACAGCAAACACATCTAACAATGAACAAAATTGACTGAGATGGCTATTTAAGGAGCTTTTTTGGCCAATGTTTTCTGTAGCATTGGCTTGTGTAGCTTGTGTTCTTGCCCCCAAAACAGTTTTCCGTTTTATGATAAAAATGCATATTTTATCCTCAGGTTCCCGTTAATAATTGTATATGTGAGGTTCAACTCTCTGAAGTTTTTTTTAGTTGCAGCTTTTTGCTTATTGTGTCTGTTTTTAGACTTTGGCTTGACTTTAATCCACATTTCTTCAATAAAAGCTTTAGCTTTTTAGATACAGAGCTAACAGCAACGAACATATCTATGTTTTTCAGGGAAAGATGTATTTAGAGATTAGGAATTTTGAATTTTTTTGGATTGTTTTAATACTTGTGAGTTAATGGATTTTCCCTAATTGGTTTAATATTTCTGTTATTATATTTGCTTTATTTATTTAATAAGGTGTTCTTTTGTTTAGTTAGTTGCTTTTGGTTTATTCAAAAGATCTTAGACAATCACCTTTATACTTTTTTATGACACCTTTTTAACTTCTTTAATGTATTTATTTTGAATTTTTGCTAATTAGTAAATTGTATTAAATGTTCTCTTGTTCTTCCACAAAGGGGTTTTTGATGATATTACCATTTCTTTAGTGATACATAACAACAGCATGAAGTGAGGTCTGATGACTACATTTACAATTAAGAGTCTTTATCTGGGTACAGATATTCTGAGGAGATATAAATGTGTACAATGGCCAGCTTTGAGCTGTATAATATTATGTTCTGCACACATTAATGAGAAGTGTATTTTATCAATAGCTGATTTTCCTTCATTATCAGCTCTTACTACTGGGGCTGCCTCAGAG
Organism: Polypterus senegalus; assembly: GCF_016835505.1. Taxonomy (NCBI): domain Eukaryota; kingdom Metazoa; phylum Chordata; class Cladistia; order Polypteriformes; family Polypteridae; genus Polypterus; species Polypterus senegalus. The sequence goes on from NC_053166.1 coordinate 51,169,158, forward strand.
TATTTTGGGAACAAATTGCTTAGTGATGCTGCCTCCATATCCACCATTGCCAGACAGTGTGTTCACCATACTGAAGGACAAGTCAGTTCTTTCTTAGCTGGAGATTTTGAGCTGATGCATTGGCAGCTCTGATTGTGTGAGAGTGCCCTGTGAAGGACTAATGACACCATTTAGGGTTGTTTCCCAGCATGTGCCAAGATAGGTGCTGGATTGCCTGCCACGCTAAACTGAATAGTCATATTTGAAAATGGATTTATCAATGGAATGATGATTTGAGTACAGGAAAAGCTTCATATTTCAAATAAATACTTTGCTCAGACCAAAAACATTTGGCTACAATGACGGATCCATTCATATGCATTGTTGAATTTTCATATTTAGGCTATTTTAATGAAAAAAAAATACTTAAATATGTTTTCAAAAAAAGAAAAATATACAGTATATGTAATCTTTTCTTTTTGTTATAAACAATTTGCAGTTGCTCAAATTTGTTAAATGAGAGAATGAGTAGGAATGACGTCTGAAAGCACACTGTTCTTAAAGCGTGGTGGTACGTTTTATGCCAGTGGGAGTTTCCTTCTGAAACTTGGAACTGGGGTGTTCATTTTTTAGGGTATTTTTAAAATTTTTTTAAATGTCCATCAACAATTTAGAGCCTTTCAGTAGAGTTGAACACAACTTTCTCAAGATGAATCACTTCAATGTTTTTTGCTGCATTCACATTACACACAATGCACACGTGCATATGGACACATTCATTATGGGTAATATGTTACATGGCTGAGGCAAATTGGTTCTTATTTATTCAATTACCATCCTTCAGATCATGTGGACTGACTTTATATGTATGGTGGCAGTAAAACGCCCCTCCATTCAGCTACTTATTGCAATTCAAAGTTGCAGGGAGTTGGCACCTACTGTGGCTGCATCACACACAAGGCAGGACAGCATCTAGAGTAATGCACCAGACCATTTCAGGGCACTTACACATATGCACACCTTCCCAGGACATATGAATGTTTACTGCCACAGTAATAAAAAAAAAGTAAAACCAAAAAAAAATTAAATGATTGTTTAAAGTATAAGTGTAATAAGAAAACAGTTTAACGTGTACAAAAATGAATATCTATGTGTATGTGCATAGCGTTTTATGTAATGTTACACACCAGAATATTTCTTGTCTTATTATGAAACCACTAGCCAACCCACGGCATACCATACGCCGCATAATCAGGCCGGTTTTTTAATGATTTTTAAGCACAGGGAGAAAATTAACGTGAAAAATCGGTAATGTAATAAATCAGCAAGAAAAGCAACATTGTAACAATGCACGGAACGAACCAACACACAATCGTCTGTGCGGTGCTCAGGGTGAACGGGAGGAGAGGAGAAGGACGTCCACTCTGCTGCCTCCGTCATGGTAGTCTGCTGATTTCTCATCCAGTATGCACTGCCTGCTCATGTGCCCACCTCCAACTCATCACTCGAGTCGTTGTCGTATTTGTACAGTCCAGATGCACCTGTGACTCACGTAGACTTTTCATTGCTCTGTGCGGTTTTGGCTGCCTTTCTATATATAATCCACCAAGACACCCGACCACGGTAGTAGCGAGGTGGGAGGGGGGTGTGTACAAAGTGCAGGAGCATCTAAGAAGAGATGTTTGTCGCAGATGCGAATAGCTGTATGTAGCGTGTAAAACAGTTTGGTATGGTGCACGCGGTTGTGCGCCGTAACCGAAAACTTAAAGACTGGTTACTTCATTGTGTATACGACTGTAGGTGAATGAAAAGATGTAACTCTGGAGAGGGCAACATACAATACAGCATTTTACACACTGCATACAGCGATTCACATCCGCGACAAATATGAATCTTCTTAGATGGTGCTGTCGCATCCACCCACGCTTTCGAAGCACACACACTGCCTGGTCATGTGCCCGCTTGCAAGAGCAACTAACAGAGACTTGCCCACCAACTGTAAGACCATGGGATACCCCTCGCAAACTGTTCTACACGCCGCATACAGCGATTCACATCTGCGACAAACAAACTGTTTTACACACTGCATACAGCGATTCACAGCCGCAACATGATTTTTCTTTGATGGTCCTGTCGCGTCCACCCTCGCACTCAAAGCATACACACTGCCTGGTCATGTGCCCGGTCGCAAGAGCAACTGACAAAGTCCCAGCCACCGAGTCTAAGACCATGGAAAACCCCTCAGAAACTGTTTTACACGCTGCATAAAACAATTCACATCCGTGACAAACAAACTGTTTTACACGTCGCATACAGCGATTTACATCGGTGCCTCTGTGTGAACCGGTCAGGCACAGAGAAGGTCAGCTGCTGAGAGAGCGTCTCAACTGTTGCAGGGCCTGCATTGGTGACGCAGGTGAAACAGTAATGAAACAGAGGCACTCGGCTTATTGGTTTTTAAAGACTGCTTCCTTCATTGTGTTTTAACCTCAGTTTTAAAGGATTGTTTTAAGGATCCCATGGGATACCCCTCGCAAACTGTTTTACACGCTGCATATAGCGAGAAACATGCCTCTATGAACAGTCAACATGGCTCAGAGCTGCATGTGGACACTACGACAGACGAACATAAATGATGCCGTTTTTCCTGTGTCGTCACGTCCGAGTTGGTGGGCGTGGTTCTGCGAGTTGTCGTCCTATCCAATGGTCTTAGAGTTGGTGGGCATGGCTCCTTCCTGCATGCGCCATGGGCGTCTCACTTGTCGGCGGCTTAGTGAATCCATGCCCCTTCCGGCGTGCTTTCCGTTGCTTTCCATGGTTGTCTTGCCTTAGTGAATATATATATATATATATATATATATATATATATATATAGATAGATAGATAGATAGATAGATAGATAGATAGATAGATAGATAGATAGATAGATACTCTTATCAGCAGCAAGACAGTCCACATCACAGCTTAAGCCTTGCAAACACCTTTTCCAGTAAAAATCGTCCACGTGGGGGAATACAATCAAATTAATACGCCATTACATTTAGTCAGGTGAACAGAGGTGTGGGAAAGACAGCAACAAACAATATATTACAGTGTGCTTTTACACTTTATTTTACGCTATTCTTATATTTGACGTGTTTTACTTTAAAACTGAAATATAACCTAGAGAGTCCAACAACATTACACTGATTTATATATTAAAATGTGTCATTTTTTGTTGTCATATAAAAAATGTAGGAATTATCCTGTGTGTGGTACTGTAAGCCATAGGATGAACAAGTGCCACTGTTGTATTGATTTTCCATCAAGGTGGGTGGGTCAAAAGGGTACTAAACTAGTAAAGAAACGTTGCTCTGGTATTTTTATCTGTGATCCAAAATATTTTCAAATATAAATTTATCTTAAAATGCTTGTATTTACCTAACAAGATTTGTGACTGCAATTGCTTTAATTCTGAGTGTTTGGTCTTTCATCACCTACCACCTCTGATTATTATTTGTAAATATTTATAATGCTTTGTCTTCAAGCAATGAGAAGGCTATAATAAAAATATTTTTTAAATATAAACTTAATGTGTGTTTATTTACGTGAAAGGATTATGATAGGATATGTAAAGAACTTAGGAGGGAAATGACAGAACTATGAGATGGGTAAGCAGATTAGCAGATGCCACAAAGAGAAGTAGTGCTAATAATGTCAAGGAGACCCAAGAAGGTTATGTTCGCTTTATGTTCCTAGATTAGGTCCACGAGCCAACACATTGATCTTCAACTTCGATTTCATAAGGACAGCCGAGGTTTGTGGGTCTTTATGTATTTTTTGGCAATAATTAAAACCTCCTTTGCTTGGGGTCTCTAAACCTTTTAGTTTCTGGCTTTGAATTGTGGTTCTTGTGTTCTGTTGACTAAGAGTTGGATTAATCCATTTATATCTCTTGCCAAGTTTACATTATTTGGCTGTTGAAGTCTCCTGTAATGGTCTGCATTTTTTAATTGCCTTTTTGCCTCCCAAATGTATTGGTTGCTATCCATTATTAGTAATATTTGTTTTTCCTGTCTTGTGTGTCTGCATTAGGGTTAGTGGTGTATCACATTACTTAATCAAACAGAAGCTTCAATTAGATATGTTTCTCAAATCGCCACTAATCCCATTTCAGGCTGGAGGTTTCTTATCACTGCTGTTATCAACATTCTATTCAATAAACTTTTTCTACAGTTCCGTGATCTCTGAATGATTTGGATTCTGTAATGAAATTAATAAGCCATTACCTTTATTTAACTGAACAGAGGTGTGGGAGATGCAGCAACACAAATTCACAGTAATGCCTGTCACTGAGAACCTGCACCTGTGTGTTAAAAAAAAAACCCAACATATTACATTGTGGTTTTGCACTTTATTTTATAATATTTTTATATTTAATGTGTTTTACTTTAAAGATGACATATGTACTAAAGTGCGGTGGGCTGGTGCCCTGCCTGGGGTTTGTTTCCTGCCTTGCGCCCTGTGTTGGCTGGGATTGGCTCCAGCGGACTCCCGTGACCCTGTGGGTGGGATATAGCGGGTTGGATAACGGATGGATATACCCTAATGTGTCCAGCAGCTTTATGCTGATTTACATTTTAAAATTTTTAAATTTTGCTGCCATATAAAAATGTAGGGACATTTCATTATGTGGCTTATCATACCACACACAGAAAAAATGTCACTGTTCGTTGTATCAATTTCCCATCAGGTTGAGTGGGTCAAAAGCGTACTAAACTAGTATAAGAAGTTAAGTAATGCTTCTCTAGTGTTTTAACAGTGATTCAGTATATTTCCAGATAGAAGTTAGCTCTTGCATTTTGCCCAATTTTGCAATAGACTAGGGTCCCATCCATGGCTGTAACTGGTGCTACTGAGCTGATAGCAGTAAAACACTAAATTAAAAACTGAACAGCAGAGATTGATGTTGCATAAGCAATGATGGATCATTTTAAAGAATGGTCTGGGTAGTGCTAAGAGTTAGTACATAAGAAATAAGTCAATATTAGTGTTTGAAGGATGAAGCAACAGTGAAGTGAGAAAGAAGCCAAGATATAAACCATGAATCTTTACCTAATATAGTTCTTGCTTAAAGCAACACTTTTTTAAAATTGTTCCATTTATCATTTTTAATTGTAAAGGTCAGACATTGTTTCTTTGTAAGCTGCCATCTTATCCCCTGGCCACTATGATTACACAGGTGACAGGGCATAAGCACATTGGAAGCAAGAGAAGGTTTACATTCCTATGACCTTGAACTGGACTAAGTGAGTTCATAAATGTGTGAATGGATGGGTTTAGGCAAATACTTCAACAGACGGAGATCCTTTAGAGAATGTCGTCCTGCACTATGCCTGGTACTGCATTGAAAATTACTTTAAGCCATTTCAGACAATGAATAACGTATTGAATTTAGAATTCAGTTTAGTATTTTCATTTTCTTTTGTCTTGATTTTCAACCAATGCATATGTATGTTAAGTATACTGCATGCCCCCAGTTTCTGCTACCTTTGCAAAGCTATGGGAGATATTTAAAATAATCTTAAAATTAAATAAGATGTAAAGACAGGGTTCACCTGTTAGGTGGGAGTTAAGGTCAATCACACTTGGATCTTGCCCATGCAGTACCTGACTGGTCAGGCATTGTGCATAAATCACACACACTATATTTGCCAAGTGGTTTGCCAGTAAGGATCTCCTTTACAAATGCATGTTTAATATCCATACAGTAAAGGAAACAATTGTGCCAGTCTGGAGTAAAAAAAAAAAAAAACAAGTAAAATGTTCTCCTCTGACATTACTGAATGTCACCTTCTGGCATCAATTTACAAGACAGATGCCCGCTAGGTCTAAAGACACCAGGTGTTTGGTGGCTTTGATGCACCTTTGTTTCACACCCCCACCAAGGCTGTCCTCAGATGTCACATCCCTGATGAAATAAATAATGTACTGACCTTGGTGCCAGTAATGGACAGACCTGGACAATGGGTTTTTAACAGAGAGTTCAGTTCAATTTATTTTTAAAATGGACTCTTTCACAGTAGCATAGCACTGATTATTAAAGGCAAAGCAGCACACAACCTATCGGTTAACATTGAAATATCCATCTGTTTTCCATTATTAGGATGTTGGGAGCTACATCATCAGGGGCATATCAGAAAATGACCCTGGACAGGGCACTAGCCCATTAAATTGCTCTTCCACCCAGATAAGGCCAATTTAGAGTCTCCAATGAACTAAATCTGTATAAAGCCAGGGGACCTAAGAAAAACCACATATAGAGGGCATAGTAAGAATTTGAAAATCCAATACAGCCAGACTAGACAAGCAACACTAGTCACTGTCACCATGCTTCCCTAAAATAGAAAGGTAGCATATAATAGACACAAGTCACATGTTTAAAATATGTAACGTCAAGTGGAACAGAAGAGAAAGCAAGAGAAATAAAACATGAGAGCAATGCGAAAATGGAGAAAATCACACCATTGGGTTCTCCTGAAAGGTTTAATGTCCCAAATGACTATGTTGTTATTTGAAGGGGACTGCCTGGTTTTCAGTCCAACACTAGTGTCGGTCCACAGTGTGCCATTAATTCCATGCACTGTGAATTATCTTCTAATAGATACGAGAAATGTGAGAGCTGAGACACAAGCAGAGATTTCAAAGACTCAATTCTTGGAGGGCGACAGCAGCTACAGATTTTCATTCCAGCCTTTTTCTTAATTAATAGCCAATTACTGTGCTAATGATAAATACTTTGCACTTCAAAACCATATAATTAAACAAGGTGGCATGTAGCATTAATAGCAAGAATTGGCTTCTAAGTCTAAAAATACTTCCAACAAAAATCAGAAGCCATTACTGCTCACCAGGAACTGAGTTTGAGACGACACATCCAAAATATCTCATATCTTATTGTCACTTGGCAGCTGGTTAAAGAAAAAACAGCAACAAAAGGCAGCAGTTACTAAGCTGTTTTCTCATCGTTACAGAGCTTCACCATCATCTGACACTGCTAGCACCCACAGAAACATCTTTTTATGCATGTTGATTTGTTAGCCATTTTCTGAACTATGAACAGGTAACTGGGGCAGGGGATTTCATTTTTTGCTCATGTAAGATAGGATAAATGTATTGCATATTTCAGTTTGGTTAGGCATTTCCTAGTAATCCCAATATGCTCCTTAATTCCAGCAAGACCCTTGTTATAATCAACAAATATAGCTAGTAAGTGTGTTGTACTTGACTAAGGGGTTTTGTGAACAGTGTCTGCTCTCTCAGAAGGTTCAGAGAAAGTGGGATGAGTGCATTATAAACAGATAAAACAAACAGTCATCTTCCTATAACACCAGTAAAATGGAAAAGTCAAGCAGCTCCTCCCAAAAGAGAAAGAATCGGCCTTCTCTCCTGCTTACATATGTTTTGTGTTGATCTCCCCTTATTTTCAGAAGTGTGGGTGATATCCTAATATGGCAGTCTGAACATGATGACATAATCAACCAAACCAAAATCCTTATGCATAATTCATCACAGTTGCACCGTAAAACTATATTATTCTTGCTTTTTCAAAATATTATAATGAAATGATCATCAATAACTAAACATACAGTATGTGGCATAATAATTGTGGAATAGCTTGACAAAGAAGCACTAAGTAAAAGGCGAGAGAAAAGTGATCCAGGAGGAAATAGTCAATGAATCTCAGGACACTGCAGGAGAGAAAATTCAGCAGACAGCAAGGCTGTCTGACCTTCCTCTTAAGAGAAAAAGAGTGAGACCACAGAGGTATCAGGACAGGTTAAAAGTCCTCAAGGCTTCTAGAGTTCGGCACACCGCCAGAGCCCAGGATAAAAAGAGTCTGGATTACCTCTTTAAGAGGGCAGGCAACAGGGAGGCATGCCTTCTATAAAATAGCAGAAGGCTTATGTATGTAAGGTGCCAAAGGATGCCTAGAGAGTCCACTAGTCTAGTGCTTATGATACTAGGACTTGGCTGGAAGAAATCTTGGGCCACATTTTAAAACCACTTCAAAGCCAAAAGCTAATTGCATTTAGTCAGGAGTAAGAGATGCCAGGGTCAAAAAGTAAAAAGTGCAGTGCTTTGTGTGGCTCTGTCAGGTGGGCATTTAGACAAGCCATCTAGCCAGTTGACAAAGTTTCAAAACCTGTGTCATCAGGCCCAGAGAAGCAGGTGGTCTTGTTTTTGTTTATTTTTCTACAGGATGTTCTCTTTATGTTTACCTCCATGTGTTTAGCTATTTAATAAATTTAACTTTATTTTTGTATCCTTGAAATGAATCGGAGTAGAATGCTCCCACTTTAGGACTAAATCAGCATTCACCTCCTGAAAGATCATCCATTCATTTTACAAGCAAATGCTTTCCTTTGCATTGTCTTAGGAAACCAGTGCCTATCCAAGCAGAAGTGGCACGAGGAATCAGTCCTGAAATGGACACCAGTCCATCGGAGTGTTACTCAAACAAACAATCACTCTTACCATTACAACTTTCTGTAGTTGATTGACTTAGTATGAGCAGCTTAAGGGAGCGGAACTAAGCAAAAGTACTTGGAGAAAATCCATGTAAACTTCAGAATAACTCTACTCAGATATCCATTTCAAAAACTGAAGTCAGGTCCTTAATTATTGGGCTACCCTAGCGAGAAATATGTAACAAAAATACAACCTATTTATTTTACTGTTGTGGGGACCTGTCCCAGCAGCAAGTCAAGAACTCAGGACAAAGTGCCAGTCAATTGCAGGGTTTACTCGCTCACTCACTAACACCCATGTGCACACTCAGACAGGCCGATATAGAATGACCTGTTAACTGAACATGCATGTCTTTGGGATGTGGGAGGGAAGCTGGAGCTACTGGAGTAGCTGGAGAAAAACCAACACAGACGCGAGCAGAATATGCAGACTCCACAGACGGTGACTGGTCCCAAAATTTGAACTTAGCTCTTTGCATTATGAGGCACTACCTAATGATACTGTATACGATCACTTACTTTAAAGATATAAGATACAAAATTAATAATTATTTTGAAGATTTGCTGTATGCCAATAGACTGCTGAGAAAATGGATTGGATTGGTTTTGTATAGTTTTTTTTTTTTCACTGGTTCCAAGTATTCCTGATTGAATCCCCAGTTAAATACTTCATTCGCATTTGTGTTGTTTGTTATTCCTGAGACTCAGGGGAGAAAAGAGTAATTACAACCAGACAGATGTGCCCGAGCTATTTTGGTCCACAAAGCCTATTGGATGTTATTGATTGGTGGCAGAAAAGCAGAAGTGCCCTCAACATGAACCCAGTAGCCTGTTGATACCACCTACCAAATAGTATAGACCCTAACTCTACCATTAAATTTAAATTGATGTATTTATTTTTAATTAACCAATGCTGTGTTGATCAAATACACTAATACTTAGCACAGAAATTACTCCATACAAGTTTAATAAACTCAATTCCTTTTTATATTATGTTTTTTACTACTTGTTGGCTCTGAGATTTGCACAGAGTGTCAAGTGCCAAGCAGTGCATAAAGAACTGAGATTATAAAGCAAAAAGGTCATGCAAAGTATATCAAAATAAAGTGAGTCGCAGGCTTAATAAGGGCAAAATGACAGCCTGGGGATTAGAGCTACTTATCTGTTTTCAGTTCCCAGTTTGGTCATTGTTTTGTGGAGCTTGTACATTCTTCCCTACTTTTTGGGTACTCTGTTTTCTGTTCACATAACAATGATTTGTTTATTAGGTTAATAAGCATTTACTAATCAATGTTCTCATTGCACACTGGTATTCAATCCTTTGCTGGTTTCTGTCTTGCTCACAATACATCCAGGATAAATGCTCAGCCCCTAATGAAAAAAGAAGCTCCATAAAATGGATTAGATATCGTCTTATTTTCAGTCTGGCTCTATGTGAAGTCTGTGCCCTAATTCTCCATCTTCCGGTTGATGCTGTAATAAAAAAATGACAATATGTAACAAAATGTAATATTTCCACTTAATCCAATTCATGATTGTAGCACTATATATTAGGTACACTAACACAGAGACCAATTTGAAATTACTAGTTTATCCAACATGCACATCATTATGGATCTGGGAGGGAAGCCAAAGTATTGATTTATTCAGTTTTGTCCTGTTGAAACACTCTTTATACAGACCGGGATTTGACTTAACTAGTCAACACAGACAGTGTGACCTCTTTTCTCGTTATATTGTTTTGATGTTTTACTTGTAATGCCACTTAGACTTGGTACCACACCTTTTTCTTTTATCCTGTCAGACTAAATGGTTTGGAAACAAAGTGCTTAAGTGTGGGTTTAAGTCCCTGCTACTAGGGTTTATCCTAAAAGCTTAATATACTTCTCCACCTCAGAAACATTATTGAAAGATAAGAATCGATTTGACCTAAAAATTAATATTTAATTTGCAGTTCAGGGTCATGGCCTGAACTATAAAAAGGACAACTGAATAAATAATAATTTCATGGGCACTTGATTCATATTTTATTCACTAGGCTGAGGCTGCTATCTTGCCTTGAGGGGCACTACAATTAAAATTTATTCTACTGCTAAGTGTTTCTGACAGCTCATACAAGCTTGAATTTAGAGCAGAAGGCACCTGGTGAGTTGAAAGATACATCCGTGAAGCGTGCTGTGGTCTTGGGAAAGAGCTGTCTTGTCAGCTCAACAATAAGGTTTGGTTTGGTTTAGGTTTATTTGTCATATATAGGTTAACACAGGGTCAAAATACAATGAACTGTGTATGACGAGAAAAACAAGTCACTCAGCCTGGATCCAATAAAGCTAAAAAATAATTTAAAAAAAATACAAGTTATAAATAGACTAGCTATATAAAATAAAATGTGTACATTTTAAAAGAAGTTGAATGAGCAGCAAGTACAATGACAGTTACTGCACAGATAATATTTTATAAGTACAGATGCATATTCCATAAAGTGAAGATGCATGTTCCAGTCAGTATTCAGAGTGTATGCAGGTCCACCTGCAATGTAGGTGTAATGTAAGTGTATGTAAGTGTTCAGGTGTTGCTGTTGAGGAGTCGAATGGCCTGGTGGTAAAAACTGTTCTTAAATCTTGTAGTCCGAGCAGCCAGACTCCTGTATCATCTGCCAGACGGTAACAAGCAGAACAGCTGGTGTGCTGGATGGCTGTGGTCCTTTATGATGCTGCTTGTCTTACGCAAGCACCGATGGAGGTAAATGTCTTCAATGGCAGGGAGACTCTTGCCCATGATGTGGTCTGTAGCCTTCACCACTCTCTGTAGTGATTTTCGGCTGCTGGCAGAGCAGCTCCCATACCAGATGGTAATGCAGCCCGTCAGCAGACTCTCGACCACACTCCTATAAAAGTTTGAGGTGATGTTGGCATTCATGCCAATCTTCCTCAGCCTCCTCAGGAAGTAGAGACGCTGACGAGCTTTCTTAACCACAGTATGTGAAGGGTCCACGAGAGATCCTCTGTGATGTTTACTCCGAGGAACTTTAAGCTGTTAACCCTTTCAACTTCTACGCCGCTGATGTAGATGGCCTGGTGTTCTCCACCTTGCTGTTTCCGATAGTCCACGATCATCTCCTTGGTTTTGCTGACGTTAAGAGACAAGTTGCTATCCAGGCACCAATTACTTAGTGCCAGCACCTCCTCTCTGTAGGCCATCTCATCGTTATCAGTGATAAGGCCTATGATGGTCGTGTCGTCTGCAAACTTGATGATGGTGTTTGTGCCATGTTTTGCAACACAGTCGTCGGTGAACAAGGAATACAAGAGGGGGCTAAGCACACAGCCCTGCTGCGCTCCTGTGTTTAAAATGAGTGATGAGGACGTGTGTTTGCCAACTCTCACCACCTGAGGCCTAGTTGTGAGGAAAGAGAAAATCCATCTGCAGATGGTCGTCTCCAACCCAGGGTCGTCAAGCTTCAAGACAAGTTTTGAGGGGATGATGGTGTTGAATGCCGAGCTGTAATCTATGAACAGCATTCTTACATATGTATTTCCTCTTTCCAGGTGGGTGAGGGCAGTGTTTATTGTTAGCGCAATGGCATCTCCTGTAGATCTGTTTGCTCTGTAAGCAAATTCGAGAGGATCCAGCGTGTCAGGGAGAGAGGAGCAGATGTAACCTTTGACCAGAGACAGAGACAAAGATCATGGAAACCTTGACATGCCTGATGTGTACAAGGAATAATTTAAGAAAATCCTTATTAGAAGGGCCAGGTCCTGTCTCCAAGAACGAGGAAGCACTTTCAGCTGAAAGTAAAGTAGGAGATCATAATGTGGGAAAGAATTTCTCAGTGGATTTCATCCAAACCTTTAATGTTTTAGCAAACTCTTTCTGTGTTAATCTTGTGATCATCCGAGAACTGCAAATGACCTTTATGAGTCACGATTTGTCTGGCATTTTTATTGGCAATGTTCTGAGTAAGTCCTCTGATAGCAGTACAAGAAACTAAACTGGAGGCAGCAGGTACTTAACAGTGCTGCCTCACAACTCCCGAGTCTTGGATTTTAACTCTCTCAGTAGAGTTTGTATGTTCTCCCCAAAGTCTGACAGCATTTTTCTCCAGACACCCCAATTTCCTAATCATTTCTCTCCTATGGCCATAAAAATGCATTAAAACAGTATAGTAAATGCATGCATTGAATCAGCTGGTGTTCTATTCCTCCATCCGTAACTTAGATTCCTTATTAGTCTGGTTTCTGCAAATTAGCTTTATTATATAGCCTAACATCCTCCACTTATTATTGCTCTATAAATCTTGCTATATTTTCCTGGTCTAAAAATTTTATCTCATTCCTTATTTAGAAATTTCAGTCCTGTCCCCGCTTTAGCTGAAGTATTTGAAATATTACTTCCTGCATAATTTCCCTCCTCCATTGCTTTTTGTTTGGACCAGTCTTTTCATGTCCATTTTATACTTTCTGACAAGTCTTTCTCACTCATCGTTCTCTTTAACTAATCGTTTCCTCAAATCTGGCCCACCAAACTATTTATTCTGTGAACCAGCTTTTTCAATAAAATTGTTGTGGAGAGCTGGCATTTGTCTTAGAAGCTTTGGGTGCAATGCAGAGACCAACCCCAATAGGGACACACGCCACACTTACTAATTTTGGACTTGTGACGGGGTGAGGTTAAAACACTACCAACTGAGCTATCAGGTCAGTTGTAATTTGAGATACAAGGTATTTAGTCAAAAGCATGACTAATGAAAGCTCAGTCATTAAAATACTTTCTCTCTTTGATAACTTTTACAGCTAACAAAAAATAGAGAACAAGGAGTACGGCACAGAGTGACATGTCACAGGTAGTACTTATATGCCCTGTTTTACTCATAGGGAGCTATAAAAGACTCTGGGGTTTGCTGTACATGAAAGACTGTTTATTTAAAAATCCAAAGGCTCATTGAAGAGCTCTTGTCTATATACAGTGAAACAAAATTCACTATAATAATTACAGCATCAAAAGTTATGTGAACTCTTCGGGCCATTAGTATGTTCTGTAATTTAGTAATCTGCAAAGTGTGCATTATGTTGTATTGTATTTCAGTGACTACTGCACTGTGGGCCAAAGCTATTTTGAAGAGCATTAGAAAAACAGAGGGTGGCACAGTGGGTAGCGCTGCTGCCTCGCAGTTAGGAGACCCGGGTTCGCTTCCTTGGTCCTCCCTGTGTGGAGTTTGCATGTTCTCCCCGTGTCTGCGTGGGTTTCCTCCCACAGTCCAAAGACATGCAGGTTAGGTGCATTGGTGATTCTAAATTGTACCTAGTATGTGATTGATGTGAGGGTGTGTGCGTAATACGGTGGCGGGGTTTGTTTCCTGCTTTGCGCCCTGTGTTGGCTGGGATTGGCTCCAGCAGACCCCTGTGACCTTGGATAATGGATGGATGGATCAGAAAAAAATACTGAAATATCAGGCAAGAGGGAGTAATTTGAACATGCAAGACAAAATGGGTCCTTATTCACACTGTGAGCAGGACAGTGAATGAACAGGAGGCTGCTGAGGGTAAACACTTACACATTTTTGCTTCGTAATTCAGACAGCCTGGAAATCATGATAACTCACTTTAATTGATTATAAAGGGATCTTCAAAAAACTACTCAAATTACAGTTTTGGACATACGGAACCTATATCCATTTTCAAATTTCACATGGTGAGTTTTCTTTGCTGTCCTGTGTCTAAATATAAATCCTTTACAGCACCTATTTTGTACATATTTAACTATTTCATCAAGTCTGACTTACATTTAACGGGGTTACTCCTGCTGCCTGAGGTACATGTTCTTTTCTCAGACTAGTCTGTCAGTGTGTGACTAACATGTTCTTTCTGTGTTCACGTAGGATGTCTGCTAATGTTCTGGTTTCCTCCTATATCCAAAATATTTGCAGGTTATTTAATATGACAGGTAAAAACTAGTCAGATGTTTGTGTGCTGTGTGAAGGACTTTCACCCCATGCCTAGTGTAGTCTTCTCTGAAACAGGCGCAATCTTCCCATGACCAAGGAAAAGAAAAAGAAGGTACCTGTACTGAAAATGGATGAATGGACAGATGAATTACATCTAAACCACTTTTATTAAATTGTTTATGATGCTCATTTTACACTCTAAGAAAAACAACAGAATGCAAAAAGTGAATGGCACAAATGTACACACTTATTCTTACCTCCCATTTACCAACATGTCCCCTCATTTTTATTTTTTATTTTTTTATTTTTTTTTAAGGTTTGCCTTTCAGGATGTCGAAGACATGTTTATGGTTGTTGACCTGCTGCTTGGAGGAGATTTACGATATCACCTGCAACAAAATGTTCACTTCACAGAAACGACTGTGAAACTGTATATTTCTGAGATTGCCCTGGCTCTTGGCTACCTGCGAAGCAAGCACATCATTCACAGGTCAGCTTACATTTTTTTGCTACTGGTTCACTTAAGATCATGCAAAATTTCAGAAGGGGGCCTCATGCTTTGAAGAAGCCATGGGCCACTATTTTGTTAAAGGTGGAACTGTCAGTGGGTTGACCCGTCTGCTGCTACAACTTTTTGGAATGACCAGCCTTTTTTAATTTTATCATTGCATGCTAGTAGTATTTAACCAGGCTAGTGCTACTCCAAGTTTTGAGGTGACACCACAGTGCGATGCAAAGCACCATCAACAAGAACTTCCAAGGTGCTCTCTACACTTCTGAATCACAAGTCTTGTCATTACTGAGAAGAAGCCATGATGTTGCATGCTCATTTACTTTAACAAGTTAAAAAATGTACACATGGCATAACAATCAGGTGCATTCAGGAACTTAGGTAACTGTTTTGAAACAAGGAACATTTTTAATTTTTATGTAATTTTACAAGAGGCGGCACGGTGGCGCAGTGGGTAGCACTGCTGCCTCGCAGTTAGGAGACCCGGGTTCTCCGGTTTCCTCCCATGGTCCTAAGACATGCAGTTAAGGTGGATTGGCAGTCCTAAATTGTCCCTCGTGTGTGTGACCTGCGGTCAGCTGGCGCCCTATCCAGGGTGTGTTTCCTGCCTTGCGCCCTGTGTTGGCTGAGATTGGCTCCAGCAGACCCCGTGACCTTGTAGTTAGGACAGGGGTGCCCAATACGTCACGATTGACCAGTAGATCGGAAAGGTACTGCAGGTAGATCGCGTTGCATTCAAAAAATTTTTTTTAAATGTTAGTCTATCATATATCCTCCCTATGGCATTTGCCACTTGATTGACATACAGGGCGGCCTGTCTGAGATCTCCTTTCTTCTAAGACACTGGTCATCCGGCATGCACGATCAAACGCGCGAGCTACTGCAAAACTCTGGCTGTGATCTAGTTAGCCTTCCAATTTATATCAACTAAAGAAGGGATTTAAAAAAAAAATGTGTTGGTTGTGGGCTGGATGTGAAATTGGAAGAGGATTTTTTTTCTCTCACAATGTCACAATCGAAGTGCAATTGTCTGATCTGTCAATCTAATATTGCTATTCCAAAGAAGGAAACTTTTGAACTGTTCATAAAAACTATATACAGGTATATAGCATTTTTAATGTAGGTAGATCATTTTGACCTAGTCATTTTAAAAGTAGCTCGCAAGCCCAAAAAAGTGTGAGCTCCCCTGATTTAGGATATAGCGGGTTGGATACTGAATGGATGGATGTAATTTTACAATATTATGTATTTAAAATTAATCACAAAATAAGCTTGTTTGGATTTAAATATAGATAGACAACAAATTCCAACTCAACTATTATTTTGCTGTCAGGAACATGTAATGGACAAGTAAAATGAGGAAACTATACAAAATATATAAGTGAAATTACCTCTCTTAGGATAATTTTGAAACAGTAAATTAATCAGCAATTGACATCACACAGAATGTTTCTTTAATTTTCAAAGTGCAAAAAAGCTTTTTGAACAGGAGTTTTTGAAACCTTAAAAATTTTTTGCAGTTCTCTATTTGAGATATCTCAGTAATTAATGAACTTTCCAGACAAATTTCTTTAAAGAACAAGTTTACCAGGACTCAGTGAAATTGGTCCACTGGGGGCCAAGTGGTTTCATGTAAACAGACAGCCGGACAGAGAGACAGTACAGACAGATCTCATTGGATAGTAGGTGCTTTTTGCATTTTATGCATGCACACCTAATAAGGAAACAATTATACTTTGTCGCAGGTGGCTGGGGTGGCGACCTGGCCGGGACGCCCAGGAGGAGCAGAGGGCTTGCGCCTCCCCCAGACAGTCTGGGGGTGACCGCCCTGGTTCTTTTGGGTGCCATGGGTACAGAGCTTTGAAGCTCCATACTGTAGGGGCCCGTGGTCACTGCCGGGGGCGCCCCCATGCCTTTGAAGTCCTGGACCTCAGCACTTCTGCCACACCAGGAAGTGCTGAGGGGAAGAGGAGCAGGGACACCCGGAGTGCTTCTGGGGATACAGCCGGCACTTCTGCCACACGGGGGGCGTGTCGGTGGTAGACTGCCGGGGAGCACCTGGAGCACATCTGGGTGTGGATAAAAGGGGCCGCCTCCCTTCATTCGAGGCAAGACTCTTGAGTGGAGTGGACTGAGCTTGTTGGAGGAGGCAAGGAGGCGGCCAGAAGAGGAGAATGAAGGCATTGTGCGGCCAGGACTTTGGGGACTTGTGGGGTTTGTGTGGCACTTATATGACTTTTGTAAATAATAGTGTAAATAAACGTGTGTTGGGTGAAATGAACGTGTCTGCCTGTCTGTGTCCGGGCCAACCTCTACAACTTATTTGCACCTTTTCTGATACAATGACAGATATTGACCCATAACCCCCTCCCCACTCCATATGCTCCCTTTACAGCATAAGATTTAAGACTCTTCTCATGGATGCTTAACATTTCCCTATAGTTCTATAATAATCCTGTTTGAGAAAGCCTTTTTTTGCGGTGAACAGATACAAACAGCTATATCATGAACATGGCATATGTCATAAAACACATTTTAAACAACTCGTTTGACAGTACTTTGGTGCCAGGATCAGTCCCAGGATGGTACATCTTAACTGTGAAGTCTGTTCCCTCAGAGCAGGAACTTCTTCTGTTTAAGGCTGATAAAGATTTAAGAAAGAATGAAGTAGCTTTTAAAACTGGCCTGAACATACAATTTCTGGTTATTGGTCATGTGGTTAAGGACTTTTTAAACTAAATGACAGATAAGCTCATAGGCACACAGACAAGCTTTTGACGAGGTTGAGTGGCATTTTCATTCTGGCTTGCATCAATTGCTGTTGTTTTTCTGCATCCCTTGTTCAAGGTTTGAAAATGGAGGAAGAGATAAATACCGTAATTGATTTTTTTTAATCACCAGAAACGAAAAGCCATTTGCCATCTTTCATCCACATTATGTTAAAAAGCTATAAAGCCATGTTGCTTTAGATATTCATTATCATTAAGTCTAACTGGAATTGAAACTTTTCTTGAGTTTACCTTTGTGTTGCCAAATGACTTTTCTACACGTTTATAATGCAAATATCTCACCATAGCAGCAGTTGCTTTTATGCATGTTTTTATAAACAATTATAACATTTTCTCAAAACTTTATATCCAATCATGATAGAAAAAAATGATTAGAATACTGGAAAGTAGATTTTGCTTAAATTCCGAAGGTTTCCTTGCATATCCCCGACTCCTTCTGTATGTGGGTGTATATGTGTAAGTTTGAAGTGGGTACTATAGAGGAATAGGGTTTGAAATAGCCACCTAATGAGAGCTGTTGTGTAGAATGGCTATGGATTCGTCTAGATATACCCTCAGGTTTACAGTGTCTATTGTATGTTATTTTTCCACAACAGCACACAAATGTCTTGCCAGCTAATCTACTAATTCTACATATTAAGCAATATCAGATGTTATGATCTGCACCGTAATGTGTTACACCTGCAGAACAAATCTAGTAGGAGTTGATTTGTTTTGTAAGAACCCCAAGGTGACCCTATTCCCCCTTTACACTCTTCATTATGTAGATCTGACCAAAATGCTTCTACATCCCTGCTACAGCCCTCATATGTTACTCTGCCTTTTGTATTTAGGATCTCAAGAAACACTATGGAGCACCAGAATAGGCAGGAGAGACATTTATTCAGGCATTATATATACCTAATGCATGCGCTGGCAAAATAATATTAATGCAACCAGGGTAATAATTCATTTATTTTGCTTTAACTACCTGGTGGCTCTCTGTCTAGGTGGCACAGATGGTGAGAAGAGTTAGCTAAAGGATAGAAAGAGACCGTAGCACCAACATTGGCAAATAAGAGCTGTTTATATGCCAGTGTTCACAGTCAGAATAGAAGAAGCACTGCAGAATGTGGTGAAGGTGGCACACAATATTACCTGCATCCAGCTGCCTTCTGTTCAGGACATAAGCAACAAATAAGATTATTAATAACCTTGGCCATCCTGCACAGTCAAGTCAGTTTACTCACTCCTCCTGTATGGTAAATGATAAAGGACCATTTGCATTCACATTAACAGGTTTACAGACAGGTCACTGAACAGCCAGTAATAACAGCAAATGCTTAATCTGTTATTGCATAGACTACATATTGTTTACAATTCTATATATGAAACATTCTATGTATGCTGTTATATTTTTCTGTGTCTTTTGTTGGTATTTCATTATTATCACTGCTCTGATGAGACATACAAGTAAGGATTTCATTGTACTATGTAAAGATATCACTATAAGTGTTACCCTTGGGAATTTAGTGACAGGACATACCTTCACTTCAAGTGCTAAACCATACTGTTTCATTGGTGGGGAGCATAAGATGGTGACTTGGATTTCCCAGTTTGGGAGACCCTTCTTTTGCAGTCATCTGTTAAGCGCTTCTACTATCATGTGCCACCATGGTGCCATCTCACTCTTTTGTGACCCTTTTTCTAATGGCAGTCTCTTATTTAAAGTTATGTAAATTGTTCTATATAAACATGTGTAAAGCCTATCTTGATTGTTGTGCCCGTGCCATCCTCCAGTCATTATCCTTCCATCTTATGAACACTTTAGGTCAATCAAGTGCAAGACCACTAAACTGTATAACACCACTTGTCACTCGACTGTGAAACTGTTCATTAGCATAAATTTGACAGATGAAGCGCCAAGACACTGAAGGTCCTAAGATGATCACTGCTCAGTGACTCTTGGAAATGGTGGAAAGAGGCAGATCATTGTGGGATCAGCTTCCTGAGAACAGGACTGCCGTTATTCCTTGGATGATTACTAGGTCAGAACAAGAAGAAAAAAGAAAGACTGGGAAAATAAACAGTATATCCTACCATAAAAGCAATGTGATACTCATTTGAAGGCATCTGACTTCTCTACCAATTTGTGAGACACTACAGTTTCCTAAAAGATCAAATTTCAGTAATAGTGCCTTCCAGCACTTCAAATGAGCGATGCATAAATTTGAGTGTATGAAGTGTTGCTTTATTATTTGACTGCCAATCAAACATGGTCATAAAAGCGTAAAGCTAGCCAAGGTTAACAGAGCAAGCTGTGGTTTAATTAGTGAACAAAGAAATTAATAAGACACTTCTCGTTTGTAAAGTTATAATGGAATAATGAATGATTTTGTAAACTTCATACAAAAAATCAGTTGCTTATTCATTTAAAAAACAAACAAGATAACTTAATCTTCCTTGACTATCAATTTTACACAGAACCAAGAACACAAGATCCACATCAAGTTCAGAATAACTTGCGTTAGCAGTGCCAGCTCACGTGTGTGAAGGGACACAGTCCTGACCAAAATGGAAAGGTCCAGGAATAAATATTTCAAAGGAAAACTATACTTGTATTTGTAATACTCAGAATCAATCTTTACATTCATTCAACATCTATCAAAACTGGAAAATTCTTCCATACTGTAGACAGTCTAGTGCATGGTGCAAAGACAGAGAACATCCATCTATCTATACATTTACTGTACCCATTTATCAGAATTCCTGGACTGGCAACATTTAGCACAAGACAGGAATCAACTCAAGCTGTGACACTTCTCTCAAAGAAAAAAAACATAAAAACCATGCAAAGCACAGCATTAAGCGTAGCTGTTTTTTTACTGTTTTAATTAAGAATCCAAGTCTCTTACCCTGTATATTTTATTTCACTTGGCTCGCTGTTTTTTTTTTACCTGCTGAAAATAAAAAAGCAAATCTAAGTTAACAACTTGTGTTTACATGTAGATTGTGCAGACAAACTGACAGCAGAGGAGCATTAAGGACCAATAAATTCTTCATTCTACACATTTTTCATTAGAGGTTCTCTGGGATGCAGACAAGGCCCCTTCCAGCAGACTTACGGTACAAGTCAGTCCTCTGGACATACATACACTCACTTGTACCAGGCCTTTTAATGTACTCTTCACATCTTTGGGATGTGAGAGTAATACAAAATAGTCGGAGAAACCCATTGTGGACACAGGAAGAACGTGCCAACTCATACACCACCAATTCAGAGTGGCAAATTACACAACTTGCACCTTTAGAATCCGTCAGGAACACCCGAGTGCCTGGAGAATTTCCAAACTCCACATCAATGGCAACTAGATCGCAATTCCTTAAACTGTAGAATGATACTTCTAACCACTGAGCCACCATTACACTTTCAACTAGCAAAGTATAATTAAAAATCCATCTATTTGTCCTTTATCAAAATCATTTCTCCCGATTTGTGACAGATGGATATCAGCAAGAGTGAAAGGGAAGGTCTACAGGACGGTAGTGTGACCAGCTTTGTTATATGGATTGGAGAGATGGTGGCACTGACCTGAAAGCAGGAGACAGAGCTGGAGGTGGCAGAGTTAAAGATGCTAAGATTTGCACTGAGTGTGACGAGGATGGACAGGATTAGAAATGAGTACATTAGAGGGTCAGCTCAAGTTGGACGGTTGAGAGACAGTCAGAGAGGCGAGACTGCGTTGGTTTGGACATGTGCAGAGGAGAGATGCTGAGTATATTGGGAGATGGATGCTAAGGATAGAGCTGCCAGGGAAGAGGAAAAGAGGAAGGCCTAAGAGAAGGTTTATAGGTGTGGTGATAGGGGGACATGCAGGTGATGGTGTAACAGAACAAAATACAGAGGACAGAAAGATATGGAAGAAGATGATCCGCTGTGGCGACCCCTAATGGGAGCAGCCGAAAGAAGGAGAAGAAGAATTGAGTTATTGAGCAGGAGGAAAGTTACTGCCACTCCATACTAGTACATTTTTGTTTAAAAAAAGGCAAACACAAAATAAAGTTCTGTATATCTATTTATCTATCTATTAATCTCTGTTTTCGCATTTCACACACACTATGATTTTTAGGCTCTGAAAACTGAGAATTTTGAAAGCACTCTCCAGAGCATTTTATGAAAGCAGCAGCTCGCTGATGTAATGTACATGGGTGAAAATGGGGAGTTTTGAAAACGCCGACTCCAATTACACTCTGGTCAATTTATGCCATTTATGTGGCCCTTCCCTGATTGGATCCTGCTCATCATAACATCTCATTTGCTCATTGGTCTCCCTTCGTGGAAGAAAACCATATTCCAACATACCAGACATAGAGTAGTTGCTTTCCATGGCACGTGTTGCTTGTTTACCAGTATGTATCAAAATTGCATTTTGTACAATTTGAATGCTGCATACATGCACAACAGGCAAATAATTTACTGTTTGCTATGATTTAGTGACAAATCCTGCAACTGCTGGACAACCATCCCTTCATCTTTCCACTTCCACCAATGCACACATGCCCAGGGCAGTCGAATGGCTACGTCATACATGTTTTCAGTTGTTTTAATGTGGGCAGAGACATTTCATAAACTATGTGAAAACACCAGTGGGGACGGGGATCAAATTTGTTCAAAAAACTGCATTTTTATTTGAAAATGTAGCAGTGTGGACATAGCCTCATTGCTCAAAAAGAACCAAACATTATAAGAGCATTTTTATAATTGAGTGATAATTTAGTATATGATGTTCATTTGGTTAGCTATTAAATTAGCTGTCTGAAGGTTTAGTGTTGCGCCAAAAAAAAAAAAAATCATTAATTATATAAATGGTGAATAATGTCAAACACCACAAGGCATAAAAATATACTGTGTGTTCATTCAATAAAAGCTTAGTAGTCCAGCATGTATTGTACACCATTCATCCATAATCTATCCAATATTTGGGCTAAAATAAGTGAAATAATTTGAACAATTTTCCCTAATAAAGCCAATTAATTCACATTAATTTAACTGAGAGAAACACATACTTCTAAAATAAACAAAGATCCCTTCTCTATGGGTAGACATTGAGATAGCAATATTGAATACAGCGAGAAGTACTTTTGCCTGTGGAGCATCCCAGCTTAATCTACACGGCACACGGCAAAACAAACACCCAAGCATACAAAGACGAGAGGATCTTCTGAGGCACGATTAGGTTACATTGAGCACTTCTCAGTTACTCCGCTCCTTCTAACAGGTGATGTAATTAGGCTATTAGATGCTAGTAATAGCTTGTCAGACCAGCCGAGCAGAACAAAAGCCACTCAGATCACGTTCCCGGCTTTGTGTGCCTCTTACTCAGGTTTTTTTTTTTTATACTGGTCATGCTGAAAGGGAGCAAAGGGAGCCATGTTGGAACAGCTCTCATGTTTCTGACAGCTTGGAGTAACTCTTCTCCAGTGATGTTCTTTCTATATGTTTGACTATCGTACAGTATTCAACTTTGGAAAGTAATGCAATGCCACTTCAGCCATTACTTTATACTACCACTGGAATGATGCTTGCTTTTGTAATGTTTTCACTCTTCTCATTAAAACTTATTTTTATAGGACACTACCCAAGTTACCCAGCATTTCCAGGTTAAGAAGGGTAAAAAGCAATAACAAAATATACATTATTAAACTTTATTATCCTCAAAACTTGTTGAATTTAATACAATCCTATTTTTAGTTTTGGAAATCTCCTTTCAATACAATATTCTTTTTTTTTTTTAAAAAAATCACACTAAATAACTCTGCTGAACATATGGCACAGCAAAGGGCCAATGAGAGAGGAAATGTGAAGAAACCGGTTTAATTAAAAAGTTAACTGCAATAGTCAGGAATTAAACCCAGATTTCTTAGTTGAAAGGCAAACATGCTAACCATCACACTGCCATCACAACCTACATGGCATGGTTTCTCTCTTGATAGATCACACCATAGTATTTCATACCTCTCGCTATTTTGATACAGTATCTATGTTTCCTAATATGTAAACAGGGAAAAACGATACCTTCATAGTTTTCAGATTAAGTACGGTATGATCACGTCCTTCAATCCTAAACAATAACTGGGCAAGCTGTACAAGGGCAAACATATTGGGATTTATACAGGATCAGATGTTACAGAGAAACAGTGACTTGAAGGGCGCTAGAGCAGAGTAAGGGTGACAGATACTTCTTGTGACCCTAATTTGTAGTAAAACTCTATAAAAACATTATGGGCCTACCCACTGCATGACAAAAATTGTGAGGGGAATTTCTTGATTAAAGCAAAACTTACACGTAATAGATAGGAATCCAACTTGGATTGCTTGGTTGAAGGTAAGCATGCTAACGAACCATCACAAAATGTGTGGCACTGTTTTACTGTCTATAAATCATGTTGTAGTATTCTTGCTATCCACTCAGACCTTGAGGGGTTCATTTGGTGAGAAGTATTCCTTGAAAAAAACAGCTGAGCATAAAGAACAAGCAGATAGTGTGTTTGATATAAATAAACCCAAATATGGTGATTAATCACCATAGTACATTTAGTGTTGTGAAGAAATCATTTTCAGTACTACTTCCAATTTATGTTCAGGGGAAATCAAAACCTAGAACTAGAATTATCAAGTAAAAGGCAAAAACTGACCCTGGATTGGGTATCAGTTAGCAACTGGGCACAGTCACACCTACACTCACTCATTCTGGATCAGTGGAATGTCACCAGTTCACCTAACTTGCACATCACTGGGATGCAAATTAAAATAGTAAAATCAAATCGAGAAAAAGTCC